>NC_090928.1:1207847500-1208459792 GCF_040938575.1 Ambystoma mexicanum
TGTAGTGCCTAACTGCATAGGTTCGTCTGCAGTGGCTGTTTTAGAGAAGGATACTAATTCTGGCGCAGAGCGATGACTTCTCCCTTTCCTCTTCTCTGCATGCCTTTCTTGCAGTCGATAGTCCAGCTGCATGGTTAATGAGATTAGTTCAGCTAAGGTGTTTGGTCTCGGAACTCGAGCCAATTCATCCTTCAACTCCTCACTCACCCCTCTCTTAAACAATGTGATAAGTGCATCATCGGCCTAGGACGTGCCTAAGGCCATTTGTTTAAAGCGGGTAATAAATTCTAAGATTCCTAAAGAACCTTGCTTGAAGTCTAGGAGTTTCTCTTGAGAGGAGACATTGTATTCACTTCGAGAAAACATAGCTTTTAGACTCGCCGTAAAAGCAGGCACAGAATCCAATATGGCATTATTGGAAATGACAATAGGCGTGGCCCAGGCTAGCGCGGGGCCCGTGAGATGAGTAATCATATATCCCACTCTATCTCTGTCTGAGGGAAAGAATGATGTCTTAAAAGCAAATTGCACCGTACAAGCATCCAAAAATTCCCTTAAAGAATGCGGGTTTCCGTCATATTTCCCGCCTGGTAGAGGGCCAGGAGGAATTTTTGAACTAGTGGGGGCCTTATTGAACATTTGCTGTTTAAGGATTGCATTTTCATGCTTTAAGGCTTGTACCTCGTGGGACAATCCTTGTACTGCGGTCGTCAACTGCTGCACTTGATCTAAGGCTGCCTGCAAAGTAGTCATGATGTGTATCTAAGCCTTCCTCCCCTAATCTGGCGTCGCTAGCTGTAATGTTTTGACACTAACCTGTCTCGTGCAGCAATCTACGAGGCAATTGAGGAGTCCCCTGAGGCCCCTAACACCTCCCTCCTCCCTAAGAGGGAACCGAAGGGGTGTGCAAGGGATCCCAGGGAAACCCTCCTGGGGGAAAAAACCCTGCTGGAATGGAAGAGAAGCTGGATCTGTCGCGTCTCCGCTGGCTGCAGCTCCTCAAGTTTTACAGGAATCACTGGATCGGGTCACTGAAGTCCTAATTTGTCTGAAAGGGGGGACTATCTGTGGACTGCGGAACGGGAAGGCTAGGCAGGATGGTACGGATAGCGTCTGTAGAGAGTAGCGACGCTCTGGGCTTCGGCTCTGCTGGACCATATCCGGAATCCGTGAGAGAACGAGATGACGTCAGAGGACATCTGACTTGTGAACGTGAAAACACTGCACCGTAACCCAGAGGATGAGAAGCCATCTTGGAAGAGGGGAAAACGGCGAGTGCACGCAATCTCCAGCGTCGCCACAGGGAACGCCGGTGCCAGCCAGTCGTGACACATAACCAGGCAACCCTGGGCAGCACGGTGCCCAATCAGACAACCATACCAGCCGTTGATACGGAACGAGGAGGAATGCCTACACACTGTCCATGAAGAGACTCCAAAAGCCATAATGGAAGGCCAGTGGAGATGAAACAAGGACCAGAGCAGCTCTAAGAACGAACTGAAGGAGTACTGAAAGCATGCATGCCAGTACTGACAACTGCGAGGATAATTGTAAAGGACAAAGGGGAGAGACACTGTGAAAAACGTATGAGAATGATGCCATGAGACAAGATGGAAGCAACTGCCTTATTGAACGTGTGTAAATAAGCTTGAAACGCAAGATGCTAAGAAATCGATTCTGCTTGCAATGCTTAGTAGAAGTTAGAGCGGCAAGCGCCGACTGTATACATCTACCTTAATACAGCACAATGTACACGTGCGACTCCATTTTGTATAAGCAGAAGTACTCCCAGGCGGCCAAGGCCTGACTGGCCAGGTTTCATATCCAGGCCCATGCCGAGGAAAGGAGCGGAATCGAAACCTAACAAAGGATGGCTCATGCCAGGGAAATCGAGGTCAACCAGAGAAGGGGAGGTGAGCATGAACTCACGAGGCTCCAACTTCAGAGCATGCCAGCCCACCCGTGAAGGTCAAGATAAGAGAGGCTCATTCAGGTGGCTAAGCGCACACAGAATTAAATGCACAAAAGGTTGGAAACTGAAGCAGATTCACGGCAGACCAACACGTGACCAGAAAGGCGCGAAGATGTACCACCGCCTGATGTCATCCAGAACCAGAGGGTGCCATAACTTTTCCTGATAAGAGACTACAGATCCAAGGCCATACCCAGCCAACTAATTGAAACATGGCCCTAAACCACTGATTGATGGAAGGGAGGCAGGGTGAATCTTGGGACAATAGGCACCTGGGTGTCTATTCTGCATGCTGCTAATTGAAACAGAGATTTATGTTTAGGGGTGTAACTTGGCCAATCACAAGGGACCATGTAATCTAGGGTCCTATAGACACAGTAACCAATGAGACGTCGTACTTGTAGTGACGTCAATCACGTGTGGTGTAGACGGAAGGGCGTAGACACCCACCCGTTAAGAGTTATCCAATCCACTTGCACTATTTCCATATACAGTTATAGCACCTAAACTTAAGTTACCTTTCCCAACCAATTGTATTGCATGATGATTTTTTGTAGAATTAGACGGCGATGATGACGGATTTTGCCCGTAAAAGAGGCTGTTGGACTAATGTTCGAGGAAGTCGGGGTGAGGCAGGGGTTCGTGATGCTGCTGATTTCCATAAGCTGATGTATGTATCATTAAACGGACTTCCCTTTGCCAATTTACTGAGTCCTGGTTATTGATCGTTCCCGGAGTATGTGAATCCTGCACTCTGGCCCTCATTACAACTCAGGCGTTAAGGGTTTAACGGCGCCGTCTGCGCCGCTAACCCTTAACGCCTGATTACAAGTGTCCCTTTGCGGGTTGGTGTTTAACGCCTGCTTTTAGCAGGCGTTAAAAATCCGACCCGCAAAGGGACTTTGGAGCTAATTACGGCACCGTAATTTACGGTGCCGTAATTAGCGCCTTCCCCATTCCCATTATGCCCTATGGGGGCAAAAATGGGAATGGGGAAGGGCAAATGGTGAATGGGGAATTACCGCCCCACTCACCTTGGAATGGGGCGGTAATTCCGCCATCCACCATGGCGGAATCGTAACCTTAGCGGCATGGACCATGGTGCTAATAGCACCATGGTCCTCCGCCAAGGTTGTAATGAGGGCCTCTGTCCTTGCATGGTGCAGCTATCTTGTATTACTAGTTTTCGAGGGTGAGTACTGACCAATGGGCCTGTCAGTAATTTCCTCTCCTCGTCAACAAGAGGAACAGAGGAAAGAGAAGAAACAGGAGGAAGAACTGATACCGAAAGAAGCGAGTGATCAGATAAATAGACTCGGAAAGCAGTTACAGAAGAGGCAGTAAAAGAAGAAAGAAAAATGTAATCAAGAGAAGAGCCAGGGTTGTGAGTAGGAGGAGTGGGAAGTGGAGATAGAAAGTGAGAGTCAAGAATAGAAATAAAGGGAGATGTGGAGTGAGTAGAAGAAAGATGAAGATTACAGTCACCTTGCAAAACCAACGTTTTACAGGGTGTGGCTATTTAAAGTATATATAGGTTTATAGAAACTTGATTGGACATTCCTTTTATTTTGAACTTTTTATACTTTGTTTTTTTGGTTTTCTAGTGGATCACATTCACACTCTTTCTGAGAGTATAGTCTCCTCTTGGCCCACGTTACCACCAAATGTAACAGTTATAATTTTTAGCTGTGCCTGTTTTACCTTTACGATTTGGATCACTGTTGGTGTGTACAAGTGTGAGGGCTGTCTAAGTGGTTTCACTACTACTCACCCTCGATACCCTGTCGATATACGAGATTGCTAAGTCTTGATCGTTTGGAGTAGAGAGATCTGATAGCAAACCGTTTGAGCCTTTTCTTTGCTATATGTTCTCAGATGGATAAATTGCTATTCAAAATGAAGGCTACTGATTTTGCTGCGTGAGGGTTGAACCTGTCTAAGCACATTTCATCCTGCTGACTTTGAGTGGGTTCCTGCTTCTAGGGAATGGCCCTTGAGTATGAATTCAGTCTTAGTAGGGTTAGGCTTTTAATATGCAAGTGGCATCTGTGTTTGAATGGTTGCAAGGCATGAACAAAGGCGGGCAATATTTTGTGGGCCCTTGACCTTTAGGTAAAATTGTGTAACATCTGCATAATGGTGTATCGTGATGTTGGGTCTGTCTAGGAATCAGTATAAAAATATGAGTCGCAGGATTCAAATTCTTCCTGCATGCTACTATGTCTTTAATGCTCTCCCTATCTCAATGCTGTATCGAATCTACTAGAACATCCTGCTATGACCTCTTAAAACGTGGCCTCCTTATGAGCACAAAATAAACACAGTTCCTGAAACAGAGAGGCACTCTGTTTTTCTGCTACAACATTCCAAGACTAGTATACATAGAAATCAGAACATATAAAATGATGGTAACGTTTGATAACAAAGAAGAAATAAGCGTTCAGGTGTGTTAAGGCTTGATCCAAAATTTGTAATCCTTCTGATGAGCATACCAATGGTGAACACTTGTAAATGAAGATTTGTGGAACACATCTGATCAATTTGTCAGAAGAACAGTCCGGATTGCCAGCGGGATGGAATTCCAGAGGATCAGAGCGTAGACTCAGAAGGACTATTTCCTAGTTTTCTCCTTGCAAACCAGTCTAGTTTTCAGACCATTGATGTGAGATGACCATGTGCCACCTGAAGAAACAGAAAGACCACAAGTGTATAGGTATTAAACGATTTAATCTATAAACTGTATTATCAATATTTTAACTACAGAAATTATTCTAGAGCAATAAACTACACTCTCTCCGTTATTACGTGAAACTTACAAGTGTGTTTCTCCTTCTTTTGAGAAACTGAAAAATTGATACATAAATTATTAATGAATTGCGCATCAGTACCCACACAATCTGACCAGATGTATCTAGGAGTAACCACATCAGTTCCACATCGAGGTTAAAGACAACTGGGAAGATAATGGAACATGCCACACAGGTGACATGGTGACTGAAACTTGTCACCTGGCGTCTGCCAGATAGGCAGCATGTGAACCATTTTGGGACAGTGCAGAAAATCCCATCCTGTGTGCAAGAAGGCCGAGTAGCATGCGATGGGCAACTGTGTAGAACGCAGGCGACAGGGTCCAGGAGGATGAGCAGGCACGAGTCCCCTTTATCGATAATAAGGAGGGCATTGTCTACCACACAGATGGTGGCTGTTTCTGTACTGCATTTGGTATGGAATCCAGATTGGTAATCGCAGAACAGGCCAAGGGCTCGGTTCTTCTAGGAAGTTGGTTAGTAAGCACCTTCCTGATGTCTTTGCTGATAAGCGTGAGGCTTGCAATTGTCTGATAGTTTACTAGCCATTCTGGATCGGGTTTATTTCTCCAGGAGTCAGCATTTAAGCCTTTTCTTTTCAGGAGTGGGCACAAAAGCCCTGTTTTATGGACATTTGGCGATGTGCCCTCACTGAGGGAGGCATTGGCTATGCTATGAAGAACCGAAATGGCAGAACGGTTCAGTTTTTTAAGGATGGTTCCCGGGAAGATATCGTTGGTGTAAGAAGTCAGTCTTAAGGATGCAGGCATGCATGAGAGGTCCTTGGGTAGAGAAGTTGGTCCAGAGTTGAATGGCCCGTGAGGGATATTTAGAGAGAGGGGTCAGAGGATTTGCAGTCCTCGACACAGAGGCTAACAGTACGGATCTTGTTAATAAAAAACACAGCCTCACAGTGGTCCCAGAATTCTAGGACCTCTGGGTCTGGTGTGGGACTCCAACATTGTTTGACTGCTGTGCAAAGGGTTTTCCTCCTGTTAGAGACTGCCATAATGGTAGTGGTGTAATAAGTAGCCTTGGCTTCAAATTTCAGGGTCCATCTGTCCAATGTACTGAAGGGGAAGAAACCACAAGTCCAACAAAGGAATGTCCCCAAAGGTCACTTCATTTTCGCAGCAGTAGCTAAATAATTTGGACTACGACTCCCATCAGTTTTACAAGGACATATTCAACAGAGAGGGCTGATGGGAGTTGAACTTCAAACCCTCTCACAACCCACTGGTACTGTAGAAACTTCGAATCTGCATGTACAGTATGTATCCTAAAGGGCGTAGCATTCCAATGAAAAGCAGAACAGCATCTGCAGAAATCGATATGCCATAAAACATGAAATAAACACATACATAACAATACGTACCAAAATACAGGAGGGGATAGATGAAAATGGCAAACTGTAAACACGTAAAAGCAGGAGCTACGTCACGACAAACGAAATTACATATCATTGACACTGTAAAATGTGTTATTTACTGAATGTATTGAAAATAACAACGGAGGGGTCACCCAGATGATGAGGCATTCACCCCTTTAATGAGGCTCAAACCAGACTTAAAGCCTGACCACCCCCCCGCCCCTCCCCCCACCCTCAACCTTTATGGATGCACCAGGGAGGCTTTCAACACTGCAGCAATCACTGCCACAAAGAGCGAAGATGCTGGAACGGGCACCTACGTCCCCCTGCCCCCTTCCTCTCACAGCACACTCGTGTAAAGGTGTGGGTGCTCCACTCCCATTAAATGACAGGGAGCCACCTAGTGGTGGAATGATAAACAGCACATTGAAAGGCTTTCCATGATTTGTTCCAAAGATGCATTTGGTCCAAAACAACGTTGAGATGTGTGGGCGTTGTGGCCAATCCCCCTGGTAAAAATATGCTCACAAATGGAGCTCTCAGGTAGTGTCTTCGCCATTTATTTATTTATTTATTTATTTATTTATTTATTTCATCTCTCTACCGAAAGACTCATTTCGAGGTGATTTAGGAATAAGGTCTGTGCGAAGCACGCTGTACCCCTAGATCTAGAATCTGCAATCTGTAGCTTTCAAGATGTCTGGCCCACACCCTACATCAGCCCTAGCCTGCATAGTCACTTTGGAGGGATCATGGGACTCCTAGGCTAAAACATCTGGAGGCCCCTACTGGGAGTCTACCCAGCAGCAGCATGGTTAACTAGATTCCATGTAACTACCTACTGAGTTCTGTGCCCAGGTAATAGAGCAGCAGGAGTGGCATGATAAGAAATCACCCTTATGCAGATGAAAAGGATAAGGATGGGAGTGGCATTGTGTGCAGCATCTCTAATGTGCAGTTGATGATTTTTCCTGGTCACTGAGGGGGGACAGCAGAAGCTGCATGCACAGATTAGTGTTCATTTCCACAGTCCTGTAAAGGCAAGTTGAACTGATGACACCTCAGGCATTTGCGCCAGGAGGAAGACAGGTGAGATTACACATCGGGCAGCAAGGAAGAAAATGTAATGTTGTCCATCTACAGGAAGCACAGAAGGCCAGGCATGCTACAGGAAGCACAGCTGGCCAGGCATCTACAGAAAGCACAGCTGGCCAGGCATGCTACAGGAAGCACAGCTGGCCAGGCATGCTACAGAAAGCACAGCTGGCCAGGCATGCTACAGGAAGCACAGCTGGCCAGGCATGCTACAGAAAGCACAGCTGGCCAGGCATGCTACAGGAAGCACAGCTGGCCAGGCATGCTACAGAAAGCACAGCTGGCCAGTCATGCTACAGAAAGCACAGCTGGCCAGGCATGCTACAGAAAGCACAGCTGGCCAGGCATGCTACAGGAAGCACACCTGGCCAGGCATATACAGAAAGCACAGCTGGCCAGGCATGCTACAGGAAGCACAGCTGGCCAGGCATGATACAGGAAGCACAGCTGGCCAGGCATCTACAGAAAGCACAGCTGGCCAGGCATGCTACAAGAAGCACAGCTGGCCAGGCAAGCTACAGAAAGCACAGCTGGCCAGGCATGCTACAGGAAGCACAGCTGGCCAGGCATGCTACAGGAAGCACAGCTGGCCAGGCCAGGCATGCTACAGGAAGCACAGCTGGCCAGGCATGTTGTTCTTTTAAAAGTAAGCATAAAAGCTTTGTCGCCACTGTATATGACCAACTTTCAGGTTATTTGTTTCCATAAACATTTCATTACCTTATTAACGAGGCTATTTGTGATATTCTTTACATGGCCTTCAAAACAGCGCTTGTGTCATTGGCTCCTGAAGGGGTGATACTTTGCATAGAACTAATCCAACTTCCACTTCCATAGGCACAAGTACCAGTTGAAGTTTGTTGTAGGAAAAACATGATAGCGAAAATCCACAACGTAGAATAGAGAAGTCTGAACAACAGCCTTTTGGAACTGGCACTGCTTTGATAAGTACATTATTGTAGATATTTCAATACAGTACATTTTACCTTCACATTCCTAAATTGAACCCTTCACAAGAAAGGTTTCAAGCGATGCTGCGCCTTTGTTCAAAAATATCTTATCAAAAAACTATAGCTGTGGATGCAACACTTTTTCATATTATGCAGTAGGCCTTTAGAAGTTTCGTGTTAGAAGATGTACATTTCAATAGTCATGTTCTGTATTTATTTAATTTAATACGCCATCAGCCACATGGCTTTGTATATATATAAAACATAACATCATCAACAATACAAAAGATATATAATGATGTGTTATTTATATAGCGCCTTTATCCAAAGCGCTTTACAGAGCACTTACTTACATACAATATTACCCAACCGAAATTGGTACTCATTTATCGACCTCGGAAGGATGAAAGGCTGAGTTGGCCTTGACGGGATTCGAACCTGCAGATTTACGTGCAGATCGCAGCAGAGAGCGCTTAACCCGCTGAGCTATCTAACCAGCACATATATATATATATATATATATCAGAATATCTATTACATTTTAACAGTTTAACAGTGGATTGTTTAAAATGTACATCAACATACACGGGAAAATATAATATCTGCTGATATAAACTCTTTAAAGAAAGAGTTGTATAAAATCAACGGAGTAATACAAACATGATGAGAAGGGAAACATCGGGCTAACATTTTAAAAATGTCCACTCTTTTCCAGTAACATAAAACCATGTAAAATATCAAATTGATGTCATCACCACCTGGAAACATGTCTCAGAGAGTTGTTATTTCATCCATATTGACATTGTTATTATACGCTATCAAGTAGCTAGTGCGCAGGCTACTCACACTTTCACACCATAGTAGTAGGTGATCAGTGCTTTCCATTTATTAGTGCCACATAACCTACTTCCGCGGTCACATGGTGCCATACCTAAATGGGCACCTTGAGTCATCAGTGCCACACTATTATGAAACTTTAGTCTAAGATATTGCTCAATGATTGCACTTTTGGGATATGCCATAATGTACAGTGCTTTACTTTTCCTATTCATTATGTAGCGACAAAAATCGGGGCTTTGGTTGCTTGAAAATAGGTTAACACAATTCTGTTCTTTCCCGAGTTTAACACTTTAGCTTTCAAACGTGATTTAATCACGTGCACTGCACCATTCGTGGATAACCCACAACAGCCTTCTTGCCATTTTAAGCATAGGTTCAACATAACACCAAAGGTTCCCATTTTGTGGAAGTTACCTATTGAGCTAAAAGCATCAACAAAACGACCTATCATGGTTTCAGGGTCATCTTTCAGCAGTTTATCACAGAATAGAATAGTTTTCACTATTGCGTCCAATACTATCCATGTAATGGGTTTTTTCAGAATTCTCGTAGAGGACAGTTCTTACCCACTTAAGCCATCCTTAGTGGCTCCCATTCTGCACCCAGCCTCACCTGCCGAGCCAAGGTAGAATGCAGCTCACATCCTGACAAGAAAGACTGTAGAAAAAACCTCTGGCCTGTTGAATAACAGAATATGCTGCCTGTATGTTACAGCAGGAGATTTACTGCACAGATCAAGTACGGTGTGCCTTAATACTGTACTGTGGGCACCTGGTGCGGAAGGCCAACAGATGGTGGAGTTCATGAGAAAGATGCTTTAGGGAAATTGTGAGTAATTCAGGTGTGAACACAGGAAGCCGAGTTATTTACAATGCATTTGAATTGACTTTGCATGCAAAGAAATAAGCACAGAAGTGCAATATTGTTATGCTCATCATAAACAAATGATTGTAAACATGTGAAAATGCACAAGCTGTTTAGCAGCACTGGGATTTTTTCAGCAAAGTACGACTACAAATACAATGCAAGTATCCCATAACAGTATAACAAGCTCCTTAGTAAGAACAAGGACTGCAGTATAAAAACAGGATGTCTTGTGTAATGCACTTAATATGAGCATCTCTCCCAAAATGGCTTCATGTATGCACGCTTTTAGGAAGCATTGGTAGTATTCTAACAACAGGTCAATCCCTTCATTTTTTTGTTGATTAAATGTATAGTAACATTACAAATGCCACAAGCTACCTCCTCCTCTTGTATTTCCAATGTGCAGCTTATGACTGAATCAACTTTCAATCAATTGAATAACTGCATGTGACACTCCCGACATTTTTATATGGGCATAGAAAATGCAATGTTTGTACATTTTTAAGATATACATCTTCATTGCAACACATCTAGTAAAAAATAACTCTTATAACATATACAAATATACAATTGATATGTTTAAAGTGAATAAGTGAAAATGTGAGTTAAAGTGACAAAAATGTGCAAATACGCAGAATAGAGTACAATTTCAAAGAGATGTTTTCATTCATGTTCACACATGACATCGGGAACATTGTAGTTTGCTAAAAAATATTCACATTTTTATTCCTGGAATATTCAAGTGAGGTGTCCATGAGGTCACTGGGTTCAGGTCACTTAGCATACACTGTTTCTAGTTTTACAAACTCTTACTGTCTCTTAATCGCTTGAGAAAATGTCCAACACCTTCCCTCAGGATTGTTATTTTCTAATATCCCAGAGTTTTTCTATCACAGGATATAGTTAAAAACAATGTCAACACATAGCGTTTCGACATTTTCCCTCGAGATTGGTCCATCCATTGCAATATCTTAGTATTTCTCTTGTAGGCCTTCATCAGGACAGAGTATGGTGGTTTATGTACCGAGATCCAATCTCTTTAACCCGTTTATGTTGTATTCATTCTATAAAAACAATATAAAATAATAAATTGGAGTACCCTATTAGGCAATCCTAGTCTGCCAACATTTATCTTCATAAGATTGCCACTAACCTCGTCTTCTAGACATTCACTGGAGCACCGTTTATTTCTTAAATCCGCACTATGTGTAGCACAGAGTGGTCTGAAACAATCATATGTTACCTTCGTTTATCTCACCACATTGATGTAACTTTGACATTAATTGTCAATCCTCATTTGCATGACCAGGTTTTTACTGACCTTGTATTTTTCTATCAACTCGAAGAAGGTTCATCTTCCATCTTGAGAGTGTAGGTGGTTTAGGTCACCTATAAACCCAAAAGATAACCAAAGTAAATGTCCATCCTGCTGATTATTCCACACAGAACCCCAGTGTCACTACACAGTGTTTAAAATACGATGGCTGTGAAATACCCATGTTAGTTGTCAGGTGGCTGTGCCTTTTCGCACCAATTGGATCATAATGAATGCATGTCTGAAGTAAGACTGTCTTTTATTGGTGCCTTATTCGTGACACCATTCTTAATCTGATGTAAGAGACAGCTAAATTAAAAGCAGTACATCTTTTGATTATTACTGGTCTGCCAACGCTACCTCTGGCAAGAACCTGACTGAAGCCCTGCAATGTCTGTCTAGTCGGCATGGGAATGATGATGCCGCTTGACTCATCCGTTGGTCTGCAGCGTTCCGCTCTTGGGTGACATCGCCTTGCTCCTCTTTGTCGTGTGCGCGTCTGATGTCCAGAATGCAATCGCGTAGTATTCTAAATCATATCTCACATGCGGGTCACATCTCTGTCCCTCTAGTGTGTCCAAACCAGATGCCATTTTAGAGTCAGCTACTCTTGTTATGATTCCCACTGTCATGCTAGAGTTGAAAACATCGTCAACATAGTCCTCTTGCTTCATTTTTGCACTACTATTGATTAGGATGATTTCCATAATTGTGTTGGTATAAATTGGAAAACTGAGCCTCAGTTGTATGATTTATACATGAGTGCATTTGTGTGAATTCTTTTACCTATATCATACATCACAAGCGCTCCACATTTTGGTGAACTATTTCCAAATTGGGAGGACTGTTGAAGACAATTCAATCATGTTCTGTTAAGTCCATCATACGTGCCAAGCTAAAAGTCCCACATGTGTGACTTAAAGCCGCATTTACGTTATTGTCTTGTTCTATTAGTTCATTACTGTGCCTATATTCATCAGAGGGACATAGCCAAAAATGTTTTACATAGTTTGTACAGAGGCCGCATTTGTTTGGATTACAATCTCATGTGCTAGTAAACCAGCTGCTTTGCTTGTTTAAATAAATATGTGCTATGCACACTGTGTTGCACTTAGTGTATAATAGTATTTCTTGTCTATGGGGATACCTCAGCAGGTTTTTCAGAAGAAGAGTCCCCATTCAATATTTGTGTTTACACCTGTCATCACACTGTCTAGTTTCTGTATCCATTTTCGCTCGAGTTTTCATAGTGTAAAATCTCTGTCTCCTTCTTATGGAGTGGATTTAACTGTCTGTATAAATGTGTTCCATCATAGATTTTTCCGGTACTTTATTTTTGGGGCAAGATCTATGCTTCCAAATGCGTTGCCTTACTTCTCTCTTTGTCTTCCCAATATACACTAGGCCACATGGGCATTCTATCCCATACATCGCCCAGGATGTCTTGCTGTTTGTGAATTCTTTCATTTTCCAAGTGATGTCATTGAGTGTTATATTTTTTATGTTCTTGGTCAGTCCACAAACAGAACATTGTCCACCTTTAAAGTGGCCTACCACAGGGCCCATCCCCCACATACTTTTTAGGGTCACACTTTGGGTGGTATGTAGACGTAAGTGTGAACAAGCCTCCGTCTTAGAATTCTGGTCTTCTTACAGGCAAAACATGGCATGTTGGAATACAATTCAGGCAACTGAATAGTGGGCCAGTTTTTAAGCACTTCTTTTTTCAGAGCATCACTTATGGGCTGTTTGTGGTGGGGTACTCCAAGCTATTATTTTTATATTGTTTTTATAGAATGAATACAACTTAATCAGGTTAGAGAAGAGATTGGATCACGGTACATAAACAACCATACTCTGTGCCGGCGACGGTATAGAAGAGAAACCCTCTACAGTGTGGTGTAATCATTTGCATCCAGCTTTTCCCAAGAAAATTATTTAGATTTGCCAGTCTATTATCAAAGATATGGTCAATCATTTGGAGGCTACTAGTTCTTGTTTAGCCTGTCCAGCAGTGCAGAAAGACACTCGTAGGTCTGCGAGCTCTAGTTTGTATCGTTCTAATAGTTTGAATGGGTTTAATTTCAAATGTATATCACCTGAAGATATTACTGATATTATGCTGAAACTATAGGTCACCGTGTTTCTCCTTCCTCCCTGTCACTCTACATTGATTTATGAAAATATTGATAGCTTAGTGCCAATCATTGCTCTTACAGTGAATCATTCTTTCAGTCGAGGTCTTCGATAATCTTCCATGAAATCAGCGTGGGCAACACCCATTTAAAAGGAATCTTCATTAGATCCTTATGTGGCCACTAACTATCCTCCTATCACAAATATTCCTTTTGTGTTAAAGATATTGACAAAGTTTCTGCTCATCAGTTGTAAGATCCTACTGAATCCGCAGATCTCCTGTGGGATTGGCAACCTTGGTTTTGTCTAGTTACAGACCGATCTCTCAGCAGCCTTGGGCACAATCATTCACAGCTTCCTACTCTCTCTAACCGAGGGTATTTTAAATCTATTGCCCAGGGTGACCAGCTAGCTCTCCTCCTTTCTGATAGGTAGATCTACTAAAGTTGGAATTGGGTCTTTCTAGTCAGTCGAGACCCTAGTTATGTGTGGTGTACCTCAGGGATCCTGTTTATCGCCATTACTGTTCAATGTACACACGAACCCTCTTCATAATCTTCTGGATAATCAAGAATTTACATTGAAGACCACCAGGAGGTGCAGAGAAAATGTCCACCCAGAGCGACTGCTCCTTTCTCAACCCCAAAAAATCCATCAAGTATCAGTCACACAATGTTGTAACAGGGAACAAACCAACGGAACCAGCATCTGAACCAAGAAGGAACCAGAAGAAGTTATATGAGCCCAAACAGTGCCATGGATCCTGGGATAGGGACAGTGGATGGAGGCAGAGTGGGAGAGGAGCGTCGTAGGCTACTTTGCTTGTGGGCATTGAGGAGACAACACGGCTGTGGCGATTCTAGAACTGGGAGTATACCCTTGGTGTCGGGAGTTGGTGACAGCCCACTCCCCCTTCATCCCCCTACCTGAACAGAACTCCAGAAATCAGGTGGGCCAACCCGCCGAGAGGGAGTGAGGAGCCAGAGCTGTTGGGACCCTGTCAGTGGACCTCACCGCGGTCACTAAAGGGGAGGAAGCTATGACAAAGGTCTTGAGGGCAATGAAGGAATCAAGATCCAGTTTCGGACAAGCTAGGCCATATGGGCTCGGACATCTCCCTGCCCAGAACGGATGTGAGAGGGGTGTCTGAAAGAGTGGGAAAGGAAGAGTGGGAAAGGATAGGACATCTGGCGGACACAGTTAGATTTCTCCACACACAGTTGCAGGAACTACAGAGCAGATCCTGCATCTTGGAAGAGAAAGCAGAAGACGCAGGCGGGGATATCTCAAATAGCAAATATCCAGAGAGTGGGTCACCCCGAGAGTGCGGAGGGGTCAGCAATGAATCTTTTTTTCTGGAAAAGTGAATTAGGGAGTACCTACACCCAAAAGAATTAACCAAAGGGTGCATTGAGTACCGGGCATACCACCCTACCAGGGGCACTACAGATAACAGTGGTGGCAAAACGTTTCAACTTCAGAGATAGGTACATCATATTGCAAGTCGCCAGAGGGCAGATCAACTTGGGGAGCGCCAATGTCATGCTCTTCCCACACTATACCATGCTGGTGCCGTGGACGAGGTAATCCTTCAAACAAGTGAAGAGACAATCACTTCAAGTACATGCTAGTATTCCTGGAAATGGTTAGAGAGATGTTGGGAGGGAGATCCTGGATATTCCAAGAACCGGAGGCCACTGGGATGACAAAATGCACATATCCCAGAAGATCCAGTTGCAGGGGGGCCACACCCACCAGGAACAACAGAGACGAGTCGAGAGAAGGGCCATAGGAAGAGCTCCACAGAGATTTCACAATCGAGGACAGCAGGCATGGCACGCTCTGCAGATTTGAAACAGGAACTGCAGTGGAGGATAGCCAGCTGGGAGGAACTCATACAGCCAGGTTGGTGGCAGTGTGGGTAATTGAATACTAGTGGTGAAGTGTTGC
Source organism: Ambystoma mexicanum (assembly GCF_040938575.1). Classification (NCBI taxonomy): domain Eukaryota; kingdom Metazoa; phylum Chordata; class Amphibia; order Caudata; family Ambystomatidae; genus Ambystoma; species Ambystoma mexicanum. Next base: position 1,207,862,802 of record NC_090928.1, read on the forward strand.
TGGACCAGAGGATAAGGAACTTAGAGGATTGGTCATCACGCCTGTTGGCTGGGACAATGTATCGAGATGTGAACCTATCACGGTTCCGATGAATGAGGGGGAGATGTAGGATGCGGGGTCTTAGAGGGGCTCGGCAAGGGGAAGGAGAGGGAAGTTGTTTTGAGGGCAAACACAATGGTGTAAGAGACAGTGGGGTAATTGGTAGGAGAAGTTGGGGATTAAGTTTTCTTTTTTGGTTTTTGTTAATCTTTGGGCTGACAGGTACTTCACAATTGGAGTCGAAACAAAAGTTGTGGGAAGCAGACAAAGCTGTGCTGAGAGGGAAGCCATGGCGGTACCTACTGCTATAAAAAGAGGAGAGAGAGAGATACAGAGAGAGAGAGAGACAGAGAGAGAGAGGGAGAGAGAGAGAGAGAGAGAAAGAGAGAGAGAGAGACAACAAGAGCCTAAAAAGGCCAAAGTGAGAGGGCTTGAGGTACGATAAAGAGACTCCCAGACAGAGGGGTTATTACAGGAACTAAAACAGACAAATGAGGAGGTCAGGACTGGGGTGCTGGAAAGGGCAAAGGTGAGGTGTTGCCTTAAGGGGGCATGTATTTATGAGTGGGGAGACAAAACTGGTAAATTGCTGGCTTTGTTGTTGCAGAGATAGGAAGGTAGTAGGATAGTTCACAAAATCAGGATGGGGACAATGGGAACACAGCACGGAACCCACAGGAAATCATGTAGACCTTTGCCTCATATTATCAATGGCTATATGAAATGCAATTGACTAAAACAGTGGTGGAAATACACAAGTTCCTGGATCAAATACCGGTGACAACCCTTTCTGCAGAACAGACAGACACCTTAGAGGTGGACCTCCAGATTTAGGAAATGGAAGGGATGGTAGGGATGGTGAAAGGTAAGTGGTTGCCATTAGACAAATTAGCATTGGATGCCCAGAAGGCGTTTAACTCCATCGAATGGGAGTATTTGTTTGCAGTAATGAAGAGAATGGGATTCGGGCAAGGATTTATGGGGTGGGTTAGGATGCTGTACAATGGTCTGATGGCCAAGGTAAAAGTAAACAATATGGTGTCAGGGAAGTTGGATCTGGAACGGGATCCAGGTAGGGTTGCTCGCTATTGCCCATGTTGTTTGCACTGGCATTGGAGTCATTGGCTGAATGGATCAGGTCAGACCCAGACATGACAGGATTTCCCCGGCCAGGGGGTAAGGAGGAATGGATATCATTGTACGCAGATGACATCCTACTCAACTTGACGAACCCAATGAGCTCCTTTGCTAGAGCAATGGCCATACTCAAGGAATTTGGCAACCTACTGCTAAAAATTGATGTAGGAGGCTTCAGGTATTTAGGATTGTTCATACGGAAGGACGAGGACCACTTTCTCGACCTTAATTCCGAACCGGTGATAAAAAGGTTTGAACGGGACACCAAGCAGTGGACAACTCTCCTGAACTCATTGATGAGGAGGGTGGCTCTCTACAAAATGGTGATCAGGCTACTCTATACTATTCAGTATGCCCCCAGAGCGATCAAGACCGGCGATTTTGATAGGATTGATAATACTTTGAAGGAGTTCCCTTGGGAGTGAAAGACTCCCAGAATAAAGTTGCAGACACTGCATAACTTGCAATGGGAGGGGCTTTGGATCTTCCAAATCTGCAGCTCCATTATTGGGCTTCACAGTTGTCCGCAGCGTATATATGGACGTATCGGTAGGACAGGGACAGTTTATTAGATACAGAGCTGGTACTGCTGGGAAGGTACGAGTGGGGCAGATAACTTCTCCACCGATCACTAAAGCAGTGGGATCACCTGGATGTAGGCCCGCAGGCTCTAAGGGTGGGAAAAACAGCTGGCGTTGGCAGCTAAGATTTGGGGAAACGGATTAATAAAATGGACAGAACACCTGGAACGGGAAGGAGCGTGTGAAAGTAAGGGAATTAAGGTGGTGGGGGATGTGGTGAAGCCGCCAGCGTTCAGAACCTTTCAAGAGATGAGAGAGGAATAGGGGCTGGGCAGACAAGACCATTACAGGTATTTACAACTAAGGCATGCCCTGGCACCACACACTAGAAGGGTGGATGAAATCCTGCAAGCCTTCCCAATTGAAGGTAGCGTATTTGAGGGGTAGAGAGAGGAGAAACAGTTGTCGACCCTTTACAGAGTACTGGCGTCACACTTTACGACACAGCTGGACGAGCTGAAACTGGGATGGTAAAGGGATGTGGGGAACATGCACGAGGAGGAGTGGAGGACGGCTCTGCAACATCCCAGAGAAGTGACAATAATCCAGCTCAGGATGATGCAATGTAAATACTTACACAGGGTCTACTACTCCAGGGATGGACTGAGACAGATGGGAGAGGGAAGGAGGACACCTTCCCTGCATGCAAGGTATGTAGGGGAACATTCTTCCACATGATCTGGGGGTGCCCGGAATTAAGCAGATACTGGGGGAAAGCGCCAAGGGAAGTGGAAGGAGCTTCGGAAAGACCAGCCCAGTGGAATCTAGAGGGGCGTTGCTGGGGATTTGGGGAGACATGGAGGCAGACAGATGCGTGGGGATCTTTCTCAACATTGCATGCGTAGTTGCCAAAGGGCCTTTGCAAAGAGATGGATGGGGCCCACAGCCCTGATGAGGCATACGGGGTTGGATGCCATGCAGAGATGGGACCGGTTGGTGCAAAGGAATAGAAGGGTGACTGAGCAAATGCGAGAAGATTTGGGGAGTTTGGGGATAAAGTGGGGGTAAGACCCAGACAGGGCCTGAGTAAAGCAGATGGGGAGGGGGCGAGTGACCTAACAGAAACCTTGGAGGGGGGAGGGGAAAGCCGATAAAAGGAGGGGGGAGAGGAGCAGGGAGAGGGAGGCAGCTAGAAGGGTACTGATCCATGGAGGCCCTGGGGAATTGGTAATGGTGGATCCGATCTGAAATGTAGTTTTGAGACGTTACTCTGGTGATGGGTCACGGATAAGGGAGTGTTGTTGGATTCCATTGAGTTCTGGGTGTGAAACAACTGGCTCTCATGAAGTCAGGACAAAAATGAAGTATTTTTAATTGCCAGTGCTATGGTGCGTATTCAGGTGGCTAGCCTTTATCAGAGTGTCTTTATCAGAAATAATAAAGCACAAAAGCAAAGGACTGTCAAATCTTTAGGCTTTCTCTTCTAGTCTTGGATTAATATAATGGGCCAGACAATTGCATTATCATTGCAAGGGCTGTCATAGACAGCGAGCTCAGATTGTAATGCTTTGTTTCTGTGGTCTCCAACCTATGTCTATGAAAGGCTTCATGTCATTTCGACGACCACTGAACGTATTGTCACAACCAGTCCCCGCCATGCACACATTACTCCTGCTTTAAGGAAACTTCATTGGTTCTCAGTGCCGGCAAGAGTAGGGTTCAACACCCTGACTTTGATTTTTACCACACTACATGGATCACCTCCTCTCTATCGTCAGGTATCAGGTAATAATGTCCCCATACATAATGTCCCCATACATAATGCCCCCATACATAATGTCCCCATACATCATGTCCCCATACATAATGCCCCCATACATAGTGTCCCCATGCATAATGTCCCCATGCATAATGCCCCCATACATAATGTCCCCATACATAATGCCCCCATACATAATTCCCCCATACATAATGCCCCCATGCATAATGCCCCCATACATAATGTCCCCATACATAATGTCCCCATACATAATGTCCCCATACATCATGTCCCCATACATAATGCCCCCATACATAGTGTCCCCATGCATAATGTCCCCATGCATAATGCCCCCATACATAATGTCCCCATACATAATGTCCCCATACATAATGTCCACATACATCATGTCCCCATACATAATGCCCCCATACATAGTGACCCCATACATAATGTCCCCATACATAATGCCCCCATACATAGTGTCCCCATGCATAATGTTCCCATGCATAATGTCCCCATACATAGTGTCCCTGTGCATAATGTCCCCATGCATAATGTCCCCATACATAATGCCCCCATACATAATGTCCCCATACATAATGTCCCCATACATAATGTCCCCGGGAACAGCCATTGACAACATTATATAGTGACATTATGTATTGGGATGGGTTGCGGGGATGTTCCCTGCAACCCTTGTAAAAAAAAAGAAGAAAATTCAGGGGTTGCAGGGTTGTCCCCTGCATGTTCAATGTAATAATGTCTCTGCAAAAAACTGCGACTTTTTTGTCAGGAGACATTTTTTCAGGGACATTATTACATGGAACCCTCTATCATGGTTCTAAATATAAATGGCATTGTCGTATCCGTTCCCTATGGTCAGCTAACAACCGATTGGTGATGTCTCCTATGGCCAAATGATCCAGAGCTCTGGGCAGGTCCTTATAACGCGCAGCCCCCACGTCGCGCAATGTGCTTCCTGAAGGGATTCTTTGCTGCTAAACAAAGTGTGTTTGTGTGTGGAGTTGACTTCCTTCTGGTGCTCCTTGGAACTTATCTGCTTGCAGGCACTGTGAGCTCGGCTCTTGCCTGCTCTGTTCCGCTTCCTGGTGGAGGCGGAGTTCGCACAGACCATGTGGGTGATCACGTGACCGGCAGCTCATTCAAAGCTGCGCTCGTGCCGCCCGAGCGGCGGATTCTTTGCTGCTAATCAAAGTGTGTTTGTGTGTGGAGCGGACTTCCTTCTGGGGCTCCTTGGAACTTATCTGCTTGCAGGCACTGCGAGCTCGGTTCTTGCCTGCTCTGTTCCACTTCCTGGTGGAGGCGGAGTTCGCACAGACCACGTGGGTGATCACGTGACCGGCAGCTCATTCAAACTGCGCTCGAGCCGCCCGAGAGGCGGATTCTTTGCTGCTAAACAAAGGGTGTTTGTGTGTGGAGCGGACTTCCTTCTGGTGCTCCTTGGAACTTATCTGCTTGCAGGCACTGCAAGCTCAGCTCTTGCCTGCTCTGTTCCGCTTCCTGGTGGAGGCGGAGTTCTCACAGACCACGTGGGTGTTCACGTGACCGGCAGCTCATTCAAAGCTGCGCTCGAGCCACCCTTGCGGCATTAAGCCCGTGAGGAGTAAAGGGCGCTGGCTGCTGTGCGGCTGTTGGGAGCTGGTGGGGCTGAAGTTGTGAAACATTGTGCAGAGGTCAAGTAAGGGTATAGTGTCTGTAGCTATTCATTGGGGGTACCTATTAAGCAAACAATCCATATAGCATTATAACATTCAGTTTTAATAGATCGTTTCATATACCTGTATGGGATTGTTTTTATCTTTTTATCAGCACTTGTCTTTTAAGTACTGCAGCGTGTTAGGGTATTTCTCTTTTAGTATTGAGATTATCATATGGTCATACAAGTGATTGAGTAGGCCAGTAATTAAAAAGTGTGGTGGCTCTTCTGGGTCCCTATAATGGGAGTCACACTCAGAAGTATGGGAAGTATCCCAGAGGAAAATATAGTTCAGGGGGGTAGAGTCTCACCACAGGTGGTAATTTCTCTTTCACATCCTTCTCAAGTGACACAAGTAGTTAACAAGGGTTCAGTTTCTTCTATGGTAGTAGACACTTTGGTAGTCCCTCAGGGAATTTCCACTCCTCCAGGTATAGAGGTCCCTCGGGATTTTGGACCGGAGCAAACCAATCAAGTGGATTCAATGGCAGAGGTGGTGGGAGTCATAAATCGGGCTTTTTTAAACACATTGAATCTAAGGTGAACTCTTTGGCAGATGAACCATTGGTGGTGGAGCGAGATTTAGTATCAGATATTTCTATATTAGCCCTACTGTTGACTCATGAGTTTTCCAGGAAAGGTCAAGGCCCAAGAGACCCTAAAAGAAAGGTTTCAGCAACCTCAGTCCCTTTACCTAAAGAATGGGGTTATAAGGAGAAATTGTCACAGTACCAGTTTAGCCAAAAGCAAGAGAGGGAAACTGGTCATGGGGATGAGGCCACCTCGCCAAAAATTCAGGTTAGTGAAGGTGTCAAACTAGGGGATGATGACTCTATAGTGGGGGACCCAGAGATCGAGGACAAAGCAATAGAGGCTGAGGAGATAAAAGAAGTCTCTCAACAGGACCAGCTACCCCCAGTAGATGAGTTATCATTCCCAGTTCTTTCTAGAATTATGGACTCCATGGATAGAGGCTACGACACATTGAACTTTGAAATCCGGGAGCTTAGAAATCAATGAAGGAAGTATTGAGCAAAGTCCATCTATTGGAAGGCTTTATAATGGCAGTCTCAGTCTTCAATACTTTAAGTCCGGGAAAGGTGGATAGTGAAGGGGCTGTGTTTGTACAAGGTGAGAGAATGGAAGTTAAAAGTACGAAAACACAGGGGGAGAATGTTGAGTTAAAGGGAGAAAGCCTTTTGGCAGTACCTGAGGTATCCGGAATAGTCCTCCCATCGGTATCAATGTTGGGGAAGGAACAGGTTCAGGAAAAGAAGTTGTTGAGTAGTAGCCCAAAGGTAAAAAAACTTAGTTGTCCTAACAAGCTGAACTCACAGGAAAAAAAATCCAAAAACTGTAAGCTTCCACCCTCACACCAGAATAAAGGGTCACAGAAATCCGTAATCTAAGGTTGGCAGTGGACAAACATATGCAGATTGATAGAGACATACTAGATCAGAGAAAGAAAGTCTTTTTTATAAACAAGAAACGGGGTAAAGTCAAGGAATTAGTAAGGGTCAAGGAAGTTGATAGGGTTTCATCTGTGTTTGAAAACATACAGGAGGGGGATAGTCCTTCTTTCGATCTAAGTAATATATCTGTTTATCCAGTAGATATGGAAGAGGAAGAGATTGAGAAGACTAAGGAACTAGAGGCCCCAAAAAACATTGAATTTGGAGCAGTTAAAGGATTTGGCAAGTGTTGTAATTTGGAAGAAAGAGTGTTGGTTCCACCGCATACAATAGTAGGAAGGGGATTGGTGAATCCTCTGGTGGAAGTCCCGGAAACAGGAATTCTAACGGCACCTAAATTGTATGCAATTTTTTCGAAACCTGTCGTGTTGAAGGCGGACTTGGGGAAGTTGCCTCCACCTAGGGTTTCTTTAACAGCGCCATTACCGACCCCAAGATTAATGGAGGAAGTGGGTCTGGGGATTCCAAAGAGTATGTTTTTGGATTTATCGAAGGGGGTGGGGGAGAGTATGGGGCAAATAAGATTGCCTAAAAAATTGAATTCAAGGCAAGCGTCCAATTTGCGAAAAATGATGCCAGATAACGGTGAGCTATGTATTTTTCTGAATCGTTTGTTCGAAAGTTCAAATAGATATCCTTTAAACAGACATTATATCCTCGCTTTGATGCAGGAAATCCCAAATCTGAAATTTATATCGTCAGGGGACATTAAGGCTGTAGAATTTGTTTACGATGATTGCCTAGATACTGTAAGACTTCACTTAAGGTCACACCTAACAAGGGAAATAATAATGGGGGAAAGAGAGCGTTTCAAAGCCCTTGGTTTTGAAGTTACAGATACAGGGCCTTCAATATTGTCAACTCTGGCTCCCATTATCAGGCAAAGAAGGGTATGATACAAGATGAAAGAGAAAGATACAACAAGGAGATCTACAGTTCCAGAGGGTATATACAAGTTCCTATTGGAAGAGGGGTAAATCAAGAAAAGGAGGAAAAGCAATTCCAATATTCATGAAGGTCTAATTGGTCATTAATTACATGGAATTCGAGAGGGTTTAAGAACATCATGAATAATCACAAACTTTTCTCGAATTTTGATATAATTTGTTTGCAGGAAACTTTTTTGCTAGATACACCTATGATAGATGGATTTAATACAGTCTACGTTAAGGCCCGACGGGGAGTAAAGGGTAGGCCATTTGGTGGACTATTAACAGCAGTTAAACGTTCTTTGGGACTCTCCATGCAGGTAGATGTAGACAGGTTGGACATCCTGATTGTACTCTTAGAGTGGCAGGAAGATGGTGAGAGTCTCGTAAGCAAATGTTTTTTGGTAAATGTTTATTTTAGTCCCCTAAAAGACAAACTGGAAGAAGCCTTGACAGCAATTTCTTTCACACTATTGGGCGAATTCCCGGATGATGGGGCTTCAGTGATAATTGTTGGAGACTTCAATGCAGAATGCTTAGAAGAGAAATGGTATTTAGAGAATAATAGAAAGTTTGTCTGTAAGGAATCCCGGGAGAGAGGAAAGAGGATTATCCAGGAATTTGAGATATGGAACTTAAGTATTATTAATGGTAATATACAGATGGATATTCCGCCAGCTTTTACATGGCAGAATGGGTTGTGGAAATCAACAATAGACTATATTTTCACTTCTCATGATCTAGCCATAAGAGGAGTATCCCTGGAAGTAAAATCTCTGATATGGAGTGATCATTCCCTTTTGGAATTTGAATTGTTCAGTCCGACAAAACATGTTGAAACTGACATTGTGGGAGTGGAAATAAATTCAGGAAAGAACGAGGTCAAGTGGGTTCCTAGGATTGCATCGGCATTCTTGTCTGTAATTGTAAACTTACCAGTAAATAAGATGGCCCGTCTATGTACAGCAGAGGGATTCCCTACGACTGTGAGGGAGTTGTTAGGTAGGTTAACAACAGATAGAGGCTTAACCCAGATGGTGGCAAGGAGGAAGGATTCCCACTTTTTTGATGTAGAAGTTCAGGCACATAAAAAGGAACTACACCGAGAGGTGAGGCATCTCAAGAAATCTGCACCTCCAGGTTACATGGAAAAGGTGTGGAATCAAAAACAAACACATAGGAACTGGGTAAAAGGTAGAAAGTTTTTGCTATACATTAAGGATGCCGAGAGAATGCTGGCTTGTATGTTAGGGAACAGGCCTGGAATATTTTGGGACCTAATTAAACCAAAAGGAACACAAGATTATCTTCAGGCACAGGCGGTCAGTGACATTGGTTGGGTGAAACATTTTACTGATTTGTATAGGTGAAGGTTTGGACCAATCAGTCACCTGGGTAGAGGCGGATTGGAAGGGTGCCTTAGAATGGGACTTGGAGGATATAAAGAACTTGATAAAGAAAAGCAAGTCTTCGAACGCACCGGGCCCAGACGGTCTTTCTAACCTGACCTATAAAGGTAACTTTGTAGTATGGTCACAGGTACTGTCTGCCTTATTTTCGGATATTCTGGCTAACAACTCGTTTCGCTCTACCTGGTCAGCAGCAACCCTAATCCTGATCTTTAAAGGCGGGGATAGGTCTTCTCCAATTTATTGTAGACCTATATCCTTGTTGGATGCTTCTAATAAAATATTCGCGAAAATGCTGCTGAAAGCTTTACAAAAATGGGCGGTGGAATCTGATTCCCTAGATGCTTTTCAGTCAGGTTTTCGGCGAGAGCCGAGTACATCCACAAACTGTATGGTGATAGGTTTATTAGCACACCAAGCAAAGGTCCAAGCACCGCCAGTATTTTTCGCTTTTTTAGATATCAGTAAAGCGCTTGACATGGTTAATAGGACATTGTTATATGTGATCTTACAGCTATTGGGCTCCAAAGAGCATTAGTAGCCGAGGAGGGGTTCCTGGAGAAACTAGACTTAACATTAAACACTGCAAAATCAAAGGTTCTGGTGTTCAAGGGGGGTAGGAAAAGTTGTAAAATAATGCCCTGGTATTTGAAAAATGGTAAGCTAGAAGTTGTAAATAAATGTGTGTACTTAGGGCTGGTAATTTATGACAAGCTCTCAGGTCCTGAATTACAGGAAGACTTAAGGGTAAAATTTGCAGGGGCAGGTGTCAAACTCCGAATTTTTGATGAAACATTCGGTAGATACTCTCTTTTACCAGTCCTAAAGTTATACAAACAACAATTAATCCCAAAACTAATTTATGGGGCCCAAACCCAGAGTCAGCTGATTAACTGGTCACAATTAGAGGGGGCATTATGGAAAGGCCTGCTTCAACTCCCGCAGTTAGTTCCTTTAGCAGGGATCTTGTTCGAATTAGGTCTGTTACCTATAAAGACTATGGTGGATTGGGGTAAGCTTCAGTTGTTGGTAAAAATACTGAACCCACCAGGGGCGTCAATATATGAACAGTTAAACCTGGTAAGAGTTCAGGGTGGCTGTAGGGTTCTTGGGGACTGGGTTTTGAACTGTCAACTGATGCTTCAACAGGCAAATATTCCAATGGAGGAATTGGAGCTAACACCGAAGGTCGCCAAGTTAAGATGGTGTAGATATGTATGGTCTAACTTGAGAACCGACATAATGGAGTATAAATGCTTTGGGGATCACTTTCTCTGGTCATGTAAAAGTTTTAATACTCCAGCACCTTACCTTGAAAAACATCAGTCGAGATCCTTTAGGACACAAGTGCTAAGACTTAGGTTGAATTTGTTACAAACAAAAGAAGTATTGGGCCGCCGTGTGGAAATTCCACAAGAACAGAGATTATGTCGGCATTGTAACAAAAATATTGAGACGTTAAAGCACTTGTGTGTGACTTGCCCTAAACTGGTTGATTTGCGGTCTTGTTTTTCAGCAGGCTTGGTTTTTTCCTCAGAGAATGAATTATGGAGAAGGATATTGAATTGTAATGAATTAAGCTTGACCATACATGTTTTAGAATTTTTAAGGAAAGCTGCAGTAATTTTATAAATGTTGGATATATGTACGTTGGATTGTGTATTTTGTATATGTGTTAAAAATACGGTGGTACTGTAGAACACAATAAAATAAATAAATAAATAAATGTGCTTCCTGAAGTGGTGCGGACGATTAAGGATTTGTTGGCCTTGCACAAAAAAAATGTAATCTATACTTATCTAAGTCAAAATCCTCCGTTTTCTTTTAGCCTTGTGTGGCCAACATTTGTGTGTCTTTTGGTCATAGTGCTTTACAAATTACAATCATTCATTTACCAACCGTGGTCATGTAAATCCCTATAGCGGTTCCCACCCACTTCCTGCCCCTTCTCAACTAAAAAACACCCATAGGCTCTTTGAACTACCCGTGTCAAGCATCAACATCAAACATGTGCACTGTAGGGTCCGACAGTGTTATTTCTAAGCAGGCCTTTAAGAGTTCATGGATTAATTGCAGTAAATGTGCTATTGGTGCAATACAAATGTCTAAACCCAGTCTTTAGTCTCTTGATTTCTAAGCAATCCGCGGGTCCTGTCCTGTGTTCTTGGCACTGAAGACATGTGAAAAAAAGCATTGGAAAAGCCAATATTTTGGGCTTGTGCATAGGTCATTTATGGGTGTTGCCAAGCACTTCTATAATTTGACTGGGTGTTCACGGCATTTCCCAGCCCTTGCCATCTTATGGCTGGGTAGTGTCATTAGTACAGTGCTTGTACATGCCTACACTCACGCCAAAACTCTTGGCTTTGCCAGTGCTTGTGTTACCTTTCCATGGTACCCTTCTCAAGCATCCTGCACTCGCCAACACATAGTGCTTGAGCAAAAGACTGTTAGAACAGGTGTGTGCATGTCCACCAAAATACAAGTTACTGGTTTGCCTTTACATGTTTTGATCTTATGTTTTTTGGTTCCACAAAAGGCGTTCTTGTTTTGTAATTACTTCTTTAATATTTGGTCTCAATACAATGCATGATTTCTTATGAATTGTCCTTAAAAGTGTACCTTGCATGTGCACTATTTGGCAGTCTTGCCGTGCCCGCTCCCCATATGACACACTTGTGTATAGGCAGGTTATAAAAGCCATATCATACCATATCATATCTTCCATGTTCCAATAGGATCCGCTGGGAAACCACCCGACATCCCCTCCTGTCATTCCCCCCCCCCCCTTGCTTCCCAAGTTATTCTTACCTACGTTTGCTTGGCATAACGTTTCCCAGAATTCCCTTCAGTGTTCTGCTATATAGGGGGGCTGCATTGAGTCCACAGCATGAATCTCTTTAACAGCACTTTAAGGATTATATTAGTACATCTAGATGCAATAACAGACAGAATAACATGACCAATGTGTGCTTCAACCAACTGACAGAACAACAAACCAGCATGGATCGACCTGCGCGAGAGTGAGATGACCCTACAATGATTTCCTATGTGAGTTCAGGACCAACATACACGCCCTTACTACTTAAGAGGGGTAGGGGGGTGCAATCATCAGTTAACTGTCACCCTCCTGTTATTCTGGATCAACTACTACTACCTAAAAAAAGAGCCGATCGGCCAACCTCCTCCCTCAATCCCGGACTACTAATAAGGCTCAACCTGAAGGAGCAGGTTAGAGGACGCATCAAGAGCATTGTTGTGAACTCTGTACCTAGGGTGCAAGGGTGACCGGATTAAAAAAGTAAAAAACCGGGACAGGGCAACTAAGATAAAAGTAGGACTAACTCTTGAAAGTGGCTGTCAAGGCACTACACTTCACTAGCGTTTGGAGGAGAAGGGGGGTTAAGTGTTACTGCTCAAAGAAACGCATGTTATACTTATTTTAACACCAACTTATATTATCTTATGTTGTACAATGCAGCATTTCTTCTGTGCGAAAGTGTGCATTCCTGCCTGCAGCTATGAAACCTACTACAAAAAACCGGGACCACTGCAATTTCCAATGGGAACATAATTTTGAGAAAGGGGGACAGAGCTCCAAATACTGGGACAGTCCCGGCACAACAAGGACGTCTGGTCACCCTAACTGTACCTCGACTTTTAGCGGTCCTCAGCAGCACGCAAGGAGCCTCACTTCCTCAGACTCCTTCTCAAAGAAGCTGAACTTGCACAATGAATAAACTCTCGATCTGATGGTTTTACGAATGACCAAGTAAACTCAACTAATACATTATTCAATCAGTTATTGGCGGATCCAAAAAGAGATACTTAGGAAACTGGAAAGGAAGCGCCATAAAAAGCATGTGAAATCTCAAAATCCCTGCAAGAGGTTCCCAGAATGCACTCTGGTGCAGGAAGAAAAGAATATTACTGCAAACAATTTAGAAAAGTTCCAAAACACCTGAACTATCGCTCCTTTTCAGCAACCAAATATATTGATAATGTGTGGGGCATTTATAACGCCCTACGTGCAGACGGCAAGTCTTGTCTGAGCTCTAGAAGATCATGAGGAGAGAAAGGGAGGGGGGAATGGGAAGGATCGGGCACTGGGAGGGGTCAGAGGTGGACTCAATAATGTCATTTTCGCACCTGTTCAAGAACATGAAATTCCTGAGCCTATTATTAAAAATCTAGCGTGAAACACAAGGAGAGGAGTAGCATGTTTGGGTGCAGGATATTCCTTGGTGCAGGATTCAATTACTTCACCTGGGGAAGGCTTGGATAAAAAGGGACACCTCCGGGGCCTTTTTGGTGAAGGCTTCAATGACTTCATCTGGGGAAGGCTTGAATAAAGAGGAACACTTGCATGGCTCTCTTGGTGCAGGCTTCAAAGACTTCACCTGGGGAAGGCTTGAATAAAGAGGAACACTTCCAGAGCTCTCTTGGTGCAGGCTTCAATGACTTCACCTGGGGAAGGCTTGAATAAAGAGGAACACTTCCAGGGCTCTCTTGGTGCAGGCTTCAATGACTTCACCTGGGGAAGGTTTGAATAAAGAGGAACACTTCCAGGGCCCTCTTGTTCCTTAAGGTTTTTTCTTGGCATCTCAAATCTTTAGGTAGCTGTTTTCAAAGTATTGGAATAACAATTTGATGGCAAGTCTCTTTCTTCTGGAGAGCGATGAGCATTCTTGAGGTTGCTAATTTTAGGTTTCTGTTTAGGTTGTAAGGCTTGGCGGTTGCTACTTGGTAACTAGGACCTGTGCTGGAGGGCCTAGGATAAGCAGTTTATTGAAGGCTACCCTTTGTTCAAGAGGCAGATATGATTTTCTTTAGTGGTTGGTGTTGGTTGTGGCCAGTTTACGGCTACAGAGTTTTCCTTGAGGATAGGGATACAGTATATGCTGGCACCAAGATTCCTCACTTTCTTCACCAGTAGTGGTGGGTGGCCCACGACAAGGAGCATATGGATGGCTGGCTCTTCCAGTCCACATAGGCAATGTTTGGATTAAGCACAATTTTGGCTGATCCAGTTTTGGAAATTTAAAGGGCATGCAGCAATGTTGTAGCACCTGGAGCACCCCAATTGCCAGATGGAATTACCAATAAACGCTCTCAGACCCAAATAACTGGACAGACTCAAATAATATGGCAAAGTACTAATTTATTATCAGCTCAAATAAAGTAGGGATATCTGGTGAACAAACAAATAGCAGTTCACTCAATCTTTGCAATGTTTTGGTAATACAAAAGCTTTCTACTTCGATGTACGTCAGCTATGATGTCATCCTACGTGGCAAATAGTAATACCAATCGGGCAGCAGGATTGGTTAAGGGAATATATGGGATACATTAATCATATTTCTGATGCTTGCAGCTGCTTAGATTCACATGTGTTGCATAGGCTGACATCTAGTGGAAGACCCTGAGTATTACACATGAAGTTTGCGAAGTTCGAAAAGGGCCATTGACAGGGCATGACTATAATACTATCCCTAATGTGATGTACCCTGTACCCATGATCCCTCATGCATTGAGGCCCCCTAGATCATTTGTTTCTGACAAGAGGGATTGTACGTTGTAAGTGTGAAGTGTAGGTAGAGACCATAAGGTGTGAAAGATCTATGCTTCTTTCCCAAGCACTTTCTACTCCAAGAGGGGTGGAAGGGCGGGCGCATGTAAATCTAAGCAGATACAAACATCAGAAATATGATTAAGGTGAGTAATGTATCTGTTCTGAGGGTTGTGGATCTGCTTAGAATCGTGTGCTTTGCATAGATTAGTGAGCAGTACTAGTAGAAGGAGGTGGGTTATTAGAAGATAGCGCTGCAAAGAGAATTTTCAGCACTGCTTGTCCCACCCTTGTATCCCCCAAGAATGTGCATCCAGACAGTAATGTTGGGTGAAGGTGTGTACTGAAATCCAGATGGCAGCCTTGCAAATGCCTTCTAGAAGCACGTTTGGCATGAAGGCTAAAGTTGCTCCAGTGCCTCGAGTTGAGTGTGCTCCGGGTTTAGAGAGTAACAGAGTTGGATGCAGTTCACAATCCATTTAGAAATGGCTGATTTAGAGGTAGGATTCCCTTCTTTTCTAGCGGCTACAGATACAAAGAAATAATATGCGTTTGTTGAGTTTTGGAAAAATGCAGATAGCTCCATATTTTCATTGACATGGAATCATTATATGAATTTGCGTGAGAAGTGAGGATGTGTGTGTAGATCCACCTTGTCCTTGTGTGTAACTACGAAGGGGTTTTGTTTAGACAGAGCTTGTAGTTCACTAACCCTTCTGATGGTAGTAACAGCTTTTAGGAAGGACGTTTTGTATGTAAGGTGTTTAAGTCTGTCTTTGTGCATAGGCTCGAAGGGGACCCCCATGAGCCTTGTGTGTACAACATTGAGGTCCCAGCCGGGAGTAGGATTAGAGATGGGAGGGTCCAGTTTTTGACACCCTCCAGGAAAGCCTTAACTACGGGCTCCTTCCACCACAAAATCTTACTGTGAGATATGGTGTAGGTGGAGGAGGTAGTTGACTATATTGGTTGGTGTACAGTCGGTCGTATTGACAGACAGTCTTCTGCACCACAACACAAAGAGTTTCCATTTGTTAAAATAGCAGTGGCATGTGTTAGGATTGCGTGCCTCCTTGAGTATTACCATGCACCTTTGGGCTAGGTTAAGGTGACCAAATTATATATGACCTCAGGAGCCAAGCTGCTAAGTTCAGCTTCTGAGGGCATGGGTGCAGCTTTGTTTCCTGATGCTGGGTCAACAGGTTGTCCATGCCGAGTAGTTTCATGGGAGGACACAGGGACATCCTTTGTAGGTGTGAGAACCAGATCTGGCGGGCTCACATTGGAGCTAACAGGATTAGGGTTACTTAGTGTTACTTGTTCCCGGTGTAGTTTGTGGACTATTCTGTTAAGTAGGGGTTTTGGAGCAAAAGCATAGTCCCATTTCCCTGAACAGCTAATCAGAAGTGTGTTCATCCTGGATCCTTTCTGGAGAAACCTTGATGTGTATTTTTGGCATTGCACATTTTCTTGAGTCACAAAAAGGTCTATTTCTGTGAACCCCCAGTTTGAGAAGACATTGTGGAGCACGTCTGTGTTTAATTGCCATTCCTGCTCTGAGGGTAGCATTGTACTTCTGCTTAGCATGTCTGCCAGAGAATTAAGTTCCCATGGAACATGTTGAGCCACTAGAGACATGTTGTGATGTAGTGCACGCTGCCAGATGTTCTGGTCTAGTTTGAACAGCCCTGGAGAATGTGTCCCCCCTTGTTTGTTTATGTAAAACATGGCTGTGGTGCTGTCCGTGAGGACGAGGACTGTTTTGTGAGCTAGCTGAGTCTTGAAGGCTTGAAGTGCCTTGTGTACTGCTAGAAGTGTATTTTATTTATTTATTTATTTATTTATTACATTTGTATATTTTTAAAGCGCACAAAGCAGACCTCTGGCATTGTGGCGCTGTTACAAGCAAAGCTTACTTAGTTACAGGAGAGAAGGAAAGACAGGTTGATGTGTTTCCTGGTTAGTGCTTGTGTCCACAGGCCGTGAGCGGTATGGTGAATGAAGCGAACGCCCCACACAGTCATAGGCGTGTCTGTTGTGAAAGAGGCTCTGATCATCAGTGTGTGGAAAGGTTGTCCCTTTAGCAGATTGTCTCTGTTGCACTACTGTAGCGACTGAACCAGAGGTTGCAAAACTACCACTAGATCATCTCACAACCCAATTGCCTGTGACCATTGTTTTTCTAGCAACTCTTGCATTGGACGCATGTGCAGCTAGTCATGAGGCACTAGGTAGATGCAGGAAGCCAATCATTCCCAGTAGGCGCATTGCTTTTCGTACTATCACCTGATGACCGGCTGCATACTGAGGAGTTTGAAACTGCATGTTTTGGACCCTCTCCTCGGAGGGGTAGATGAGCCCGACGTCTGTTTTGATTAGTGCCCCCGTAAATTGCTCTATTTGGCTGGGCACTAGACTTGACTTCTTTTTGTTATTGGAGAAGCCCAATTGGAACAGCAGATTGATTGTTTGCTGCATGTTTTGAAGACCCCCTCTTGGAAGAATCCCGGTAATTAGCCTGTCATCTATGTAAGGGTATGGCCACTACTGCTTGGACCTTTGTGAATACTGTAGAGGCTGTTGCAATGCCGAATGGTAGCACTTTGAATTGGTAGTGCTTCTCTCTCAATTTTAATCTGAGGTATTTTTTGCGCGCTGGCAGCATTGAAATATGAAAGTATGCCTTTTTCATGTCCAATGTCGCCATGTAATCCCCTATTTTCAATAGTGGGATTACTTCCTGCAACGTTGTCATCCTGAATTTTTGAGGTTTGACATACGTGTTTGCAGGGCGCAGGTTTAGCACGGGCACATTGTTAGACCTTTCTTTGGAACAAGGAAGTAGATTGAATGAATACCTTGATTTCGTTCCATGAATGGCACCCACCAGCTCGAAGGCTCCTTTTTGTAACAGAATTTGGATCTTCTCGTTGATGATGTCGAGGTGTGTGGAGGACATGTATCCTACGTAAGTGGAGAGTGGCGAGGTGATTCGAGGAACGCCACCGAGTATCGTTTGCCCACTGTATCTAAGACCCAGCAGTCTGACGTTATTCTCTCCCATTGCTGGGTGAAGAGGGTTATGCAACCCCCAACTGGGGACGCATGGGAGGGAACGTGGATTGACATGTCATCTGGGGGCAGGACTGATGTGCCTCTAGAGTCTGCAGTCCTGCCTCATCCTTTCTTGCGGCAAAACCCACGCTGTTCGTATTGGTAGGATGACTGAGCGTGTGGGCTATAGAAGGAGGCACCAGATGTACTTGTTCTGGCTTGGACATTGTTTCCTAAGCCTTGCGCCCGAAAGTTTTGGCGTGTGTTAATCGCTACACTAGGGATGAAGGGCTTATTGGAAATTTGACCAAGGGTCTTAATGGTCTCATGCTCCTTTTTTGCCATTTCCAGTCAGTCGTCGACAGCTTTGCCAAAGAGGAGACCCTCCTTGATGGGCATATTAACCAGGGCTGTCTGTGTCTCTGGCTTAAATCCTGAGTCCCTAAGCCAGAAATGTCTTTGAAGAAGAGTACCCTCTGCAATGACTCTTCCTGAGGAATCTGCAGAGTCCAAGACATTCTTCAGGATGTTTTGGGAGACTTGATTTCCTTCAGTGGCAATCTAAAGAAGATAGTATCATGCCGGTTCTGGTACTGAGCCCAAAGGTCGAGAAACCTCATCCCACTAGGTGCTGCTTTAGCTGGCAAGCAAAGTGGTTTTGTTTGCTATCCTGGTAAGGTACGCAGCGGAATTTGTGATACGTTTTCCCAGCAATCTTTCATAAAGCTAACGCGCTTAACAAGTGTGTAACCAATGCTAATTCAGATAGAAAAGAATTATTCTCCATTCTCAGAGAGCTCGAGAACCCATGCCAAGTAACAGCACCTCAAAACACTAGTAAAATTTGGTGCACCGCGATACAAGACACACTAGCCTCTAAAATTAAGCTGCTACAAATGAAGATCGATAGTAAAAAAACAATCCTTGCTGAAAAGACGCTTCCCACTATAAGCTCCAACACCCTTATCAACCCACAGGCCCCTCCTTTGAATTCACCCCAGTCACCAATAAAGAAGTACTAGACACCATAATGAAACTCAAGGCTTACAACTGCAAAGAAGACCAATTCTCTTCCCATCTAGTCAAACTCTGCGCCAACACTCTATCGCCAGTCATAACCGAATTTGTCAACGCCTCTTTCAGCTCCATTACAGTCCCTACTAGTATAAAAAAAAACGTGGGTAACACCCCTCCTCAAAAAACTGACCATGGACCCCGCAATCCCCACCAATTACCGACCCATAACTACCGTCCCATTTCTCCTGAAAATCATTGACAAAATAGCTTACTCCCAAATTCAAAATCACCTAGAACATTACCAACTTCTAGGAGACCGACAATCAGGGTTGCGCCCCAACCACAGCACGAAAACAGCCCTACTCGATCTAAAGATCCAAATGGATGCCACCAGAGAATCAGGTAAACTCTGCTTACTAATGCTTCTCGACCTCTCCGCACCCTCAACAATAATTTTAACCTATCCAACCACGCCACAGACTGGATTAAATCCTTCCCTGCAGACAGGACCTCAAGAGTCGCCATTGGTAAAGAAGCAGCAGATCCCATACCAGTCCCATTAGGTGTTCCTCAAGGGTCCTGCCTCTCTCCCACTCTGTACAACACCTACACTAAGCTGCTCTTTGCAGCACTGGATGCCATGGGTGTCATTTGCACAAACTTCGCAGATGACCTTCAAATCCTTATCCCTCTAACAGGTAACCATGAGAAAGACTCCCTACCTATTAATAAGATCTATTCAATAATCCAAAATTGGATGGCCAGCAACAGCCTATGTCTCAACGACGACAAAACAGAGCTGCTCATTCTAGGATCACCCTCTAAAATGGCCTCCTTACAGCCTGCTTACTCAGCATTCTGCATCGATGGCACCACCATCCCAGTCCTAAAACAAGTGAAAACACTAGGGGTCTACCTTGACGCGACACTCACCATGGCCAAGCAAATAAACACACTAGCATCCTCTACCGCATACACGGCCAAACTCATTTCTCTCAGCCGTACATTCCTGACACCGGAAAACTGTATTACACTAGCAAGAGCGCTCATCCTGTAAAAACTTGACTATTATAATGTCCTCTTTGTAGGCACCTCCAACGCCAACATTGCCAAACTCCAACTCCTGCAAAACGAAGCCCTCCGAGCTGCCTTAGGCATAGAAAAATCTGACCACATCGCCAATATTAGGACACAGAATCATTGGCTCCCCATCAAAGCCAGAATACTTTTCAAAACCCTCAGCATTTCCCATAAATACATTACCAATAAAACTCCTAAATACCTCATAAACACAGTCACCAAGAAAACCCACACCAGACTCCTCAGATCTAACAAAAGGGAAAATTTGGACATCCCACGCTACAAAAAAGAAAAAGCAGGAAGCAGCATCTTCAAAGTACTCGCGCCTAGGAACTGGAATGCCCTGCCCATAAACATCAAGAATGAAACGTGTTTCCCACTCTTCAAAAAACTAATTAAAACATGGCCATTCAACCAGTTTTAGCTACTCCCGTGTATATCATATCCATAGCTAACCTCATACATCTACTGTATATTAATGTTTCTCCCTCATGTATATAATGTAAAAATGTAAAAAAAAACATTTTTTTAAAACAAAAAAATGCAAAAATATAACCTGTATCCTCTGTCCAAATGATGTGTTCATTACTAAGATTGTATTTTGCCTATATCTGTAACTACGCCGTGATACCTCAGGGTCTGAGCGTATAACAAATGTAATAAATAAATAAATACGATCTTTTGCACTACTTGTGTGCTTCAGAGGCTAAGGGTGGGGCACCAGCTCTCTTCCATGTAGTGGTCACCACCAGGGAGTCTGGGTTAATATGCCCCCTAATGTAGAGGGGATCTGAAGGAGAGAGGTTGACCGCCCTAGTAAGGGAGGGGATAGGCAGTGATGGAGAGTCCCTCTTTTTAATGGACTCCAGAAGAGGAATAGCTTGGCTAAGAGGTTTCTTCTCATGGAAAATATCCTCAACAAAGTCAGTCCCTGCGGGGCTGGATTCATCAGTGTTTGCTGTTCTGCAAGGGAAAAGAGTGACCGCCCTCCACCCCCAAAAAATCAACAAGGTCAACAAAGATGAGGTCTGGGTCATCTTATCCTGCAAGTAGGTGTCATCACCATCCTGACCGGGGTCGTCTTGATCATCTACCCAGATGTACTGGTCCGCTTGTGTGGACTAAATGTCCCCATAAAGAGAACTTTGTGAGGGCTCCCCGGTTGGCAGGGCTGGGGCAGGAAGCGAAGGTGTCACTGGCACTGAAGGAGGTGCAGGAGTCTGCTCAATAGGCTTCATAGGGGTGGGCAGCTGGCTCATAAAGTCCACGAAGGATGAGATTTTCCCCATGGTGTCCTCAAACTGTGACTGGGTCCAGGGTGTAGCAGACAGAATGGAGGTTGGTGCCACATGGGTGACCTTTGGTGTAGGAGGATCTTCTGCCGGACAAGGGCCTCTATGTGCGTGCTTGGGGCTCTCCTTAGGGCGCTTCTTGTTGAGGGCAGAATCTAGAGGTGAGGATTCTTCTTCATATTCGCCAGTTGTCTGAGAGGCATGTTTTATCGTCAACAGAGTGCATTTTATGGTGTCTTTCTGAGTGTAAGTGTGATTTTCGATTTTTTTAGGTCTCCGCCTCAGCCATTATGTAGTGCTTGTGAGCACTCTTCGCCGGAGTGTGTGTATGATTGCCATGTGGTTAACGCTTCAGCAGAACCGCAGCAGGTGCGGTCGGCATGATGTTGGTAGGCGTCAACCGACAGTGGGCTGCCCCCCATCGATGAAGTCATCAAGAGACGGCTTGGGGGGGTGTACTTGTGGGAAGAGGTGTGTGCGGGTACACCGGCGCCGCCAGAGGCCCTCCTCATAGCAGCGTGCTGCAACTGCCTATCGAGGCTAATGACAGGCATGTGGGATCTGGACAGTTCCACGGTAGTGTCTTTCGAGCTCCGAGTCAGAGTCTCGGCTGCCTAGGCCTTCTTGGTCTGACTCAAAGATCCCGGTGGCGGTCTCTGACTCTGGTTAGGCCAGAGCCATATGTAAGCAAAAGCTTGTTTACGGAGCAGGTGTCTGGTTCGGAAGACGGGATCAGCCGTCTAGAAACTCCGGGTATCAGCTGTAGAATTATTGTGTTGAACGCAAACAACAACAGAAATTTTGCAAGGATTTGAACTCCTAAGTAGCGCACGGCTATGGATTTCACTAAGAACAACTTGCCACAATGAATCTGAGGGACCTCGACATGTGACGGATAATGGGTACAGGGTATGTCACACTACGGATAGTATGACAGTCACACCCAGTCAACATCCCTTTTTCGAACTTCGAAAACCTCATCTGCAATACTTTGTGATTTCCACTAGATGTTGGCCTATGCAAAGCATGTAATTCTAAGAGGATGCACAATCCTCAGTAATACCTATATATCATTTAGATGTTAATAACATTATTGGCAGCACTTTATCTAGTAGACATCCCTCTAACTACCTCTAAATATGTATAATACAGATTAATAGCAGAATAACAACAGTGGATTGACTTCTGCAACATTGTATAGTACACTGCTACATAGGCGCTCATGATTGGTTGGCATTCTCTCCCAACCGTGGACTTTCGGCTCGTTAGCAGCACGTGAGCAAAATGAAACCCAGGAGTGGGGAACACCGTCAGACTACTGCCCACTTGGTCAATTAGCCTACCATCTCTCATCAGTTAAGCCCATAGCCAAGGCTTCTTCTTTGTAGTTGACCTTGCTGACTTTTCTCTTCTCTGGGACTTTTAAGAGAGTGTAGGTACATCACTATCTTCAGTTAGACCCTAATGAATAGGCCTTGGTTTTGAGTCTTGAATCACGTGTGAGGAGATCACGATTTTGTCAATATCGACCTTTTCTTTGATGCAATTTAATTCAATTATGCTGGGTGATATTACTCCTCTTGCCCTGTGGGGACTTGGTTGTTCCATCTCACATACACTTACTGCGTTGTTTAATAATTGGCACGTGTAAATGTTATCTTCTTTGTTTGTTTGTTTGTTTGTTTTATTCACTTATAATGCGCACCAGACCCGAAGGTAGCCGGGCGCAGCAGTACAGAAAATGCGAAGCTTAAGTTACAGGGTGGAGTCATGGGTTACATACAAATACAATATATTACAGTTAGAGCGGCAATTGCAGTTTACATACAAGCATAGTACGTACAAAGTACGATGAAGACAGTATATGTACAGACACTGAATGGACAATAGCTCATCGGCTAGATGGGCAAAGAGAAAATATCTGCAAGAGCAAAAATAGGCAGGACAGTGATGTGACTATATGCAAACTATTAAGCGCTAGTGGGCTAATCATTGGCAGACCTCAGCAGATTGATATAGTTGGTTCTAAATTTCGGAAAGGGATGCTCCTCACGTAAAGGGTGAGGCAGTGAATTCCATAATTGGGCCGCTCTAACCTGGAAGCTGCCTCCCCCGCCTTAGTTAGCTTAAATCTAGGTATGATGAGGCTATTGGCATTGGAAGTTCCAGCTTGGCGTGTATGGTTTCTTTTTATGAGTTTGTTTGTGAGATAGCTCGGTGCAGCATTGTTCAGGGCTTTATGAACAAGGGATGCCACTTTTAAGGTGATTTTATTTTGGGTGCACAGCCAGTTGTTTTGGCGTCTGATATTTGAAATGTGCGATCTTTTAGACACACTAAGGGCCGCTCGCAGGGCATTATTTTGTAAGATTTGAATTCGATGGGTAATGGATTTGTTGGCTCCAATATAGAGGGCATTACAATAATCCAGCCTAGAGAGGATTAAGGCTCTCGCTAAAATGAGGCAGTTTTTGTCTGAGAGAAAGTGTTTGCCTGCTCTAATGAGCTTACATGTGTAAGCAGTGGCAGATGCCAGAGACTTCACCTGTTTGTTGAAAGAGAGGGTGGCATCCAGATAGAAGCCAAGTGTCTTCACCTCTTTAGACTCCTTAATGATATTACCATTGATCTCAAATGAGGTGTAGTCCTGGCTTAGTTTTTTGAGGTCAGAATGAGTCCCTAGGATGATGAGCTCTGTTTTGTCATCATTCAGGCATAGACAGTGTGTGGCCATCCATGCCTGGACGATGATATACACCCTATTTACCAAGGCCAAATCCTTACTATAATCCCCAGAGAGTGGGAGGAGAATCTGGGTATCATCTGCATAATTAGTGTAGGTGATACCAAGAAGGTCACGATTATCAAAAAGGGGCTTGGTAAATATGTTGTATAGAGTTAGGGAGACACAGGAACCCTGAGGAACTCCACACAAGATGGGAATTGGGTCGGCCGCTGCCGATGGGAAGAACACCCTCATGGTCCTGCACTAAGAAAGGATTCAATCCAAGTTATGGCCTCTGTGAAGAAATGTGCAGCAGAGTCTAAGTGGCTGCAAAGTACCCTGTGGTCCACAAGCAGTGGCGGCTGGTGAGTTTGAAAGCTGGTGGGGCGTAAATTTCCCAGGGCGAATATAGTCGCGAGCGCGCGCAGCGCGCGAGCCCGCGAGCCCACCCCCCCCAAGGGGGGTGCGGGGGGGTTCTCCCCCAGCGAAAATTTTGGAAAAATGGCCTACAAAATGTGCAATTTACTGTCCAAAAAACCCACCGAAATATGAAAAAAGCATTCGGTTTTACATATTAATGGTGGTACACTATTCTTACGTGTGCAAGTGTGATGGTGTATTTTACAGCAGCTTGTACCTTCTTTACTACAGATGAACACAAACAGAGTTGGAGTGCCCTGAGCACCAAACCCTACAAAAGACTCATGCTAGCTCACCTCGTTCTGGAGAATGGTCACTGCAATGAACTCCTTCGCAGGCTATGGGAAATCCAAATCCCCGAAGGTGCACTGTGGAGGTTGAAGTCTGATGTTTTTAGTTGCACAATTGCCCTGGACTGGTTGGATTTGTTCATGTAAGGTGTTGCTGATGGTCTGTAAAGAGAAAGCGAGAGACTGATCTGAGAAAGGGCAACATAGGCTTAGAGCAGTATTAAAATGGTTTTCACACATGAAGGAGAGAGAGTTAACTGCTTGTAACATTGAAGCTGCACCAGAATAATCATTAGTACAATGTGTAAAGAAAGTACCAGCAACTACCACCATGTGCCAGTCATCAGTTGTATAACGCTGCAATATAAACATTTTTGTAATGTTTTCGTTCTGGGGCTTTAAAAGTGCGCTTTGCGGAGCTCACATTACAAAATTAATTTGCTGCAGCCCTTAAGGCACCCGATTTATAAGCACTCTACGTGTCCTTCGCTGAAGTCCTGTTAAAAACAGCATTGGCAAAGCCACTGAGATCCTGTTCAAACACAAGCATTGACAAAGCCAGCATTTTGGCCTTGTGCATACGATGTAAGCTTCTGCCAGGCACTGCTATTAAATCATGATGCCCAGGAATTTGCACCATGTTTCTGCTTCTACAACAACAGGTAGTTAATTCTGCTACAGCTGTGCCTGGCAAGTGGCACTGTGCCTGGCAGTGTAGCTGTGCTACAGCTGTGCCTAGCCACAACAAGGGATGAAGGGGTGAAGGTAGACAGATCAAGCAAGCACAACACAAGGCAGTGAGCCGAGGTCAAAGGGGAAGGTGGGTAAACAGCAAGAAGAAGCACAGGCTGACAGTTAAATACACATGCACATACAATAAAACTAAGGTTTTCCCTTGTAGTCTCGTTAAGTTATACCCAGAGTTAAACTTAACAAAACCGTTTGCCCTTTTATCTACTAAGGCCACATTTCGAGCCTCACCCTAGGATCCCAATGTCACTGCTGCATACATACTACAAGGGACGGGCGTGTCCACGCACAGCACACACACACATGGGACGGGACTGAATCTGGTGCAAAGGACGGGAGGTCAGGCATTCGAAGGGAATGAAGGGATATATGTGACTTTTTTTGTAGTCCCTAAATCAAGAGTTCGTCTGATTAACTCCTTTGGGTAGCTGCTCAACATTGAGGTTTGGATCAGTGGAAGGTGAGACGGGACAGACATTGCGCACGGTGAGTAGCGGGAGGT
Organism: Ambystoma mexicanum; assembly: GCF_040938575.1. Classification (NCBI taxonomy): domain Eukaryota; kingdom Metazoa; phylum Chordata; class Amphibia; order Caudata; family Ambystomatidae; genus Ambystoma; species Ambystoma mexicanum. Next base: position 1,207,888,487 of record NC_090928.1, read on the forward strand.
GGCTGCATTGTTGGCATTAGCCATGATTGTGGAGAGGCACATCTCGCTGTCCAGCTGGACCCCGAGGATCGAGGATTGCGGCGGCAGGTGAAATGATGCCCAACGGGAATGATGAGATGTGAGAAGAGGTGGCATGTGACACTATGGATGTGAGCACTTTAAACAGCTTTGATTTGGACGAATTGAGCATCAGTCTGCGATGCCCTTCCCGCAGTGCCAGAGGGAGTAATTTTATCATGAGGAAAGGGGGAGCAGATGTGCACTGCTACGCTCTCCTGGATGATAATGGGATTTTGCTTGTAGAATTAAGGCTGCAGAGCCAACTCAGCTATGCAGAGGGGTATCTGACCACACCTCGAGTCATTATTGGTGATAAACCCGAATGAAACACATGCCAGCAGAGCCTCTGGCGGTGTGCCCCGTGTTATCCTGCTTGTTCTCTTGCTTACATTCTTTTGCTTCCAATCGCTCAACACCGTTTTGAAAAGGTGAACGTGTGCTAAAGTTGTGGTTTATTTCTACCAAAATCAGTCGACACCAGTTGTGCACAACATGGCACTTTCTCGAAGTTGTTATGAGGGTTGACCAATTGTCGGTATTAAGATAGCTCAGCGGGTTGAGCGCTTGCTGCTGCGATCAATGTGTGATCGGCAGGTCGCAGGTACGAATCCTGGCAAGGCCAACTCAGCCTTTCATCCTTCCGAGGTCGATAAATGAGTACCAACTTCGGCTGTGATGATATGATAAATGTATGTACATGTTCTCTGTAAAGCCCTTTGACTTAAGGCGCTATATAAATAACAAATCATCATCTAGCTTAAGATTGGATGGCATGTGCCATTGTGTGCCCATTAGGGGAGAGGTAATTGGCAATGGACGGGCATCACCACTCGCTCCCCTTAAATTTCCCTTTCATGGGAGCTGACAGTAAAAGCACAGTGGCTTGCACCGCGTCAGGCATCTGGCTGTCCATCGCCTGGTAATGTGAGGCACACTGTATACATTGGCCCTCGGAGGCAGAGCCCACGTTTCCGTTAGCCGCGCGGCCCGCAACCACTCCCGGCGCATCTGCTTATTGTGCCGTTTTATATTTTTGCCATTTTTCAACAAAAAATGCCGAAAATATAAAACGGCACAAGTCACCACCAGGAAGAGCCTGGCTGGCAGGCAGAGACCCTCTCCCTGCCAGGGCTCTCCCAGTGGTGACTTGTGCCGTTTCCCGGCCGTTTTATATTTTCGGCATTTTTTGTGGAAAAATGCCGAAAATATAAAACGGCACAATTAGCAGATGCGCTGTGAGTGGTCGCGGCTGCCCGCGGCTGGGCAGCAGCAGCACACGCCTGCCTGCCCTGGGTTATCCCAGTCCGTGCATGGCCCACTGGGCCTTGCGCTTGCGTACCGGTCCGGCGTGGCCCAAGGCAAGGCCCTTGGGCCATGCACGGACCGGGATAAACAACAAGGCTAGGCCCAGGCGGCCCCCGCCGACTGCCATCAACTTGGGGCGAGCCTTGGTGGTAGCGGGTGGCCCGCTGCCACCAAGGCTCGCCCCAAGTTGACGGCAGTCAGCTCGGCAGCCAGCAACACTGGGCCCTGACTCGGCCTGACTCGGCCCTGGCCCTGGGCCCAGGGCGGTGGTGGTGGTGGATCACATAGTTTGGGCTCGGGGAGGGGAGTGTAAGTAACACTCCCAGTCCCCGGGCCCAGAGAAGAAACGGGGGTACTTACCGCGGCGCCTGGTCACTGGGGCTGGGCAGCAGCACAACTTGAATGTTGATGTTGACTCGTCGTACCGGGGATGGAAAGAGAAAGTCAACAGGGTGTGAAGGCGGCGCAGGCGCACGCACACACCCTGCGCCGCCAATAGTCTGACTCATAGATACAGTAATATCATTGGCTGTTTGCCAGCCAATGATATTACTGTATCCATGGCAGGGGAGGGATTCGAGGGAATGAATAAGTGCGCTGTTTGCGCAAATTTCAGACTGGCGGGGCCACCCCTGAAGCGCCCCGCCAGGCTTCTAATGAAAGGGGCTACGTAGAGTGCGTGGAGCTACGAGCTCCACGCACTCTACTATAGAAAAAATATATACTAAATTGGGACGCGCCCCGGCGCTGGGCCGACCTAACACACTATTGTTTCCTTGCCACAGCGCCCCCGCGCTGTTGGCAAAGGAAATGCAGCAGTACTAAAGCTAAAAGAGATTCAATCAGAGAAGTTCTCTGACTGAATCTCTTTTAGCTTCTCTCTTTTTTTGGGGGGGCGGCGCCTGGCCGCCCTATCATAGCAGCCGCCACTGTCCACAAGGTCAAATGCTGCCGAGAGGTCCAGCAGCAAGAGGAGAGCGATTTTTCCTTTATCTCTTAGTTCATCTATTTGTGCCTTCAAATCAATGAGGGCAGTCTCTGTGCCGTGTTGGGGTCAGAATCCGGATTGACGCTCTCCTAAGAGTTTGTGTTGTTCCAGAAAGCTTTGGATTTGATTATAAGCAATCTTATCCAGGATTTTAAGAAAAGGAACTGCCGTGATGGGACGGTAGTTCATGGGTATAAGTGGGTCTTGCGTTTGCTTTTTGAGCAAGGGTAGTACCCAAGATTGTTTTAGATTGGTAGGCACAATGCCGGACGTGAATGAGGAATTGACAAGTTTTGAAATAAATGGGGAAAGATCCCTAGCGGCATTTTTTATCAGCTGGGCAGGGCAGGTATCACCCTGACAGTTTGAAGGCTTGAGAGAGAGGATGACTTTCTCCACCTCAAGGATAGATGTTTTAGAGAACTTAAATCGTGCAGCTGGGTCCTGTTCCTTTAGAGCACGGTCTATTGTTGGGTTGTATGTCTTGGGTGGTTGAGTGAGGGAGGCTTTTTTAGTGGCTATTTTTTTTTTGGGAGTGTTACACTTCAGACTTCCCCGTCGGCATCCTTGCAGAATACAACTTCTTGACAGGCTCCTCTATGGTCCAGGTACAAGCTACCATGACGTCTGTACAAACGTCGACGCACTCCAGGTCACCTGACACGCCTTGTACGTGGAAGACGTACAGCAAGCCACGCCCCTCTTACGACTATAAAACCACCGTCTTCCAAGGGGCTCGTTGCTGCTAATTAGCGTTACCAGCTACACGCGGTTTCATCCGTTTCCTCTTCGTGTCTCCCTACACGAATCCTTATCTGAACTCCTGGTTTTGACCTTTTGCCTGAAATTTGGATTGCTTCGTCTTCTCCCTTGTTCTTGTTGTGATCATCTGGTTGTTGGACTCGGAACGCTACTGGATACGGCTCTCTTCAGTGTCTTGCGGTTCTTCCCTGGTTGCCGCTCTGCACATCAATTTTGCTGTCTACATCCGGATCATCTCAACAACTACTCAACTATACTCGTGTACTCAGGTACATATCTATTGTCTTCCATGGACATTGTCTTCCGTTGGATTCTGGGACATTGAGTGACTTTCCTGTGAGATTGCTCTTCAGTGCATATGAACGCTTTCCTGAACTGCACCAACCCGACCCTAGTGCGTCCCTCGTGCCGTTCGGGGTTACTTACCTATACTAACTTCCCTGTTTGTTATTTTCTCCTGTCGTTGTCTTCAGAATCCTGGACTCCTCTTACAATCCTGGACTCCTCTTACTCCATTTATCTTTACTCAGGTCAGTTGTTATCAATTCTATATCTAAAGTGGGAACCAATACTGATTTAGATTTATTCCACTCATTCGTGTTATTCTTTGTAGATTATCCCGGGGAAACGCAACTCCACTCCAATATCCATATAGGTAGTTGTCCAATCATTTTAACTGTTCTAATCACTTGTTTAACATCAACACATCAACACTGTCTAATATCTTGGTATTCTTTTGCAGCATTGGTATTGGCGGTGTGTGTTCTCCCCGCTCTTTTACTCAATTGACATCTCTGTCTGTTCTAACTGAAACAGCAGAGAGGTACATTGTGGAAAAGAGCCCCTCTTTGAGGAAGCCTGAGTTTTGTACTCAGGGGAGCTGGGATGGAAGGCTGAATTCGGAATTCTATACCACCAACACCTCCAAGGTCGTGTTCTCCGCATCTTCAACCTATTCAGAGTGGTGAGTAACAGGGAGTAAGGAGATTTTATTTGAGAATGCTTGTTGAATATCAGAGCACCAGGTTTTATCTTTGGTGCATATATCCGGAATAGGGATGGGTGACTCTAGTTCCTCGAGGATAGTGAACAGTTCCCTCGTGCTTGAATTTGCATTGGATATACGCTTGTTGAATGAGTTCTGCTTGGCGAGGTGGATTTCTTTTTTATATTGGGAGGACATTTCTCTTAGTTTGATTTTGTGATCTTCTGAGGGGATAACCCTCCATGCTGTTTTGCAACTCCTCTTAAGTAGTCGTAGATCTTTTAGTTCAGGGGTAAACCATTTTTTTAGGTGAGATTTCGGTTTACTCGGTCTAAGTTTCAGAGGGGCGATATTGTCAAGGGTAGTTAACATAATTTTGTTATACTCGTTGACTAATGTATCTGGGTCTAAGTGATACTCTAATCGGTTAAGGGTGGGTAGAATCACCGGGATCACTTTATCTCTGGTGATGCTCTTTTTATTTCTTGTTAGGCATGGCGGGGCCATGATAGATACTGGCGGACATGGTCTGGAGGTAGATAATTCAAATGACAAGAAGTGGTCTGTCCAGGGTTGGGGGACAATGGCTTTGATATTGGCCGTGCAGTTGTAGTCTGCTACCCAATCAAGGATTTTCCCTTTATTGTGAGTGGGTTCTAGAGTTTTTTGCATTAAACCCAGATTGGAAAGAGAGTTGTCAATGGTGGTGGCATTTTTGTCTAGATGGTCATTGAAACCTAGGTTAAAGTCCCCAAGGACAAGTAGTTGGGATGAAGTTTTGAGGTTGTTAGAAAGTAGGTTGTAGATGTCCTCCTCAAATGTCTCTATAGGTCCTGGTGGTCTATTGTTAGAAAGTAGGTTGTGGATGTCCTCCTCAAATGTCTCTATAGGTCCCGGTGGTCTATAGATAAGGTGGATGGTTAGTGTTTGGGAACTAGCTAGAGGAGGTTTGATGGTGAGCGTTTCGCATGAATCGGATGCTATGGTGGGTGTGATTCTCATGCCTAAACTGGTCTTTGCGATAATAGCAATGCTGCCACCGCGCATATTGGTTCTATCTTGTCTGAATATGGTATAGTCTTCTGGGATTGCTAGGGAGAGTAGGGGTCCTGCTGCGTCGTGCAGCCATGACTCTGTGATAGCGAGGAAGTCCAAGTTATCGAGCAATATCAAATCGCAGATGTCTGTGGCATGTGCGGTCAAGGATCTGGCATTTATTAGTCCTCCTTTGAGGGGAGGGGCAGTAGATTGGGACGGTTCTGTTTTCGTAATGGTGGAGAGAGGCCTCAGGCTGTTGGGGTGGAAACTGTTAACCTTCTGGGTGTTGTATCTTTTGTTAGTGGGAGATAAGGTCCTAGTCAGTGAGCGCTGTGGGGAAGCTGCAGCCCGCTCTCTGGAGGGTGATGATTAGGAGAAGTAAATACATTGGCAGGCTACAGGGTGTGCTACTCATGATGAGGGCGCTAAGTTCCAATAGGCACAGTAAGCTTAAAGGCTACTTTGAATGGACACAATAGACAGAATTCTGCATAGTCAGGCACAGTGGGCTATAATCACTATCCTTCGGACAGGCACTGTGGGCAGAATTCAGCATAGGCACAGTGGGCTACAATGACTGAGATTCAGATAGCATAGGCACAGTGGGCTACAGTGACTAAATTCAAATAGCATAGGCACAGTGGGCTGCAATGACACAGGTTCAAATAGCATAGGCACAGTGGGCTACAGTGACTAAATTCAAATAGCATAGGCACAATGGGCTACAGTGACTAAGTTTCAACTAGCATAGGCACAGTGGGTTGCAGTGACTAAATTTCAAATAGCATAGGCACAGTGGACTGTAATGACAAGGGTTCAAATAGCATAGGCACAGTGGGCTGTAATGACAAGGGTTCAAATAGCATAGGCACAGTGGGCTACAGTGACTACATTTCAAATAGCATGGGCACAGTGGGATACAGTGACTAAATTAAAATAGCATAGGCACAATGGGCTGCAATTACTAAATTTCAAATAGCATAGGCACAGTGGGCTGCACTGACAAAGGTTCAAATAGCATAGGCACAGTGGGCTGCAGTGACTAAATTTCAAATAGCATAGGCACAGCGGGCTGCAGTGACTAAGGTTCAAATAGCATTGGCACAGTGGGCTACAGAGACTAAAAATCGAGTAGGCACAGTGGGAAGAATTCAACATGACACAGTAGGCTATAATGACTAAGTTTCAAATAGTATAGGCATAGTACATGAATAGGCACAGTGCATGCAACAAGGGCAACAGCAAGGGCAGAGGCATAGGCATATGAATTGGAGTATGGCGTCTAAGGACCATAGAATTTCATACATTTGAAATATCTAGTACTATTAGTAAATTTGGCAGTGAATACATGATGCCATAGGGTGCACCAGGGGAAGTGTGTGACTGGTTGGTGGGCATGGAAGTTCGGTTGCGAGGTGAGTGGAAACAGCAAGTGATTAGATACGTGGTACGGGTCAAAACCCAGCAGTGGCACCATGTGCAGAGAGGCCTGGGTTGGGGCAATGGGTGTATGCCATTGATAGCATGGGCTGGAGACGGCAGTAAGTAGAACTGATAGTAATAGTATGGTCGTATAAAGGCAATTAAGGCACATTAGGGACCAGAACAGAGCCCTACATATTCAAACGCAACAGTAAGGCAATAAGGCAATAAGGGCGGTTGAGTGGGCGGAGCCAGTAATTTGCTTCATCTAAGAGAAATATGTCCTATTAACTCCCCTTGTGTCTTCCAATTATTTCTTGATGTGGCATCCTTGATCCCAAGTCAAACAGATATTCTTTGTTCCTCGCACAAAGCTGTTTTCCAGAGCTTTTCATCTCTGCAGCCCATGTCTGTCTCTGAAGTAGTTTGGTTTTAACACGAGTCCCATGTCCATCTTTTCGACATGGCTGCTCCAACAGCGTTATATTTTCTTCTGCAGCACGCTTCTATATGTCTTATCTACCTTACATTTCTGCATATGTACATTTATTGATTCCTTCCTCACTTATCTTCTCAATGGATATGATTTCTTCGTATTCGCTCATATGTTTCTCTTATTACTTCAGTTACATCTTCATTCGTCAAACATTTGCATATATTTTCAGTGTATCCCTTTGTCTTCTCTTTATGACGTCACTGTGCTCTGGTCTGATTTCCTGTATAGCTGTTCTATGTTCAGTGGTGTATGCAGACATCCTTCCACCACGTCAGTGCGAGGTTACATTCGATACGGTTGCCTAAGTGCATAACGTCTCTCGTATCATCGATTTGGTATTGGGACGATACCTGGTGTCATACACAGTGCACTCTTACTGCTATTCCAGTATGACGGAGGTGAGGGGCGGGCACTAGAGACGACCTACACACCTGCCTCTCTACACTTAAAACGTATCAGAACCACTGGCAATTGCTCTGGCCAGTCTTCCAACCCATCATGTTTCAACTTGATTTACCATTGTAGAAGCCAAAAATCTACATGCAGAAATCTACATGCAAATCTAGTTGGCCGCACCCCTAAAGAGCCTGTCCAGCCCGAACTGCTTAGTCGCAACTTTACAACACGAAACCACGAGCAACCACCGGCACACAAGCCCACAAGCAAGGCCTCGTGATATAGCGAGAAGGTCAAAATAATATTAAAAAATGTGTAAATATCAAAATTGTTTCATTGCGCTTCAAAGTTGAAACCGTACTACTGCTGTAAGTCCATTATTGCCTCGTTGTCACAGCAGCTTTCCCCGATCAAATGTCCTGCATTGATTGGTCAAATGTATTATTGCTGCTTGAGCCATAAACAGGGGCCATGAACACATCTGAGCCGGTGAGAAAGAGTTTCTTGTTCCATAAGTTTCCAAGAATGCTACTTACTTCAATGTTATACAATGTTGAACAATTCCGTGCAGTATCCCTTTAACCCAGGACAAGTAGGCTCATCCTTTTTGCATAGACTTGCATAATAGCCTGGCACTTAAGGGGTTAACTATATGTCAGCTACCTACAGGTGGGGTGTTTGTCTTCAATTTCGAAAGATCTGTTGTCCAGAACACAAGTGATTATGAAAGTGACAGGCGGAGTGAGCATGGAACTGACTAGCTGAGCCCGTACAGCAGACAGTGACAAGCATTGGCAAAACCAACAGCTTGGACTTTTATGTTGGGAGGAGACATAATGGTACTGCCTTGCCATAAGATAGTGACATCTGCAAAATGGTGTGAGTGCCTAGGCATATGACGTCAGTGCCTATTGTATACCTTTACACAAGCCAAAAGGTTTGGCTTTGCCAATGATTATTTAAAAAATCATCAGTGTGTCTTACAGCGTCGGCCACTACAATAGACTCCCAGATTGATCTTTTCACCACGAGAGGAGGGTGTGGCCTGCTCAGCAGCTGCATAGCCAGGATAACAACCCCTGGCTAAAAACGGGGCTTTTCATGCACATATTACCATTTCCGTAGACAACATTCTGCTTTTTTCCCCTACGAGTCTGCGAATGGAAAGAAAACACAAAAGCTGCATCGCTACCTCCTCGTGAACTTCATCGTATCAGAGCAAGGGGTAACCGCGCCTCCGAAAAAGAACTGGTCTGTTTTAAAAATTGTTTCTGGACAACACTGTATTGATCACCTAGTAGGAAGAATCTCAAAAAAGGTTCACACGTGCACCTGCCACCTTCTGACATTCCTCTCTACTTCCTGTCTAAAACTCTCAATCAAGGGCCTCCTCAGGACCCGTTGAGCCTCAATAGGGCGCCATTATAGTGCCTTTCTTTGACAAACCTCTGTAATCTGGCACTTCACTTAAGTGTGTTTTATTGATGTGAAGCAAGCCTGCAAGGCTGTTTATTGAACGCCCAAGCCCGGAGCAGTCGTCCCCTGTGACATGTCAACAAGCCTCTTGGATGACGTGTTCCAAAAGAATTGACGAAAAAGCATTTGGCTAGAAAAAAATTCGGTAGAGTTTGAAAATCTTTTTTTAGAAACAAAAATCAACAGTGATTGGCAGTTTATTCGGAAAAGAACTCAAGGCCCATCTCTTCAAGGAGTCTCTGCTCCTCAACACCTAGGCCATCACGTCGCCCCTCGCACCACTTGACTCGCAATATGCCGCCCGTACAATCTCCTCCCCACCCAGTACAGCTGTGCCCCCTCCTCTGTGCCCCTTTGTATCATACTCCCCGCTGTAAATCTGTTCTGTTGTTACCTCTGAAAAGCACTCCATTATGCATCAGTACTGTTGTATACCTCTGTAAAGCGCTCCGTTGTGTGTCTGTACTGGTGTATACCTCTGTAAAGCACTCTGTTGTGTATCTGTACTGTTGTATACATCTGTAAAGCACTCAGTTGTGTATCAGAACTGTTGTATACCTCTGTAAAGTGCTCCGTTGTGTATCTGTACTGGTGTATACCAAGCACTCTGTTGTGTATCTGTACTGTTGTATACATCTGTAAAGCGCTCCGTTGTGTATCTGTACTGTTGTATACCTCTGTAAAGCGCTCCATTGTGTATCTGTGCTGGTGTATACCTCTGTAAAGCGCTCCGTTGTGTTTCTATACTGTTGTATACCTCTGTAAAGCGCTCTGTTGAGTACTGTTATATACCTCTGTAAAGTGCTCCATTGTGTTTCTGTACTGTTGTATACCTCTGTAAAGCACTCCATTATGCATCAGCACTGTTGTATACCTCTGTAAAGTGCTCCATTGTGTTTATGTACTGTTGTATACCTCTGTAAAGCACTCCATTATGCATCAGCACTGTTGTATACCTCTGTAAAGTGCTCTGTTGTGTTTCTGTACTGTTGTATACCTCTGTAAAGCACTCTATTTTGCATAAGCACTGTTGTATACCTCTGTAAAGTGCTCCGTTGTGTATCTGTGCTGTTGTATACCTCTGTAAAGCGCTCCGTTGTGTATCAGTTCTGTTGTTACCTCTGTAAAATGCCCCGTTATGCATTTTTACTGTTGTATACCTCTGTAAAGTGCTCTGTTGTGTATCTGAGCTGTTGTATACCTCTGAAAAGCAATCCATTATGCATCAGTACTGTTGCATACCTATGTAAAGTGCTCCATTGTGTATCTGTGCTGTTGTATACCTCAGTAAAGCTCTCCGTTGTGTATCTGTACTGGTGTATACCTCTGTAAAGCGCTCTGTTGTGTTTCCATACTGTTGTATACCTCTGTAAAGCGCTTTGTTGAGTACTGTCATATACCTCTGTAAAACGCTCCATTGTGTTTCTGTACTGTTGTATACCTCTGTAAAGCACTCAGTTGTGTATCAGAACTGTTGTATACCTCTGTAAAGCGCTCCGTTGTGTATCTGTACTGTTGTATACATCTGTAAAGCGCTCCGTTGTGTATCTGTACTGTTGTATACCGCTGTAAAGCGCTCTGTTGAGTACTGTTATATACCTCTTTAAAGTGTTCCATTGTGTTTCTGTACTGTTGTATACCTCTGTAAAGCACTCCATTATGCATCAGCACTGTTGTATACCTCTGCAAAGTGCTCCATTGTGTTTATGTACTGTTGTATACCTCTGTAAAGCACTCCATTATGCATCAGCACTGTTGTATACCTCTGTAAAGTGCTCAGTTGTGTTTCTGTACTGTTGTATACCTCTGTAAAGCACTCTATTGTGCATCAGCACTGTTGTTTACCTCTGTAAAGTGCTCCGTTGTGTATCTGTGCTGTTGTATACCTCTGTAAAGCGCTCCCTTGTGTACCTGTGCTGTTGTATACCTCAGTAAAGTGCTCCGTTGTGTATCTGTGCTGTTGGCTGTTGTATACCTCAGTAAAGCGCTCCCTTGTGCATCTGTGCTAATGTATACCTCAGTAAAGCGCTCCCTTGTGTATCTGTGCTGTTGTATACCTCAGTAAAGCGCTCCGTTGTGTATCTGTGCTGTTGTATACCTCAGTAAAGCGCTCCGTTGTGTATCTGTGCTGTTGGCTGTTGCATACCTCAGTAAAGCGCTCCCTTGTGCATCTGTGCTGTTGTATACCTCAGTAAAGCGCTCCCTTGTGTATCTGTGCTGTTGTGTACCTCAGTAAAGCGCTCCGTTGTGTATCTGTGCTGTTGTGTACCTTAGTAAAGCGCTCTGTTGTGTATCTGTGCTGTTGTGTACCTCAGTAAAGTGCTCCGTTGTGTATCTGTGCTGTTGTGTACCTCTGTAAAGAGCTCTGTTGTGTATCTGTGCTGTTGTGTACCTCTGTAAAGCGCTCTGTTGTGTATCTGTGCTGTTGTGTACCTCTGTAAAGCGCTCCGTTGTGTATCTGTGCTGTTGTATACCTCAGTAACACGCTCCGTTGTGTATCTGTGCTGTTGTATACCTCTGTAAAGCGCTCCGTTGTGTATCTGTGCTGTTGTATACCTCTGTAAAGCGCTCTGTTGTGTATCTGTGCTGTTGTATACCTCAGTAAAGCACTCCGTTGTGTTTCAGTTCTGTTGTTACCTCTGTAAAATGCCCCGTTATACATTTGTACTGTTGTATACCTCTGTAAAGCGCTCCGTTGTGTATCAGTTCTGTTGTTACCTCTGTAAAACGCCCCGTTATGCATTTGTACTGTTGTATACCTCTGTAAAGCGCTCCTTTGTGTATCAGTTCTGTTGTTACCTCTGTAAAACGCCCCGTTATGCATTTGTACTGTTGTATACCTCTGTAAAGTGCTCCGTTGTGTATCAGTTCTGTTGTTACCTCTGTAAAACGCCCCGTTATGCATCAGCACTGTTGTTTACCGCTGTAAAGCGCTCCGTTGTGTATCAGTTCTGTTGTTACCTCTGTAAAACGCCCTGTTATGCATTTGTACTGTTGTATACCTCTGTAAAGCGCTCCGTTGTGTATCAGTTCTGTTGTTACCTCTATAAAACGCCCCGTTATGCATTTGTACTGTTGTATACCTCTGTAAAGCGCTCTGTTGAGTACTGTTATATACCTCTGTAAAGTGCTCCATTGCGTTTCTGTACTGTTGTATACCTCTGTAAAGTACTCCATTATGCATCAGCACTGTTGTATACCTCTGTAAAATGCTCCGTTGTGTATCTGTGCTGTTGTATACCTCTGTAAAGCGCTCCGTTGTGTATCAGTTCTGTTGTTACCTCTGTAAAACGCCCCGTTATGCATTTGTACTGTTGTATACCTCTGTAAAGCGCTCCGTTGTGTATGAGTTCTGTTGTTACCTCTGTAAAGCGCTCCGTTGTGTTTCTATACTGTTATATACCTCTGTAAAGCACTCCATTATGCATCAGCACTGTTGTATACCTCTGTAAAATGCTCCGTTGTGTATCTGTGCTGTTGTATACCTCTGTAAAGCGCTCCGTTGTGTATCAGTTCTGTTGTTACCTCTGTAAAACGCCCCGTTATGCATTTGTACTGTTGTATACCTCAGTAAAGCGCTCCATTGCTTCTCAAGCTAGATCCGCGCTCAATTATTACCCTGGTAATAATAATTCAAAGATATTTACTAAAACTATTACAAATGTTGTGACGTTTCTGAACAACGTTACCTATCAGAATATGAAATAAATAGAGTTAAGATTTTCTTTCAAAAGTGCAACTTGGGTCTTTGATGTTATTTTTGGGCGTAAAATGTGTTGGCCGGTTTCTACATTATTTTAAAGAGATGGGTGCTGCTTTGAGTTGCAGTGGATTAATCGTGCGCGTATAATTGTCCTCGGATGTCTGTGCACACCCATTGGTACCCTGCGAGCCAGCTAAGATTCTGCTGGGGTAAGGATAAGAATGGAGTCCCAGTCATCCTCTCCCCACATCCGAATCCTAAGGCTGGCTGAATCGGGTACATTAGGGCGAGTGTTCTGAACATTGAAAGGATCACAAAGCCCGGTGTGCGTTAGTGATTCAAGCATACAACCCATTTATCACAAGCATGTTCTTGCATGATAGTTGGCGCTGTACCCAACAGCATCACACCTTTCCATGGAAGTCAGAAATGAGGGACAGGGCGCCAGGGGCACGAAACCACACCAAGAACGCAGCAGGGTCACAACTGAAGGGCACCGTTATGGATGAGGCAATTTCATGAACAGAATCCTGGGCTGGACTACTAATACTCCACAATGGCCCAGCAAAGTAAACCAATTAGAAACAGCTCCGAAGCAGGGGGTGTGGAGGGAAGGAGCGCAGCTGCGGTAATTGCTCATTTCTGCCCACGCCAAGAGGGAGGCGTTCAAATTAACGAGGAAATAAACAGGGCACCGCTAAGACAGCAGAGCTTTTGCAGAGGGAAGTAGGGCATTTAATGGCTCATTAAACAGCATGCCAGCAGGGTGCAGCACAGTGCAAGGAGGCATGCAGTCCTGCCCAATAGGGACAGGAATTATTGCAGGGGATGCACACCATGCGCCTTGCTGGGCCCCCTTTAACGAGCCATTAAATGGCCTCATTCCTTGAGCCGACATTTCTAAGACAGTATTTATTTATTTATTATTTATTTTAGCATTTGCTACACGCCCAAGCCCGGAGGTACCACGGCGTAGGTTACATAAACGTGCTGGTCTGGTTACAGAGTAGTTACAATACAGGTAAGGTTGCAAAACAGAAACTGGCAGCTTAGGTTACAAAAAAGTTACATTACAGGCGGAGCATTAAACATACAGTAGTCGCCTTGTGTTCACTGAGGCGTAGTGAAGACACTACTAGCTAAAATTTGTTGGAAGAGCCATGTTAAAAGTTGAAGTAGTTAAGTAGTTAAAACAAGCATTGGCACTGGCCACCAGGGCGCACACGGATGACTCCAGCCTCCATGTGAGCTCTGTGCCCATAGGTCCCATAAGTGGCTTGAGCCCTTACTTATAGGCCCCCCGCTCTGGAAAAACTACTCACGGCTAGTAGATGAACATACCCACCTCCTGATGTGAAAAAATCTGAGGGAAATCGGTGGTGGAATCACCAAGAAACACGGTGAGAAAGTAACATGCTCTTGTGGCGGCCTAGACCGACGGAAGACAGAGGCCCTCATTCCAACCCAGGTGGTAAGTTCCCTACTTTACCACCATGGTGTAAACTCTGTTTACACCATGGTGGATGGCGGATTTACCGCCCCATTCCAAGGTGAGTGGGGCGGTAAATCCCCAATCCGCATTTACCCTTCCCCATTCCCATTTTTGCCCCATAGGGCATAATGGGAGTGGGGAAGTCGCTAATTACGGCACCGTAAATTACAGTGCCGTAATTAGCGCCAAGGACGCTTAGCGCCTTGGTACTTAACGCCTGCTAAAAGCAGCCGTTAAGGTGGAAATCAGGCGTTAAGGGTTGGAATGAGGGCCAGAGAAAACGAAAGCAACGCAGTGATAGTGAATGCGGAGGGAGGCCCTGCCGGAGACGGTGAAGCCCAGGGGAAAACTCGGTGACACTTAAAGAAGCCCATGGCCGAGATGGCGGTCACGGACGGAGCTCCAACTTCCTACGTCTGCGCTGCAGCACCCGCTGCAGTACAGTAGGAATACTGAGGACGAACGAGCGCAATCCTAATACAACGCTCCACCAGAACAGTGAACCTGAACCGGTGGGCCCCATCGATTCCGGCGAGCTTCCGCTCTGGCCCCTCTCCCCTGCCTGCGCCACTACGTACACCTGCCCATGCTGATTAACCCAGTGCAGGGGGGATGCACATTGGTGTGGTGCGTCGGTCGAGCGCGGACCCGGTCTGTTGTGCCCCCCGCACCCGCTCCACAAATTAAAGAACATCCGACCGAGCCTGGATACGCCACAATCGCTGGAGTTGAGCCCTTTGTCCGAAAAGCGCTGACAGGAAGTAGATGATACAGCCGGTGCGCTGAGGCCCATCCGATACCACGTGGTGGTCCGGGCACTGGGAGACTCCCCAGGACCGCCACACGCGGACACCTCAATGCGGAGAACGATTGGCCAACGCAACCCGCTCATAACTCAACACCGGTAATATCTAAGGCATATTATTACAAACGCTGCGAACTGCGGTGCAGACTCCACCTACTGTCCGCTTTGATCTTTCTCCACTCTTCTTAGCATGCAGGCAACGGGAGACGTTTTAAAGACTCACCGCCCTCTGGATGAAGGAACCTAAAACAGGCACCACACTCTTCCGTGACCAGATATCCTCAAGGAATAAGCCCTGTGACTTAAAGTAATGCACTCTGGTGCGCACCATTAGATGGCATTCAGTAGTCTGACTAAAGGTTTGAAGGACAAAATGAACGATCGGTGCTTGCAGATGCTTCACAGACACTGTGAAGCACTTCACATACCACAGGGGGATCAATGTACAAGGTACTCTCCTGCAGCGCATAGCCAAAGTATGGCAGGCAGAAGTGCGCGGTGAGATCATTTCCATATACAAAAGGACAACGACTAGACCCATCCACACGTAGGCACCAAAAGCACACGGGCTGAGGGGTCTGAGTGGCTTGACAATATGGTCATAGAGACCACCCCGCAGAAAGGCGTAGTGCCTTCTTCATCAGAAGAACAGGACCAGCGAGAATACACTGCAGAAACGACACCTGGGAACCCTACAGAACTCACTGACGGCACAAACCCAGCAGGCGATGTACTGGGTGCGTAGTGAACAACACCACGAGAACTGTCCGTAAGGTTGGGCCCCCGCAACTGGGGCGTGTGCCCTCCTCCGGGGTATCCATTACCAAAAATACGTATAAAGGGAACCTTGGAACTCACTGCAATACACTATTGGCACCCACCAATAGGGGACACCTGACAGCCCACAGAAGAGCCTGAACGCCCGAATGAATGCCTGATACCCACGGTTATTTGTCGCATGCCAAAAATAATTCCTGGAATCTCTCTGGAGCCCCCCGATTCCCGGCTCACACCGAACTTAAGATCACGCCAAAGCACTTAACAGTACCAGGGTCTCTCCTATGGTACATAGCCAATATACAGTTGGCAGAAATACACGGCAAGACCATCCCAACACCCCGAAGGATAGCGATAGAACCCAGTCCCAAGCAGACTTCAAACGCACATGGGCTAAGGAGCTAGCATCACAGGACAACAGAAGAACTGGTCCAGCAATCATATGACACAGAGGTGCTGCTTATGAACCCCATGGAACCAACGAACAACCCAATCTCGGCAGGTGCCATACAAGGTTAGTGGGCGTGTGCCCTCCTCTGTTACAACAGATACCTTTGGGTACCAGTGACCAGCTCTTACTAAACTATACAGGCTCTCAACAAGGTCCACATTCAAAAAGTAACCACCCACCCATTAAGGTGACCTTATTTATGATCCTCAGAGACTCGGTTTATCCGTTGCTTACATTGATCACAAACTCTCTCTCAACTAGAATGCCACTGAAAGATTTAAACTAGCATTACGTTCATTGTTTGAAGGGTTGGGCCCTCACAGCCGAGGCGTGTGCCCTCCTCCAAACTCCACTCCTGAGGAAGGAAGAGAACAGGGCTCATCGTTTGACCAAGACTTTGACTGAGCTCAGAGACGACGATGGCCTACACGAGGGGAGAGTGACCCAGAGGAAACAGGCTGATGCGTACTTGTCATAAGGGAATTGAGGACTATACCACGCATCAGGCCGCACATGGGCAACACATGGACACTCGCCAAAAGCTGGCAAAATACTGTTACATACTGCATCATCCCGAAATAGTCTCCTGCCCTACATCAACAATGGCGGCGTCGGAGGCAGAAGCTGCTGCAACTAAAGCTGACGTGGCACCATTACTCAGTGAAATGAAAAGCATGAGGGAGGACATTGGCAGAAAAGTTGACAAGATAACGCATAGAATCGACAAACTTGAAGAGAGGCTAGACGGAGTAGAACACAACCAAACCTCCCTCGATACCCTGGAATCCCAAATAGACCAAAGGCTCACAGAAATAGAAACCAGAGAGAAAGAGTTCCGCCTGAAGATGGACAATTCAGAGAATCGTGAACGGCGGAATAACTTGAGGATCTTAGGCATACCGAGTCAAGAAGGGGAAACCGAACAGGATTTGAAAAAGACTACACAATTCTGAAAACCCTATTCGACGATGACACAGTAGATGAACCAAAGATTGACTGCATACACAGGGCTGGGGGAGCAGCGGGCAGACAAAAAACAGTCCTTGCACAGTTCCATAACTACATAGACAGAGCTAAAATTCTTGAAAAGGCCAGGCGCGCCCCACCAACCCTACTGGATACGACAAGAGTGACAATTTTTCAAGATCTATCCTCACTCACCCTTGCCATGCGGAGACTGTGCATGCCCCTAACCAAATGGCGGAAAGAAAAGGGCATCCGATACCATTGGGGTTACCCTTTCTCTCTCACGTTTGAATGGGAAGGGAACACGGATCGACTGAAAACAGAAAAGGACATAAAGACTTGCATATCAGACCTGTTAGGCAACCAGGCTGACAAACAGAACCAGGGAGAAGGACGTATGGATGACAGACCATGGTGTATCCAAGGACCGAGACAACAGAAAATCCCAGGATCAAGGAAATATAGAAGGATGAACGCCTCACCAGGTGCGGAACTCTGAAAAACATAGAGACTAGGCAGCACCGAACAATGGATGTGTAAGTTCCAAAGGTGACTGGTGGCATAAGAATTGCCCCCCGAGAAGATGCAATAGACCAAAATTGTGCTGACTTTTCACTATGCACTAACGACTGATCTTCACAGACCGATGCGATACCCGGGGACACTAAAGGCAAAACAGAAGAGCTGATAACATACCTGACCCAGACACACATAGCTATAAGTCTGACTTCGAAGCTGGATCACCTGTGAAAAAATGTACATGTTTAACTTGCCTTGTGATTGAGTGGGAGGGTCGGGGGGGATAGCGGGGATCAATGTTTAATGTGGTGCTCAGAGATGGGACCGTGGGAAGCACGGTCCTCACTGGTGGTCCGGGACTGGCTAGTTGAAAATAACCCAGCTAGGTCGGACACTGCAAGGGATGGGTGGGAGGGGAGAGGGCTTCAGGGAAGGGAATTGGACAGAGACAGGTTTCTACGTAAATGTGTTTAATGAAGGGGTGAATGTACTAGGAAGAGGTTGTGTATGGCCATCACATAAGCGGAAAAGTCAGAGAAGAGGTTATGCCGGTCGAGTCTCCATCTACTAGACTTGGGTTTCTCAGAGCTGGCACGCTCAATGTAAAAGGGCTGAATTCACCTACTAAACATTTGCTAGTGCGTAGAGAATTTAAGAGGGTGAACCTGGATGTGCTTTTCCTTCAAGAGACCAAGTATATACGGGGGGAAGAACGTAAGGTATTGTACTCCAGAGCGGGACTGAATACTGGAGCTCCGGTCCCCTGCGGAAGGCAGGAGTGGGCATATTAGTGAGGAAGGGACTCAGTCTTAAGGTAACAAAGGTTTGGGCAGACGTAGAAGGAAGGGTCATCGTAGTAGTGGGCAAGATACATAGTACCAATCTCACTCTAGCTACACTTTACTCCCCCAATGTAGGACAATCCTGTTTCTTGCAACGCACTGTCCCGGGGATAATGCTGGAGGCTGCAAGGCACATCATCCTGGGCGGAGATTTTAAGTTGTGGGCAGATCTTATGTTGGATAGACAAGCTGGCAACCCAGCGACTGGCGAGCCTGCAGATGGTGGCCGTGCAGATGTGATAGAAATGATGGAGATTGACGGACTGCAAGACACTTGGTGAAACTCTCACCCCAACGACACAGGGTTCACATTTTATTCGGCACCCCCTCTACATATACCAGAATAAACTACCTGTATCTTTCAAAGGACCTGAGTGACGTTGTTAATACCTCTGAGATTGTCCCAATTTCGTGGTCAGATCATGACATGGTCACCGTCAACATGAATCTGATCGCCTTGCCACACAAGAATGCGAAGTGGCGTTGTAATGAGTCATTGTGGAAGGACCGTATATTCCGCACTGAGCTGGCACATGAGATCAAAGAGTACTTTAAAATGAACAACACCGGAGAGGTATCCAAGAGAACGGTGTGGGAGGCTGGGAAGGTAACATGGCGAGGTATATTGATCAAAGCAGGGGCTGAGAAAAAGAGGGAGAGGGATATAATAGAGAATACACTGAGGAAGGAGGTTACCCGACTAGATATTGTGGCACAGAACCACAGAACTCCAATGAGGGGAGGGCAGAAAAAGAAACTCTGACGCTTAGAAGAAGGACTCGTTATACGCAAACTCCAGTTTCTCAGACAAAAGCATTACGAAAAAGACGATAAAGCAGATGCATTGTTGGCAGCCAAGTTGCAGGGACAATGAGCAGAGGTGGGTTACTGCCATTGAGGGAAGCGGTAATGTCCAGACAACAGACCCGTAAGAGATTCTCGAGGCCTTTGCAAAATTCTATGAACATCTATACAGATCCGAAATGGTACAGGGAGAAACAGATATAGACCAATATATGCATGAAGTGGACATGCCGAGACTCCCGTGAGATGAAATGGAAGAGATGGAGTCCCTGACCACAGCGGAAGAGATAGAAAGAGCGATTAAGAGACTCCTGTTAGGAAAAGCACCAGGCAACGACGGGTACACGGCCGGATTTTATAAGACTTTTATCTCGTCCCTCCTCCCCTTTCTGGTCCACCTATTCAATGACATCCTGCAAACAGGGGTGGCTCCTGAATCCTTCTCCCAGGCACTAAGCTCTGTGATTCCCAAGGAAGGTAAAGACCCTAAGCAATGCGGATCCTACCGTCCCATCTCACTACTCAATATTGATGCAAAGATGTATACCCGTGTACTAGCAGCTAGACGTGAGATTCACATGTCCCTACTGATTCACCCCGACCAGGTCGAATTCATTTTGGGGAGACAGGGTGCAGACACGAAGTCCAAGACTCTACACTTAATTCATGAGTCAAAAAGAATGTCAGACAACCCCGCGCTCCTGTCCATTAATGCTGAAAAAGCATTTGACGGGGTGGAGTGTGGCTTTCTAGAAGCGGTACTAGCCAAGGTCGGACTGGGCCCTGTCATGAGAAAAGGGGTCACGGCTGTCTATACATCTCCCAAGGCATCCGTCATGGTCAATTCAGAGTATTCCAGGTGGTTCGATCAAGGGAGGGGCACGAGACAGGGTTGTCCCCTCTCCGTGATTCTTTTCGCTCTCTCCCTGGAACCTCTAGCCCAAACATTTAGAGCGGATCACCAAGTGGAGGGCCTTCAAGTAGATGGAAGGGAACATAAGGTAGCCCTCTATGCAGACGACATCTTACTCCATGTTAAAAACCCCATGACATCAATACCCAGAGCCATACATGTAATGGAAAGATACAGAACGCTCTCAGGCTTCAATGCGGCACAATCCAAATTACACGCCATCAAACTGCTTCAGAGATGGCAATACGATCTTCACCGATTGTCGAAAATGTTTCAAGCCGCGAGCCCTTTGTGCTGGTGCCAATGTGGAGAGAGGGCCGACTACTGGCACATGTGGTGGAGATGTCCCCGGGTGCAGGTGTATGGGGATGAGGTCCTTGGTTGGATCAAACAGATAGGATCTCCTGTGAGACTACACCCCTCCTAATACTGTTTGGTTTGGAAGAATGTGAGGGAGAAGTGAGTAGAGTGAATGGGATTGTGGCCCCCTTGCTCCTTGCTGAACGAGCCTGCTTGGTAATTAGATGGAAAGCAAATCTGGTCCCGAGTAAGAGAGAATGGATTGTTGTTGTGACAAACATTTACACAATGGAGAGAATCACTGCAGCCCTCCAAGGGAGTGCGGCCCAAAATGAGTTGATGTGGAATGATTTTGTAACTGAGTACATGCCCAACCCCGTACGGGGCTCATAGAGAATGATGATTAACTCAAAGCAAATCCAGAACTAAATATGTTTTAATCTATGTCATGACCGCTTAATCTGGACAATGGAATAAGACAAGAAGGTGGACCTTACACAACGTGAATATGCACCCAAAAAATATGTGGACTGGAGAGAAGAAACTCTGTTCTGGGGGTGGGGTCAAGGGCAAAATGAAATGTAAGTTAATGTTTAAGGTTACGGTTCATTTGGAGGAGGGAGGGACAGATAAGATATATTATGTTGTAACGTGTTCCAATTGATAACTTTATGTTACTTAATTTGTTTGATAACACCTAATAAAACCAAATTTTAAAAAACAAGCATTGGCAAAGCCAACAGGTTTTGCATGTGTATAAGATTCTGACAGGGCACTGACACCATTTGCCAGCAATTGCAACCATATGGTCAGGTAGTCAGATCACGTGCCATGTAGTAGTTCCCAGTTACATTATATGGAAAGCGTTGCCTTAATGTGCCAGGCATTGCCCTCTATGGTGACGGCCATTAAAGGGCAGGTGCGCACACCACTGCCATAGTAGGGATGTCCCGGCTGTAAGACACTTTAATTTAAAAAAATCTAGAAATCCCTTGTTTATAAGTTGCAGCAGCAAGAATCGGTGAAACCTGCCCATGTCATCTATTGCTGACACCTTAAGAAGTCCCTTTTTCCCAAAGTAAAAAACGTCCTCAGTAGCTCAATGAAGTGTCTCCGGAGGCCGAACTGTGCAGATAATTACAACATTAAGTGCAGAGCATGAAAGCTCTGGCACAATGTTGTCTGAATAACTATGTCTGGTTCAGTGTTACAAATGTGTTATTATTAGGGTGACTGCTGCGTAAAAGGAAATCAGAACGAAGCCCACTGTCCAATATGTACTTAGATTTTTAAGCATAGAACACTTTTATCACAAGCACATTCCTCAAATATAAAGCTCTGTGGCCATTCTTATGTTGCCAAAATGCTATTAGATGTTATGCAAAGCGGGCCGGAACCTCACTGGTGCTATTTGACCCATTCCCGTATCTCAGAGGGATATTTCGAAAGAGTAAATTATGATTGTACCAGATGCTCCATATTTGAATGATAACCTTATATCAGAAAATAACGTAAATGGGTATTCTAGGTTTTGATTACATGCTTTTCTTAGTAGGACAAGTGTTGCATTTCATTATCACTAAAATATTAAATGTAGGAATCATTAGAACTGAACATTTTACATTTTTATTCAAAGCTAGCTTACAATGTTAGTCAAATTAAATCATTTCCTTTTCTTGTGTTTTTTCTTAGCAGCTTTTGGAAGACGACACTGGCCTCACAGCTGTCAGCTCTAGTAAATGTGCAACTGACAGAGTGACAATGACACTCGCTCACAGAGTGAGAGACAGAGACATAGAGCGACAGTGGGAGACAGAGAGAAAAAAGAGAGCCGAGAGAGAGAGAGAGGGAGAGTGTATGATATCCCGGGGCAGCAAGTAACCAGTAACCAACGATATATTCCAAAACTACTGAGGCCATAATCCTTATTCCTGATTTATCTGAAAGCACAAAGACACAAAGCCATTCCACTGAGTAATCTCACCCCTCCTCCAGAATCCCTGAAATACCCAACTTCCCCAGAGCCATTAGGGAGCTTTCTCCTCTCCTGGCCTATCTCTGTCCTCCTCGCATTTCCGCCTTTCTGCAGAGAGTTAGCCAGCGTCTTCTCTAGCAAAATAACTTTTATTTACAGTGCCTTTGCGTCATCCTATCAGGAGTCCATCTCCCGCACTGCCTTCCAACTCCCTTAGTACTTAATCACCCCCTCACTGGTTCACACCTTCCTCAGCGGTTATAAAATGTTTGCTTCCTGCCTCGACTGCTAAACCTCCCTCAGTTTTCTCCCCCATGCTCGTTTCACGAAACAGCAAACACCTGGGATCACCACATGTTTAGAAGCTCTCTTTGCGCAGATCTGGACCGTCTTCCACTTGAATATGTGCACAACATTGACTCTTGCAAAAACAACCCTCAACGCCTTTGCTCCCCAAAACTAGGGCCTCGTAACCATCCTCCTTTCCGTTCCAGCCCTTCTTGAATGCTTGGCGACTAGGTGCTGAGGAGGAGACAGTCCTTGAAGAGGTGGGTCTTGAGTTCTCGTCTGAATTGTAGGATCGTGGGCGGGGCGTCTGATGCTGATGGGGAGGAGGATCCATAGTCTTGAGGCGTAGGCAGAGAAGGCACATCCAAGTAATCCGAGTCTGTTCAACTTATCATTGGTCATCCAGCAGGAGCCTGCCCCTCAAGAGGAGCTCAGTCTGTACTCCCCTCCCTTCTTAAAGACCTCCAGATGCTCTCGGATAACAAGACCACCCGCATGTCCATTGCACTGGACCTTTCCACAGCGTTCACCTGCTTGATTGTACCACCCTTCTGCCCTGCCTCAACACTACCAGTCTCGGCAGCACTATCCTATTTTGGACTTTCTTCTTCCTCTCAGAAGAACCCAACAGATCTTCCCTTCTACTTCATATTGAGACCTCACTCACTGTTGTAGGGTGTCCCCTACGGTTCCGCCCTAGTTCCTCACCTCTTCGGAGTGAATATGTACACGCTAGCCTTGCTAAATGAAAGCCTGAGACTACACCTAACACCATGAAAATTCTCATCAGGCTCAATGATGATCTCTTTTCAGTGCCGGCTCCTTCCCCAGGTGCATGTAAGCCTTGGACGCGCGGATGCGGTCCTGCTGTCTCAAGGCCTATGCGAAGGAGGCGGAGGTAAGGAGCCTCAATTCTATGCTGACCTCCTTATTCTAGCCCTCCATAGTCATAATCTGTTCTTCTTATAGGATGGGGCAAAAAGAGGGGGTTGTAGAGTATTGTGATGTTGCATGGGGA
Organism: Ambystoma mexicanum; assembly: GCF_040938575.1. NCBI lineage: Eukaryota > Metazoa > Chordata > Amphibia > Caudata > Ambystomatidae > Ambystoma > Ambystoma mexicanum. The sequence continues at coordinate 1,207,912,268 of NC_090928.1, forward strand.
TGTTGCCCCAGGATTTCCTTGTGCTGCCTGTATCGATCAGTATCTCTCCCAGGTCGGGTCTGTCATGGTCCAAGGCTGATGCCTGCGAAGTTGCGCTGTCTGGTGTTCTGGAGTGAAGGAAATCCTGGGGCAACATCCCCACACTCTACAGCCCCCCCTTTTCGCCTTGACAAAGACCCTTTAAGGGTCGAAATGTGTCAGTTGACCACCCTTACACTATGGGCCTCATTACACGGACGGCAGTAAGGGTTAACGGTCACCGTTAATGGCAACGGTGACCGTTAACCCTTACCGTCGTACTACGAGGTCCCTTTGCGGGTTGGAGGATTTAACGCCTGCTTCTTGCAGGCGTTAAAATCCAACCCGCTAAGGGACCTCGGAGCTAATTACGGCACCGCAAAATTGCAGTGCCGTAATTAGCGCCTTCCCCAGTCCCATAGAGCCCTATGGGGCCGAAATTGGAATGGGGAAGGGCAATGGCGGAAAGGGGATTTACCGCCCCTCCAACCTTGGAATGGGGCGGTAAATCCCCTTTCCACCAAGGCGGTGTCGGTATTTTACCGGCATGAGCCATGGCGCTATTAGCGCCATGGCTCACCGCCTACCGTGTAATGAGACCCAATGTGTCTACACTAATAGAAATAAAAAATTTGCACATGGAATTACGGCACCTGGCGTGAGAATCTTTTTTATACATAAGATTCACCAAGCAGCCAAAATTGCAAGGTAACCAGGACTGTCCACTATTTTATATACATAGTATTGCCCAACAGAAAATGGTACTCATTTAACAATTTGGAAGGATGAAAAACTGAGTGTATTCATGTATTTATTTAAAAATGTATAAAGCGCAAACTAAGGCCCTCAGGCGTCTAGCCGCTGGCACGTTTGGAAAACAGATAAAAATTGCCCTTGCAATTTCAAACCGAAACAGATGGGTGTTAAGCATGCTGCGGAAGGACAGAGACTCCTCGGTGACTCTCAACGGAAGCATCTTCCCTAACACTGGATCCAGTACTGAGAAAGAACGTCCTCCCAGCCGGGCACGCAGATACCTAGGTATTTTGTGGAGTGCCTGAGAAGAGGAACGTAAGCTCCTAGTCGGGTAATCGCGCTCTTATTTTTTATATAACCTGCACCTGCATCGAGAAGAGCCTGATGAGTGACGCAGAGAATCTTAAACTTAATCCGTGCTGCAACCGGAAGCCAATGGAGTTGATGTAACAGGGCCGCAGAGGAAGTCAGATGAGGCACGTTTAACGCCAATTTAGCTGCTGATATGCCAAGTTGGGCGGTAAGGGATACCGGTCACCGGTAAGGAGACCGGTGCCGGTAATCCCTTACCACCCAATTCCGAGGTCCCTTAGCGGGAGCCTCAAAGAACATGTGGTCTGACCACACGTCCTTTACGGGTCCCGCTAAGGGACCAGGGTGCTAATAACGGTACCGCAAATTGCGGTACCGTTATTAGCTACTTCCCCATTACCATTGAGCCCTATGGGGGCTCAAATGGGAATGGGGAATGGTTTGTTCAATGGGGACTTACCAGTCCCTCCAGGGTCGGAATGCACCGGTAAGTCCCCATTGAACAAGACCGGTGTCAGACCCGGTATTGGTGGCAGCCATGGCGCAAATAGCGCTATGGCTACCTCCAATCTCGGAATGAGACCCAAGGTCTGCCAGTAGAGGCCAGTACATGTTGGGCGGTCCCTTATTAAGATGTGCAACATGAGGATCACAGACAGGCCTCAGCAGGATCTCTTAACCTGCTGAGCTGCCTTAGTCCCTTGTATAAATCCCCAATTAAGTGAATCAGAATCTCAGCAGAGTGAGGCTATGAGGCACTCATCTTTCTTTGCTCCACCACAAATTATTTAGCTGCTATTTTTTCAAGGTTGCTTTCAACAACAAAAAAGAAATGATTCCTTAGCAGTCGTTTCCTTACTACGTTAGTCACGCACACGGCAAGTTTGGTGATATTGCCAGTGCAAATACCAAAAAACGTTGGCCTTGCAGATTTACCGCCAGGTTACGCGTGGTGGTAATGATGATGTTATTAACCATTCATGGAATCCCTAGGACTCCAAAGGGGATGTGGAGACCTTTTCATGTCAGGGAATTATGCATGTGGGGTTTCCTCCACTTTGATACCAAACCTATAATTTGAGGGTGAGGTAAAGTGGCGGTAAGGTGGCGTTACTGGAACCACTGTGTTTATAGACCATTTTGCAAGTGCACCATCCCCTTCCACAGTGGTAACCGATGGGTCCTGCCCATCCTAACTTTCATGAACTCGCTCCCCTTCCATCATCTGAAAGTTTATCCCATGCCCGCCCCCACCGAGTCCTCTCCATTCCTCCTCCTCCAGCCCCCTGCACCCCCACATGAAAGCAAAAGCTGGAGGCTGCGCCTTCTCAGTACCCTACTACCGGAAGCAGAACCCAGAATCATGATCCATTCAGGGCATTATCAAAGAGCTGCCTTCCTCAAGTCAAGGCCATCACGCTTGGGGCCAAATATATGAGTTTCCCTACGAAAGGTATCTTCGCTCCTAAACTCAAGCCCTATTTAAAAAAGGAAATACCAAAAACAAGCTGTTCTATTTGCATAGCTATAATGCTGTTCAAACCAATTTTTATTTTTTATTGTGGGGAACCTGATTTACAGTAAAATAACGTTATTGCTACGAAGGATTAATTGCCACAAATTACCTTTGCAAAAACCCACCCCAAAAAAATGTTTCAATGGTTAATATCTGAATCCTCTTCCTCGGTTCCTGCCGAGCCCCTTTTTCTTTCAGCTGCTGCACTTGACCAATTTCTTCTTGAGGAGGAAATCAATCTCCCATCTCCCTCTTCCAATTCCCAACTGGTTTCAACCCACGCTGCAACACCAGATCTTACCATTATAACCACAGAATCCCTAAGCAACATGGCCTCCATGAAGCACCCTGCTGAGGTGGGCGTGTTTAGCTCAGTCCCTTCAGGACGCTTGCCCCGGGCCTCCCCATGACCCGGGTGAAAAACTGTCTCTCTTGATTCCAGATGGTACATGCAGTTGGGACAACCTGCACCTGGAAATCTCAACTTGCATCACTATGATATCTGCAACCAGTTGTAATATTGCATTCTGGTCTAGACAAGGCTTATTCCCGATCTCCTCCCTTTTTGGAACACCACTAAAATCATTTGTGTTCCCCGTTGACTTTCCCCAAGTTCCAGCGTTAGACTAATTGACCTTAACCAATATACACGCCTCACCTTCTTTTTGTGTCTAATGGTACCCTTCACACCTCTTTTGCCCACACTTCTATATCAATTTTGATTGTTTTTCAATCCCTTCCCTTTGCATACCCTTATGTTTCTTATCTTTTCTCCTCTATCAGTTGTATTTAACTGTTTCATTGTGGTTTCTGTTCCCATCAGTCTGGTGCAGGTGTCTCTTCATTTGGGATCCAATAATTATATTTCGGATGTTTAAATAAATAGAACAAATAAATGATGTGTAATGTTGTTAAAAAAATATGCTGATACAATGTCTTATGGTGCTGTCAAGGGTATTAGCATAATTGACCTAAAAACATTTGACCTAAAATGTTGGATCGCATTTTTTGACCTTTTTTCAGTCAAATGTAATTAAATATATATATTGGGGTGGGTAAGGGTCTGGATTAGGTTGAGGGGAAGTGGGGGTGGGTTGTGGGGGGGTCTCCCCGCATTTTTGACTGAAAAAAGGTCAAATAAATTAAATCAAATGTGATTAGGTCAAATAGACCCACACCAAGTCAAGCGCCATCAAAGGAACACATTATAATGTTAAAAAAAACACATGATGAATAAGTCAGTAAATAAATTAAGAAACCAAATAGTGCATGACTACTACTAATATAAATGAACCTGTTGTGGCTACTCCAGCTAGTAATAATTATTGACTGCCCTGACTGTCTCTTGGTCTCTTTGTCTTTGTATTCATCCCATCTCTTTTCAACAGATGTCTCTTTCCATGCCTCACTATGTGCCTATTGCTAATCTGGATAATAATAACAGCTGTTATTACAGCGCCTAGAAGCAAAAGGTTTCCATCAGGTTCCCCGTTCCTCCTGGCTTTCTTGTACCTCCTTCTACAGTCACATTCCTGCCCCACTCCATGACATAGCTCTGGCGCCTTGTCTGCCTGTAGAGTGTCTCTTCATTATCATATCACCAAGAGTAGCCGTTTTACTCTCACCTTTTTCGACCCGCTTAGATTGTGTGAGTATTTTTACTCTGTCTTTCACTGTTTCCTTACTGTTGGAAAAAGGGGAAGGTGCACTTGCAGTATGAATGTTCTTGGATCCCCTCGCTCCCTCCCAGAGGCGTTGCTAGGTATGGGGCCGAGGGCGCTATAGCCCCGGGTCTTTTGGGCCTCGGATAGAAGCTCAGGGGCTACAACCAAAAGACTAGCTAGACCCGAGTCCCGACAGTCCCGACATTAGCGAAGCCCCAGATCTTTTTCCAGACCTAGCAACACCCCTGCTCTCCCCTCCTAATATTAGCTCGTGGGGAAGGGGAGATAGGGGTGCTTTGATATGTGCTCCTTACTCTCCTTCTCCCTGTGAATGTGTTACCCTTTCTAAGAATCGCCATACCCTTATGCACCCCTGATGACCCATTTGCCCCTCACAAAGTCAAGGAGCATGCACGTCTCGCCTGCTCATTCCTTTCCTCGCTCTCTTCCACTACCTCTTTCAAATATTTACAGCCTGCCCTTGCTACCTAGCCCAAAGAAGCCATCAGCTGACCCCAATCATCCTGCCAACTATTAGCCTATACCTCACCTCCAATACTAATATAAAATCCCTCAGCTTTTTTTAAGTGGTTGACCACTCCTCTATTCTTTGGGCCCTTCCCAAACTTGGAATCAAGGATTCTGCTCTTCCCTCTGACCATTCACATGGATCCTCCTCACTCTCCCATCTTTCCTCCATGCACCACCTATGGTTTTCTCTATCTCGCACATCTTCTCAAACTTTTACTCTATCTCCTATCCATTCTCTTTCACGAAGTCTGAAAGCAACATTTTCAAGAGGGATATCCTGGTGTCCAACCCAGGTCTCCCTATCGATAATACCTGCACCAGTGCTTCCTCCAGACAGGCCCTTACAGACATCCTCTTTGTTGTTCCCTCTCCAGACCTATGGACCCCTCATATGGTCTCTGTTCTCTCTGCTTTCTCCTCCTCTCCCATTAATGGTGGCACCAGGTGGGAGGTCCGTGTGGCCCTTTTCCAATGCTTCAAGACCATCATCAATGTCTAAATGGTACTGTCAAGGTCCAGGGCTCTTATCCCAATCCCCTCCTTCTTGATAGGCTTCTACTGCGTCTCATCAACTACCTCCCTTCTCCTGCCACTCCTTCTAACACCTCTCTGGCCCCTATGCCACTTCTATCTACTGCCTCTGCCCACTCTCAGGCCCTTCGACTGCCTCAGATCGGTGTACTTCACTCCTGTACCCCACTACGGAAGTCTTTCAAATGTGGCAACCTGCTCCATTAGGCTACTCTTAACACTCGCTCTGCTGTCAAACATTGCTCCGACATCTGCCACTATCCTCGAAGTCCTGGAACTGCATGTCCTCACTCTCACCAAGACATGGTTCACAGCCAGCTCTGTCACAGGTTTTGACACTCTCCTCCCTCATGACTGCAAGATCCTTTCAGGACCCAGAACCAACCATCCCGGAGGTGGATTAGCTCTGATCTTTACGTAGTGGGTCCCTACTTCTGTCATTCCTAAGCAGGCCCACTCCTCCTCTGAATGCCTAGTCTTCAGGCTCTCTATCTCTCCTGGCCCCTCTCTGACTGTGGCCACCATCCACAGACCACCTGGCCAGGCCACCCTCTTCCTCTCAGAATGGGCTGCCCTCTCTTCTTCTCTCCTGGCCTCAACCTCTCAACTTCTCCTTCTTGGAGACTTCAAAATCAACCTGGATGCTACCAATCCCTCCTCTGGGCTTTTCGACAACCTATGCAACTCTCATTCCCTTTCCATTCTTCCCTCTGGTCCATCTCACTCTGCTGTACACACCTTGGATGTTCTCATCTTCTCAGACATCCCCCTCTCTAACCCTCCACCACTCCTCTCTCTTGGTCTGACCTTTTTCTTCTCTCCTCTCACCTGAAACGTCTTGCCCCTCAAGCAAAGACTAACTCAGCACTGCCACCTTCCTTCTCGGTCATTCGGCCCATGAAACAAGTGTCAATGGATGCCTTTGCCTCTACTTTCGATGCTCCTCCTTCTCCTGAGGCTGACTCACACCCTGACACAGCCCTCTCTAACCTGCATCTTTCTATCTCCAGCACTCTGAACATCCTTGCCCCTGTCATGAGAATCCATCTGAAGTATACCACCAAGTGCAACTCTTGGTATGACTCTGCTCTTGCTGCACTGAAACGCAAGTGCAGGGTGGCTGAGAGGAAGTGGAAGGCTTCAGACGCATCCTCTGACTAACTGGCCTGCTGCCTGCTCTAAAGGCAATACAGACTATCTGTCCTATTCAAGAAGAGGGTCCATATCCAATCCCGTTCTCTGCGGCCTCTAGCAACACAGTCAAACTTTTTATAATCTGCAAGGAGCTGGCCAGTCCTACTGCAGTCTCCACCTCTCCTGTTCCCTCCCAGGACCTCTGTACGGCCCTGGCCTCTCATTTCACCACTAAAACTCAGGACATGCTGTCCTCCGTTTCCTCTTCCTCTCCCTCTACCTCTCTCAGGCCCCCTTTGGCTGCCTCTCCCTCTCCTCTTCCGTTTTACTCCTTCGCTCTGACAACACCTAATGAGGTCTCTAGACAAGTCTGATCTATGAAAGTGTTGTCCAAACATGTATTCCCCTGCTCCTTGAGAACTACCAAGGGCCACATTGCCAGCCTTGGTTGATTTCTGCAATAACTCTTTCGCCACTGGAGCTTTCCCCACTCTCCTCAAGCACTCCCTTGTGCACCACCTCCTAAAAAAGGCTTACATTTCCGGCAACCTATTGCCTGATTTATATCACTCCTTTCCTGGGCTGACTCCTGGAAAAGCTGGCCATCTCCCAGCTTACTCTCCACACTGAATCTGTTGGCTGCCTCCATGTCCATCAGTCTGGCTTCAGAGCAGCCAGAGGCACAAAAACTGCTCCCCTGAACACCTGTGAAGATCTACTCTCTAAACTTGATTCCAGTTCTCCCTCTAGCCTCATACTTCTTGACCTTTCCTCTGCTTTCGACATGGTCAATCACACCACCCTGATCAACGGACTCTGTGTAAACCGGGGCAGCATGGATCAGGCCCTGGAGTGGCTGACCTCTTTCCTCCTGGAACTTCCCTTCAACAACCAACTTGGGTCCTTTCTCTCTACCACATCTATCTCCACATGTGACGCCCCCCAGGGCTCTATCCTCTCACTCTGGCTCTTCAATGTCTATCTGGCCCATCTAGCCCACCTGATCTCCACCTTCTCTTCTAACTTTCAGTGTTATGCGGATGACTCTCTACTCTCTTTCAGGCTTCCATCAGCCCCCTCTCCACCCTTTCTTATTCTGTGATTCAGGATTGGTGTGCCTCCAACGATCTTTGCCTTAATTAGATTGCTCTCATTGTGACCCCTGCTTTCCCTCTCTCACTCTGGCCACCCTTCTTAGGCCTGTTACCCTCAACTTCCTGTGAGGCAAAAAACATTGGTGTCATCTTTGACTCCTCTCTCTCCTTCTCTCCTCACATCTCAGACCTTGCCAAAAAAGGCCACTTTCAGCTGCACCTCCTCAGATGTATTCTTCCTTTTGTCATTTTCCACCAGAAGCTCACTGTCTCCAGAGCCCTGGTTCTCTCAAGACTGGACTACTATAACAGCCTCTTTCTCAGTCTGCCTAACACTACTCTCCAAGCCCAGGGACTGCTTCTCTCCAGCCTTAAAAGCTCTTCACTGGCTCCCGATGCTTCATTCACAAGGTTTGCTGGGGCCGGGGCCCGCACTACATCCAACTCTCTCCTCCTAAATACCTTCCTTCCAGAGCTCTTCGCTCAGCTACCTCCACTCTCTGAGGGTCAGACACTTCTCCAGGCAGAGAGTGTGGAGTAGATCTCTCTCCTCTGCAGGTGCCTCCCTCTGAACGACCCACCTTTTTTCCTCTGCCTTCGCTCTCTCTCGCTCCATTGCTAATTTACCTGTCTGCTCCAGGCTCCTCCACCACCTGTCTTCCTCTGTAAGCCTCCTGGCCTACTGCGCTCTTAGGGGATGTAACTGTAACTCCTAAAGTCCTCCTGCCTCCTGCACTTACCCAGAGTTGCGCTGCCCTGACTGCACTTACTCAGTGCCATGCTGCCCTGTTCGCACTTCCCCCTTTCCTCTCCCTTGCACTTCCCCCCTCTCCTTCTGTTAAACTGTAATGTAATCACACAGCCCGAATGACACGTTATGTATGTTGGCCGTAAGCAAATTGCATCATGTAACGAACACCGCGAACCATGAAGCCTGAATGTGGCCAGTGGGAATCCATTTTGTAATTGTCCGCCATTTTCCTTTTCTGTAACGCTTTGCAAAACATATTCTGTGCTTGAACTCTGAATACTAACGTAGACAGGAATGCGAAACCCTGCAAGAATACATTGTTTTATTATTCGGTAAAGCCTTGAAGCTGTACAAGAGCCGCAGCTAATCAGAAGCCCAGGTGCCAGCCTGTCTTGCAAATGCTGTTGTAAAAGGTAGTTCAATGAAAATGATATGCAACTAAAGGTGCTCCTTCATGGAGGATGGTATTTCTCTGCTCCCGAACTGTCTGACCCTTAACCCATGAGTGCAGCAACCAGATAACATTGCTGGAATGTCTCCCTGCTAGAACATGATATCCTTCCCTGTGCCAGTGCCCTGTGTTCCCCAAAACAGTAAGCTGTCTCTGCAAAACCTCGGCTAGAAATACTGAATGTTTAGACTGAATGAAGTTACGTGCCTACCTGTCATTTACTGAACCCTAGCTTGCACGTCATGCATATGTGTGGACTGAATAATGCTGTTCAATGATGATGTATTACGTATATATATTACTGCTTTATCGACGGCTCGCATGTTGTGATGTGTTGAGACCCGATCAGCCTATTGAGATACTCTGAATAAAACCAGACTTGTTTGGGAAACGAACCTCACGATTGGAGTGTCGTTGGTATATGGTTATCGTGCCTTTATTCCAAATATGGTCTTACAAATATGGCGCCCGAATAGGGACCCTCCATGTGATGCTCCATAGCATATGTTGAAGGCAAGGACGAGTCGAGGATGAAGCCATTGGACCGGGATTGGAAGATGTTCGGGGGCCCCTGAAGAAGTAATTAGAGACTCCTCTGCAGATCTGTAAACAGCTGATCCCAGATCGACGAGCGGCGCCCAGAGAGCATCGAGGCAGATTGAGCTAGACACACTGGTCAAGATGATTCTTGGTCACACCTGTATACTGGCGAATTGCGTCCTGAGAGGCAAATTGATTGATCAGGTGAGTCGTACCCCAATCCGATTCTTAAACGTCCTGATATTGGTGAGTGTTGCACTTGCAAGTACAAAACCCCAGGTAAGCGAGGTAAGAGTTAACCATGCCTGGGAAATTGTCTTCCTGCCTAGTGAGATTTTTCCCCTGTGGTAGACAATCTTTGGAAACTGGCAAGGTCACGCCACCCGAGGGTCGCCGGTGTATGAAATGTATGTTATTACGGTATTGGGGCCATTGTATTTAATGCAGTTTGGCATAGGCAGACTAGACGTGTATCAGACCTCCAGTAGACGAATAATGGGAGCTTCGAGTTAGCGGGAATAGAACATTTAGAATCAGTATTGCTGTGAAAGAAGGCCAGACCCGCACCGTTCAACAATGTTAGGGAATGGAGGAAGGAAGCGAATCAACGCTGTACAGAGAAACACGCACAAAGACACATGTCAAATTCAGAGAAATAACTAGTGCATGATCAACAGAAGCAGACAGAGGCCATTTGAAGCATGGATAGGGCCTTCCAATTAGATATACAGAAAATATGCCCTTCACAGAAACTGCATACATCAGACGAACTGATAAATAAGATATTGAATGAGCGAAGAAATGAACATCCGAGTACTGACCCAGCTGCACCGCCTCCCTATGTATCCCCTCCTGCCGCTATTTCCATGCTTGTATCTGCACCAATGACATAATTTCCTCCTCCTCCTACAGAGCATGAGTTATACGCCTTAGCTAGCAGTCCTGCATCAGAAGGGTTTGAAAGAGGAAGTATTAGACTGACTCATAGTACGATTAGTAAAGAACAGAAAGAAGAACTGAGACAGTGAGCTGAGACATATATTGATGATGGAAATTAAGTGGCTGTACAAAGCTCCATATCTGATCATAGAGGTAGTGGCGAACAACACGTATTGTTAGAATATATGGGTGAATATCTTGTTAAAGTATGGAGTGATTTAACTGATCGAATTGTACCGCAAGAGCTGCGTGATTTGATTTTCTTTTCCTATTCACGAGTGTGGCGAAAATACGTGAGCATGTATAACCCATATTTTTGTTTAAACGAGAACTTGATTGATTGCATGAAGATATAATGAATAAGCGTGATCCACATATGTCATATGTCCAGAAATTATTCCTTCCGCCATTGAAACCTGTTAGTGAGGAGGTGTATATTTACACACGAGATGCACTTAGATGGATTACGAACGCTACCATTTCTCCGATTGAGGTGCACGATATGTTTAGTCAATATTTGCCGGAAATGCAAAGAAAAGTATTACAGGTTATGGTGGAATATTTCCAGGATGAGTGCATGAAAAAGAAAGTTTGCTGTCCTGCTGATTTGATGACGATTTATAAAAGAGCATTTTTGCCTGACACAGGAACTGCTGCTTTGTCCCTTGATTTAGCTTTCTTGCTTAACAGACACTAAGATTTAGAGCCCCCTACTTTGCAGTTACCCATTAGAGAGGTGCCTCCTACGTTTTGTCCCGAAGGTTGAAATTCCTGCCATAGGACAGACTCCAGCACGTACGATAGAAGCCCATTATATTGCACAGTTTGAACATGTCCCCTTTTCTAGACAAGAAGTGAATACTATAAAACAGACAGTCCCTGATATGAGAAAGAATCCTGCTGGTTTCTATAAGCAAATTTAATCTGTGTTAAATTCATCTGTTTTTACATTGAGTGATATTCATTTATTGTTCCCTGTGATTTTTCCTGCTGATCTATGGAAACAAATTCGAAGTATAAATGATGCACCAATTCTAGGCGACACATGGGTGAACTTGATTAGAATTGATAGTGAGAGAAAGGCTGGAGAGAAACCTCTGCAAGTCATCTTAACTCTGCCCTCGCGGATAGTATCGCAATTGAAAACTTTAGTACCTGAAAAGAGAATTATTTGGGATAAATTAACTGCTTGTTTACAAGGTAAATCGGAGGAAGCGACAGAATTCTTTAACTGATTTGAGGAAATATTTGCAGGTTTCAGTGGTCAGGATCTAAGTACTGAACCCGGGAAGAGATTGTTTGTTGATATATTTGTGCGAGGATTGCTACTGGTAATTCAGACATTAATAATGACATCTGAAAATTCATTGCAAAGCTAAATCACAATCTGAAGTATTACACATGGCCCAATATTATGAAAATTGAGTGAATTCAGAAAAGGATAAGGAAAAAAGGAAAAAGGGAGACTTGAAAACTAGAGTATTGATACAACAGGTAGCCAGAGGAAACAGAGGGGATGGGAATGCTCTTTCAAGAGTTCAATTTGCATTAGCATCCAACATACATGGGTGTCCGATAGGTATAAATCAATGAGCCTATTGCAGACAAGAATGCCATTGGTGAGCACAATGCCCACATTTACGGCAATCAAATGGTACCATTTCGAGAAGACCATTTAGAGGTCACCCAGGAATAGGGGGTTCTAACCGAAGCCAATCTCATGCACAATTTCAAGATAACCAGGTTAATCAGAACCAGCAACAGAATTCAGCAAATAGTGCAAATGTCTTTGATAATCCCTCTAATGCATATTATTCTGGAGACTCTACATCTGATGATGTACTGTTCCCCTAGGACAGGCTGAAGCACGGTTTGGAACCAGTGCATATTCCCGTTGATCAGAAAGGGCCCTACGTAGAAATGAAAGTTGGGAATAGGGAGCATACTTTTCTAGTGGACACAGGTGCACAGAAATGTTCAATTGATCATCAGCGGGTTTCAGATATACCACTGTCAGGGCATAGCAATGTTTCAGTAGGGTTCTCAGGTACACCAATAACTTATCCAGTCTCACAACCAGTGCCAATCACATTAGGTCCATTCACTGAACCTTGTCCATTTCTTTTAATGACAAACTGCGGCGAGAATTTGTTGGGATTGAATCTGTTGATGAAACTGAATGCAGTAATTTATTTTTCCCCTGATAGAGTGTACTTGACGATTTCCCCACAACAAACTCCTGTGTCGCAATTCATGTCTTTCCCATTGCCAACTGAATTTAGTAAAGTACCAACTAGAATATGAGCAGTAAATGACAATGATGTAGATATTCTAAAAATAGAACCAGTAAAAGTTATTTTGAAAGAAGGAATACATTACCATGCATTCCGCAATACAACATCTCGTCAGAAGGTGAGCAGGCCCTGAAGAGCATTGTATCAGATTTGATTAATAGAAATGTAATTAAAGAAACATCAGGAAGTGTTTGCAATAGCCCGAGTCTTCCAGTTTACAAGAAAGCGGGTAATGAAATCCTGTACCGTTTTATAATTGATTTACGCACGATAAACAAAATTGTTGCTCCACAATTCCTGCTAGTCCCCGATGTCACCACAATTTTGACCATGATTCCAGCCTCTGCATCACATTTTAGTGTAATTGACTTGAAGAATGCATTTTTTAGCATTCCGGTACATATAGACAGTAGATACTTATTTGCATTCACGCTAGCAGGACACTCATTCACATTCACACAAATTCTGCAAGGTCATACTGAAAGCCCAAGTATTTACAGTAGAGCATTGACAGAACAGCTTGATATGCTTGCATAACGACAGGTTGCATTTTGTTGCAGTACATTGACGATCTGCTTATAGCAGCAGATTCGGAAGAAATTTGCAAGGAGGGAACTGTCTTGTTATTGACGCATTTAGCGGCACATGGACATAAGGCATCGCTGAAGAAATTCCAGTATTGTCGAGGGGAAGTAGCTTATTTGGGCTACCTCCTACCGAAGGAGGGAAGGAGATTGACACCAGAACGTATAGAAAGCATTTCTGGTATGCCTAGTCCAAAAACGCAAAAGGAAGTCAGAGCTTTAATCGGCATGGCTTCATACTGTAGACAGTGGATTCCGAATTTCACAATGATTGTAAAACCCATAGTGGCACTGACAAGGAAGGATGGTACCTTACCTTTTCCATGGAACATGGAATGTTAAGAGGCTTTGGACCTGTTCAGAGCTGCACTATGCTCAGCTCCAGTTTTGGGCACGCCAAATTATGAAAAGTGTTTTATGTTGTTGGTACATGAGATGGATGGATGTGCTTTGGCTGTTTTGACTCAGGAACACAGGGGGAAGAATCGACCGTGTGGTTATTTTTCTTCCACTTTGGATCCTGTTGCATGTGCTTTGCCACGCTGCTTGCAAGCTGTTGCTGCTGCTGCTGTGTCAGTAAAATAAACCGAGGGGATGGTTTTAGGTCACTCTTTCACCGTGATGGTACCCCATTCAGTAGACGTTCTATTAAATAGAACACAGATGCAACATCTCACTTCTGCCCGATTAACAGGATACAAACTGATCCTATTTGCACCGCATATTGAAATTAAGAGATGTTGCTCTTTGAATCCGGCTGAATTATTGCCTCTCCAAAGTAAAGGGAAAAGCGAGGAGAGATTGTTACATGACTGCTTAATTATAAATGAGCAAGAAACAAAAGGAAGAATTGATTTAACAGACACACCCCTGAAAGAGCCAGGTGGAGAATTATTTTGTGATGGCTCCTCTTTTAAATTACCCAATGGCACATCAACTGCTGCTTACGCCATTACCACATTGAGAAGCATTGTAGAAAGCAAACGAATCCCGCATAACTCAGCACAGGCTGCAGAAATAATAGCCTTAACCAGAGCATGCAACATTTCTGAAAACCTTAGTATAAACATATATACTGACAGTCAGTACGCCTTTGGGGTGGTCCACAATTTTGGCCGATTATGGGCTGAAAGAGGGTTTCTGACATCTCATGGAACCAAAATTCAACATGGAATTTTAATTGCAAGACTGTTGTCAGCACTTGTGCTTCCTAAGCAATTAGCGATAATAAAATGTAACGCCCATAAGAAAGTAACATGTAACGTAGGAAAAGGAAACGCATTTGTGGACAGAATTGCGAAACAAACTACCACTAATTTGCACACAAATATTTATGTCGAATCAACAAAAAGAGTGTCCTGTATGATAGAGGATGGGATTGGGACTGTAAAATAAATACAAGCAGAGGCTACTCCTGAGGAAATAAAACAATGGTCAGAGGGTCCAGCAGAATTACATCCCGAGAGTTGATGGGTGGACAAAGAAAACCGTAGATGGATGTTGCCAAATGCATATGTTATGGCAATGGTTGCTATGGCCCATGGTCCAACACACATTTGTGCAAAGAAAATTTGTCAGCACCTTGATTCTGTATGGTACAATGACAATATTACAAAAACTGCTGAGAAATTGGTTCAAAATTGCATGACTTGTTTACAACATAACATTGGGAAAGGAACAGCGACACCAATAGGGAGCTTTGGTCCTCTTTCAATGCCGTTCGAAGTAATTCACTTCGATTTCATTGAAATGGAACGATGCCAGAACTATATGTATGTACTTGTAGTGGGCTGTGCATTCAGTAAATGGGTCAAGGCCTATCCCCTCAAAGACTGTTCAGCTATGTCCACAGCAAAAGCAATGTTAAAAGAATATTTCCCAAGGTTGGGATTACCACGTGTTGTATGGACCGCTAATGGACTGCATTTTATAGCTCCTGTAATACTACAAATTTGTGCAGGTATCCAAATTGATAAGCGATTCCATTCTGCTAGACATCCTATGAGTGCCAGTCTTGTGGAATGCCAAAACAGAATTTTGAAAAATAAATTGGCAAAGATTTGTGCCCAGAGTAACTTGAAATGGCCTGATGCTTTACCTAGAGCCCTGTTGTCAATGCGCACAATTGTGCAATCAAGGACAGGTCCCTCCCCATATGAAATTGTAATGGGGAGACCCGCCAATGTATGGAATGTGCCCCGTCCAAAAAATCTTAGAAGTATTGAATATCCTTTACTGATTGATTATTGTAAACATGACTCAAAACTTGCGTTTGATTCATCAGCAGGTGCAAGAGGATCTTCCCACCAGATACACGGGCCCAGGTCACTGGCTGCAGCCAGGTGACTGGATTTTAATCAAGAACTTTGAGAGAAAATCTTCGCTTGCACCACGTTGGAAGGGGCCGTATCAGATTCTTCTGGCCACGCAGACTGTTATTCGAGTGAGCAATCGTAAACATTGGATTCATGCAACGCACATGAAAAGAATCCCACATCCTCTTCCACATGAAAAAGAGACTGATGATTCCGACTTCAAGAGTGAGCAAGCTTTAATTGATCGCAAAGACATCATTGAAAATCAGCTGAAACCACTTCCTGAGCCCAGGGAGGGGCCTGGGGAGACTGCCAGAAAATCTGAGACATTAGTGTTACTTCAACCCTGTTCGTCTGCTGCTTCATCATTACCATTTTCTGCCTCGACAATTGGCACTGTTTCTGCATCTGCTATAAACAACGGCAGTGCACTCTTCATCGATCACGCTGTACCTGGTGCTACAAGGTACAATCTACGTCCACGAGTTTGAAAGTGATTGCAACAACCTTTATTTTTGGCCCACGGTTTGGGGCCGGAAACAGAGGCCTAGGGAAAAGGAGCGTATGAGCTGTACAACGGTACTGGATGAAGCTCTGACATGCAATTTCACGGTGCTATTTTTGAAAAACTGAAGGGCTTTGCAACCTGGCATGAACAAGCGGGGGCAAAGGTACCGACATTATGTATATCTGATATTGATACTTGCTCCTGCATTGTGGAGCCTCTGAAGTAAAACAGCAGCTTGCTTCCATCTTAAGCAGGCATAATTGAACCTGTTTGCATCCTGAACTTCTTCTGAATAATACGTGCATTGCCACTTCGCTGAGATACTGAACAAAAAACGTAACAGTAAGGCTTTTCTCTACGGACGCTGAGAAACATTTCTAAATCACTTTCCCTAAGGAATGTCTGCATTTGCTCCTGTTGCCTCTTGTACTGATAAGGCGGATGAAAACATTACTAGAAGTACTGACATTGAGCCAGCTCTGAGAAAAACTTGGTCCATGAAAATCCTTCTGCTCATCGTACTCATCTGCATCTTACTTACTTTGATTCCAATGATCTGGTACTTAGAACCAATGTATCCAATGAATACCACTGTTGCTGTTCCCACTACTACCCCTGCAAATGTGCTTTCTTACACTCTTCCTGTACAAGATGATAAGCATTGAAAAGGTTACGATAACAATACTCTTGTACTAGTGTACTGGTGGACCCGAATTAAAGATATATTGAATCAACAGCTGGATGAAGTGGAGGGCACCCCCCCACTTAAGCATAAGCGGAGAAATTCGTATGAACTAATGTGGTGTTGTAATTAGGTGAAAATGGTATCCATAATGTTAGTATATACAAGTAGTCAAGAGCATCAAGGTTATAATGTCGAAAATGTCATTACCACGATGTAGTAAGGTGGCAAGGCACAGAATGGACAATAGGATTTTCTGTATACAGACAGAAAATCGCCCTGGCCAAATGCCTTAAATGAAAATGCATGCAACTGGAAATGTGGCTAAAATGAGAAGAAATTAAGTAGTGCTCAAAGTGTGTAAGATGAGGTAATTTTAAAGTTGAGACATCCGAGGACACCATGCTTTCAGAAACTTGACGAATGGGCAGAACCTAGACTCTTAATTAGGCCCTGTCTGGAACCTTATCTGAAGAATCCAGCTGCACCAATTATAATTGAGCAGAGCACTGAAGAAAAGTTAGACATGCAAGCTAGAGCGTATTTCATTCTTAAGATTTGGTTTATTAAAATTCATTGCCCAGTGAGCTAATGCTAATGATGAAGTTGCTTAAGACTGTGCAGGAACAGTGGGGGCAGATTGCTCCTTCACATTTGGCTATAAAAATGAGCTCTGTGTGATGCTGAGGGGGTTGAGGCTGGGATCTCAACACAGCGCTAAGGCTGCTCTGTGCCAGCAGTCACATGAAATAAACCTCTATGAACTTAACAGTCTCTTTGCCAAATCTTTGAGTTGTCCTTATTGAACTGTGTTGGAGTATGTGAATCCTGCACCCCAACCTCCTCGATGTGCATCTATCTTGTCTTAAGGTATTCGAGGGCGAACTCTGATTCTATGGGCCCGTCAGAGGTCACTCGGTCCTCGTTTACATTTGGTAGCGAGGATGAAGGTTATTGACCATCAACTATTGATTAAAATAAGACACCTAATGGCCGTTGACACAAAGTAACTGTAGGTCTTTGGCAAAATCACGAGTCCTTTGCCATTTCAGGCTGAGTAGACTGTGAAGCTCCCCATAGACAATGGCAGTGTAATTGAGACTGCAGTCAGGACCTGAAGGAGCCCGTGTTTATGAACATCTCCATTTCCATTCCTACAGGCAGCGGACCGGATGACAACCTGAAGAAGGCAGTGATCGCGAGGGTCGGGAGAAGAAAAAAGGTGAGTGAAAACTGCCTTAGCCGATAGAGAAAGGGACACTGGGAAAAAGAATAATGGCAGTCAAGATTTGGGAACAAACCAAAAACATTAACTGCATTTAAAAATCAATAACAAGAGTAAAATATTCATGTGGGGCTTGCATGCAGTCGACCAGATTGTGTCTGATTTTGACACATCATGTTATGTTGTGTGTCTAATTGTTGTATGCTACGGCTGTTCATGGGATTTATCTTATGGCATAACTGCATGTGCACTGTAAAAATATTGGATTTAGTATAAAATTATATTTTAAGCTAAATCAAAAAATTGGCGTCAAGCCAAGGTTTTGAAATTGCGAAAAATTACATTAAAATAGATGATCAGATACTATGGTTTAAGGCACACACATTTGTGGTGATTTCAGCTCAAAAAGAGTTAAACAGCCTGTGAAAAGTGCAAAAAGCTGGTACACTTTAAGCAAACACATTATGTTTCAAACCAGCAGCTATGGAGTTAAATTTGTGATGTCCTCGTAGAAGACAAGATAACTGATAAATCATGCCAAGAACGATAGATTTTCGCAGTAAAATAGCTGTATTATAATGATTTCTAGAAGTACTGTTCTCGGGCGTTAAGCACGCTGAGCGAAAGGAATGCACTGTATGGTAAATGCAGGGCTCAGATCTGGCTGGGTCATTACATTTTTTCATTATGACACGTGGTGG
Source organism: Ambystoma mexicanum (assembly GCF_040938575.1). Lineage (NCBI taxonomy): Eukaryota > Metazoa > Chordata > Amphibia > Caudata > Ambystomatidae > Ambystoma > Ambystoma mexicanum. Next base: position 1,207,930,814 of record NC_090928.1, read on the forward strand.
ACACACTAACAGCCGATGTAAGTGTGAGGTAATTTCAGTGGTCTGGAGAATGCTCGAGTGAATGGGCCTCATTCCGACCCAGGCGGAGGACCATGGTGCTATTAGCACCATGGTCCATGCCGGTGTCCGCCATGGCGGAATGGGGAATTACCACCCCTTTCCGAGGTTGGTGGGGCGGTAATTCCCCATGCCGCCATGGCCCTTCCCCATTCCCATTTTTGCCCCATAAGGCTCAATGGGAATGGGGAAGGCGCTAATAACGGTACCGCAAATTGCGGTACCGTTATGAGCACCAAAGTCCCTTTGTGGGTCCCTACTTTAACAGCTGGAAAAACCAGCCATTAAGGTCGGGTCCCACAAAGGGACCTCGTAATTAGGCGCTAAGTGTTTAACAGCGCCGCAGCCTTTTACGGTGCCGTTAAACACTTAGCGCCTAGGTCGTAATGAGGCCCAATGTGTCTTATACATTGCATTTCTTTTTTGAAAATAAAGTGCATTAAAGTAGGCAGGGGCTGATTGTATCTTAACGCTTCTAGCCTGTTTGTTTGTTTTGTTTTATTCGTATTTATATAGCGCACAACAGCCCGAGGCATTGTGGCACTTGTTACAGTACAAAGCTTAGTTACTTCGTTACATGGTCATTAGCAATATATATACAGGTTGCAATATAGTTACATAGTCATTAGCAGTATATATACAGGTTGCAATATAGTTATATTACATTTGTGTTATATTACAATATACATGGCAGAAGTGGAGGAGGCAGTCCTCCACTTGCTAGTTGAGGAGAGTGTCCTTGGGGTTGTTGAGGAAGACGTAGATGGAAGTTTCAGCTCTAAGGGTGGCAGGGAGTGAGTTCCAGAGTTTTGGTGCAATATAGGAGAAGCCTAGACCTCCCGCTGTGGCTCTCTGTATGTGTGGTATGTGTAGCTTGTTGGTGTACTGAGCTCTGGTGGGGCGAGTGGATGTGGGCCTTGATATTGCTTCAGATAGGTATGCTGGAGCGGTTTTGTTGATGCACCTGTGAGTGATGGTGAGGATTTTCAGAGTAATACGGTCTTTGACCTGGAGCCACCGTGCTTCACGTCTGGCGTGAGATATATGGTCTCTTCTAGGGATGCTCATGGCGGCTCTGAGGGCATTGTTTTGTGTGGTTTGCAGTCTGTGAATGTTTTCGGCAGAGGTACCAGCTAGAAGGGCGTTGCAATAATCGAGTTTGCCTCCTATAGTTGCTCTAGCTATGGCCAAGCGGTTGGGGGTGGATAAGTAGTGTTTAATGGCATTGATGAGTTTGGTGCTGAATGCTGATGCAGAGGCTATGGCGCTGACTTGTATGTTCATCGATAGATTTGCATCAATGTGAACACCTAGAGACTTGACAGAGGATGATACGGAGATGGTTGAGTTGTCTATGTTGCAGTTGTTGTATTGGGAGATTAGTTTCGATAATGTGTTTGTCTGGCCCAGGATGAGAATTTCAGTCTTCTCCCTGTTAAAACAAAGGCCATTGATTTCCATCCAAGCTTGGATAGTGGCATAGATGTTGTGAAGGGCCGTGGCCTCTTGGTGATAGAGTCCAGAAAGGGGTAAAAGTACTTGAGTGTCGTCTGCATAGTTTGTATATGCAACTGCCATGGAGTCAAGTAGGTCGAAGAGGGGTTTTGTAAAGAGGTTATAGAGGGTGGGGGCTGTACAAGATCCTTGGGGGACACCGCAGTTTATAGTGGTAGGATCTGCGTTAGCTGTGTCGGAGTAGACCTTCATGGCTCTTCCTTCATGGAAGGAAGTGATCCAGGATGCTGCTTGATTAGAGAAATGGGCTGCATGGGTGAGGTGGGTGCTGAGTTTTTGGTGATCTACCAGATCAAAAGCAGCTGATAGATCGAGGAGGAGGAGCAAGGCAGGTTTGCCTTGTCCATGATCTGTGAGATTTGATTTTTTAGGTCTAATAAGGCGGATTCTGTTCCATGCCCGACACGGAAGCCAGATTGTCTTTTGCCTAGTATGGAGTTAGCTTCTATGTATGATTGGATCTGGATATGAGCTGCTTTGTCCAGGATTTTTAGGAGAAACGGGACTGTCATTAACGGTCTGTAGTTGTTGGGTTGCGCTGGTTCAAGTGTGGCCTTTTTTTAGAAGTGGCCTCACCCAGGCTTCCTTGAGATTGTTTGGGACAGTTCCTGTTTGGAAAGATGCATTAATGAAGGCAGTAATCAGGGGTGCTAGGTCATTCAGTAATCAGGGGTGCTAGGTCATTGGCGCATTCCTTGATGATTTTGGGATGGCAAATGTCTGCTTTGCAGAGGGATGATTTGAGGTTTTTGATGAGATTAAGGACCTCAGGTTCAGTGATGTTTCTGAAGGAGAATTGAGCGTGTTTGAGATTACTACGCTTGTCTTGTGTAGGGCGGTTGGTTTTTTGGTTTGGGAGGGCTTTGCAGTGGTTTTGGATTTTGTTCTGGAGGAGTTTTATTTTGTTGAGCATGGCGGACTGAATGATGGGCACACCAGGCTTTTTCTTTAGTTATCTCGTCAGCGGTGGCTGGAGGAGTAACTAATTCATTAAAGATTGCGAATAGTTCTTTAGCTTGGGAGTTGGCCTTTGAGATCCTATTATTGAAGGAGTTGGTTTTTGCTGGTAAGATGGCTTTTTTATATTGGAGGGCTATTTGTTTGAAGAGGCTCTTTTTAGATCACTCGGATCCGTTTGCCAGTTTTTAAGCAACTGGTGCTTTTCTTCCGAGAACCAAGAGTTGCAGTGAAATTATTTTGTTTCCTTCTTGCTTTCAAGTGGGGCTATAGAGTTTATGGCATTGGTGAGAGTATCATTGAAGATATCTGATAGTATATTTGGGTCCTAAGAGAAAGGTGGTGCTAGGCATGGGTTTTTAAGGTGGGGACGCAAGTTGTCTGCGTTGAGTTTTTTAGAACTTCTTATTGTGGCAGGTGGTGCATGGGTGAGAGTCTTAGGTTTAGGGTTGGTGGGGATGAGGAATTCGATGCATGTGTGGTCCGTCCAAGGAAGGGCGGTGTTTGAGGTAATGTTGGATGCACAGTTGTGATCCATGACCCAGTCAAGGGTGCGGCCTTTGGAGTGAGTAGGGGTGAGGACTCTTTGGGAGAAACCTAAGTCTGCGAGTTCTTTAGCTAGGGTTGCGGTGGATTTATCCTTAGGATCATTGTATCCTAAATTTAAGTCTCCTAATAGAAGTATTTTGGAGGACTTTTTAATGTTGTTGCTGAGTCGATAGGAGAGGTGCTCTTGGAAGTCAGCTGGGAGTCCAGGAGGTCTGTATAGGATGTGGATGTTGATTAGATTGTTGGGGGAGAGTGTGAGCTTGGCTGATAGGATATCAGCATTACCACCCCATGTACTAAGGTCTGCTAATCTGATGGATAGTGAGTCTTTGTGGATAAGGGTGACTCCCCCTCCAATCTTATCACATTTATCTTGCCTAAGGATGGTGTTGCCTGTGGGTAGGGCCAGTGCAATGGCTGGGCAGGAGGCATCATTGAGCCAGGATTCAGTGATGCAAAGTAAGTCCAGATTAAGTGTGGATAGTAGATCATTTATCTCGAGGGCATGTGCAGGTGGGGAATGTACGTTCAGTAATGCCCATTTAAGAGGTGGGTGTTGTGTGCCTTTGATGTTTTTGTTTGTCCTAGTATGGGGTGAAGTGTTCTTGTTGTGGTGTGTGGTAGTGAGGAGCTTAGTGTGAAGTAGTGTAGAGGCATGTTGGGTTGGTGGGGGGAGAGGGGCAGTGCCTATGCTCATTTTAGTATGGGGTAGTGGAGCAGTGCGGGTGCCTAATCTGGTGTTTATAGTCATGATGGGTGTGGGTGAGCAGAGTAAATACCCAGGAAGTGATCGATTTCTGAGATTGCAGAGTCTGGTGGCTAGGCTAGGTGGCCGAGACTGTGTGATGTTGTAGTCTGGTGCTGCGGCATGTGAATTTAGTGCCGGGCGCTGGGTGAGGTGTGCTGGGAATATGTGTGGAGGCGTAGAGGCCATTATAGTGAGGACTATAAGGATGGCTGTTAGGCTGGCTGAGCGGAGTGTGGCAGGGAGAGTGCGGGAGAGTGAACCTATGCTATGATTGGGAGGTGCATTCTTGGGCATCATGATCGTGCAGAGTGGCTGTGTGTGTGTGTGTGTGTGCAGCTGCTGGGTGCTGCTGGTATGTGACAGAAATGACAGGGGGATCGTGTGACTAGTGCTGGGTAGTTCAGAGGCAGGGCATAATAAGTAGCAGTTCAACAAAATACAATGCCTAAATTCGATTTTCTAAGTGGGGCAGGCAGAGGCTAAATGGTGGCAGGGCAGTTGGCTGCACAAGAGGATACTGTACAAGTGGATAAGAAATACTGGTAAATGCGCTAAATAGTATAGTGAGATATTATATATCAACAATAGACCAGGTGATAGCAAGCAATTGTCCAAAGTCAGTGAAAAGCAGAGGCACCCATGAGGTGTACTGCATGAAGGGATTAGGTGGAAAGGTTAGGTTGTGGGGAGGTGTAGGCAAGCTGCAGGGTCAGGGCAGGCTTACCAGAAAATGGGCAGAGTCCTTAGCCCAGGCCTCAGGTGCCTCCGGACAGGCTCCAGACAGGAAAAGTTCCTTGTGATGAGGAGCCTTTGGATGAGGGGGCCGGCGTTTGCCTGCCGGCACCTGATTGGCCTTCTGTAGTTGCAGTTGGCCAATGGGGGCTCTCCTGGATGTCATGTGGTCGCCTTCTTGGCAAGGAGGAGGTTGGCGGCCATGTTCAAGCAGGAACACCTCATGTGTTCCAATGGAGGCACAGAAAAAACGCTCGAAACGCGCTTTTTAGGTCGTTTTTACAATACAAAATATAATTTACACTGTTCATTTGTAATTATGGGGCTAAGAGGAGCACTTTTCAGTGGTTGGGATTTTCGAGCCCAGGGGGCTAAAAATAGGCAGGGAGCCTACTTTAGGGTGGATGCACTCTGGTGGAGGGCTAGCCCACTGCTCCTGCAGTGTTGAGGGCTCCTGCATCGTGGTGATCATCTGAAATAATGCTGGTTGAGGAAAGCAATGCAAGATTATTTTTATTTTTAGTACTGATGGGCGGGCATGCCAGCTTTAGGAGTCGGATGACTAAAACTAGGCCCCCAGTTGTGAATTTTTAAAAGGCAGATACATATAGGACTGACAAGAATGGACTGATGGGCCAACAAGAATGAAGCATTCTGATAAGTATGAACGGGCATGGGCAAAAAGACATTCTTGCGTGTTTACCAATAAGTTTGACAAAGAAATGCATTAATTTACTGATAGCCTGTGCGCGTTTCACCTGTCTCATGAGAGGCATCTGTATGGGAATATTCAGTAGCGCCTAGAGGCCTTATTCTCTGTGATACATACTTATGCTGCCTTGTAACATTCAAGATAAGTATGCTTACGCCCTTTTAAATCCCCTACCCTCTCCATTCTTGCGCTATTCAGAATGAGAAACAAGTAACATTTGAAGGCCAACATTAGCAATTTACAAAGAGGTTACTTCTCTTCCAGTATAGAAACAAGATCCCTTTTAGCATCCGGGAAAGTGTGCAGCCTGCAGCATTAATGTAGGACTGCATGTGAAAAGATACATGCAACCCAGAATAGGCAGATTAGAAGCTGCCAGGAAGGAGTCTTAATCCAGGCAGACTGAGAGTAGGAGTGGGACATGGTTTTCGAATTGCGTTGCCATTAGAGATCGAGGGGACAAGTGCCTGTAGTATACAATATGTCAATGCTCACTATCTTAATGGAAACAACCCCATAGCCAGTGAAACTATGAGTGGTGCCTCGATGAAAAACATACCCTGAGAAGGAAATCACCCTGAAGGGCTGATGATCTTGAAAGGTTTAGAAACTAGCAATTAAGAAATGTTAGGCAATAAAAGAGTAAATGAGATGCCCAGGATCACACAGTGTTTAAGGGGTGAAGCTGGGATTTGTGCCAATATTGCAATTCCTGCAGTTGAGCACTTTCCCTTCCAGCTCTTAACATGAACTAAAACAATCTAATGTTATAAAATGACTTGCAAAAGTACGCAACCCGCATTTCCAAACCTGACAATTTGTAAAACCAAAATATTACAGAAGGGGGGTTACACAACGTGGGAATGATTTTAGCACCAGTTTCTCCATTATCAAGGGGAGTTCCAGCATGCAAGTAGGTAAAACCGCACAAAAGGCAGCACAGTAATGCAAGGGTTCCTATATGATTTGACCACGATCACTGTGCCATCTGCTGGCATAGCCAGGATACAATTAAGACTACAGGTGGCAATACAAGTTTAATATTTGGTACAAGCCTGTACTACTACGTTATAGTGGTAGCAGTAGCAGAGCAGCCAGGCTTATCTCAAGAGTATATGAGCAGTAGCAGAAATTACACAAAGGGACCACAATTACTGTGACTCAAGCAAACACTGACTCAAGGTTTCAGGTAAAAAATATAAGAACATTTATTTTTTAACCATCAGTTATAAACACAACACCTCTATTACACTTTAAACAAAACCATACGTTAAATATACTACAACTAACCAATTCGCTGTGTGCAGTATGTCTCAAGGTAAGTACCCTGTGTTTGAATGAACCAGTGTTATGAACAAAACACGATACCGCGAATTCGATTGCGATCACTTTTTGACAGTTCGGTCTACTCAATAAACACATATCCATGACATGAAATTCTACCGGGGCAAAAACACACTTAGCACCTGAGATACCCAGAGGGAGTTGGAGGCAAAAATCACAGGCAATATTTAGGTTAGGTAGACAGCATCGATAAACACTCAGAAACAGGAGTCAAAAGTCAAAGGGTCGGAGCCAGTGTTAAGTGACACCGGAGACCTGTTGCCGAAGATCACACCGTTAGACAGTTCACGATTCAACGTAGCCCAAAAGTACTTTGATATTGTCAATGTTAGGAAGCAAAGGTTATAAGAAGGAGGGAAGACAAGGACGAGGCTTGAGGATGAAGAAAAGGGATTCACCCAGTTTCCTCGAGTAGAGCACAGTACCTTATTTCAACGTTGCAGCTGGTGCCCTGCCAGTTGTTCCTGTTGGTTTCCCGCAGACCCACGCTTCCTGGAGCTTCGTTGGGAAGGAGGACATCTGAAGGGGTTCTGCACCACACAGGGATGAAGCCGGCAGCAGCGATAACGAAGAAAAGGTGCGCTCCTTAAAAACAGGAGAGACTCGGCAGGTGGCTATCCGGACCACTACAGCAGTGTGCAGCGATTTCGACCATGGCGGAGATCTCTGGCTGAAGAAGATGAGCTGGTTATCCCTACCAGGCTCAAGGGAAGAAGACTCCGGACTGGATCTCCTCTTAGTCATCAAAGGGTAGATAGCTCAGGACTGCAGCAGGGCTTCACCGGGACAGGGTAGTTGCAGCAGCCGTCGTTCTCTCCGCTTCTCTTCAGTTCCTTGTAGTTCCAGAGGTGACTCTGACTTCTAGTCCAAGAGACCTGCCTTTTATGTGCAAAACCCCCATTTACACAGCCTGGCTGTCAATCACGCAGCGGGGGGTTGTCCAGCCAGGACAACCACCTCAGCAATCATGGCAAAGTGTGACTTGTGTTTCCTAGGATACCCTGTGCAGGGGGTGACTACACCCCTCCCTCACATTCAGCCCACCTAGACACCCAGGCGCCTTGAGGGGGGCTTCTCTGCAGAAGCCCGCAAAAAGACGGTGAACAAAGAAGGCGAACCTAGTTTGCCGCACAAAGTAAAACACAAGAAGGACTTGAACAAAATGAAATGGCAAATAAACCCAACCGGAGCCAAAAGAAAGACGAGTTGGTCAATCGGCTTTATGTTCGAGGCAAATATAATAGCCAAGAACAGTACCACGTTTATCTAATATAATCGCGGTAGAAAAGTTAGGGTAGATACCACTGCCACCAGCCAAGTCTAAATGTTAAAAGAGCGAAACAATGCTCAGGGAGGTACAGAAGGGGTACAGATTTGCCCTTTCCAGTAATCCATGTAAGATGGGATGTACTGGGTCTGTGGTAAAAATGACTATGTAAAGTAAATGACAACTTTACCTTTCTCTGGGGGACAGTAGTCAGCCCCAGCGAAATGGAGTCAGGGGAAGTCTTAAAGACAACCCTGGGTTACTACACTGAGGGTGCGGTGTAACCCATACAAGAACAGGGGCACCTGGAGTGGTGTGCTTCAGTGCCCAAGATCACACAATGAGTAACAACACATAGGCCAAAACACATGTAAGAGTGGAAAAAGGATGTACACTCTTACCAGAAGGAAAAAATAAACTCCAGAAATCGAGCAAAGCTGCTGTGGGACTCACTAGGTGAGGGAAATTAGCCCTGAAGGAGAATTCTCCCTAACACAAACTAATTATAACCCCTATCTGGTGCAGGTAAATGTGCAGGAATGTTTGTGAACTTCAGATTTAAAGACGGTTCAGCCAGTCTTACTGGGATGTGCCCTTCTGATCTTTCACATGAACACATATCCCTACAATAAGTGCTTAACACACTGAGACAACTTCTGAACCTCTCTGGATGAATATGGATTTCAACTTTGGCTATTGCACACGATCAGCAACATTCCCACAGAGGGGAAGTAACGCTACAAAGGTTGTGCTACCCAAACTATGTATTCCACAATTAAATTGAAAGGCAATGCATGTTTTAATTGATCAAGGCAGAATGTACTTGTCAAAACCGACAGGCAATGGGTTTGGAGCCTAAGCAGCATGCAATCAAATTTTCCTGGCATGTGCTATTTAAGCCTGATGTAAACTGGAATCTTACTTCAGACCAGGCAGCATCGTGGGGGCGCCCTGGGCAGCCACCCCATGTGCCCTCCAATAAAAACGTCTCTGGGGTCTACTCTCGTCTGGCAAGAAATGAGCGATTCCTAGTAGCATAGAGCATCCAGAAGCCCGTTAGCATTGTGGTGCTATTGCAAGGAAGGGGATTGCAGATTACAATAAAAAGGCATACACAAGGGGCTGCGTGACGAAGCATCGCCTGTAGTTATAGGATAAATAGATATATATTGTAATTACTATGAATGAGCTGCATGTTAAGCTCACAACACAGCATAGTGGTTAATTTAGCAAAAGGGGGATGAGTGCAGACACCGCTGGGGGAACTGATAGAGGTAGGTAACCAAAGTAGGGTTGAGAGTTTTGCAGAAAATGAGGAGGGATGGCTCCGCTCTAAGGTCACTAGAGAAAGCATTCCATGGTTCGGGGACAAGACGGGGGAGCTTAGCCCTGCGGCATTAGCTCCTTTGGTGAATGGGGACAGCGGCTGGTGACGAGGAGTCCATGAGCACGAGCACTGGGTGGTAGCTCAGGATTTAAGATATGCTTGCCTCTCGCATTGCATGTCGGAAAAGCTTCTTACCTAGGTAGGCCGTGCTGCGACGCGTGTGCATGTGTTTATGTATTGTTAAGTGCTGTATGGAAACAGAATGCTAGCAGTAGTGGTGAATTGTAACACTGAGTTTGCAGGGTGAGCGCGCCTAATTGGCTTGTTAAGTTGGGATTTCAATCCTTGCATGGGGAGGGGGAATTGAAGGCTGTGTATGACCATCCTGCGCACCCAATAGGGGAACCAGTGGTGACAATGAAACAGATCTTAGCTCCATTTCGATTTCTTTATATTGTGGGGTGGCAAGCAGCCTGGTGCAGGTAGGCACACTGACCCTGGCTGAGCATCACAGAAGATATTGGTTGGGTCAGTGCACCAGCGGTCCCAGTGACGCATACATGCAGGAATACCAGCAACTTAGGCAGATGGAATATGGCAGTCCGAGTATGAATGCTGCTCCCTATAGGATGTGTGGCTCTGAAAAAGCTAGAGAATGGGGGGGTTAGAGTCTCATCTAGCTGCCTTCTAGCTCTCAACCCCTTTCTGGGCTGGCAGAGATCCTTCAAAGGGCAGAATCTGTGTCTGTGCATAGCTGTGAATTCCACCAGTCTTATACATGTCACTCAATGGTGTGCTGTTTAGACACTTGGCTTTCATACCCTTTGTTTGCAGACACCTTGGCACAGATATTGCTTTGTATTTCTGATATGTGGACTTTTAGTTAAGTCTATTGTGTATGTGCGTTGTATGGCAGAGGCACAGTGTTCCCATTTTTGTGAACTGCCTTTGATGGTGTTGATAGGTGCTTCATTTTAGAAAAATGTATTTGTATGCATTATTTGTTAATGCCTTCACATTAGTCCAGTCCAGATGTCCATGAGCTGGAAAAAACCATTGCCGACATTTCAGTTGATTCCAGGCTGTTTCCGACTCATAATTAGGCCAGGATTTGTGATGTCATATTTCTGTGGGCTTGGACAGTACATCTTGGAAGCCATTTTTTCCAAAATGCCTTGCAGAGGGAGAAGACACCGGCACACTGGTTGGTGTGAGTTGGCCTAGCTCGCTCCCAAATTCCCACCAAGATATGTACGCCCCACCAACTTCCAAAGTCACCAGCCGTCACTGGGCTGAACTGACCCTAGTAGCAGCATCAGTTAAATATACTAGCGCTGTGTAAGACTTACATTCGTGATTTAAAAAAATTAGCCTTTCCTCCATGGGTAGCCAGTGCGCAGCTCGTCTGATGCGAAATCATGTGTATTCTTTCAATGAATACTGAGAGTTGCACAGCAGCACTCTGCACTTTTAAAGCTTGTGAAGATTTTGTAAGATGCCTGCAAGAATGGCAGTGTAGTAATACAATTTAACACTGATATTGACACGAGAAATGAATGAGCAGGTGTTGTAAGTATGGCGGGGAAAGGAAAGGGCCGGAGGCATTAGCATATGTGGTAGTGAAAAGGAAGTAATGACACAGGGACGTCATTCCACCAAAATGATAGAGGTAGCGGATGTGACATCTCATGACCCTTGACCTCTGATGATATCACTGTAGGAAAAGTTTTTTTAAAAAATTATTTTAGGGTAGCAAAGGAGACCACAGGGCAAAAAGGGATACCTCAGGGGTTGCAGCCACGACCCCTGGTGACCCCCAAATGACGTCCATGCAATGACACTCAAACGATAAGTGCAACAATGCAGAGTGTAGCATGTAACCTGGCATGACATGAGCAAGGGTTATTTTACAGCTACAGAAATAGTGTTAGAGTTAAAAGAGGTAGTGATAAACGTCATGAGATGGGAAGCAAGTGATTTTACATGAGGTTTTAAAACAACGTGCCGGCAGGAGCAGGCACTGCCCTGTAGCTGAATGGTCCATTCATGTGTTCTATAATTTTTGACTTAGAATGCCCCCTGAAACTGAAGGAGGTTACTGGGCCATTTGCGACTTGCTTTTGGGGAATTTTGGGGATAGCACACATGTAGTGAAGGATGGTTTTGGGGTGCTCCTAAAGGCTTTTTCTAGGAGCTCCACCGTGAGGGGTAGGACAGTTTGCATGGAGTCATACCAGGGGTGGTATTTTATAATTTTGGGGCCTCGACAGCGAGTGGAGAACATTTTTATTAAATAAGGAAAACCCTTTTGTGATTTAAGACGAGCAGTTGTGATTCAGGTATTAGAGGATTTAGATGAATGAAGAATGGTTTGAATGACAATATGTGAAAGCATGATGACAGTGTTGAGGTTACCAAGGAGAGCATGGTTATTTAGGGCATGCCTTAGTTAAACACAAGCAATTTTGAAGGCATGAACACGACAGAAGGTCAATGAGATTGGGTGAGTGAGAAGTAAAAGATTTTAGTATTTTTGCAGCGTGATGAACATAGCCAGCGGTATGACCTGGCAGAGAAATAATGTCATATTTTTAGAAATTCAGGAGCAGGCCGCAAATTTATGGACATTTACAAACACGAGGTAGAAACAGATGACCTCCAGGAAAATAAAGGCAGCCATAAAATAGGGAAATATGGCAAATAAATAAAGAGCAAGCAGAATGAAATAAGAATCATGAAGGACAGTAGTGGTTCAAGTGAAAGATTGCCAGGGGGGCACCCGAGAGAAAAACATAAGGTTTCCGGGGGGGGGCACCCGAGAGAAAAATGTAAGGTTTCCGGGAGGGGGGCACCCAAGAGAAAAACGTAAGGTTTCGAGGGGCACCCGAGAGAAAAACGTAAGGTTACCGGGAGGGCACCCGAGAGAAAAACGTAAGGATTCGCCTTGTTCATGTGCTTTAATACAGCAGTCAGAAGAAACGTGAACTCAGAGCCCACATAATGGGGGACAATTAGGCTACGGTGAGGTTTAAAGACGGCATCAAAGGGGTTCGTTTACACCCCATGTCGGGATATTGATTAGAAGACAGGTATATGTGCGTCCAGCTGGTGTTTGTATAGTCTGTCAAGTGTCTGTTATACATGTCCTGCTGTATGTCACATGTAAGGAATTTTGGATCCTTGTTGGTTGCAATCAAGTAAGGGTTTAATGCGATTCTATAGTTGAGAGGGAATCGCACATAGATTGATAATCTTGAGTAAATTGGCGGTATAAAAAATTTGGCGGGAAGAGACTGGATTGGAGCTCACGGTATTTGGTGCTCGCTCATAGTAATGGGAGTGTTGGACTCACAAAAGGTAAGCCCGGAAAACATTGCTCCAATTGGAGGAGTGGGTTAAAGATACCACCCACAAGATGTTTATCCCGCGGCCACAAATTGAGTCTTCATCTAAAGTCATCTTACAACGCATGGCAACTTACTTGCATGCCGCATACACAAGCAAAAAGTTAGAATACGCTATGCTGTTCTCAAATTGTAAAACTATAAGAACAAGGAAAGGAGGAAGAGCCTCCAGCAGCTTGGTTGCAAAATATATGCACTGAGGGGGGTGAGACACCTGCAACGACGCCCTGCCCCGCCTGAAACAGGAACCGAGGGAAGTAAGCCTGAGGGACTCTACCCATTAAAGAGAGCTATAAGCAGCCACAGGGTATAGCAACCCCACTTATGAGTCGCCTACATACAGTAGTAACAAAAATCAAGGGAAGGATAAGGACAAGAATCTCACATCCCTAGCCCCAAGGGACAAGGGGAGATGCGATGATGCGTTAAGAAAGGAGGAGATCAGGCACAGACAAGTGCATCTCTCGATAAGGGGAGAGAGGGAAAGAAGAGGAAAGGAAGTGAAGACAGAACTGATGAGATTGCATTTGCAAAGGACGAATGGATCGGAGGACAAATCTCATTGAAAATCGATGGGAAAGAAAGTGATGATGGGAGACCTAAAAAGAAGTTAGATGAGGCACAGAGGAAAGAAGAAAGAGAAGGAGTTAAGGGACGGAAGGATAAGAAGGAAAGTCGGGCTAAGGCGGAAACAGCTATATCACGAAGCGCAAGAAATGCAGCTTGATCGCAAACCAGAGAGTAGCCTGTGAACGAGACAGACAGAAACAGTAGAGGTTAGAAGAAAAGCAAAAAGTACATGAAAGAAGGGATGAGGAAGTTCAAAGGAAAGATGAACATAGAAATAAAGGGAAAAGGAAGAAGGTATGGTCAGAAAAGAGGCGAGGAAGCGCAAAAGGATTGGTCACAGGAATAAATAAGCAAATAAATAAATCAGGAAATACTGAAAATGAGTGGTTATCTTGAATAAAAAATGAATAAAGGGAAAATTGAGAAATATGAACAATTGGGCAAATGAATAAAAGGATAGGGATATACTCAAAAGCATAAAGCGGGAAAAAACGCAAAAAGTGGAAAACAAATAGCACTTATGAGGTTTCCTAGCCAACAGAAAAAAGGAGCGTTGGGCAATAAAAAACATCAAGAGACCATGAAGACCAAGAAAAGGAGTATGGCTGATAAAATTGGGTCAATTAAACAAAGGAAACTCGCACAAGCCATTTTAAGTAAATATGGTGAAGTAAGCAAAACAACTTGTGAATGCCCGTAACAATTTTGATTTATTTTACAGACAAGCTATGGACCTCTTGCGTGGAAGCAGAAGAAATTGTCTGCATGGCCTTAAATTAGGGAGAAAGAGAAAAAGGTAAGTACTAGTTCACGCCAAAAGGGTGTGAACACACAACTGATCAACACTAAACGTAAGAGGATCCAGGTGAGTAACAGGAAAGAGGGAGAAAGAGACACAGGGGGTAATTCATAGAATTCAGCGCACAAGTGGCGCACGCGGCTGGCGCACAGTGTGCGCATGCGAATCCCTGCGCCAGCCGCGTGCGCCAAAACCCATTTCCGCGCACAGCGTATTCATGGATTCCAGCTACCAAAACCAGCCGTGGCGCACAATGGCGCAACGACCCTGCAGCAGAGCCAGTTACGCCCCCAAGAACGCCTCTCGCGCAGGGAAAAGCCATCAAAATCCCCAATCCAGCGCAAAGGGCTGCGCTAACCCTGTACCAGCACGGCGAGCGGGCTACGTGTATCACTGGGGTGCGCGGGAAGTTCCTCACATCATTTCAGCTGGGTACGTGCATTTCAGGGGTGCGCGGGAAGTTTCACATGCGATTCCATCAGGGTACGTGTATTTCAGGGGTGCGTAGGAAGATCCACACGCGATTTCAGCAGGGTACGTGTATTACAGGGGTGCGCTTGAAGTTCCACACGCGATTTCATCAGGGTACGTGTACATCAGGGGTGCGCGGGAATTTTCACACGTGAATTCAGCAGGGTACGTGTATTCCAGGGGTGCGCGGGAAGTTCCACACGCGAATGTCCAGGCTATGTGTATTTCGGGGTGGGCGGGAAGTTTCACACGCGATATCAGCAGGGTACGTGTATTCCAGGGGTGCGCGGGAAATTCCATACGCGAATGTCCAGGCTACGTGTATTTTGGGGTGCGCGGGAAGTTCCACACGCAATTTCAGCAGGGTACGTGTATTCCAGGGGTGCGCCTGAACTTCCACACGTGATTTCAGCAGGGTACGTGTATTACAGGGGTGCGCTTCAACTTCCACACACGATTCCATCAGGGTACGTGTACATCAGGGGTGCACAGGAATTTTCACACGTGAATTCAGCAGGGTACGTGTATTCCAGGGGTGCGCGGGAAGTTCCACACGCGATTGTCCAGGCTACGTGTATTTCGGGTGCGCGGGAAGTTTCACATGCGATATCAGTAGGCTACGTGTATTTTGGGGTGTGCGGGAAGTTCCACACGCGATTTCAGCAGGGTACGTGTATTACAGGGGTGCGCTTGATCTTCCACACGCGATTCCATCAGGGTACGTGTACATCAGGGGTGCAGGGAATTTTCACACTTGAAATCAGCAGGGTACCTGTATATCAGGGGTGCGTGGGAAGTTCCACACGCGAATGTCCTGGCTACGTGTATTTCGGGGTGCGTGGAAAGTTTCACACGCGATGTCAGCAGGGTACGTGTATTCCAGGGGTGCGTGGGAAGTCACACACGCGAAGTCAGCAGGGTACGTGCATGTCAGGGGTGCGCGGAAAGTATCACACGCGATTCCATCAGGGTACGTGTATTACAGGGGTGCGCGGGGAGCACCACACGTGAATTGCACGTGTGGGTCCTCCCAGGTGTTCCCTCTACACCCTCCACGGCCCCTGCAGGTGGCTCACACCACAGGGGCCTACCCTGCACATGTCCTGCAGGCACCCCATCCACCATGGCCATGCCCCCCAGCCAACCCACATGTCAACTTGCACAACTGCCCACCAACTCATGTCCCCACCACCCCCACCCCCCAGCAGTGCAGGGGCACCCTCCATTAGGCCCCGACCCATGTCTCCCACCACCCCCACACCCCAGCAGTGCAGGGGCAGCCTCCACCAGGCCCCCACCCATGTCCCCCACCACCCCCACCCCCCAGCAGTGCAGGGGCAGCCTCCACCAGGCCCCCACCCATGTCCAACTCATGTCCCCACCACCCCCACCCCCCAGCACTGTGGGGCACCTGCCAGCAGGCCCCCACCCATGTCCAACTCATGTTCCCCACCACCCCCATCCCCCCAGCAGTGCAGGGGCAGCCTCCACCAGGCCCCGACCCATGTCTCCCACCACACCCACCCACCAGAACTGTGGGGCACCTGCCAGCAGGCCCCCACCCATGTCTCCCACCACCCCCACCCCCCAGCAGTGCAGGGGCAGCCTCCACCAGGCCCCCACCCATGTCTCCACCCACCCCCACCCCCCAGCAGTGCAGGGGCAGCCTCCACCAGGCCCCCACCCATGTCCAACTCATGTCCTCACCACCCCCACCCCCCAGCACTGTGGGGCACCTGCCAGCAGGCCCCCACCCATGTCCAACTCATGTTCCCCACCACCCCCACCCCCCAGCAGTGCAGGGGCAGCCTCCACCAGGCCCCCACCCATGTCTCCCACCACACCCTCCCCCCCAGCACTGTGGGGCACCTGCCAGCAGGCCCCCACCCATGTCCAACTCATGTCCCCACCACCCCCACCCCCCAGCACTGTGGGGCACCTGCCAGCAGGCCCCCGCTCATGTCCAACTCATGTTCCCCACCACCCCACCCCCCAGCAGTGCAGGGGCACCCTCCACCAGGCCCCCACCCATGTCTCCCACCACCCCCACCCCCCAGCAGTGCAGGGGCACCCTCCACCAGGCCCCCAAGCATGTCTCCCACCACCCCCACCCCCCAGCAGTGCAGGGGCACCCTCCACCAGGCCCCCACCTATGTCTCCCACCACCCCCACCCCCCAGCAGTGCAGGGGCACCCTCCACCAGGCCCCCACCCATGTCTCCCACCACCCCCACCCCCCAGCAGTGCAGGGGCACCCTCCACCAGGCCCCCACCCATGTCTCCCACCACCCCCACCCCCAGCAGTGCAGGGGCAGCCTCCACCAGGCCCCCACCCATGTCTCCCACCACCCCCACCCCCCAGCAGTGCAGGGGCACCCTCCACCAGGCCCCCAAGCATGTCTCCCACCACCCCCACCCCCCAGCAGTGCAGGGGCAGCCTCCACCAGGCCCCCACCCATGTCTCCCACCACCCCCACCCCCAGCAGTGCAGGGGCAGCCTCCACCAGGCCCCCACCCATGTCCAACTCATGTCCCCACCACCCCCACCCCCCAGCACTGTGGGGCACCTGCCAGCAGGCCCACACCCATGTCCAACTCATGTTCCCCACCACCCCCACCCCCCAGCAGTGCAGGGGCAGCCTCCACCAGGCCCCGACCCATGTCTCCCACCACACCCACCCCCCAGAACTGTGGGGCACCTGCCAGCAGGCCCCCACCCATGTCTCCCACCACCCCCACCCCCCAGCAGTGCAGGGGCAGCCTCCACCAGGCCCCCACCCATGTCCAACTCATGTCCTCACCACCCCCACCCCCCAGCACTGTGGGGCACCTGCCAGCAGGCCCCCACCCATGTCCAACTCATGTTCCCCACCACCCCCACCCCCCAGCAGTGCAGGGGCAGCCTCCACCAGGCCCCCACCCATGTCTCCCACCACACCCACCCCCCCAGCACTGTGGGGCACCTGCCAGCAGGCCCCCACCCATGTCCAACTCATGTCCCCACCACCCCCACCCCCCAGCACTGTGGGGCACCTGCCAGCAGGCCCCCACTCATGTCCAACTCATGTTCCCCACCACCCCCACCCCCCAGCAGTGCAGGGGCACCCTCCACCAGGCCCCCACCCATGTCTCCCACCACCCCCACCCCCCAGCAGTGCAGGGGCACCCTCCACCAGGCCCCCAAGCATGTCTCCCACCACCCCCACCCCCCAGCAGTGCAGGGGCACCCTCCACCAGGCCCCCACCTATGTCTCCCACCACCCCCACCCCCCAGCAGTGCAGGGGCACCCTCCACCAGGCCCCCACCCATGTCTCCCACCACCCCCACCCCCCAGCAGTGCAGGGGCACCCTCCACCAGGCCCCCACCCATGTCTCCCACCACCCCACCCCCAGCAGTGCAGGGGCAGCCTCCACCAGGCCCCCACCCATGTCTCCCACCACCCCCACCCCCCAGCAGTGCAGGGGCAGCCTCCACCAGGCCCCCACCCATGTCTCCCACCACCCCCACCCCCCAGCAGTGCAGGGGCAGCCTCCACCAGGCCCCCACCCATGTCTCCCACCACCCCCACCCCCAGCAGTGCAGGGGCAGCCTCCACCAGGCCCCCACCCATGTCCAACTCATGTCCCCACCACCCCCACCCCCCAGCACTGTGGGGCACCTGCCAGCAGGCCCCCACCCATGTCCAACTCATGTTCCCCACCACCCCCACCCATCAGCAGTGCAGGGGCAGCCTCCACCAGGCCCCCACCCATGTCTCCCACCACACCCACCCCCCAGCACTGTGGGGCACCTGCCAGCAGGCCCCCCACCCATGTCCAACTCATATCCCCACCACCCCCACCCCCCAGCACTGTGGGGCACCTGCCAGCAGGCCCCCACCCATGTCCAACTCATGTTCTCCACCACCCCCACCCCTAGCAGTGCAGGGGCAGCCTCCACCAGGCCCCCACCCATGTCTCCCACCACCCCCACCCCCCAGCAGTGCAGGGGCACACTCCACCAGGCCCCCACCCATGTCTCCCACCACCCCCACCCCCCAGCAGTGCAGGGGCACCCTCCACCAGGCCCCCACCCATGTCTCCCACCACCCCCACTCCCCAGCAGTGCAGGGGCAGCCTCCACCAGGCCCCCACCCATGTCTCCCACCACCCCCACCCCCCAGCAGTGCAGGGGCACCCTCCCCCAGGCCCCCACCCATGTCTCCCACCACCCCCACCCCCCAGCAGTGCAGGGGCACCCTCCACCAGGCCCCCACCCATGTCTCCCACCACCCCCACCCCCCAGCAGTGCAGGGGCAGCCTCCATCAGGCCCCCACCCATGTCTCCCACCACCCCCACCCCCAGCAGTGCAGGGGCAGCCTCCACCAGGCCCCCACCCATGTCCAACTCATGTCCCCACCACCCCCACCCCCCAGCACTGTGGTGCACCTGCCAGCAGGCCCCCACCCATGTCCAACTCATGTTCCCCACCACCCCCAACCCCCAGCAGTGCAGGGGCAGCCTCCACCAGGCCCCCACCCATGTCTCCCACCACCCCCACCCCCCAGCACTGTGGGGCACCTGCCAGCAGGCCCCCACCCATGTCCAACTCATGTTCCCCACCACCCCCACCCCCCAGCACTGTGGGGCACCTGCCAGCAGGCCCCCACCCATGTCCGACTCATGTCCCCACCACCCCCCAGCACTGTGGGGCACCTGCCAGCAGGCCCCACCCATGTCCAACTCATGTCCCCACCACCCCCACCCCCCAGCACTGTGGGGCACCTTCCAGCAGGCCCCCACCCATGTCCAACTCATGTTCGCCACCACCCCCACCCCCCAGCACTGTGGGGCACCTGCCAGCAGGCCCCCACCCATGTCCAACTCATGTCCCCACCACCCCCATCCCCCAGCACTGTGGGGCACCTGCCAGCAGGCCCCAACTCATGTTCCCCAGCCAACATGTCATCACAATCTAGATCCCTGGTCCCTATGGTCAGCCTCCAAATGCAAAACACCCACCCGAGTATTGCATCCACCCACTCAGAAATGGCAATTACATGACAGAACACCAATTGCAAGTTTTGGAAACAAACACATGTCCCTCACATACACCCAATGGGTGTCAGTGAATCTCAAAACCCATATCATGATATGCATGAAACCAATGAGATGATACTACACATTGAAGTTCGATAAAAAAATATGTATTAAAGGAAACATGAATATATTCAAAAATAAAGAAACAGAATTGGGAATTTACAAAAATGAAAAGAAGCATGTCCGTGAAAAAAAGCAAAACCAAAAATCATAATCCAAAGTAATGGTGTCCAAAGTCACTGTCCACAAAAGAAAATCCAATGGGAAATAATAATAGAAAGCCATTGCTCCATGGGTAAATTGTGAAAGAAAAATAAAATCCAACAGTGAACTATGTACAGACGAACAAGCCAGGGTCCATTATCCCAACAAAAGAAATGAAACCTATCTAACAACACTAACTAATAAAATGAACTATATACAAAAATGTGGCCAATGTCCAAAAGGTCCAAAATAAATCAAAAAACAAAGGAAACCTAACACTACCTACATGAACTATGTACAAGGGCAGCGGGCTAGTCTGACGGCTCACTTTTGGATGTCCCGGGCCAGGGCATCATCGAACTCCTGCTGAATGTCCCGGAGGCGGTCCTCCTCCATGTCCCCGAGAGTCCGCAGGGCCGTCAACGTGTCCACCTCCAAACCCCTGCGGATTGCCTCGAGGCACTCGGCCCGCCTCAGGGCCCTCCGCATGGAGTTCTCCGCCCTGACCATTGTGAGCCGTGCCTCTTCCGCCCGCTGCCGCTCCGCATCTATGGCGTGGCCCAACCGCTGCCACACGGAAGACACTCTCTGTCCTGGGTCCCCCTGCCCTCCGGCCGATGCCTGCCCCTCCGATGTTGAAGGCCCCGAGCCTTCATGGCTCCCACCACTTTGCTGCTGCTGTGCCTCTGCCCGTGCACTGCCTCCTGCTGCCTGCACATCCTCCGCCGGCTGGGGTGCAGTCGTTGATGTGGCCACCCCTGCTGGACGTCCGACTCCCAACTGTGGCAGGGATGCCTCCTCCACCAGCCTGGCCGCACCGTCAGAGGCAGCTCCACAGGGCACCGAGGTGACTGATTGGTGGGAAGATGGCACGGACGACGACTGGCGCGTTAGGGGTTCAGTTGAGGAGGGGGCCGTAGCAAGCCCCATCAAACGGAGGAATCCGGCCTGGGTGACCTGTCCCTGCAGGCTGACGTGGTCAACGAGCCATTCGAGATGACATGCAGTCTCCTCATGAAAAGACTGCAGGTCACCTCGCATGGCCCTTTGACGCAACGCCACACCAGTCAGGACAGGCTCAACCCGGACCCGGATAGCCACGTCCGCAGGCAGAGGAAGGCCAGTTGTCGTTTGCTCATCCCCTGCCTGAAAACGGGTCTGGACGTAGGCATCCCTGCTGGTGCAAGATGATGCAGGGACAGGATCAGGGACAGGATTGCACACAGGCACCTCCGCGGCGGCCTGTGCTGCCTCCTGTCCCTGGTCCTGCACTGCACCACTAGAACCAGTGGGATCCCCACCTCCAGACCCCGTCTCTGTTGCTTGCACGGCCTCCTCCTCCACCAAACCCCCCACCAACCTGGATGACGCCGTGCCATCTTCCTCCGTTGGGCCCTGTGGGGTCCCAGCTGCACCTTCTGCTGCCGAGGAGTCCAACTCCAACCTCCGCCTCTTGGACCTCCCCCCGGCAGCGGCGGCCTGGGACGCGGCACCGGACTCCTCACTCCCCGACGAGATGACAACATGGGAGGGGAGCCGGGCCTTGCGTCTCCGGCTGGCGGTGGGATCCCCGCCGCTGTGCTCCACAGCACCTTCTCCGCCCTCTTCATCAGTTGACACTGCAGACAGGGAGAAATAGAACACAGGCATCAGGGCACTGTACAATGGACACATACACACATGACAGTTGTACATGAGTGGCATTGGCAAACCTCAGACATGCCATCACAATCCCCAACACACATGTCATATCAATTCGCACACATGAGCCATACCACAGACAAATCGCAACTGCCAGCACCATCCATACACATACAACAGCATGAGCAGGCAAAGCTGAGCCAGACATCACATGCAACACAGGAAGTGCACCAAACATGTACACACACCACCACACTTGCATGCATGTGTACACCTCTGCCAAGTGTCGCAGTGTTCAGATGGGCATCCATGTCACATCTGCCAATCAGGCTTCCACATCCCGCTGTCACATGCATCCATGTTGCATCACTGTTGCACCCTTGTCAAATACACACAAATGCACATGTACACAGTGCTGATACATGCAGCTGAAAATAACATACATGCGTGACATCACGGACATGTCTACTTAAATACACATTCATCCAAACATGTGTGCCCACACAACTGCATTTGGCATGCAAGCCTACACACACAAGCACCATCCATGTCTCACACATTACAGCCCCCGCATGTGTTAGCCCCACAGTCCTGTACAGCCCCACCCATACTCGACCCCATACAAACAGATGTGCAACCTGCACACTACTGAAACATCACCACAGGCACAGCTCACAATCAGGATGCATGTACACTTACCGCTCGACTCCAGACGGGTCTGCCTCTCAAGGACCTGGACGTGGAGCGCTGGGGATATGCGTTCCAGGACCCTCATCTGCTCTTCTGACAAGTGTCCCCGGCGCCCCTTGGCATCCGCTGCCTTCAAGAGGCGCCGTGCCTTGTTCAGGGTCCTGGACCTGAAGTCCTCCCAGCGCTTCTTGACATGTTGGAAGTCGCGGACTGCCACCCCCTCCGCGTTGATGGCAGTCACGATGTCAGTCCAGATCCGAGTCCATCCTTCCTTGTCGGCGCGGAAACTTCCGAAGAGGGCATCATACTGCCCCAGGACTTGCTCCACCAGGACACCAACTTCGGTGGCACTGAAGCTGGTGCCCCTCTGCCTCTCTGGCCGGGGGTTGTCAGTGGTGCCAGATGTTGCAGTGCCCGACATGACAACCCCAGAGGCAGGAGTGGGTGGGCAACTGGGTCCTGGGGCTGGGCTGTGGAGCGATGGAATCCCAGTCGGGAGTCTTCGGTTCCAGCAGGGGTGGTCACAGCAACAGCACCCCTGGCTGATGTGCAGGCAGCAAATGGCAGGGCACGTGGGCAGCAGGCAGTCAGGCAGCAGCAGATGGCAGGTGGGAGCGTGCTCGGGGCTCTGGGGGGGCAGTAGTTCGGCCTTCTGGGCAGGAGCGTGGTCTTCCGTGTGCTTATGCGTGGCCAGCTTGATACGGAGTGATTTGGCACGTGAAAATTCGGCACGTCAGCATGTAATTCGAGGAAAGGCCCTTAGAGCGTAAGTGCGTCTGCACGCATACGCAATTTCATTGGACAGAAGGCCCCTCAAGCGCAAGCGCCCCTGTGACGTGACGAGCACAGGCGTGCATGGGCATTTCAGCGCGCGTGGAAAACTGCACCTCCGCGTGTAATACGAGGAAAGGGCCCATGCGCGTAAGTGACGTGACGCGCGCATGCGTTTCCCTCAGCACGGGTTAAAGGTGAGCGGGCCCAGCAGTTCGCTGTACGTGCCTTTCGTGGAGACCGACGTCTGTTGCTGCTTCCTGTTGTTTTGCGCGCCATCACAACTTCACAGCTATCAAGGACGTATCTCTTCTTTTGGCGGGCGTATTGGCTACGCATTTTTTTCTGCATTGCGCTAGTCAGACGGTGCGTCACACACGCTCTTTTTCCCACTGCGGGTGCCCCTGTGTATCGCACCCATTTTCGATGTTATAGTAGCCTGCGTCTCCCACGCGTACGCGTTATTCGTGTTACTGGGTGCCACCGCGTACTGCTGGAGGTTGAATCCACGCACGTAGACTGCAGGGTTGCGTGCACGGTTTTACTGCAGTTTTGGGGTGCCTGAGCGTTGCGTGACCCGTAACTACATCACCGGGGTCACATACAGCCTTGCAGGTGCAGGGGGGCTGTTAACATCTTGCTTCCCACCCCCTTCACCCGAATTGCCCAGGTCAATTGTGGTGTACACCTCCCATTGGCACCACTCCATCTGTGCCGGCACTACTACATCTGTGCCATGGTTGGGAGGACACCAAAGGTGAGGGGCGCCTCAGCTGGGCGTCCTCCTCGTGGCGGGCGTGGTCGGGGACGGGGCCGTGGTGACCAGGGAGTAGGGGGACTCCAGGGTGTCCAGGGTGTCCAGGGTAGCCACAGAGGGGGAAGAGGCAGGGGTGCGCCACTTGAGCACAATGTTGTGCCATGTGTCGGTGCAGTCATGCCACCACCCCCTGTGGTTCCGGGGGATGCAGCTTCTGCATCTGGCACTGGCGCCCGTGTGACCCGGCAGTCCGTTCCATCGACTGCCACGGGCCGAAGGGTAGAGGTAGCTGCAGGTGCAGCTGTGGACACCACCACCCAGGCTCGGGGTCTGCCAGCGCAGGCTGCGTTGGCACTTGAAGAGCCCTTGGTAGATCTCCAACAGGCCAGGGGGGAAACCATAGGGGCAGGCCGGGCTGCTCAGACCAAGACACGTGTCCCTGGGGCAGTCATGTCATCTGCTGCCCCGAACAGCCGGGTGTTGGCAAGTGCAGGGGCAGATGCACCCAACAGCACCCCGGTTGTGAGTCTGCCAACCAGGACCGTTGCGGTCAATGACCCTGCCACAGCTGGTGTTGCTGCGCAGGGTCCATTAGTGGGCACCCAGCTGCCACTGACACAAGTCAGGCCTTTGGTCATCCCTCCACCTGCCACTCCCTTGGCTCAATCCACCGAACCCACTGGCCATACTGGTCAGGGCGGCATTAGCCAGCCAGGGTCTGTGCCACAGTCCAAGAGGAGGAAGGTTGCACCTGCAGCACAGGCTGGGACCCCACACACAGCCACGACCTCCTGCACGTCGAGGAAGAAGCCTTTCTGTAAGCAGGAACTGGACTTCCACGTGGACTACGTGCGGGGCCACAGCCGTGACATGCTAGCGGGTGCCAATAGTCAGACTACGGCTGCCCAGCGTGACACCCACTGGAAGCATGTTGCGGAACATGTCAGTTCATTCTGCCATGAGGAGCGCACTGCGCAAGAGTGCAAAAAGCGTTGGAATGACATCAAACGCAGCACTAAGGCTAAGCGTGCCTCTAATTACAACTTGACTCTGGTGACTGGGGGTGGGCCTGCACCAGAGGAGGAAGTGCTCACTCCGCATGAGGCACTCGTTGCGGAGTTCATACCACCTGAATTGGTCGAAGGAGTGGGAGAGATGCTGGACTTTGATGCCCAGTCCAGTGAGTGTTGATGCGTGTTTGTTGAGGATGTGTGTGTTTCACTTGGGGGATGTGTTGTGCATGATTGCCGCTACATGTGACGTGTACATGGTTCTGATGTGTAAGTAATGCAATGCTTCCGTCATGCATGTCTCCTCTGCCTGCATGCGGGGACTCCATGTAGGCATGCTCCCTTGCCCCTCCTCCGCCACTCTGCACCCCAGTTCCACCTTTGCACTGGTGTTCTTCAATCTTGCCAATGTGTACTTTCTTGTTCATGCGTCCTGTGTAGATGCTAACTTCCAGCATAGAATCTGCCAGACATATGCCATGTGGTACAGCCTTAGTACTCGATGCAGGGTATCTCACTTGTACTGTGCATAGGTCCGATCTCCCGCAGGGACATGTGTTCCCATTCATGCTCCATGTGCATTGCACGCATGCCCCTATGTGTCCTTGACTGGATGATCACTGTAATACAAGTCCTTGGTTACATACATTGCCTGCCATCTCATCAGCCTTCCCATGTCAACTGTGGCTCAGTCCTGCGTTGCACACATGTTTAGGGTCTGATAATCTGTGTGGCTCACAGGCCTCAGCCTGTTCAATGGCCAATGACTCTGTCCAACTGTTGTTGTGTCTTCTTCACACATGGGCGGAATCCAGAGTTTTCATCATGTGTCCTGCTTACTGTCCCTGCATCATTTGCAGTGTTGTCACTTGAATCACATTCAGCTGTTGATGCCAATCAACACTGCCTGTCAATACACAGGTGTATGGTCAGCCTTTTGATACCATGCTATGCATCCCTGCTTTGGTACTGGGGTGGAGGGGTGCTTGGCTTCTAGATATGGTACACATTGAATGCACAATGCAAGTGATGTCTGAATTCTTCACATGCCTTCACATTTCCTGGCACACACCATGGAGTCCTTGTACATGTAGGTAGTGAGTGGCGTACACATTTTCTGCACTGCATAGACCCACTTCCATGGAAACTGCCACCTTTCAACAGGT
Source organism: Ambystoma mexicanum (assembly GCF_040938575.1). Taxonomy (NCBI): domain Eukaryota; kingdom Metazoa; phylum Chordata; class Amphibia; order Caudata; family Ambystomatidae; genus Ambystoma; species Ambystoma mexicanum. The sequence continues at coordinate 1,207,956,585 of NC_090928.1, forward strand.
CTGATCACAGAAGCAATTCAAAGTTGACCCAGCATGCATGGCAGGTTATATGTTGTGTGTCACATGTCTGCCTGATGCGTTTGCTGTCGGTGTGTGTGTGTGTTGTGTGCTTCTGACATGTGTAGTGACCTTTTTTCTCTCTATTTTTCAGGTGATGACGCAATGGAGGCGGAGGATGGTGTTGTCATGCAAGACACAGGGTTGGTACCGCTACATCAACCCGGCACTAGTGGGGGTCGTGGGGTGGTAGGCCACGAAAACCCCCAAGTGCTACAGTCCATCTTGTCTCTGGCTGCCTATGAGTCCAGCCTTGATGACGACTCTGACGTCCATGTTGAGTTGGATGAGCATCAAGTCCATGTGTCAGGGGTGAGTGATTCTGATGTGGACACTCCTCTGTCTGCGACACCTGCACTGAGAGATCAGACAGTCTTGGTTCCTCCGCCCGTGGTGGAACGGGACGCAAGGTCACCATCCACACCAGTCACTGATGTGCCTGGGACATCACGTCGATGGGGGCATGTAGTCGTGCAGCCGCGGGCGGTGCCAACACAGCGAGGACCCCCGGTCCTTGGGTCCCGCAGGGGTCAAGCCCGGCAACGCGGTCGCCGCGCGCAACCGCAGTATACTGAGTGGGAGCAAGACATGACTGCCAATTCAGAACGGCAGGGGGCAGTAATGGAGAACATCGCTGAGAGCATGGAGCGTGTGGCCCGATCTGTGCTCCCCCCTGCTAGGCAGGTGCTTCTCCAGCAGCAGGCGGCACGGTCCACGGCCCACTCGCTCAGGCTGGGCATGGCGGCCTCAGACAGAGCACGCCAGGCTGAAATGTCGTCTCTGTGTCAAGCAATTGCTGCTCACGCAGAGGTGCACATGGATGCCCTGAGGGAGGAGTATGCTTCCCTCAGATCCACTCTGGGTGTCCTTATGATGTCCCAGAGGCAGCAGGCAGAGGAGAGGTTTGCACAGCTTGAGCGTACCATCTCGGCTGAGCTACAGGCTTGCCGGGAGGTGCAGCGGTTGTCCAGCCAGGCCTTGCAGGAGGAACTCCGTGTTACACGTGCTACCTTGCAAGAGGAAGCACATGTATCACGTGAGGTTCTGCATGCAGACCTACGTCACATCGCCACACAGAACCAGGCTCACCCATCCGGCAGACTTGCTGCCGACGAGGGGCAAGCTGCGGCTAGGCGTGGCCAGGCTATTGTGCCACGTCCTCCTTTACGGGATGAGCCAGACTCGGACGACCATCTATCTCCCACATAGGTCGGGCTGTGCAGGCGTTGAGCCCATGGAGGTTTTTTTTTTGGCTCAGCATCATCTAATGTGGATGTTGAGCAGCACCCTGTACCTCCCCCCTCCTGGGAGCCTCCCCTCCCCCTCGGGTCGTATGTGGCCATTTTTGATTTTTCTTTTAGTTTAGTTAGTTAAGTTTCTGTTTGATAGTTAGTTTAATTAGGTAATGTAGGTTTTCCATAGTTAGTGTAATTAGTTAATAGTTACTATAGTTTAAAATTGCCCGTCTATTGTGCTTTCATGTGACGGTGCGGTGCTCTGTGGCTTTTGAAGGCATCCACTGTCTGTTCCAGCTGGGCCCTTCAGGCTTGTCTTGTGTATGTGTTTGCTGCTTGGGGTCCTTGACTCACATATGCCACTCCTGCCTCCCTTATCAATGGGCTCGCAAGGATGGTTCGGTGTCACAGACTTTTACACAAGGGCCTTGGACTGTCATATCTGTGGCATGTCTGGTGCTGTGTGACTTGTGTTTACACCCCTAGTGGGGATGATTTTGGTGTTATTGTCCATTGTTCAGCTTTTGCTAGATGGGGTGTTTCATGATTAATGTGTACATTCATTGCTATGCATTGTGTAGTATGTTTCTTATCTTTACTGTACACGTGCTTGTTGCAATTCATGCTGTAGATAGTGTTACACACTTTGGATGTGAAAGACGGACTGATGGTGTGATTTATGCTGTGACTCTCTGACATGGTCAAGTAATGAGATGCCTGAAGAGACACACACAGATGACTTTGAAGCATTAATCATGTGTTTCATGCCCTTTCTGCAGGGGGATGAGCCTCCAGAGCACCTTAGCCAGCAGACATGGCCCATTGGACGACGGAATTCTGGACACGTTTATTGGTGCCCACATGCACATGTGTGCACAAGCAGAGGCACAGGGATTGCAGACATACATCCTAGAATTGCTGATGTGTTCCAAGGAACTCCAGGCAAGGTGAGCAGCACAGGGGGGCCACAACACAGCAAAGCTTGCACCAGGCGAGTTGCACATGCAGGCTTAGTCACAGCACTGAGGGTGAGCTTGGACGAATATTGGTGTTGAAGCACACAATGCAGCTCAGATGTGTTGGTGGACTGATGGCTGTTGATTGTAAGGTTGTCTGGGACACCTGCAGGGGCAGTGGCACATGCTCTCCGGTACACCAAGGCCCATTGAGGCACTTGTATCAACCATGTAGCCTTCCGAGACATGGAAAGGGGCAGCTCACAGGGACATACAGCAAGGGACATACTCGGGTGCAGTGCATTTCATTTCCATGTACTTTATGATAAATGCACTGCCAACTTTGTTTCGGTCATGGTGGTACGCAACTTGCTCTGAAGTCATGGCTTGCTATATGGGTCTGTCTGCTTACCCAGGGAACATTGCATGTTGTGTGAATTGTGACACATTGGTGTTCCATTTGCCACGCACCCACCGGCGGATGACTTACTGCATTGACTGTGTATGACCCGTCACAGGGGTAATGTTATATATGGGTATGAAGCATCTACACCAGATTGTCTGTTTGTAGAGTAGTTTGTTGCCATGGGGCATGTTTGGTGGTGTGTTTTTGTGTAATTGGCACGTACAGGTTGTTGACTGTGGATCTCTTTGCAGCATTGCAGTGCTCCTGTAACCGGACCTGAGAGTGCGCAGGCAGGAGGCCAGCACTCAAAACCAGAGCTAAGTGTCTTGTTGTTTTTCTTTCAAACTGCTCTGCATAGGCTTGCTGGGTGTGCACTAATGCATGGATGTATGTGTGATTCAATTTGGTATGTTTTTTCCCCCTAATCACCCGGAATCCTATGCAATTTTGAACCCTGTACCCTCTACCCGGTGTTCCTGCTTCCCGTACCTATCCAAGCAATGTTCCCTAACCCTCTTTCCCCGCTGGGGTTGCGGATGCCTGTGTAAGCCCCGAACTTGCAGGCGCCAAAACCCTAGAGGGGGTGGTTGGTTCGTACCACTCCTAAGCCTGGACTACAGAAGGCCATGACAATGATGTCCAAGTTTCTTTGGATTGTGTATGTGTTCATGCAGGTAGTACATTTTCGTGCATTCCCTACTTTCATGTGTCATTCCTCCTCCCCTCTCCTGCCACTCATTCCAGTTATCCAGTGTGCCAACACCTGTCCCGACTGCATATCCCTGAACCTCCTTCCCCACCAGGGTCTCAGGGGCCTGTGTGAGTTTCACCTTGCAGGCACCCGGGACACGGTGGGGGTGGTTGTTTCGTGACACTCCCGCGCCTGTACACGGGACCTGTGACAATACACATCCGTTCATGATGCATCATCCTATGTTATGTACCACACATGGTTCACATCCTGTTGTGACATTGTTTTACTGTGCTACCTTGGTTGTTGCATCATTGTGGTAGTACTTGGCCTTTGTGAGGTACTGCTACGTCAAGTCATCTACTGGAGGGTGTTCGGGTTCGTTTTTATGCCTTGGATTTTGTGATTTTGGAAATGAGTGTGGATTCTGAGGGTGCAGGAATTTTTTACACACAAGGTGGGAGATGGTGACGAAGGGTAAAGGTGATCCTGTGGCCAGGTGGAATTGAGGGTTGAAGGCTCCATGACCCAGGTGCAGTTATCAGTGGGTCATGGTCATTTGTGAGGGAGGGGGGGGTTGTTGTTGATAGTTGCCTTGCCCTTCAGTGTGATGGGAACTCTGACATTGTAATGGTGGTATCCTATGTACATGTTGTGTTCTGCTGATCAATGCCTGTTCATGTGTTGTGTTTACCTTTCAGGTGCGAGGGGATAGTTGTGGTTTGACATGCTGGGGTGTACACGTGGTGAATTTGTGATGTGTAGAGAACACTGATGGTCACTTGAGTGCACATGCATATGTTGAGTGCATGTCCTTGCAGACCCACACACTTGCACTCTGATGCACTACATGTACTCCCACCCTTGCATATCCACGTGTACACTGTTTGCCTTCTGGTGGCCACTGTGTCCCTGCAGCACATGTTCTGTGACCAATTATGGATCCTGTACATGCCTAATTTGCTTTTTGATGTGGTCTGTCGCTTAGATGTGATGCTCAGGGTGTGCATCACACACAATGGCTGTTCACTGTGCTGTGCGCTGAGCAGTGTGTTGCAGGAGTAGGACACAGCACACAGAAGCTGCAGTGTTGATTTTGCAGTGCACAATGTGCATGTAGACAGGCATTCATTGTTATGTTACGTCTACAACTCTTGTAATGCATTTGGAAATGACTTATTTTGGGTGGGAGGTTGTTGGTCTGTCATTTCATCTGATTCCATGTCAGGCATCATTGTCTGATGCCACTGTACATTTTGGACATGGCAATGTGTACCTTATTGTTGCTGTGTTGGTATATGGGTATTGCTTGCCATGTCATGTTGTGGTTTGGGAGGGTTTGAGTGACATAACAGTGATGGCCATGGCCTGTTGTGCAGGTGTGTGTGATGCACACCTTGCATGTCAGGGTCATCCGCTTCTCAGAGCAACTAGCTGGGGGTAGGTCTCTCTCCGTGGCAGGGCCCTCCCTCTGGAACAGCCTTCCTGCCTCACTTGAACTTGAGGTGAACCATCTCCGGTTCGGGAAGCACCTCAAGACCTTCCTCTTTGCTTCTGCTTTCTCTCTGCCTCTCCCTTGCGGAATTCTTCACTGGAACTGCACTGGATCTGCAACTGGGCCACTCTCACCGACCTCGGTCCCTGGCCCAGCCACTCTCCACTTGCACTGGCTCCCTGGCAACCCCTGCACTGCGGTACTGTCTCTCTATCCCTACAGCCCCCCCTTCCCAGCACTTGTCTGCACTTACCTTTGCAGTTGCCACCAGCTGACCTGTGTATTTGTTTTTTGGTCTACTTCCCCTGTACTGCATTCCCCCCTCCCCTTCCCCTTGCACTTTTCCCTTCCCCCTACACCTGCACTTGCACAATCTGAATGACACCTGGCCTAGTTGTACCGTTGTCTGTCTTCCCTTGTTCCCCCCTCCCTGCCTCATCGCACCTTGTAATACTTGTGTATAGGCCATATCATGTCATATGTCATATGTGTGCCTTTTGGTCACACAGGATAGCTTGTGTTTAAGTAGCTAGGGATGCAGATGATGAGGCACTTCCATGGCAACTATCTCAGGGTGGTAGGGTTGTGACAGTTGACTGTCTCTTTGTCATCATCGATTGTCACCTGGTATGTGCCAGGCCTGTGTGCACTCCGCAGGGGTGGGAGTTTAGGTGAAAAATGTGGCCACAAGCTGGGTCCGGGCTTCCTCGCCACGTGCCCTGTCCCCTCCCATGGGCAGCGCCTGTGCCTGCGGTTGGGGATGTGGGGGCATCACCATGTCCACCGGTACGCCCTGCCGTGTTGCAACATTGTTCAGGACACATGCTGCCACAATGATCCTGCACACTATTGGTGGTGCATAGAGTAGTTGCCCGCCACAGCGGTTAAGGGAGCGGAAACGTGACTTGAGCACTCCGAATGTGCGCTCCACTATGGCCCTGGTTGCAATATGGGTGGCGTTGTATCTTACCTGGGGTGGTGTGGTGGGGTTCCGGATTGGCGTCATCATGTGGTTGCTCAGAGGGTAGGCACTGTCCCCTGGGGAGGTGATAATAGTTGAGATTGTTAGGGTTTGGGTATTTGTCTGTGTGTGACTTGCATGCATGTGCAAGGGCTTTTGTACTCACCTAGGAGCCATGTGTTGCCATGCTGCCCAGCTTCCAGGGCCCGGCTCAGGGCGGACATTCTGTATATGAAACTGTCATGGGCGGAGCCAGGGTAGTTTGCATAGACAGAGGTGATGATTCCCTTTGCATCGCATACCACCTGTACATTGATGGAATGCCAGTGCTTGCGGTTTCGGTAGATGTGCTCAGTGGCCCTAGGTGGACGTAGGGCCACATGGGTGCAATCTATGGCACCGAGCACTTTGGGGAAGTGTGCCACCCTGAAAAAATCCAGGACAATGGCCTGCCTTTCTGCGGGTGTTCTGGGCATGTATATGTGCCTGCGGACTGAGGGGCGCGCTGTCATGATTGCCAGTACCTGGTGTAGGCAGCGTGACTGCGTGGCCTGTGAGACCCCCCCCCCACTATGGCAGTAGTCCGCTGAAATGACCCAGTGGCCAAAAAATGCAGGACATTGAGCACCTTCTCCAAGGGGCTCAATGCTTGGGAGCAAAGGGTGGGGGATGTAAGGTCATCTTCCCACTCCCTGACCAGGTCTAGGATGATGTGGGGTGGAAACCTATACCTGCCATAGACCTGGTCGTCAGGCATCCCAAAAAGGCTTGTCCGTGGTGTGAAAATGCGTGCCCTGGCTATTCTCCTCCTCCTGCGGTGTCCCACGATCAGTGCTGCGACAAATGGGGCATTCACCGTAGCTGTATATACGTGTTTGTTGTTTGCGCGCACTTTTGTACTGTGCGCGGGGACGCTTCCGCCTGCCTTCGTGTGGCGGACGCGTTGACGCCTGTGTGCGTCTTTTGCCATGCGCGGGTTTCCCGTATTCGGATCCATGAATACGGGTTGTGCGCGTGCGTGTGGGCGTTCCGTGTAGTTCCCTGAAGTACTTCCCCAGTTACGCCTTCTTTTTCACGCGTTGTTCCCCATTCTGCGTGTTACGGCCACTGTTCCACCCACTTTGGTTGTGTGCGCCGCGCTATGTGTGCTTTTGCTGTGCGCGTAGCGCACGCCGTGTATGCCTGCGTGCGCCATGGCTGGATTGGGCTCATGGACAGCGGGAAACACGCGCAGCCTCTTCCTTGAATCGCACGCGTGCGCGTGCGCTGCGTTTCTCATGCTTGCGCTCCCTTGCGCCTGCTTGCGCATGGATTTTCGGCGCACGTTTGTTCCATGAATCGGCCCCACAATGTCTTCAAAGTTAGCTGTTTGTCCCAAGACAGGTACAACAGGTGTGGAAAGAGTAGAAAATAGATAACAACATGGCCATTTCAGACGACCACAGAAAACAGAAGTAAAATTGAAGGTGAGTAATCCTTTTCATGTTCATGATGTCAAAAAGATTGTTATGATAGAGGTATGCAAGCATTAGAATAGGCAAACATTAATGAGAACAATAAAGGTGGAGGCACGTAGTAAGAATTGGTGCCATAGTCTTAGAAGACAGGGGTAGGCTAGATCAAGTTAGACAGGGACGGTGTGCAGCGAAACGCCTCTGTTTTATCTCCCTAGGATGAACACAAAGCACAAGCATAGACCATGGTCCAACTAACGACAAGAAAAGAATAGGAAGAATGGCTGCTATGCTGAAGAAGTATGTGCAGCTAACCAGCAAGAATTTACTGCTAAGCTGAGCAAAGAACCAAGCTGAAACTAAGTATCCCACAGGGTGGTTGGAAAATAGTTGTTTATGTGCACCAACGAATAGGGGAGAATGACCCAGAGAGTATTTTTTGATAGCACAAAAGGAGGAAGGGGGTTAAAGTCAGGAAAAAAACCTGACCCCTTGCCAATGCCTGAATGACTTTTATCTTTATTGTGACTTTCTACAGACAATGGGGATCCACAAGGATGTTTCTGTCATCTACTACGGACGTGCCTAGAAGACCAGGAAAGAAGAAGACGTCTTTCTTTAATTTGTTTTGTCTTCTTAGGGATTGCATGTTGCACCTGGAAGGGGCAATGTGTCCCATGAAGGACAAGGTGTATTTTGTGTTATTGAAAACAAAAATCATTTCCTAAGCCAGCTGACACAGAGCTAGGAATGGGGGGTATTTTAGTTATGGTGTGAAAATGACCCACAAAAGGGAAATGTTTAAAAGAAAATGTTTTGTAGCTTATCTAGGAGGCAGGGGTGTCAAATCAGAGGGAATTTCTCGCTATTTCTACGGAATAAGGTATAAGAGCAAATGTGAAAGAGGTTTTAAGGAAATGGGTTGGTAGGAAATGTGTTAAATAGTAGAGACCTGTTATTTTACAAAAGAAACTCATTCGGTTTTACATTACAGGTATACGTCGAGGGACCTGTATGCCTGGGGAAATGAATGTTGAACCGCGTGAGGAGAGAGGGAGGTCGTAGAGAAACCCAGTGAAAGCCCGACGCTGAATTGCGTCTGCAAAAAGACTCCCCCAATCCTGCATCCCCATGCAGAACCGTCCCCTCTTGTGGACTCATTGAACAATTAACCCTTTTGAAAGAGAGACACTCTGGAAAAAAAACTGAACTTCTTGTGAAAAGGAAAAAACAATGGACTTCTGGTCTAAGCATCAAAAGAACCTGGGAGACCGACTGTGAAAACAGCACAATGGAAAGGAAAAGGCGACACAACGCAGACGGTCCACTAACGCCAAACTCATGACAACTAAAACGGAAGTTATGAAAAGGAAAGAATGTGGAAGAGAGTTAAGGACAAAGTGAAAACGATATGCATGGGCAGGAGAAGATGATCAAGGAAAGACTGTACTTTGTTGGGGTGGGAGTTGCAGACAAGGTGTGACATACGAAGAGACAATGGGCTAATGGGTTACCTCGAAGCTTGACCAACCCTCTCGAGTCTCACAATGGCTCTAAATTGGCTAAGGCATACAGTTAGTTTAAAAGCAAATGATTACAGGAAGTGGGGCTTACATGGAGGAGATTACACACACATGTTAAGATGTGTTTAGATAAATATTAAGGAGAATGGACATCGAATATGGTTGTTTTGAAACAAAGAACTTTTAAAACGGGGGTGTGTAGTGGAGGACCCAAATTAAAGATAGGGAATCAACAACTGAACGAAGTGGAGGGCAGCACCCCACTTAAACCTAAGCAGAGAAATGCATATGGACTAATATGATGTTGTAATTATGTGTAAATGGTATTCATAATGTTAGTATATACTAGTATTTAAAAAAGCATCATATTTATAAGGTCGAAAATGTCATTATCATGATGTAATAAGGTGGCAAGGCACTGAATGGACAATATGATTTTCTGTACACAGACAGAAAATTGTTCTGGCTAAATGCCTTTAATGAAAATGCATGTAACCAAAAATGTGACTAAAATGAGAAGAAACTGAGTAGCGCTCGAAGTGTGTAGGGTGAGGTAATTTTAAAGTTGAGACATTCGAGGATATCATGCTTTCAGAAACTTGACAAATGGGCAGAACCTGGACTTTTAATTAGGCCTTGTCTGAAACCTTATCTGAAGAGTCCAGCTGCATCAACTATAAATTGAACGGAACACCGGAGGAAAAGTCAAACATGCATGCTAGAGCGTATTTCATTCTGAAGGGTTAGTTCAATTAAAAATAATTGCCCAATGAGCTAATGTTTAACAATGAAGTTGCTTAAGACTGTGCAGGAAAGGTGGGGGTAGATTACTCCCTCACATTTTGCCATAAAAATGAGCGCTGTGTGATGCTGGAGGTGGGTGAGGCTGGGAGCTCGACCACGGTACTGGGGCTGCTCTGTGCCAGCAGTGGCATGAAATAAACCTTTATGAACTTAACAGTCTCTTTGCCAAATCTTTGAGTTGTCCTTATTGAATTGTGTTGGAGTATGTGAATCCTGCACCCCAACTTCCTAGAGGAACAGCTATCTTGTTTTACAGGTACTAGAGGGTGAGCACTGACCTATGGGTCCGTCAGTGGACATCGCGCTCTCCTGTACAAAGGAAGTTGGATGAACAAGATGATCACCCCTACGCACGGAGGCCAGCTGGTGCCCATACTCCTCAAAATTTCTCATAGAACAGTACAAACTCAAGCCCAACTTCAAAGCACTAATTGACACTGGACGATTGAGGTGATGATGGATGATATGGTAATTGGTGGTAAGCTGGTGCTAAAAGGAGCTCACCTGCACCTGGATTGTTCATTTTGTGTGCTGCTATCTTACATGGAAAAGTACTGATGGGTAGTTAGAAGCCAACCAATTGTAGGGGACCACATGGTTGGGAGTCCTATAGCTTGTGTAGCCAATGGGACGTCATACATTCAGTGAAGGCTCATAGGGCCCATTTTTAAGGGAGGGCTTAGTTGCCCCACCTGATGTTAACTATCCAATTAAATTTCATATGGAACCTATGCTTAGTTATTCACTTAGAACCAATCCCACCTCCTGTTAGGTTTTTGTAGTTTGCCACACAGGATGACCTTGGTAATGACGCAGGTCAAAACATCAGTGATGTCCAGTTATAGGTATAAGAACCCAGCTTTTTTATGAAGTAAGTAGAGTCAGAGTATCGAGCAATTGCTGATGGTCGTTGTACTCCCTGTTTTAGATAATTGACATTAAAACAGACGAACTTTGCCAAACTATTTGTGTCGTCTTGATTATTGATGTATGAATAAAATCTGCATCCCCATCTATATCCAGGGTATTGTTACTCATCTTAAAGGGCTGTTTGGGAACACCCAGCTCACTTGGTAGCAGAAGATGGTTTGATAAGAAAACCATTGGCCGTCGACAAAGTAACTTTAGAGTCTCTGTAATATCGCAGGACCTTTGTCATTCGGCTGACAGGACGTGAAGCTCCCCGTAGAAGTGGTTAGAATAGACAACTCCTTGCAAGTGACGGTTTGACGGGACCCCTATTTTCAGATAGAAATCCCTCCCACATCTACGTGAAGCAGATTGAAAAGCTACTCGAAGAGGCGGTATTGAAGGCAGTGATCCCGAGGACCCAAAGAAGGAAAATATGCGAACAGTGAGTAAATAGACCAAAGAGTGTGGCAAAGGGATGCATATATAGTGAATAATGGAGAGTAACGGAGGGAGGTGGGATAAAAGATAACGCAAGAGTAAGAGTGTAATACATTTGTATATGCGAAACGAGATATTGACTTGAGTGTGGCCGAGCAATATGTAAAGAAGAATAGTCGTGAGTGAGGCCACGATGAGAGAATACGCCCTGTTCCTCGACTTTGAAGAGTGCTAGCAGAAACCCTTATCTAGAGTCCCATTAGTGGATGACGTAGGAGACAGGATCGATAAAAGGTGATCCAGAAAGAGATAGGTTTAAGTTCCAAGCAGAGCAATTATAGAGTGCAAGACGAGTCTTAAGAAGAAGATTGTGAACAGTATATGTGGCCGGTCAAGTTTGTCTGTTTGTTTTATGTGATTGAAAGGTGTGATGACGTCAAAAATTGAACGTTTTAAAATTTAACTTTAATGGTTGTTTTTTAGCAAGATTAAAGTAAAAAATTGTGTTTTGATGGGATTGGAGCTTGCGATGATTGGTGCTCGCTCCTAAGTGTATTTTGATTGATACGTAAATTGGAAACTGTAACTAAAGCATAAGCGAGGGGTAGCAAACAGAAAAGTGAAGGTTAGAAATAGAAGAAGTTACTCCATTAGTGCATCTCTGCAAACAGTTATCGAAGCATGCGCTTAAACTTAAACAATACAGTGCAGAATGGGTTAAAGGGACTGCAGATAAAATGTTTATGCCATGGCCACAAGGCAGATCATTATCGAAGGCAGTTCTGCAGCATATGATGACATATTTGCATACTGCGTACACAGGAAAAAAGTTAGAAAAGCGCCTAGGGAATGTAGAACTTTGGAAAATGTATGAACACGAGAAGGAGGAGGAGCCTCCTTTAGATTGGATACTCAACATATGCAAAGAGGGTGGTGAAGAGCCTTTTGCTCCACCCTACCAGTCTGAAATAAAAGACGAAACTAAGAATGACAAAGTGTTATACTCATTAAGGGAACTTAAAGCAGCGATGGGATATAGCAATCCGTCATATGAGTCGCCTATGCAAAGTAGTGACGAGGGCCCAGAGAAAGATACTAAGAAAGATATAACCTCCAAAGTCCCGACGGACAAGGAGAGACGCAATAAGGAGAGAAGTGATCGAGCAAGTACATCTCTAGACATAAGGAGAGAAATAAAGAGATGGAAAGGAGACAAGGATAAAACTGATGAGATAGCACTTTTACAGAACAAATGGATGGGAGGTCAGATTTTACTCTAACTCGATGGTAAAGGCATCGAGGATGTAAGACAAAGGGGAGATGTAGGAATATATTCATGCAAGAAATATTTGTGCAAACAACAGCACATGTGAACAGATTCCAAGGGATTCAAAGGGAAACAAAAGTGGGGGTTTCATTATTTAGTATGTAGATGCAGATTTTTTTAAAAGGGTGCAAGGGACAGATTATCAGCAACAAGCCAGTAAGCATTATTTTTGGAAAAGCATTATTTTTTTTAAGTATTTAGCAAAACGTTTTTTAGCAGCATGCCAGCAAAATGGGGTTTAGTTTCAAAAGCATTCAGTAAAGAGAGCAGTCAGTTTTAACTGTAGAAGCGTGCATATTTACAAATTGGATACTTTTGTGTGTGGAACTGTATTGGAAATATGTAACCAACTAACAACTAATAAAATGTCCACTAACCAATGAACTATCCCATTTAACTTTATAATGTAGTTCGGTAGGCAAAGTTTGAAAGTCATTTCAGTTTGTGTTTTTCGATGGGGAGATGCCCAATAGAAAAAAAAGCGGAAAGGCTGTTTGTTTTGTGCAAGATTTTTTATGCAGGCTGAGAACTTCCATTGTCCTCGCAGGAAATGACTTTACATGAAAATTCTTGTAATATGATTGGTAGGAATCAAGAGGTGGTAGTGATGAGGTCAGAGAAGGCTGATCTGAGTTTGACAGACAGCCAGAGTTTTTTTAATCAGCTGAGCCGAGGGAAGAAGTTATTTCTTCCAGCAGTTTGGATGCTGTTGGTGTATTCCTGGACGGGGCTTTCGGAATGCAGCTTTGAAAACAGTTGGCAAGCCATGCAGAAAGGGTTTGGGTTGCTGGCATTGGAGTAGAATGAATTCCGAAGGCTGTGTCCGCGAGCTTTGAGGTCGTGCAGATAAAGCCCTGGCAGCAAAAGATTCACAATTCGCCTGCCTTGGTGAGTGAGGTTCTAAGTGAGGGGTGCGTAAGACAAAATTAAAGGGAGATGATGTAATTGTTGGCAGACAGTGTAGTGAGCTAGGTTCTCTTAAAAGAAAAGTTTCATGTTTCTCTCTGCATTCCTACACTGGGGAAGAAAGTGTTCAACGCCAAGTTCATTTTTTGTGATGTGCCTGTGTTTGTTTCTTTTCTCTTTTAATTTTTTTAAAGGCTTGTAGCTGTGACCAATGTGGTAAGAGCACATAATTGTAACATACCATAATGTAACTTTGTTTATGATGATTATGTAATATACAGCGTATCAAAATAAGACTGAGATTTTGTGTTTAATTTCATGCATATGTTGGTCACTGTTTCAAGGAAAGGGGCAATCATGAGAGTTTGATGTTTACAACAGAGCGGTAAAGCATTTGTCATTTTACCGCCAAAGATAAAGTTTGTAAATAAGGAAGAAAATATATATGTGTAAGATAGGTTATGTGTATGTATGGATGTGTTTTCTCTGCATGCTGAAGAGAAGACAGTGGGCCTCATTACATGGTAGGCGGTGGACCAAGGTGCTATTAGCACCTTGGTCCATGCCGGTAAAATACCGGCACCGCTTTTGAGGAAAGGGGAATTACCGCCCTATTCCAAGGTTGGCGGGCGGTAATTCCCCTTTCCCCCATTGCCCTTCCCCATTTTTCCCCATAGGCCGTAATGGCAATGGGGACGGTGCTAATTATGGTACCACAAATTGCGGTACCGTAATTAGCACCCTGCTCCCTTTGCGGGTTGGTTTTTAACGCCTGCTAAAAAGCAGGTGTTAAAGTACCAACCCACAAAGGGACCTCGTAATCAGGCGGTAAGGGTTAACGGTCACCGGTACCCTTACCGGTGACCGTTAACCCTTACCGCCTACTGTGTAATGAGGCCCAGTGTCATCTATGGCACATAGATGTAAATTAGTCAGTAGCATGAGTTACATGCAATAAGTGGCATTCTGAATAAACACACTGGGTTCCCTAAAGGTGTGCTAGGTTCACAGAGTACGTGCAGTCCGCCAAAGGTGGGTCACAATTGTAATGAGGGAGAGTTTGTTCTATGATGGGGTATAAAAAACATGCTCACCACCATACCAGAAAAATAAGATAATTCTAAAATACCACCAAAATAAGATACCACTAAAAATGACCACCAATATAAGCTAACATAACACTATATTATCACCAAAATAGGGTAATACTGAAATACCTCAAATGGTAAGGCCAGTTTACCACCAAAAATACCACCAAAATACTGCAGTAAGAAAATACTGCCAAAATCCAGAATTGGCCCCAAAAGACAAAACCTCTTACAGAGACCAAGACGAACAAGACAGAAAAGACAAAGAAAGGGAGGAACTATTGAAAGATCAGGGAGCAAAAGAAAAGATAGACAAAGATGAGAACAGTTATATCAAGATGAGCAAGCTAAAAAACAAGAAAGAGCAGAAGAGCAAAGAAAACGTGACAATGAACAAAGAATAGCCGATGAACAGGAAAGCCTAGGAAGAAAAAGAATTGAAGATGATGAACAGGAAAGGATAAGAGAGAAAAGAATACAGAGGCAAAGGGATGAGGAGATACAAAGGGCATATGAAAGAAGGGACATGAAAAAGCAAGAGGAAGACAGAGTAAGAGAGAAAGCGAGAAAGCGCAGAGAAGTCGATGATGACATGGAACGTAAAAGAAGACAGATAGCACACGATCTTGAGTATTTGGAAAGGGAAGTAAGTAATCCCAATCCACAGGTAGCATGGGAAGACATAGAGGATTTTTTTCCCGAATCCAAGTCATTACCAGGTAAGTCTAGAGCAAATCTAGAAGACGAGTTTTACTCGCGGAGTATTGGGGAAACGATTGACAAAGTATACCGCGAAATGCAAGCCCAGAAAGAATCACAAGGCAAGGGAAACATTATCATCTCGAGAGCACTCAGTTGTATGACACGGAGGAAGCCTCCTGTAGTGCGAGACACAAGGAGCTGTCCTTGGACAGACTAACATTAAATAGAGATGATGATGAGAGAAGTTGCACGAGTTGTGCACAAGAAGTATCAGACAAAGAAAGGGAAACCTTCCAGAGGGAAGAGAGAAGTGATGTATGTGATCCAGAGGGATATTCGCCTATGGATAAGGGAGTAAGGTGGTCAGATTTAAAAATATCTATGTATAAGGCATCAGAGCCACTAACACAGTCAGACCAACATAAGGGGCATCCTCACGGTCAGAGGGGGGAGTCCCTGCCTTATGTAAGTAGGTTAAGATCATTGCCAGGTAGACAGTGATGTGGGAATATTACCCCGGCGGTAGATAGACAAACGATGAGAGCTGAAAATGAGTTTGGAGCATCACAATTCCCCTTGTTAGAAAATGGAGGGGCCAGGCCACCCTACATACTGTGGCCCCAAATGTACAGAGATGATTTAAAGTGCAAACTCCCAAGTTTAACTTCCGATGCTGGAAAATGGATACATGAGTCAGAAAAAATGACGGGAAGGAATACACAAGCTATAGGGGATATTAAAGGTCTTCTAATCGTCATACTTGGTGAGAGAGCTGATGATGTATGGACACAGGCAGGTTACCCTGATGTGACTATAGTCAACACCGATCATGATGGAGCACCATTTAATAAATAACTGCAGAGCAGCAATTTGGAAAGCGCTACGAGTACTATGTCTGGATAAGTCTGATATGGGAGCTATAATGACAATAAATATGTAGGAAGGTGATGATCCGTTAGTTTACATTCAAAATTTCCAACACGCCTAACCACTCGAGACTAGGGAGGCTTGGGGAAATCTATACCTGTATTTTATCATATATTGTGCCAAGGGCTGCCAGAGCAAGTACAGAAGAAGCTCAAGAAATTAGTGAGTATAGAAGCTAAACCATGGTCAAAAATCCAGTTAACCATTGCACATTACTGCAGACTCCTGCAGGAAAAGAATCGCAAAAAAGACGATAAGCGAAAAGGTGAGGAAGCAAAATTGGTTCAGAATAAAACTGTCCAAGTACGCCATTGAAGGGGCAATGTTAACTAGCATAGGCGAATCAAATTCATAGCAGGCAGTGAACATGCCACAAAAAAATAACCAGACAGGTTTATCAGACAAATAGTGGATATGCTCTACGAGGAAGGGGAAATCGAGGAAGAGGTTGGCAAGGATATCAAGGGAATTAGCAGAATAATCAGGGAGGTTTTCAGAATATGCAAAACGGTAATCAGAATATACAATATAGGCAGATGGGGAGACCACCGCATATATATGTTGGACATGTGGAATGACAGGGCACATGGCTCGTATGTGTAGAAGCCAAGGGATGGTGCCGAATGATCAGTTTTTGAGACAGGGAATGCCAAATTCACCTGCATATTTGCAGCAGATCGGAAATGGATCTGAGCAAAATCAAACAGTGCAGCAGCAAGCACTGAGAGTGCAGCAAGGCTTGCAATCACAGCAAATTGCAGGTAACCAACCGCAAGGACAATTGCAGCAATGTCCTATGCAACTTCAGCAAAACACAGACACAGAACCACCAATGACTCGTAGAATACGAGGTGTCACTGTTGATGGAGGAAATCTATTCACAAGTGATGGAGTGACACTGTACCCCCAATAGGACAGCTCACTTGGAAACCTGATGTGTACAGTCCTATCTATAACGCTGAATCCTCATGAGGAACCGAGGATAGACGTAAATATTGGCGGCAAAGCTTTTTCGTTCTTAGTAGACACAGGGGTGCAACGCGCTTGTGTATACGTGAGGGCACATTTTTAATGTGTGGCAATGCGATGAATACTCAGTGCTTTACAGGAGCAACAAGTCGAGTTCCTTTCACAGAAGAATTACCAGTCTCCATAGGAGAATGTGATATGAAGATGCCACTGCTTTATTCGAGGAAAACACCTCTCAACATATTAGGATGAGGTTTGATGACAAAATTGAATATGACCATTTTGTTTACAGACAAAGGCATAATATGCTCAACACCGGGAATGCATTATTTAAACGTGTGCGAAATGATCATGGCATTCGCAGGGCAGATTGCTCCTAGGGCGATACCGCTTGAACCCGAGGTGGTCCATTATGGGATACATATTCTGTTAACATGGCTACCAGGTCTAGTAGGTAGAACCATGAGGATACCAGATGAGTATCTATTTAGGCCTCAGATACCCATGGATGAAGAGGAGGGGCAAATGTTTCACTTAGACATAGAAGCAGCTATTGTCAGAGCAAATATGGCTTTACTTGATGCAACTGATGATAAGGGTAGACGATGGAGCACAATAATTGCCATTGAGGAAGGCTGCAGAGTGACTGATGTCACTGATTAGGAATTGTTTGGAGATTACCTATCTGATGATTGTGTGATATTTGAAATGTGCATTACTTATTGGGTAAAGGCGATCAAGAGAGAAGTTCCACAGAGAATAATGCTAGCACAGAAGCGTCCTGAATATTTTGATGAAGATATGGCTAAAGTGCTAGTTTCATTATGGACCACTAGCCCCTATGACGTAGGCTTACTGAAAGGGTTTGGGGAAGTAAAGATTACATTGAAAACAAGAGCAATTTTACCTCGAGCACGACAATATCCCATGACTTGAGAAGCAGATGAAGGTATTTTCAAGTCGATTTCCGGCATGATGGAGCAGGGTATCTTCGTGACGTCAGAGTCACCATGTAATAAGGCAGTGTACCCTGTGAAAAAAAGTAAAGGGGGGTCGTGACATTTAATCCAAGACCTTCGCCCAATAAAACAAATTGTAGAGGCCGAGTTCCCTATAATCCCGAACCCGTCTACAATTCTATGAAATATACCTGTTGATGCACAATATTTCATGGTGATTGACTTGAAAAATGTGTTTTTCTCAATCCCATTGCACAAAGACTCACAAGATTTGACATTGTTTACTTTTAGACAAGTGCGATTAAAAAGCACAAGGCTATCCCAGGGGTACTGTGAGTCGCCACCAATTTTCAACAGAGTCCTCCAGATGGACTTGAGCAATATTGCTTTAGAAAGCGTTGTGCTTCAATACGTAAATTACATTTTAGTTTGCAGCACCACAGAGGAAGCGTGCAGATGTGATTCTGTTCAGCTGGGGATTATACTTGCTGACCAAGGATATAAGGTTGACAGGGAAAAGTTACAATATTGCCAACAAGAAGTGTTGTGCATAGGCCAATTAATTTCACATGAGGGAAAGAGGGTCACGCATGAAAGAGCTGAGGCCATTTTAAAAATAGCTAAGCCACACACGATAAAACAGATGCCGATTTGGGGAACTGTTCTATCACCAGATGGCTGGGAAGAAGGAGTAGTAATCTGCAGAGACTGGGTAATAATGGGTCAATACCAACCAACAATCGAGAATGCACAAATGTTGTGTTAAGCATTATGGCGAAAACTTGCTAAACTATTCACATGGGCCGAAGACAGAGGAGGACCCCTACAGATAGTACCATTGGAGAGTTCTAAATTGTGCTCCAGGAATAATGGTACAAGAAAAATGGGGGAGAATCAGAACTGTGGACAAATCTTCGATGCACCAGGAATGAATATCGGAACAGCAGTAATCATGGAACATTATTGGGCTTTTGGATCCAAGGCCTACATCAGACTGCCTAAAGATTGGGGAGGAATCTGCACATTGGTGAATGTCCATGATCCTGCCTTGGTGATTCCTAAAGGTGACCTGAACGTTAATAGTTTCCCGAAGGCAAATGCTCATCTGAGGAGGAAGAGATCTGTGGAGCTGATAAATAGAATAAAGTGAGAGAACTACTTCTCTGCCAAATCAATAGAAGCCTTTCATGCTATTCCATATGAACACAGACTGATCAGCCAGACTTCTTCAGTGTTCACGTTGATCTTCATGCCAAGGATCCAAGTTGGAGCAAATACCAAGTGGCTTCAGATCACCAGATGGAATTGCTGCAGATGATTAATACTACCATAAAGGGATTCAATGCAATCAGAGAAGAGATGAGAGCCATACGACTGATGACTATCCAGAACAGATATGTCCTGGATAAGATTACAGCTATGGATGGAGGAGTTTGTGCCAAAATCGGAGAATCATGTTGCACATTTAAACCTTCTCATGATGACCAGAATGGAACCTTAACAGAGGCCATAGACATGCTGACCAAACTCCATGACCAGATGATAGAAGAGGTTGAAGACATTGCTGATGACAGTTGATTTGGATCACTCTTCTCGTGGGTTCCACAATGGATGGCAGATATTTTCAAATTTCTTGGAGCTTTGTCATTATTAGTGATGCTTGGATTCTGTGTGATCAAGATAATAATCTCACAGTGCAAGAAGACAGCAAAGAAAGCCATAGGGATGAAGATTGTGATTGATGTTGAACCAGGATGGAAGCCTAAAGTTCTGACTGATGAAGAACTCAGAGACTTTGTGAAGGCCAGTATCCATGCACCTGAGGAAACAAAGTTCCTGTATCCAAAGGACCATAAGACGTATGTGGGAAAATGGATCAATTGCAGTCCAAGTGGACAGTGCATGTTCATGACATGGAACAAGGATGAGCATGTGAAGTCAGCTGGATGCCTGAAGGGAGTCATAAAAATATGGATCCCGAAGAAGCATTTCTTCAGACCAGGATGTCTAGATGTAAAAATTGATGTGAGAGTGGTCGATAAATCGCCGAGAGGGGGGTAGAGGAGGAGCCAAGTACCCCCTCTCCAACTGCCCCCCCTACATTACCTAAGAAGTATGAACCAAAGTATTTGACATATGCTGAACAGTTAAACCAGCAAACAGAAGAGCATGGATGCTGTGCAGTACCCATAAGAATACATATATCTAAGAGAATATGGGAGGTAAAGTACCCATTGAGGAAAACATACCTACATACAAGACAATATAATGGCCATTTAAACGAGATTCCTGAAGAGGCAAAGATAAATGGTGACGTCATACAAAGTTGAATTTACACCTATATAGGAAGATAACCGGACCAGAGAGGCAGACAATTTATAAAACACAAAGAAGTACCAAGGATAAGTGACATCTTGGGATCGAGACAAAGAAACCTATGCCACAAACCTGATGAAGATATTAGTTAGTTTAAACGTGTCCAGTTGCAATGAAACGCAAGCAGCAAAGCAATCATGAAGCTAGCCAGATGCTTTTAAATAGTTAGACCATGGCAAGTGCCAACATATACATATATACCTCTAGAGAAACATATGGACAAGTAAAGGATGGATATTTCCACTACGCATATACGCAGTACTGAACAAAGCAAGATGGCCTCATTTCAGTGTCGCAGTTAAGAAAAGCAATTGAATTAAACAGAATAATAGTTCAGCTAGCGAGTTCACTCAGCCAAGAAAGCCATGGTCTTATCAAACTGGAATTGGCTGACATTGGATACAATTAACGTGAAAGAATAGAAGCTTCTGTTCAGAGAGGTCAAGCAAAAACAAAAGACGTCAGAGGACTATTGAAGAATAAAATCACACACACGAAATGGCTCAATTTCATGGTGTCCATTCATGTGATAGAAGGAAGTTGGACGAACGAGATGATCACACCTACACACGGAGGCCGCTGATGTCCATACTCCTTAAAAATTCTCAGAGAACAGTACAAACTTAAGGCCAACTTCAAAGCACTAATTGACACTGGACCAAATGAAGTGATGATGGATGATATGCTTATTGTTGAGAAGCTGGTGCTAAGACGAGCTCACCCGCACCTGGATTGTTCCGCCTGTGTGCTGCTAACGTAGGTGGAAAAGTACTGACGGGGGTTAGAAGCCAACCAATTGTAGGGGACCACATAGTTGGGGTCCTATAGCTTGTGTAGCCAATGGGACGTCGAACATTTAGTGAAGTTCATAGTGGGCATTTTTAAGGGAGGACTTATTTCACCCACCTGATGTTAACTATCCAATTACCTTTCTCCGTTACCCTATACAGATATGGAACATATGCTTAGTTCTTCACGTAGAACCCATCCCACCTCCCGTTAGGTTTTTGTAGTTTGCCAAGTAGGCTGAAGTTGGTAATGACGCAGGTCAAAACGTCAGTGATGACCAGTTATGGGTCTATGAACCCAGCCATTTTATGAAGTAGAGTCAGAGTATCGAGCAATTGCTGATGTTCCTTGTACTCCCTGTTTTAGATCATTGACATTAAAACAGATGAACTTTGCCAAACTATTTGTGTCATCTTGATTATTGATGTATGAATAAAATCTGCTTCCCCATCTATCTCCAGGGTATTGCTACTCATCTTGAAGGGCTGTTTGGGAACACCCAGCTCAACACGACACACTTGTACCCTCTATAATCTACCCTGCTCTTCTCCCACCTTCAAACACTGCCACCAAGTCAGTTGGCTTTGCATTAAATTCCAACTCCTCGACACATGTCTGTTGCTTGCTTTCAAATTCCTGCCTGAGCTTGCACCCCCTAACTAGGTGACACTATCTCCCTCTATTCTCCTCTGTGTATCCCAAGTCTTCTACATTCCATGATCTCTCCACTCACCCTGTGTTTCTTCTTGCCTCGATTTCCTCTTCCATCTTGCCCCACACTGCTGGAACTCCCTTTCCATGTTAAAAACACAACTACAATCCACTACTTCAAATCTGCAAAGAACTTCACCTCCTCAACCAAGTAGTACCCTCTACTTAGTCCCAAATTACCACGCCTTGCTGACTTCCATTCGCCTACCTCCTTTGTACATACTACCCTATGTATAGTCAATCCACGCAAACTGCTTTCTGTGATGTTTCTGCCCATATGTTACTCAACATCCACTGGTCAGTTGGTCACTTTCATTTCCAACTAATGCACAGCACCTGATTCAGGTCTGCCGAAATTGACTGCTGTTTGTTTTTTAAAGTGTTTCTGGGCAAAACGCCAGGTACCCTCCATAAATACAAATACTTTCCCAGTGTAGGAGGATTGTATCACTGACTCTACTGTGCGACCGAAGGACTCAGGTTGCCTGCCTGTTTTGTTTGAGTCGAGGTGGGCTTCCTTAGCCTTCCTGGGTATGTCACCCTATGCTGCTGCCGCCTTGCAATCAATGCTCTTTGTGCCATCCTCCTTCCTTTGCAGACTAATTCAAAGGGTATCAGTTAATAGAATCACGGCAAATATGTTGCCGATAAAAGAAATCGTGGCAAAAATGCCATGGTTTGACCTGGTAAAGATGTACCCCATTATACCATTTAAGGGGAGCAGGGGATGCGTGGGTGTCCCCCACCCCCCTTAAATGGTATAATGGGTCCGGGGGTTGCGGGGATGTCCCCTGCATCCTTTACATAATGGCGGCAAAACCACAGCATTTTTGCCCCGATATTTTGTATGCACAGCCATTTTTGCCGCGATTTTAAGAAATGGAACCATTCCCAGAGGCTCTCGGCCCAGATTATCAAAGCGGTGCCTTTATTTTTTGTCACGTTGCTGCTGCACTTAGCGCTGGTTTTAAATGAATGATCAAAGCTCCGCGTGCACTTGATTTTGCGTGGATAATATTTCTACCTTGCAAACCTTTCGCTAGCGTTGCTCGGGGCCTTTTCTGCGCAAGGCTGAGGTTAGTGTTGATTAGTGGCATTATCTTGTATAAATAAAACACGCAAGGCGATTGTTGACGTCCTCGTGCAGCCTGCTACATTGCGCCGCTTCTAAAGTGGCGCACTGTGACATGCTTTGAAAGTACAAAGGGGTTGATCACCCCTGGGGCTTGTATTAGGAGTGACATGTGTCATTTTAACTTGCCAGCTGTCTACATGTGCATTGGTGAGTGTTAACGTGTGTCACGTGAGGTAAGTGACAAACAGTGTCAGGCCAGCTTATGTAATAGCTTCCCTGATCACATGTTAGTAGAAAATGTTAATAGTGAAAAACACTACTCTCAATTTAAACATTCAAATATAAGTTGCCCCTGCATGATCACATGTAATTAATAAGATGTCGGTGACACTCATTTTATTCCCCAGCTCATTTGTTGGATGGGGGAAGGGTAGGGACAGGAGCTCACTTCAGGTTGTTGGTGAGCAAGATGTTGTTGTCGGTATGGCACGTGGCCTTTATTTGCTGCATTTTGTCAATACTCTGTAGTCCAGAATGAGGACATTTCTCCAATACCTCTGAGGACTGTTCCAGCATGTAAGGACCGTGAGCCTCATCATGACTTGGGCGGGAGCCCTATCATGAGTCTGGCTGATAAATGCCCATTTTCGGTGAAATTACCGCCGGTGGTATTATCACGCAGTAATTGCGCCAAACATTTCCAATTGGGTCGAATGGACCCAATGGGCAATGGGGACTTACAGTTAGCGCCCAACCCGTGATTCGGCGGTAATACCTGCCGGATGGGTGGGCGCTAACGCAAATAAAGTTGGCCGGTATCCCAGTCGGGATACCGCCCAACTCGTGGTGAGGCCCCATCACTGCTAACGTGTGTTACACAAGAATGTCAGTACATGCGCCACGCTGCTCCATGCCAGGCTGCTTTATCATGACAATCCTTGGCGACAGACAACTCTACATTTCCAATGGAGGTAGACTAACCCAGCCCACTGCAAACCTTAATGTCGATTTAACCCCCTCGCTGCTCCAAGCAGTGCATTATATAGTTCAATATTTCAGAATTAAAATAAATGCCATGGAATTGCACCGTAGCTCCAGACACATTACCACTCCACAATACTCACTCAACCTGCTGTGCTACCAATCACAAAGTCTACCTCTATCTCCTATTAAAGTTCATGCACACCATGACCAGTGCATTAGCAACAGGAAAGTCCAGCCACCCTATAAATACTGTGCCCAGTGGCATTCATGATGTCAAGTCTGGAATAAAACACGGTGAGCACGCTCGGCGCGTATGATGACAACCTTGCACTCCTTGATTTGGGGGGCAAGAGTGTGAACCACAATATTCAAAGTGCCCCACTTGCCCTGGAGAAGTGGACACAAAGGGCCTGATTCATTGAATATTTTTTGCACGGTGCAAAGTACTTTTCACTGGTGCAAAGTCACTTTGCACTGCCAACAAACACCCTGATTCATGGAACAGTGCAGTGTGTCTATTTGCCGTGCAAAGTCACTTTGCACAGCAAAAAGACACTCTGCACTGTTCCATGAATCAGGATGTTTTTGGCAGTGCAAAGTTACTTTGCACCAGAGAAAAGTACGTTGCACTGTGCAAAATATTCCATGAATCAGGCCCACATTTTTTTATGCACCGTAGAATATGCAGGTTCATTTGATGGCCTGTGTGCCTTTTGAACGCTTCTCCGTTTCGGTCATTACTGCAGCAATCACACAGGGTTACGAGCAACAGGCGTGAACTGACATCTTCTGCGCTTCCTAGACATTTTGATAGCCACTATTACAACATTGCCCTGAAAAATGATTCTTTTTTAGCATGCTTGCATTTAGTCTCTGTTAATAAGGAGAAGAAAACAGCCCGTTCCAGATGTACTACACCTAGCACACAGTGAGCTATCACTCTCTTGCTGCAAGCCAGGCCAGCTGCCCTTTGCATTATCCAAGAGGTGCTTAGCTTGGCAATTATCAAAGGTGCCCTTAGCGCCCCTTTCATAATTGCACCCCCCTTGCGGCCACCCTGTGCTTAAAAATTGCTCTAAGCAGGATCATTGCAAAAAAGTGACTGCATGGAAATCAGTGTTAAAAACAACAGCCACAGAGCGCGCTCCACAATTTGTTTGTTAATCTGCCCCTGCGGTCTAACGTAATCTGGCCCCTGGAGTGTAACGTAATCCGGCCCCTGGAGTATAATGTAATCCGGCCCCTGGAGTGTAACGTAATCTGGCCCCTGCAATGTAACCTAATGTCGGGGGGAAATTCTCCCGGGGTCGGCTGAGCCGTCCGCGGCCCTCCGGGCAGGGAGGCCCCAACTCCTCCCGTATATCCCAAAAATGAGTATGAGGCACACGCAAGAAGCAAGGTGATTCTGCTGTTTATTGAACAAACGGCAGGGATGGGTCAAGGATCGTACGCGTCCGTCCTGACACACACTCTTCATCACGGGCTCGCAGGCCCTTTTTATCTTAGTATGACGCACTACTTGCGTCACCTGGGAAAGTTAGCAAGAAACCTATCGCCACTCTGGATTGGCTCCTCGAGTGGTAGGGTTAGTATAGCATACGTATAGAGAGCATTGTTAGTGGTTGAGGGTTAGTCAGGTGGTATACTTGGGTTGTCCCTTCAAATTGATACATGAAAATTGTTACATGGAGACCCCTGAGGATTGGTCAATGTTAGTGGCGTCAGTGATAAGAGCCCCATGTTCTGATTGGTCCACACACGAGCCCCCCAGTCAGGGACCATCGCTGTTCCCAGCTCGCGGTGCACCTGTCATTTGCAACAATGTTTCACTATGGGTATGTACAGACAATGTGAGATTTATTCATGTGCTGGAAGGCCGGCTACTCCCACCGCTGCAGATGTCCTTTGAGACGCTTAATAGTATCTGCCTGAGTCTTGAAGCGGGGAATCCAGGCGTCTCCCTCCTCCCGGGCCTGGCACCCTGTCAGGTTTGGCTTGATCACGTGAGGTGGTACCGTGGTTGAGGCAGAATTCTGCACAATTAATATTGTTTTTTTTCCACTGTATGCCTGGCTTGATTGCAGGTGTGACCTTGGCGTCGGCTTGTGGCATGCGAATTAGCAACATTGTGCCCTTGACTGTCTGCTTTCGCCGGGCTCATTCTGCGGGATCAGCAACTGAACTCTGGCTCATTCGATGTTCAAGGGACTCTTGCTTGAGGCCTACTTGGGCCTGGTGTATAAGTGGAGCCATCTGATACACAGGCGCTTTAGGTTATGGTATCATATTGCTTTATCTCCAGTATCGTGTCTTCATTATACTTTTCATTATTGCGCATGGTTTTAGGAGAAGCGTGAGCAAACTTTTTTAGATGCGTTCATTGTGCGTCTGGCGTTTCTGCATTTTGAGAAGCCTATGTGAAAAATAATAAAGATGCGCGTCTGTGGGTGTGTCCGTCACTTATGTCGTAGCACTGAGTATGTTCTTCGTGTGGATTGGTGTGGGAGTGTCCAGTGTGTATGTTGCACGGGTATTCTGACCGTTGGCTAGGCCGTCATGGCATCTCTAACGATGTGTTAAGTTAGTGCTGGATGATTCAGTCGAGTCCCTCCATGCCGCAGGCGTCGGCAAGGGTATGGCAGGCTGGCGGGCACGCGGGTGGGCACGCGGGAAGGCACATCCGTATGTTCTTGTACCAGGGTATTTGGTCATCTGGTAGATGGGCAAACTCTTCTCGTGGCGGGTGCCTGGGCCGCGATCCTCTAGGCCAGGGGAGAGAGGGGATTGGTGGGAGCCTTTTCTTCCATTCTCCCACTTCAGTCCCCCCTCTGGTCGACTTGTCGACCACAAACATATCCTTTTCCTTATCTCCTCTCACTCTCCATATTTTAGTTACTCCTCCCAAATGTCCATAGTGGTTCACATGGTCTTCGAATGACCCATACATATATACACACGTTCCTCCAGGTGTGCAGTATACCCACTTCCCTATGTAGCTCCTTGGGTTTCTTGGGTTTTCGAGCTTCACAGATGGTGGGTCCAGATGGTTGGTGATGATCTGGTTGCGCAACTTCTCTCTTTCCTTTATTATTATGCCTGTGTGTTGACCGTCATCTGCTGGCATCAAGGGGTGCATACCAACCATTTTGATCATCTCGTCAGTGGTTCGTGCCTTCCGGGCCTTCCAAAATCTTATCAAGATCAGTGCAGCTCCAGCCAAAATAATGCATCCAACTATAATCTTCAGTCCATCTGACAGCCAAGATGGCATCCACGACTATAATATCGAAAACCAGCTGTCGTCCTTTTTCACGCCTTTACTTTCATCCATCATTTTGGAGTGCATCTGGGCCAATTGTGATACTGCTTCCGTCAGTGTACCATTGTCAGCATCGTTAGCAGGAATAAATGTGCAGCATGATTGTCCTATCTTTGCGCAAACTCCTCCTTCCATGGCTGTGAGGAGGTCCAGTACATATCTGTTCTGTAGTGCTACCATCCTCACTGCTCTTAGTTCTTCTTTTATTGCGTTGAATCCATTTACTGTAGAATTAATTGTCATCATTAGTTCCCATCTAGTTATCTGGAGCCATTTTGCGTTTGCGTAAGCCTGTAGTCCCGGATGTATTATTGAGGAGAAGAACATTGCTGCTCTGCTGAATAGTCTGTGCTCTGGCGGGATTGAAGTGAGTGCTGTTTCCGACCGTCCCCATAGGTAATTTCCTGTCAAAGGTTCTCCTTGTCTTTTCTTCCTATTCAGGACAGTGTTGTTGCCGCTGTTTTGGTTTTCTGGTTCCTTCTGGGAGTGTACAGATCTCTTCTTCCTCTTGTTTCCTTCATCCATTTTGGGAAAGTTTGCCACATTCACATGTTTCTGGGGCACCACTAGTGATGGTACATTGACGTGTACCATTGTGCATATGCCATTCCACAGAGGGGGCAGTGTGTGGTATGCCTTGTTTCCGCAGGCCCAGTAATGGTCCATCACCACTGCTGTTCCGGCTCACCCCTCAGGTAACTCCGTCACACTTGCACAGTTGGTGTTATATCCCACGTCCACTTCTCCTTTATGTTGGTAGCATAATTTAGGCGCAGTCAGCGGCAGTATTGTTATTGGGTCTTCATCCTTCTCTATTCACGTTAGCAGGGGTACGTACTTGACCCAGGTCATCCAACATCTGTCGTTGTGTTCAGCAATACTCTTAGTATCCTCTCTCGTTATCATGTTGCTGCCAACCACTCCTATGTCCCACTTGTCACCCAGGTACACCTTCCCTGTTATTATTATCAGTGGTCTTTCCCATCATCCTTGTTTACCAGGAACTTCAGTGGCGTACCAATCACATGGTAGGTACTGTAATGTTACTTTCTTTGTTTCTCCTTTTTCAGGACCGCTTGTTATGTATCTGAATGCTTCAGTGTGCAAACTGGCCTTGTGGTAACTCAAGTAATCCTTGAGGAAGTTGTTTTCGTACGGGTATGTGTCTCGTGTTTTCCATACCAGGTGCACCGTGTTCCCTTGAAATCTCCCTTTCGTTTGGAACAGTGCCAAATATATTATACATCGTGTTGTTTTTTCATCAATTTCCGTGGCAACGAAAGTTCGGGAAGTGCTCATGGCGTATGGGATCAATGAGCAGACGTAGCAGCTGTCTTCTGTTGTCTGCTTACCTATTTGAGTCATGTGTTTGTACCACATGTTGTTCGAGACGTGTGCTGAATCTTGTATGTAGTCGTCAATACCTTTGTTGTCTGAGTATGTGCTGCGTTTAACTCTATTTCCCTTGTGTGGGATTTTGCTAGTAACACCTGTTGCAGCCGGGGGTGGGGGTATGTTAGATTTGGGAACAGCCAAAATATGGATAGCACAACTGTTCTGCCATACAGAGGCAGCCAAGAACCCGGTGATCATCAAAATCCCTATCATTTTTATTACAGATGCTAATCTCACCGGCATTTTGCTCTTACCTTGCTGCAGTCCGGCAGCTAATTCTTGCGACGTTAAAGTTGCCCGCCTGAAAATTCTCAATATGCTCGTTATTAGTGTTAGTTGTTGTTTTCAAGCTCTCCCTATCAAGTAGTCGTTCAGTGCCCAGGCGAAGAGCTGTTCCCACGCCAATCTAAGTGATCTATCTCTTAGGACAGGCAAGTAAGGGAGGAGATGGGGCATCGACTGTTCTATGGCCAAGAGAAATGCTGTGTAGTAGACACGTACCCTCCTTCTTTTTAGGTACTTTGGCCTTTTTATGTGATAGACAAATTGGTGTGATAATTCTTCAGGGTAGTTATCGTCTGATGGTAGCACATACTCCTGGGCAGTGAACTTTGTTAGTTATTTATTTTCTTAGCAGTATAATAATACACGGTACCTGCATGTGCGAGAGAAAGAGAGAACATTCAAGTGTTTACATGTGTATATGTGAAAAATAATGTCCTTCAGTTGGGTTACTGCTGCAGTGAGAGGGACGTCGATAGGCAGGGGGTTTATGGTTCAACTGGCGGAAGTCTCTTTACTCTTTGATCGTGTGACCATGGGGTGGGCGGTGTGGGAATTACCCTTCTCTATGCCAGTAGTTGTCTCTGGGGAATCTGGGGGGTGGTGGGGTAGGGAGACACTTGGGCCGTTGGCTGTGGTAGAAATCTCTTCCTCCGTCGGTGACGCTGTTGTTGTTCTTCCAATGGCCCTGTTGGTGATGCTAGGGCGGTTCTGGAGTTTGTAGATCTTTACGTCGTGTAGGTGATTCCAGGCACGTTTGTTCTGTAGCTTTACTGCTCTTGTTGATACTTCCTCTACCAGGTGGGGGCCAGTGAAACGTGGACTGGTTCACTTCCTGTTGAAATTGCGGAGTAATACGTGGTCACCTTTAGCAATTTTGCACAGTTTTTCTTTTTCTTGTTCTCTGTCCTCGTCTTCTTGTTGATCACTCTTAGACCCGCCCCGCGTGCGCTCGAGCTGTTGAGACACAAACACTACACTAGTAATCAAACAAGACACATATTGGTATATTTCATCACCAAGAACAGCTGCAGTGCTTTCATAGTCAATGAATGCTCTTGAGGTTGGCGTCAGAGGAAGGCGCATTTGACGTCCGGTCACCACCTCGTGAGGGGTGAGGTGGTGGTCGGAGCCTGGTCTATTCCTCAACTCAAATAGGGCTAGTGGAAGGCAATACAACCAACTCTTCTTTGTTGTTTGCTGTATTTTTGCAATTGCCTCCTTAAGTAGGCCATTCAGGCGTTCGCATACACCGTTGGCCTGTGGGTGATATGCACATGCAAATTTATGCTTGATATTCAGTAAGGATGTGATGTGCTGAAACATTTCATTGGCGAAATGCGGGCCATTGTCTGACCGCAGTACCTCGCACACTCCCCACCTGGGGAAGGCTACCCTCACTAGGAATTTAGCTGCTCTGAATGCGTCTGGGTGTGAGCAGGGTCCAGCTTCAATCCACCTGGAGAATGGGCATACTACTACGATCATATACCTATTTCCTTGACATACGTTAATCATATCAACATAGTCAATATGGATGTGTAGGAAGGGTCCCTCTGGCCGGGGTATAGTACCTTTAATCACCTTCAGTGTGTGACCGGCCGTGAACTGTTGGCATGTGAGACAATTTCTGATGAAGTTTGTCACATGGGAGTTTAACTCGGGGCAGAACCAGTCTTCCCTAATTCGTGCTGCAATGACCTCCTTCCCTGTGTGGGCTGGGTGGTGTAGTTGGCTCAGGGCGGTGTTCAATAGTGTCAGTGGCATTACCATCTTTCTAGTGTTACCCTGGCGCCATAGTGCGTCAGTTGGTGACATTGTACATCCTCTTTTTACCCATATTTCTTTTTCTGCCATTGGTGCAGCTGCTTGTAGTTCCATTATCTGTGTGGCCGGGAGATGTGTGTACCCTTCTCTTATCAACATCTCTTTAGCTATCCCCCTCCCTCTTCCTCTCTCTGACTCTGGGGGGTTCCATATCTCACCAAAATATGCAGCATACTTTGCATGTGCGTCTGCTGCTGCATTTCCTTTTGAGACATGATCTTCTCCATTAGTGTGTGCGGTGCATTTGACCAATGCTAACTCTTGGGGGTCATTTATTACTTCAATTAGTTCAGCCAACAAGAGGGCATGTTGTACTGGAGTGCCGTCTGCTCTCCTAAAACCTCTTCTCCTCCATTTTGACAAACCTGAGTGGACTGTGGATGTGACATATGCACTGTCAGAATATATGGTCACTCGTTTGTCAAAGCTTTCCTTCAATGCCAAGATCAGTGCAACTAATTCTGCTGCTTGAGCAGAATAATGCTGTGGTAATTGTACACATTTCATCGCCACACACACCGGTACCTCTGTCATTTTTACCACTGCTGCCCCAGTTCTCCTTATACCATCACGTTGGTCAATTGTTGATGACCCATCAATGAACAAGAGCTCCCCTCCATCTAGTGCGTTCTCTTCAACCTTTCTAGTGCATGAGTATATTTCAGTAGTCTGCGTACAGTCGTGTACATAATCTCCTTCCTCAATTACTTCTGCTATGAACCTTGCAGGGTTAACAGTGCTACATCTAACAATAGATAGTTCTGGTCTGGATAAAATTATCTCATAACCTGACGCCCTCTGCGTGGTCAGTGTGGACTTAGGCTTGTTCAATATAGCAAATAGTGCATGCTCTACAAACAGTGTGGTTGGGCACCCCATGGTAACTGCTGATGCTTTCTCTACCGCAAAGGCAGCTGCGGCGAGACCTTGTTCGCAGGGGAAATGTCCTAACATCACAGGATCCAGGTGGCCGCTGTAAAACGCTACTGGTTTGTAGCCCATGCTTGTTTTTTGAGCCAGTACTGCTTTCATCACTGCTGAGTCGCAATGTGAGAATATGAAAAATTGTCGTTCATAATCTGGGGTGGCCAGTACCGTGGGCAGTGGATATTGCATCCTTTAGTTCATCAAAAGCCTCTTTCATTTCCATTGTCCACCCATTGTCCACCCCAACCTTTTCTCCCCTCTGTTAGCTTCTTTCAATCCCTCAAGTAGGGGTCTTATGTATGAGCTGTAGTCAAATACCCATGCTCTACAGTAGTTGCATAGTCCCAGGAACTGTTGTAGTTCCCTTACTGTTTGTGGCAGGGGCGTTTTTGAAATGGCTCGTGCCCTTTGTGGTGCAATCTTTCTTCCGTATTGGGATATGAGCTGACCAATGTAAAGTACCTGTTCCTGACAGTACTGTATTTTTTCCTTGTCTACCTTGTAACCCTTTTCAGCTAGTATTGTCAGCATCTTAACTGAGTCTTCTCTGCATCTCCTCTCACTGGTGCTGCAAATTATAATGTTGTCAACATATTGCAACACTGTGCTTTCCACTTCAATGTTACCCAAATCCATCTGTATTACTCTGTTGAATATTGAGGGTGACTCGCAGTACCCTTGTGGTAATCCACTTTGTGTTTCTGTAAGTGAAGCTTGTCAGGTCTTGTGAATCTGGGTGTAGGGGTATTGAGAAAAAAGCATTTTTGAGATCTATCACTGTGAATCGTGATGCCTCTGCTGGAATGTCGCACAAGATTGTGGCCGGGTTTGCTGCGATAGGGTATTCTGCTTCCACTATGTTGTTCAAAGGCCTGAGGTCCTGTATGAAGCACCAAGACCCCCCCTTGGCCTTGCGCACTGGGTACACAGCTGTGTTACATGGTGATTCTGATGGGACCAATATGCCATTGTCAATAAGGGCCGTTATTGTTTCATATATGCCCTCATCTGCCTCTTTTGATAGTGGGTATTGTTTCACTCTGGGTAGTATCGCGCCCTTTTTCAATTTTATCCTTACTCCCCCAATGCTTTTTATACACCCCACGTCATAGGGACTGGTAGTCCATAATGATGTGGGTACTTTTGCCATATCCTCCTCGAGGAAGGGAACTGGGGTGGACGTGGGTGCCTCAAGTGCCATTGCAATTTTCTGTGCCACTTGTTTGTACGTCACTCTTAGCCATATTTCTACACTCATCATAAACACCATTTCTCCTTCTTCCTTTTCTTCCGAGAAGAGCTCCTCATCTGACACCTGGGTGAGTCTACATCCTTCTGCTAGTGCTATCACCGCCCTCCATGCTCTTCCTTCTCTGTCTTGGGCATGTACTGCGATGTAATCAGCAGTTGCTATTATACTCTCTATGTTCACCGAAATCACCTTTCCTTCTGGTTCATTTGTGGGCGTTTCAGGTCTAAACAAGTAGGCTGCTGGTCTCCTCCAAACTTTTCCTTCAATCCCTGCCATCCATGCAAATGCCATGTCTGTCCCGTATTGGAACAGTTCACCATCCACTGGCTCAGCCCTAACCACTGTCTGTCCACAGTATGCTTGCATAATTTGTCGTGCAGTGAGGATGTTAATTCCTGGGGTTGAGCAAATTATGCCGTCCTCCGTAAAGGAGATCGTCATATTCAGTCTGCTCATGATGTCTCTCCCCAGTATATTTACTGGTGAGGCCCTATGATACAAAAGTGGGACTGACATGTCATAATCCCCTATAGATAAGGGAATGTTATCAGTAAAGGGAACCAACCCTCTAGCCCCAGAGAATCCTTGGGTGTTCATGGCTTCACCTGACATCTTAAACTTACCTTCCCTCATGCAGGACCGGGTCGCCCCAGTGTCAACAAGGAATGATAATTTTTTGTCACCTATCGTTACCTCAATGCGTGGTTCCTCCGCACTATTAGGTGTTACTGACAGGATGGGACACACCAAGGCCGTCTGTGGGCTGTCCTATTGGGGGTATAATGATTGACCACTTCCTGTGTAAGGGTTGTGTCCCAAGACCGTCACCCTACCCAGTTGTGTTTGCTGTAGTTGTGTATTGGTAGACGATATGTTAGTATCTTGGATTTGTGCAGGTTGTTGTACCTGCTGTGTTTGGGGTTGTTGTGCTATCGCTACCTGTTGTTGTGGTAGTGGATATACCTGTGGCTGTGGTTGTGTTAGCAGTTGTTGTTGTCCATTTCCCCGTTGCAATGTCTGCTGTTGCTGGATGCCCTGCTGTTCCTCCGTGTGTCCTTATTGTCCCTGTTCACTCCATGATGGTGTGCCTGTTCTCACTCTGCATGTGCGTGACATATGCCCTACTAATCCACAGATCCAACACACCGGTGGTTCCCTGTTCTGCCATGGGAAGTTTCCTGTGTTGTCCTGGTATACTGGTTGCCCGGTGGGGTAGTAATTTCTAAGTCCTCCCACCTGCTGTTGTGTATTATATCCGTATCCTCTCCCTCTCATTATTCCTCCCCGCCCCCTGTTGTAATTATAATACCCAGCTCCTGGTGTTGAGTATCCTCCTCCCATGTTAGTTGTATATGGCGGGAGTGGCGGCTGCTGTTGTGTTATGATCTGTGATGATTGTATTTGAGAGGGATCTTGTGCAGCCACTACTTGTGTGGGGTTTTGAGTCATTGTTGTAGGTTTGGTTATTAGTGCACCTTCCATCGTATATTTATTAAGTTTTTTCTGTACCAATTTAGCCTCTTCCGCTTTTCTATCCTCTTCCTTTTGTTTCATCTTTTCTTGCCATGTCCTACAATGATGTACTATCGTCAGTTGTATTTCTGGCCATGCTTTTGCTTCCATCCCCACTACCTTCTTCAGTTGTTTCTGAACTGCTTCTGGGAGCCCTTGTATTAGTATATGGTAGAATATTGCTGGTGTTTTATCCCATTGCTCTCTAGTTTCCATGCGCCACTTCTCTTGAATTTCCTGGATATAATCAACAGGATCTTCGTTGTCACGCATCTTGCGCGAGGTAATTGCTCCTATGTCTGATGTGTCCGGGTACTGTACCCTCAGTGCCTGCCATAATGCATGCCTGCAGTTTGCGAATGGTGCCCCATCGTGTGATGTGTTTGTTATTGTGACACCGGGAAGCCTGCTCTCTTCCAGATGTCATCCGCTGCATCCCCTAATATTGATATTAGAAGGCCCTTTACATCCCCCACTGCCAACTTCTGTCCTGCAGTGTGTTTTTCCATTTCATATATCCATTTACCAGCACCTCCACTTAATGATGGGAGTCTGCACTTTATATTTTCCTTGTCTGCATGCTTCCAGGGGACGTATTGTGGTCTAACCCCTCCCCTCTCCAGGAGTGGCATAAGTTGTGTCCTTGTTGGCCCTTTGGGTCCCACACAATCGAATCCGTACACCCCTCCTCTTCTTCTCTATCTTCTATGTCGTCAATGGGGTCCATATAGCACGTAGCTGTTTCGCCTCCTTCTTTTCCCTTTCTTATATTTTTTCCTTTATTTAATATGGGCGTGTGTGTTTGTTCTCTCTGCCTTCGTCCAGGGAGGTCTCTAAGTCTCCCTGCATAGGGTGTCAGTTCGTGTGGGAAGGGCGCTAGTTTAGATGGGCACGCCGCACGTAATGAGCGTGAGGTAGTGGAGCATGTAGGACGGGATGGTGACGGTGTGGCTGCACGTGTCTGCTTTTCCACTGTTCCTTGTTCTTCCTCCTCACTTCCCTCCAGTTCTTCCTTTCTCCTGCATATCCAAGGTGATCCTCCGTTTGTCCGAGTGATGTATAGTTTATCTAAGCTTTCCCTTCCACTGTCTCTCCCTCCCCTCTCTATTCCTCCTTCTTCCTCACTGCAAAAGTCCTCCATTGATGGCAACCCCCATTCTGTCTTGTTCCCCTTAATCGTTTCTGTTTGTAAGTCTATTAAGTCTATTCCTTCATTGCCTCCTTTGCCAATTGTTCCCCCTTGTTGTGATGTTGTTGCTACTTCTGTGTCTCTGTATATGCACTTTCTTACTTCACTCCCCCCTTTCCTTTCTTCTCTCTCCCCTTCATTTTTTTTCTCTATTTCCTTACCAATTTCTTCTCTTTTCTTTATAAATTCCTCCATTGCTTTAATACTCATCTTTTCCATTATTCTTTCTTCTTCTCTCTTTCTTTCCCATTTCGCTTTTTCCTGTTCTAATATGCCCTCTATCATTCTTCTTTCTTCGTATTTCCTTGTCGTTTCTGATAGTAATTTTCTTCTACATATTTCCAATTTCTTTTCTTCTTCTTCTTCTTCCCTCATTTTGTCACGCAGTGCTGCTCTGGATACCCTTTCTGCTACTGCCTTCACCCTTTCTGCTTCTCTCTTTTTCTCCTCATTTCGTTCCCTTATTTTGTCCAGCTCATCCTTGCTTTCTTTCTTTTTTCGTGCTCTCTCTCTTTCCTCTTTCTCGAGCTGCTTGATCAGTGTATTCTGCTCATCCCTTAATCCTGCTAGTTGTTCTTCCAAGATCTCTTCCGTCTGTCTTAACAGCTCTTCCCCCTTTCTTTTCCCCTTTTCCCCTTTCCCGTTGCTCCTCCTGGTGTCATCCTTGTCCATCTTCCTCACTACCTCCTCCTCCTCTTCTGTTAATGAACCTCGTAATTTTAATAATATCTGCGCGGCTACCCACTCATCCTGTCCTATTCCTGCGATCCGTTCCTGGCTAATCCCTCCTTCCCCTGCGGGCATTTTCGTGCAGGCGGATCCCGTCGTGCTATTCTGTTCCCTTCCTGTGTGGCTACCTGAAGCTATATATGGTGGCGGGCTGTATGGCGGGTTCGAGTACCCCTCAGCCGCCCTCAATTGAACCATGTCCCGTAGTTCTGTTAAAGGATATAACCCCCCTTCCTCCTTTTTCACCACTTTCGCTAGGGGTATATCGCCGGTCTGTTCCTTTTTTATTTCCTTTTCACTTATGTTGTTGCTCTTCTCTCCCTCTTCTCCATTTCCCGTGT
Organism: Ambystoma mexicanum; assembly: GCF_040938575.1. NCBI lineage: Eukaryota > Metazoa > Chordata > Amphibia > Caudata > Ambystomatidae > Ambystoma > Ambystoma mexicanum. The sequence continues at coordinate 1,207,993,103 of NC_090928.1, forward strand.
TCTGTGGGCTTTCACTCTCTTTTTCCCCATTCTCTCCTTCCTCTTTAATCTTTTCTCCCTCCGTTGTTCCACCCATAATAAACATTCCGTTTGGTCCTGGTCGGGACCCTTGGAACATTCTCCATAAGTTAAACACCTCCACGTGGTGTGTCAACTTCTTCCCCTTGTATGTGTTATGCAGATAGGTCAATAGCGAATGTTGGGTATATGGATCGAAACTACCATTTGGTGGCCATGGTGTCGTCATTTTGTTATCCGTCCCCTGTGTCCATTCAATGCTATACTTGATCAGTTTCTCCCTATGGGGCGACAATGTTTTACATATGTGTTGTAGCGGGGTAGTGAGGGTGTTCCCCCACCCTCCCGATCCTGCCCCGTATGACATGGTAGCTCTTTACTTGCTGTCCTTCCTCTATTTGGTAGCCGTTATCTTACTGACAGTTTATAATATTCAGCCTCTTACCTGGCCCCGTAAATTTGGGGACTTGTGATAATCCGATAACCAAAATTATTACAATATAGCATTCACGTTTGTATATTCTTTTCTTTCTTCTCCACCCTACGGCCCCCTGCGGCCGAGGCGCACGTAGCCCCCTGCGGCTGCGTGCCCCTAATTACGTTCTTATACAGCCGCCCCACTTCCACTTGCTCCTCCTCTCTCCTTTACACTTGCCGTGGCGGGCGTTCTCCGTGCGCAGCCACGCCCCCGTTTCCGCCTTTCCCCCGGTCGATTCACTACCGTTTACCTTTGTTTCCACTCCCCTACCACAACTCTCTTTCCCCCCACTTTCAAAAATAAAAATGCCTTGTGCTTGAGATATCCTATGAAAACCCTACTGGTGACGTCACCGATTTCTTCAAACTACTGGTAAGTTCTTCACATATTATTTTTTTTTAAAGTTCAAAATATACTTTCAATCCACCCCCGTTAACCCCACAGCTGTCTTCCTGTCACGCCTGGAACAAGGTAATCAACAATATAATCGGACTGCGCACGCTGCGTCGCCTCGCGTGTGATACGCCCCTCGACAGGAGGGCTTAACCAGCCAATTATCTTCTGTATTGGGCAACCAGCTAGCTACCGCCTACAGGGAACCGTCATCTATCTATCGAGTTTCCTGCTCGATCAATAGGGATCCTCATCTACTCATTGATCAATAATCACCAAATCGTAGGAAACCGTGCACGCACACACACCCTTACACGTGGTCGCGACCTAGGCCAATCAGTGTCTCCGAGCGGTCGCACGTGATGTTTTCGTGCTCCGCCCCCTTCTCTCCCGTAACGTAGCGGACTGCTCTCGCACTTGTCCGGCTACCATTCATTTCATTGCCAATACTAATTTGTCAAACCTTCGCCGCGCACGTGTGCAACACCTCCCACCTCACGTATTCAATTCCTTCCCCCTCCCTCACAATTTCACATTGCTTGTTGTGCGTGGCATACTCACCAAGTGCTCTTGATGCGGGGCCACTCGACTGCGTGCACCCCTCCAAGCGGCTCGCCACCTCCCCTCGTCTGGACCACGTCTGGACACTCGCCAACCGCGGGCGGGATACTTCTCAACCGGCTCCCGAAGGCCAATATCCGGATTGCGCTGTCCGGTCTTCTCGCAGTTCCGCGATGGTCCTGTAGTCCTCAAAAGGGGGCAGCGGCAGAGTGGGCCGCGCCGCCGGGCCTCCTCGCAACGGGAGCACTCGGAAAAGATAAAAATAAAAGTGGACCTCAAACAGATCTCAGCAGTGCCTCCAACTTGTCGGGGGAAATTCTCCCGGGGTCGGCTGAGCCGTCCGCGGACCTCCGGGCAGGGAGGCCCCAACTCCTCCCGTATATCCCAAAAATGAGTATGAGGCACACGCAAGAAGCAAGGTGATTCTGCTGTTTATTGAACAAACGGCAGGGATGGGTCAAGGATCGTACGCGTCCGTCCTGACACACACTCTTCATCACGGGCTCGCAGGCCCTTTTTATCTTAGTATGACGCGCTACTTGCGTCACCTGGGAAAGTTAGCAAGAAACCTATCGCCACTCTGGATTGGCTCCTCGAGTGGTAGGGTTAGTATAGCATACGTATAGAGAGCATTGTTAGTGGTTGAGGGTTAGTCAGGTGGTATACTTGGGTTGTCCCTTCAAATTGATACATGAAAATTGTTACATGGAGACCCCTGAGGATTGGTCAATGTTAGTGGCGTCAGTGATAAGAGCCCCATGTTCTGATTGGTCCACACACGAGCCCCCCAGTCAGGGACCATCGCTGTTCCCAGCTCGCGGTGCACCTGTCATTTGCAACAATGTTTCACTATGGGTATGTACAGACAATGTGAGATTTATTCATGTGCTGGAAGGCCGGCTACTCCCACCGCTGCAGATGTCCTTTGAGACGCTTAATAGTATCTGCCTGAGTCTTGAAGCAGGGAATCCAGGCGTCTCCCTCCTCCCGGGCCTGGCACCCTGTCAGGTTTGGCTTGATCACGTGAGGTGGGACCGTGGTTGAGGCAGAATTCTGCACAATTAATATTGTTTTTTTTCCACTGTATGCCTGGCTTGATTGCAGGTGTGACCTTGGCGTCGGCTTGTGGCATGCGAATTAGCAACATTGTGCCCTTGACTGTCTGCTTTCGCCGGGCTCATTCTGCGGGATCAGCAACTGAACTCTGGCTCATTCGATGTTCAAGGGACTCTTGCTTGAGGCCTACTTGGGCCTGGTGTATAAGTGGAGCCATCTGATACACAGGCGCTTTAGGTTATGGTATCATATTGCTTTATCTCCAGTATCGTGTCTTCATTATACTTTTCATTATTGCGCATGGTTTTAGGAGAAGCGTGAGCAAACTTTTTTAGATGCGTTCATTGTGCATCTGGCGTTTCTGCATTTTGAGAAGCCTATGTGAAAAATAATAAAGATGCGTGTCTGTGGGTGTGTCCGTCACTTATGTCGTAGCACTGAGTATGTTCTTCGTGTAGATTGGTGTGGGAGTGTCCAGTGTGTATGTTGCACGGGTATTCTGACCGTTGGCTAGGCCGTCATGGCATCTCTAACGATGTGTTAAGTTAGTGCTGGATGATTCAGTCGAGTCCCTCCATGCCGCAGGGTATGGCAGGCTGGCGGGCACGCGGCTGGGCACGCGGGAGGGCACATCCGTATGTTCTTGTACCAGGGTATTTGGTCGTCTGGTAGATGGGCAAACTCTTCTCGTGGCGGGTGCCTGGGCCGCGATCCTCTAGGCCAGGGGAGAGAGGGGATTGGTGGGAGCCTTTTCTTCCATTCTCCCACTTCACTAATCCGGCCCCTGCAGTATAATGTAACCTGGCCCCTGCAGTGTAACGTAATCCGGCCCCTGGAGTGTAACGTAACCTGGCCCCTGGAGTGTAACGTAATCCGGCCCCTGGAGTGTAACGTAATCCGGCCCCTGGAGTATAACGTAATCCGGCCCCTGGAGTGTAACGTAATCTGGGCCCTGCAGTGTAATGTAATCCGGCCCCTGGAGTATAACGTAATTCCGGCCCCTGGAGTGTAACGTAACCTGGCCCCTGGAGTGTAACGTAATCTGGCAAATGCCATATCATATCATAATGTAATTTGGCCCCTGGAGTGTAACGTAATCCGGCCCCTGCGGTGTAACCTAATCGGGCCCCTGCAGTATAATGTAACCTGGCCCCTGCAGTGTAACGTAACCTGGCCCCTGGAGTGTAACGTAATCCAGCCCCTGGAGTATAACGTGATCTGGCCCCTGGCGTGTAACATAACCTGGCCCCTGGAGTGTAACGTAATCCGGGCCCTGGAGTATAATGTAATCCGGCCCCTGGAGTTTAACGCAGCCTGGCCCCTGGAGTGTAACGTAATCTGGCCCCTGCAGTATAACGTAATCTGGCCCCTGGAGTGTAACCTAATCTGGCCCCTGGAGTGTAATGTAACTTGGCCCCTGGAGTGTAACGTAATCTGGCCCCTGCAGTGTAACCAAATCCGGCCCCTGCAGTATAATGTAACCTGGCCACTGCAGTGTAATTTAACCTGGCCCCTGGAGTATAACGTAATCTGGCCCCTGGAGTGTAACGCAATCCGGCCCCTGGAGTATAATGTAATCTGGCTCTGGAGTGTAACGTAATCCGAGCCCTGGAGTATAACGTAATCTGGCCCCTGGCGTGTAACGTAACCTGGCCCCTGGAGTGTAACGTAATCCGGCCCCTGCAGTGTAACGTAATCCGGCCCCTGGAGTGTAATGTAACCTGGCCCCTGAAGTCTAACATAATGTGGCCCCTGCAGTGTAACATAATCTGGCCGCTGGAGTGTAACCTAATCCGGCCCCTGGAGTGTAACGTAATCCGGCCCCTGGAGTATAACGTAATCTGGCCCCTGGAGTATAACGGGTGTCCAGTCATTTGGTCGACTGAAAACTGTTCGAATGACATTTGGTCGATGCAATTTGGTCGAAAACCAAATGGTCGAAATTTTTTTTTTATTTATATATTTATTTTACTGGTTTTCGTTTTTTAAAAAAAGGGGTTTTTAGAGAAAAAAAGGGGGTTGGGGGGGACCCCCCCAAAAAAATTAAAAAAGGGGTGAAAATAAAAAAATAAAAAATTCGACCATTTGGTTTTCGACCAAATTGGTTCAACCATTTGTCTGGTCGACCAATTTTTTTCGACCAAATGTCTGGTAACCAGTATAACGTAACCTGGCCCCTGGAGTCTAATGTAATATGGCCCCTGCAGTGTAACGTAATCCGGCCCCTGGAGTATAATGTAATCCGGTACCTGGTGTGTAACGTAACCTAGCCCCTGGAGTGTAACGTAATGTGGCCCCTGCAGTGTAACATAATCTGGCCCCTGCAGTATAACGTAATCTGGCCCCTGGAGTGTAACCTAATCTGACCCCTGGAGTGTAACGTAATCTGGCCCCTGCAGTGTAACCTAATCCGGCCCCTGCAGTATAATGTAACCTGGCTCCTGCAGTGTAACGTAATCCGGCCCCTGGAGTGTAACATAACCTGGCCTCTAGAGTGTAACGTAATCTGGCCCCTGCAGTGTAACGTAATCCGGCCCCTGGAGTATAACGTAATCTGGCCCCTGGCGTGTAACGTAACCTGGCTCCTGCAGTGTAACGTAATCCGGCCCCTGGAGTGTAACATAACGTAATGTGGCCCCTGCAGTGTAACATAATCTGGCCCCTGCAGTATCACGTAATCAGGCCCCTGGAGTGTAACCTAATCTGGCCCCTGGAGTGTAACATAATCTGGCCCCTGCAGTGTAACGTAATCTGGCCCCTGCAGTGTAACGTAATCCGGCCCCTGGAGTATAACGTAATCTGGCCCCTGGCGTGTAACGTAACCTGGCCCCTGGAGTGTAACGTAATCCAGGCCCTGGAGTATAACGTAATCCGGCCCCTGGAGCGTAACGTAACCTAGCCCCTGGAGTGTAACGTAATCTGGCCCCTGGAGTGTAACATAATCTGGCCCCTGCAGTGTAACGTAATCTGGCCCCTGGAGTGTAACGTAATCCAGGCCCTGGAGTATAACATAATCTGGCCCCTGGCGTGTAACGTAACCTGGCCCCTGGAGTGTAACGTAATCCAGGCCCTGGAGTATAACGTAATCGGGCCCCTGGAGCGTAACGTAACCTGGCCCCTGGAGTGTATTGGACCATGGTGGAATTCATTTTGCTATCATTGCACGATTTGCACTTTCTCTCCCTCTCACGTGCTCAATGGTGAATTAATAAAGGGAGGCTGACTGCCGCGTCCATTCTTTCTCCCCACCCATGGCTCTTTCTGTGTTGTATTTTTTGATTTTCTTGGTATTTTGTCCTGTACCAGAGTACATCTGTAGCACCAACGGGTCCTTTAAACTAAACACGTCATCTTTCACATAACATGTCTCAGACTGGAGGATTGCTGTCATCCCTCTTCTATGTCCGTGTGTGTCTCTCTTTTCAAGGCACAGGTTTACTTGTGCATAGTCTCACCCTCTCCACCACTCCCATCACACCACTATTCATAAATCTCCCCTGAGCCCCCGGCACACTCACCCCATTCCAGTTTCAGCTGTACTATTGCATTAGAGTACAGATAGGCGAAGTTGGGATGCGAGGAGGGGGGCACGGCCTGTGGGCATTGCATGGTCATTTACCCACCCATAGACCACCCATGGCCATGCAGTGCCCTATGGCCATTCCACCAACTACCTGCCTCTTTCTGCCTACAATACACACTCCTATACGCTCTCTTTGAGCTAACTCTATCATTTATTTATCTATTTATGTTTTCATGTGCAAAGTGCCTAAGACCTGGGGAATCAGGGGACTGTTTCAGGACATGTTACACACATTGTGGCTGCACATAGTAAACAACAGTCAGATAGTAAACAACAATAATAAAAGTGATAACGGCATTCCCACAATGGTAGGATTAGAACCCTGATCGTTAGCATCACAGGTGCAGGCCTTAGCCTTCGTGCTGATGCTGCTTTGCTTTCATGTGATAACATCAAACTTTGTGCTGCACAGGGCCTGCCAGTGTTATTTCCTAACTGTCACCTAGCTTAATTGCAACTGTAAAGGAGCTCCTGGTGTGATAAAAAATGTCTTAATCAAATTGCCTTCAGGCACTCAATCTACAAGCAATATGTGTTTACCTTGAATGTGATATTTTCGCTCGAGCTGTGTTAAAAGCAAGCATTGGCAATGCCAACAGTTTTGGCTTGGGTATAGGAAATTGACAGCCAATTTTCCAGCCACTGCTATCATATGCTCAGGCATTCAAACCCTTTGCCAGCTGTTGCCATTTTAGTCGCAGTCAAATGCCTATGCCATGCCTACACAAAAACAAAACTGCTGTCTTTGCAAATGTCTGCTCTTGACAATTAGCCTCTCTACTCAGCCCTGTGTGTGTCTCAGCCCATGTGATGATTTCAGATTAAAAGCACAGATAACTTCCTAATTTTGGTGAAATGAAGCCACCGTTCACCCGACTGCATGTGCCATCCTGCCCTTCTCTTTCACGCTCCACCGCAGCCCTTTGATACCCTCACTCATCTCATTGACTGAATTCAAACAGTGACGATTTTTCATTGTGTTTGATTCTGGGGTGAAATATCTACAAAACAGATGGTGGGGAGGGGACGATGGGAAAGATTAGAGCAGGTGGGCGACGCCTCGGTCTACTTTAGATTTTCATGGGAAATCACATTTCCGCAGCACACTTAAATGTTGGTTCTTCCTCTGTTAAGTTACTAGGGATTTATTTAATGTATTTTATTGTTTGCTTGTTAGGCGCTGACACAATAAGAAAACACTGTTTCAAAGCGCCCCATAGATCAAAAGAAGGACAGTGGCAGTGACAGGGCAGAGAGCCATGACACTGATCATTGCTACCAGCGGTAATTAAAGCTCCCACCTCACTTCCAAAGTATAGCCCTTGACCTCTCAACCACTTCCACCTGAGCGGTTACCCAAACCTGAAAACTTGAAAATAAAAAATAAACAAAAAAGAAATGGCTACAATTAAATCAAAAACTCTAATAAAAGTAGCCACTGGCAAACAAGTCGGCTCAGCCCGCTGAAACTCCTGTTCAATAGAATTGCTTTCACACCTCATTCACCTAATGCATGAGGCAGGCAGGCGTGCGGCGCGGCCGAGGTGCCTCCCGGAGGTATCGCTGCTTGTCACCGTCGCTGAGATGAGATCGCTGCATTAGCTCTGAAATGACACTGCACAGCGGAGCTTCCAGGAGGAGACGGCGCACCGAGTGCGAGTCGCTGATTGTTGTGATCGCACTCGTCAGCCGGCTGGGGCAAGGGCCGGGGAAGTAGACGGCGGCCGGGGCGAATCGTTGATTGCCTCCATCTAACCTAGTTTGTTGCATTTTCAGCACGTGGCCGGGGCCATGTATCGATGCCATGGCCATGTATCGATGCCATGGCCGAGTTGGAAGCAGATACTTTGAGCATAATGCTGGCAGTGAAAGAACCCTGATGCACATTCAATGTGTTGTGTTCATAAAATGTCTGCTCTTTTGGAAGTTCTATGATATCTTGTTAAGGTAGTGCACAGCACTGGTATCATTGCACCTCGTAGGGGTTACAGAAGTGGCATCCCAAACCCTTTGATCCCTGCGATGGCATCACAGAACATGACCTTTGAATCTTTTATTTTCAAAAGAACTGATATCACCCAGCAACTGACTCTAACAAACAAGCATTGGCAAAGCCAACAGTTTTTGCATTTGTGTGGGCATGGGTAAGCAGTTACCAGGCACTACCATAATGGCAATACTTGGCCATAAAATGGCAACAGCTGCAAAATGGTTTGCGTTCTTGGGCCTATGATAGCCGTGCATACATGACTCTCTAATATCAGTGCACAAGACACAACTGTTGGCTTGGAAAATGCTTGTTTTTAACTAGAGTCCAAAATCACTAAGTCACGCATGCTGCTTTTAAATCAAATAGCTGAAGGAAGCCTTGTTTAAAACATGTTTTAGGACACTAGCAGAGCATTTGCAGTTGCAAGCAAGCCATTAACGCTGCTTTAAAAAACAATGACATCCATTTACATCTCTAGATTTGATGTTACTGCTTGATTAAGCTAGGCCAAAGAGATCCCCAGAGGATGTGTTTTGGACCAAGATGGTCAGGTAGTGGGTGGGATGGGCTAAAGGATTAGCAAGGCTATTGGTGTGAAAGTGTGCATAAATAACTAAACAACAGCAGCGAGCTGGGCTTCACATCTTATCTCCCCCGAAGCTGCACTCCAAAGCAATAGTTTTGGTTCATAGGTGGTGCTTCAGTGCCACATAATAGCCAAAACGAAAAATCACTAGAACAGTAAAAAAAAAAAAAAAGAATCCTACAATGTGTATAAAACGAATGCATGCATTCATAATGTTACAGAAACTCCTGGTTAACCCGGAAGCACCACTGGATTCCTGGGCTTCGCCTCCGGGCTGATCACTGCAGTATGTCGGAGGAGCCCATCGCATCTGCTGTGGGCACCAGGGACTGGGAGGAGGTCTCATGTGAAAGCCCAGAGTCTCAGGAGAATGGGAAATGTGACCACAGGGCCACGCGTTCGACCCCCTGCTCAGTCCTGAATGACGGCTGCAGGGAAAGCAGGGGCTTAAGGGGAAAGAAGTAAGGGAATTGAAGTGTATCCTTAGTGCCGAACTGGTGCAAACTGACAGCTCAAGCGAGCAGCGGGCATAGGGATTATCCTCAGTGCCTAAATGGTGCAAACTCACAGCTCTAGCGAGTGCACAATCAGAACTCAAGCGAGCTGTGGCAATGGAGATTATGTTTAGTGCCTAAATGGCTTAAACTCACAGTTCTAGTGTGTGCACACTAAGAGCTCTATCAAGCAGTAGGAATTGAAATCCTCCTTAGTGCCAATTTGGTGCAAATTGACAGCTCAAGCGAGCAGTGGGAATGGAGATTAGCCTTACTGCCAAACTGGTGCAAAACGACAGCTCAAGCGAGCAGTGGGAATAGAGATTATCCTCAATGTCTCTCGAGCAGTGGAAATGGAGACTATCTTCAGTACCTAAATGGTGCAAATGCACATTTCTAGTGAGTGCACACTCAGAGCTCAAGCGAGAAGTGGAAATGGAAATTATCCTCAGTGCCTAAATGGTGCAAACTCACAGTTCTAGTGAGTGCACACTCAGAGCTCGAGCAAGTAGTGGGAATGGAGATTATCCTTAGTGCCAAATTAGTGCAAACTGACGGCTCAAGTGAGCAGTGGGAATGGAGATTATCCTTGGTGCCTAAATGGTGCAAACCCACAGTTCCAGCAAGAACACACTCAGAGCTCAAGCTAGCAGTGGTATGGAGATTATCCTTAGTGCCAAATTGGTGCAAACTGACAGCTCAAGCGAGCAGTGGGAATGGAGATTATCCTCAATGTCTCTCGAGCAGTGGGAATGGAGATTATCCTTGGTGCCTAAATGGTGCAGACCACAGTTCCAGCGAGTGCACACTCAGAGCTCAAGCGAGCAGTGTCAATGGAAATTATCCTTAGCTTTTAATTGGTGCAAATTCACAGTTTTAGTGAGTGCACACTCAGAGCTCTAGCAAGTAGTGGGAATGGAGATTATCCTTATTACTAAACTCCCAGCTCGAGTGAGCAGTTGGAATCGAGATTATCCATAGAGCCAAAATGATACAAACTCAGTTGTAGTTAGTACACACTCAGAGCTTAATCGAGCAGTGGAAATGGAGATTATCATCAGTGCCTAAATGGTGTAAACTCACAGTTCTAGTAAGTGCACACTCAGAGTTCTAGCAAGCAGTGGGAATGGAGATTATCCTTACTGCCAAACTGGTGCAAACCGACAGCTCAAGCGAGCAGTGGGAATAGAGATTATCGTCAATGTCTCTCGAGCAGTGGAAATGGAGACTATCTTCAGTACCTAAATGGTGCAAATGCACATTTCTAGTGAGTGCCCACTCAGAGCTCAAGCGAGAAGTGGAAATGGAAATTATCCTCAGTGCCTAAATGGTGCAAACTCAAAGTTCTAGTGAGTGCACACTCAGAGCTCGAGCAAGCAGTGGGAATGGAGATTATCCTTAGTGCCAAATTAGAGCAAACTGACGGCTCAAGTGAGCAGTGGGAATGGGGATTATCCTTAGTGCCAAATTGGTGCAAAATGACAGCTCAAGCGAGCAGTGGGAATGGAGATTATCCTTGGTGCCTAAATGGTGCAAACCCACAGTTCCAGCAAGAACACACTCAGAGCTCAAGCGAGCAGTGGTATGGAGATTATCCTTAGTGCCAAATTGGTGCAAACTGACAGCTCAAGCGAGCAGTGGGAATGGAGATTATCCTCAATGTCTCTCGAGCAGTGGGAATGGAGATTATCCTTGGTGCCTAAATGGTGCAGACCCACAGTTCCAGCGAGTGCACACTCAGAGCTCAAGCGAGCAGTGTCAATGGAAATTATCCTTAGTTTTTAATTGGTGCAAATTCACAGTTTTAGTGAGTGCACACTCAGAGCTCTAGCAAGTAGTGGGAATGGAGATTATCCTTAGTACTAAATTGGTGCAAACTCCCAACTCGAGTGAGCAGTTGGAATCGAGATTATCCATAGAGCCTAAATGATACAAACTCAGTTCTAGTTAGTACACACTCAGAGCTTAATCGAGCAGTGGAAATGGAGATTATCATCAGTGCCTAAATGGTGTAAACTCACAGTTCTAGTAAGTGCACACTCAGAGTTCTAGCAAGCAGTGGGAATGGAGATGATCCTTAGGTCCAGGTTGGTGCAAACTCACAGCTCTAGTGAGCAGTTGGAATTGAGATTATCCTCAGTGCCTAAATGGTGCAAACTCAGTTCTTGCGAGAGCACACTCAGAGTTTAAACGAGCAGTGGAAATGGAGATTATCCTCAGTGCTTAAATGGTGCAAACGCACAGCTCTAGCGAGCAGAGCGGGTTTGTAATTCACTTCACATTTATTTAATCAACACATTTAAATTACAATTTAAGTCATCAAATAAAAAAATATTAAAACATTCTTAAAAAATTGCCTTTCATTAATAAAACTCCATACCTTTTCGATGGAGCAATGACATAACACACAACAACCTGAATGTATTTAATTTAGCAAGAAAATCTGACACAGAATGTAAAACACACCCAATCGTCTTTTACAACAGTTGCATATCACTTTGCAACCTTTGCAAACTTTGCATCACTTTGCATCGTTGTGTGTTTGGTTAATTGGTCGAAAAATCTTTCTTTCCATTTGCAGAACGATGAACGCGGCTGGAAAAGAGGCGATGGCCAAACGCCCCTCCCCTCGCAAGATGTTGTTGCTATTCTGGCAAAATGTATAGCATTTAGATGGGGGGGGGCAAGTAAATGCAAAGAACCATGAACGAGCCATGAGTGTAAAAAATAGCGCATCACCCCCACCTCCCAGAAAATGAGAGAGACCAGTTGGGTGTCTGGGGTCCAGTAAAGGTAAACTCCTCATCCAGGTTAAGCCCCAACAAGGTCGCTAAAAAATAGGCGACAATGCATAAAGACTGCCAGTGGCCATCCTTGCTTGAGGTAACGTTGGACGTAGCGCCTCGAAACAGGAACACACAGTAAGCGGCACCATCCTTTCTCTAGGCGCTTTACAGCAGTAGGGTAGGGGAGCTGCTGATGAACGACTAGCCAATCAGTGTAGGGGAAGAGGTGACAGTGAAATGGAACGATACATGCTGACAGGTCGTGTAATGATGCCATGCAGCACAACCACTTCCGCTGGACACGTGGTTAGCAGCACTGAGCCTATCACTCACGCGACGTCACTTGTCCTCTCTGTACCTTATGGATAGGACCGATATTGCCAAATGCTGCAGAAAATCCCCCTAAAGATGTCAGGTGTGGAAGAGCCAGGGAGTGGCCACGGGGCGCAGCCTCCTCCTCCCCCCGGTTCGCCCCTGGTGCCTAGTTCGCCCCCAGCCTCCCGCTGGCGCCCTATTAACTCCGGCCCCCAACCAGCACCAAAAGCTGACACCGCTACTGTTTACTAAAGAATGTTCATTTTACTCTGCGTGACCTCTCTCTCAAATTAGACCATTTTATGCTCCCTCTCAACAACGCTCAAAACGCACACTCTCTTCCCACCTTGCTGCCTCGCCCCCGGTCTAGCACCCTCATTAAATCGTGCTTGGAGCAGCATATACCTGTTGTTTCCATTGAGGTTGCAGTGCCTGGCATCCAAAGGGTTCATCTCTCCCTCTGCCTTGCTGCGACATTATCCCAGTGGTCCCAGTGGTCATTGGATTGGAGAGCTGAGTCGCTTCACTTGCAGTGGAGAATTATTTCTTGTGGGCGCAGTGGTGTTTGTTCACTACAGCATTTTGAAATGCGCGAGGGTTTATGTTAACTGGCATGCCCTAGAACTAATGGGAAGAGGGCATTTTTAGCAGTTTTATTCATTTTTTTATTTTATTCTTTAAAGCGTGGACCTGGCTTGAGAGTAGTGGAGCGCTGTATAGGTTGTGGGTAGCCAGCATTGGGGCGGCCATCTTTTAACAGTAGTGCAGTACTGTGAGTTGAGGTCTGTGCGTCAGTCTGTGCGTCCATTAGAATTAGTCCTTTGCCGGGTGTTGAAAAATCCATGTTATGAGAGATTTGAGAAATTGGAGAATTGTGGGGGCATTCTGAGCCAAAACCGGGGGTCCAGTTCCACAGGGTGGGTGTGTGACAAGAGAAGGATGGTTTGCAGGTCCTTTCTTTGCAGACTAGTGATTCGAGGCTGTGGGCCGATCTGCTGCATGAGGAGCGTGTTACCAGATATGTAGAGCTGCTTTGTAGATGATGACGTCTCCAAGAAGTCACACTGCCAGCTGCACCTCCTCAGAGGTATTCTGCCTTTCCTCTCCTTCCCCCAGAAGCTCACTGTCTCCAGAGCTCTGGTTCTCTTTAGGCTGGACTATTGCAACCGCCTCTTTCTAAATCTGCCTGCTTCTACTCTCCGTCCTCTGCAACTCATCCAGAAAAGGACTGCAAGACCTGTCCTTGGCCTCAAGCCCAGGGATCGTATCTCTCCAGCACTGAAATCACTACACTGGCTCCCAGTGGCTGCGAGGATTAAGTTCAAAACCCTCTGCATCATCCACAAGTCCTTCTGGGGTCTGGGGCCTCAATACCTTCAACTTGCTCTTCTTAAATATCTTCCTTCTCAAGCTCTTCGCTGATACGCCTCCAACTCCCTCAGGGTCAGTCGCTTCTCCAAGAAACAAGTTGGTGGTAGATCTCTTTCATCGGCGGGTGCCTCCCTCTAGTAAAGCCTCCCTGCCTCCCTTGAACTTGAAGAGAACCATCTCCGTTTCCGGAAGCACCTCAGAACCTTTCTCCTTGCTTCTTTCTCTCCCCCTATCCTCTGCTGCCCTCCTGGCTGAAACCGGTACTGCATTGGCTACCTGGACACCCTCTGATCTTGGGCCCAGGTCCCTCCCCTGCCAGTGTCACACACTCGCACTGCCCACCTGGCAACCCCCACACTTGCGGACTGTTCTGTATCCCTACAGTCCCCCTACCAGGCCTCGATAGCTGATGTCCGCACTTACCCATGCACTTGCCACATGCTGGCCATTTTTTAAAAACTATTGTTATTATCTATTCCCGTGTACTGCACTTTCCCTTCCTCACTTCCCTCGCACTTGCGCGGTCTGAATAACACCGGGCCGAGTAGGATCGTTGTCTGTCCCCCTTTGTTCCCCTCCCTTGCTTCGTCACTCCTTGAAACACTTGTGTATAGGTACGTTATAAATGCCATATCATATCATATCATGCAGTCTTGAACAGTGCTTGGAGAGGAAGCCAATGTCGTTTGTGTGGAACGGGGGCAGAGGTTGATTCCATCACTTTGCCACGAACCCGTAAGAATATGTTCTTCAGCATGGTGGACTGCTTTAAGGGAAGCCAAGTGGGCCGTTGAGAGTCCCGTCCAGAGGGCATTTCCCCCATCTATGTGTGAGACCATGAGGGCCTGCACTGCAGTCCGGAAGTCATGCGGCGGGATGAAGGGTTTCATTTTGCAAAAGGTGGAGATTCAGGGCCAGGAGGCTTGAGCCTGCTTAGCTGTGTGTTTCTAGAAGGACAGGCTGCTGTCAATGGGGAAATCTAAGACTCTGAGAGTTGTGGATCAAATCCTTCTGGGTACATATCATTGAACCATTGTTGGACACGTTGTTGTTTAGCGGGTGCACCAATGACAATTCATAATTCAGTCTTCGATTGGTTTAGTTTGAGGTAGGCAGTGGACATTCTGGACTGGATCATTGCTAGGGAATCACGGAGACGAGTGATACCCTGCACACTATTTACTCTCATGTACAACTAAGTATTGTCCGTGCATTGGTGGATGGCTACATTGGGATCTTTCAGGAGAGTGCCCAGAGGCTCCATGTAAAGGTTAAAACGTATTGTTGGGAGGATGGAGTCGGTTAGAATGCAACAAGTTCCTCTGGACGGCCTGGTGTCTGCCCTAGAGGAAGGAGGTTAACCAATTCAGGACAACGCCAAAGAATCAATCCCATCCTGTCAGCGAGGAGGGAGAGGAGATGCGGTGCAGTGATCGACAGTGTCAAATGCAGCCGAGAGGTCAAGGAGCAAAGGAGGCATTCTTATACATGATTTGTAGAGCAGTGGATGGGCAGGAATTATTCTGAGAGTTGTTGTTGTGAAGGCTGTAGAAGCAAGTGTTCCCATTAAACTGTCCCAAGACAAGGAGTTTTGTAATCCTGAACACCTGGGTCTCCCTCCTCTTACATATTTGTTGAGGGAGACTAAAAATAAACACAAATGCCAATAGTCATGTGTCAAATCTTTAATGGTGCACTGATAATCAGGATGGGATATTTATAGAAAGAAAGTTTCAGATATTGCCAAAGAAAATCTTCTACATTTCTTTGCAGATGCTTTTTCAGTCGTACGCACATTGTTCGCACACATTTTGCTGAATTGTTTTTCATTCATTTTATTTTTAAATTTGAGGGGCCCAGAGGCGTACTTAGCCCTCGGATGACGGACAATGGGCAAGCAGTCCCTGCCTTTAACTTGTCCGACAACCTCCCATCTGATCATACCAGCCACAACACACATGCCCTCCTTGCTGGCAGTCAGGCAAAGTGGAATAACAAAGAGCAGCTTCTGCGCTCGCTCACAGGGCCCGGCGAAACATTTGTCAAGGCTCGTAGTGGCCCGTTTCAATATGATTTATTTGCTATAGTTTGCTAGTTTGCCTTTGCTATAGTTAGGAGGGGGACACAGTCTGTGGCACTCTTGAGTTGCTTAAATAAGAATGGATACAAAGGAATGCCCTTTAATCTCACAGGGCAGGCAGTCAGAGGGGAGCTGAAGCACTAAATGGCCACTGAAAAGTTAGTAATTCCTCTGTCAGCAAGATGCTAATGCAGATACAACCAAAGCTGGATGCTATCAAAGGCAATCTACAACCTGCTGCCAAGCACACATTTAAAGTCTTCAGTTAAGGCAGTGGTCCTCAAACTAGGGGACCCGAAGGATGTCGGGGGGAGGAGAGCGGGGGGGGAGCAGGCTCTTAAAAATAAGATGAATGTTTTTAATATAAAAAAGGGTTAAGGTGACTGCTTTTAATAGAAAATATAAGCAGTAGAAAATCTGCTTATAAAGAGCCTGGGCCCCCATTGGATATCCTTTTTGGCCCCCTAGGGGGTTCAACACCTAGGTAGGCGTGATCAGAAATTATTATTTTGTACTCTGGGGTGGGGAGCGCTCGGTATGGAAAAGTTTGAATACCACAGAGTTAAGGTGCCAGCAGCCAGAAAAGGGCAGCCTGTAACATGCACACAAGGCAAAGTGCACATTTAATGCCATGAAAGTAAGAAATATATTGCACTGTTGTAAAACAGCAAAATAGGGACAGCTGTGTGCCCTCTTCCCTGAGGCTCTTGAACACATACACAGCACAACAAATTCACAACACTGTGGGACGGATATGTTCTAATTTGTCTTCCGGACTGTTCCAGCAAAAGGTATGCAGAACACTCATCTGCACAATATGGATTGTCATGATCACTAGCAACATCACAGTCAAAAATAGTTGCAAGCAGTGACATCAGTCTTCAATACTCTAGGACACTTTTGGTAAAGATATTGAAAGACGTTTTCACGTGTAAGCTAAGAGAATAATATAACGTTCAATATAAAAATATTCACTATTATTAACATACAACAACTCAAAAGTTTAGTAAACCATTTAGGGTTTATCTTCATAGCAGAAATTGCAACCTAAATCCCTTCTAGCCACACCCAGTGTCAACAGACCAAGCACAGTGAGATTAAATGATTTGGCCAGGATCACACATTTCATTAAATCAGTTAAATCAGTATCTGGACCCAGGCTGTGATTTAAGAACTTGACTACATATCTTCCCAGTTATAGGTCACATACATATTTTTTAAGGTTTGGGTTTCCAAAAACATAAGCATTAGTTTCTCTATCAATGCCTTGAAAAGTACACAAATCACATAAGAAACCAACCTGACATTATATACATTAGTATAGAAATAGGACAAGCAAAAAGACAAGTATAGATTTATTTTCACCACCCTGAATACACAATTGCAGTAACAGCCTGCAATGGAATGTGGACCTAAAAACAATATTTCGTTTTTTTAAAAAAAAGGCATTTGCAGTGAAAGAGACTTCAATATAAGGTAATCTGTTTGAGCCATTATTTTACACACCATGCAGCATTATACCCCCTTCCATTTATTATCATGCACCAATCGTACATTTTAAGGGACAACCCTCCTTACCCGTGTGCCCCTGTGTCTGGATGATCAACCTCTAATCGGTTTATTGAAATAAGGTTGACCCAAAGCTGAAATTGGGAGTGCTGGTAGAGCAGTGGAAAAGGTGCTGTGCTTCCCTGCGCTTTTAATTGTCACACGAAAAGTGTCAGGTGGAAAGACATTGGACAGCTGATCCTGCTTCAGTGGAGAAAGTTCAGGGCTTATTCCTGTCCTGAGTTGGCTGTGTGCGAGACACAGGACTCAGTCCATGAAATCGGGCCAGTCCCACAACATGCAGGATGGTTGACCACCCCACACAAACCCAGCCCTGTTCCCTGACATTGGGTTTCATCTGGACTGGTTTAGCTGCCAACTTGGTATAAGATGAACACAGAGAACTCACACAAAGGGGATGTGCGTCAACCATATGGATCTTTTTTGGCCCATTTCAATACAACCTTATCTAAGTGGCTGCATTTTAGTAGTTTCCCTGTTCATTCATCTATTGTAGCTGTGACTGCATATGGGTGGGCTGCTAGGACAAGCACCTGCCATGCTCATATCACAAATATGCTCCCCTTTTACTTCTTTCCCTCCTGCTTCCTTTTTCTGCCATACAGCATTCTTTTTGCCCTCCTTTTTTCCTTACTAGCAATTTCCTCTCTACTATCATACTCTTTTTTTGCTCTTTTTGAACACTATGTCATCCTCTGTTCTTGCCTCATTCCCTTAATCCTCCTGTCGCCTTTTCTTTTTTCATTTCTGGCAAAGGATCTGTCATGTATCATCCTGCTTCTCGATGGTCTTTATGGCATAAGTGGAGAAACCGCCCTTCTGTATCAGTCGGGCCTGTGGTCTGCATTTGTTGTCTCACCCAGCATGGCGCCCGAAATACTCTATGTGTCGCTAGCTCATGTTTTTCCTCTAGACACGTGAACCATGTGTCATTGGTGAGCGCCCACAGCCATTGCAGTCTGCGCAGTGTTCCATAAAGATAAGGGTATTTTTTCAAAACCATACCTCTCAAAAGTAAGGTTTTGGATATCTAGCTCAGGGCAATTCTTCCTTCTGTGAACTTGCTCCTACTGTTTCCTTTTTTCTTTCCCTTTCCTCTTGGATCCTTACCTACCTCCTCTCCATCTGGCATCTGATGTTGTCTTTGCTGTTGCTCAACCCTTACCTGCTTCCTCAAAATCTATCATTGGACTTTCCCTAACTGCTCTCAATAATTTCAGATCGCTCCGTTCAATACTTACGGATTGCTGCTCTCAATAAGTACTGATTTGTTCTCTAATACCTACGAATTGTTGCATCCTGAACGATCCTGATTCCCAAACTCCACTCCATGGAGCATCTAAGTTTTTTTGTTAACTCTTGTGGGTTTTTCCCTTTTCTGGAGTTTACTCTGGGGGCACGCCATCCGTAGCAGTTGTTTCCGGGTGGTGTGGCTTCCAGAGAGGACCAACCTTATCTGCTGAATTCACATCTGTGACAGAAGCATGGAACAGGACTGCTTGCTAAGACTTCTCACAAACCTCAGGTAAGCCCTAACCCTGACAGGTTCTTTGTTGTGAAAATACTGCTCTCTCCCTCATTTTGCAATAATAATAATAATAATAAGAAGAAGAAGAAAAGAATCATGTATTTCTCATACAGCGCTATACACCAATAGGTCTCGTCTCAGAGCCCTGAAATACCAGGAGACATTATTATCCCACAGAGTTGTTAAGCTGTAATATGAATCCCCTACAGCTAGAGTGAGGGTGAATGGCCGTCTCTTAGAAGTCTTCCCTTCTGGGAGGTGGTCGTGCCAAAGCTGCCCCATTTCTCAGTTTTTGTGCCATCTACTTATAGAACCATTGGCTGAGTGGGTACGGGGGGATGCAGGGATTACTGGCTTTCGTTGGCCGGGTAGTCAAGAGGACAGAATCTCACTGTTTGCGGATGATGTACTCCTATATTGAAGCAATCCCAAAGCATCTATCCCACCGGCGATTGAACTACTGAAAAGCTTTAGGACTTTAACGGACTGAGTGTGAGCTCAGATAAGTCTGTTTTGCACTC
Source organism: Ambystoma mexicanum (assembly GCF_040938575.1). Classification (NCBI taxonomy): domain Eukaryota; kingdom Metazoa; phylum Chordata; class Amphibia; order Caudata; family Ambystomatidae; genus Ambystoma; species Ambystoma mexicanum. The sequence continues at coordinate 1,208,012,432 of NC_090928.1, forward strand.
ACAGGAGGTGAAGGCAGTGGTGTCACTAGAGTTGGTGTCACTCGGTGCGGCACCTCATGGCAGCACCCCCTCCTGACTTCCTCCATGGTCAGAAACCGAGTGACGCCACTGTTGTAGCCATCAGGAAACCGTGTCGGTCACACAAACGTTGAAGCCAGTCAATGAAACCTGTGTGCCCGGAGCACCGGGCAGTGTGGCATGCCCCAGTGCTGCACCCCTGTAGGCAGCGTGGTAGATGTTCATTAGTACCCCAGTGGTCATATGCCTTACTCAGAGAGGTGGAGGCGGGGCTAGGGAAGTCATGGGTAGTAAAGCCAACCCAGAGGTGCGACAAGGGCCTGGCTTTGCTAAAAGAACCAAACATAAACCTATGGACTCTGCAAAATGCCACATCCTCCCCACAGCACAAAATCAATACCTGGCCTTCCAAGACAGCCCCAGCTCAAAATCCAAACCCGGGGCCCCACAGGATGCAGACAGGTCCTGAAGATGGCACGCCGCTGCCACGATGGCTGAATTATCCGCACATGTAATGAGTGTGAGCACTGTGTTGGTAGTTGCCCTGCTCCGAGGAATGTGCTCCAGGGGCTAGCAAGGGATCGTGCCCCACACCAAGCTCCACAGCGGGTCTCCCAGTCCTGCCCAGGGGAGGAGCATGGCTTGTCCTCTTCAGCTGTCAGGAAATCAAAGCGGTTATCTCAAACATTGGACATTTATGTGTATGTCACATGCCTATCTGCTTTCTGCCTTAAAACGGTCCATACAAGTCCCCAAAACGTACTTAATAAACAAGAAAGCTGTTTCCACGTGACAATAATCAAAGATGATTTTGACAAATCAACTTCCCAGGTACCAGTGGTCATGGGATGAATATCAGTTTCTAAACCATCAATGAGCCCCACACCTCTAGTACACCAGAAGGAATCCTAACAGAATGGAAACACAAGCAAATCATAAACCTCCTTGTCCAATTTTGGTAACATGGACGGAACGGCAGGCTTATCTCTGCAAGGTCGTGGATCGTTGGTTAGTTGCAAAACAGCGAAAATACAATTATTGTCCAATGATTAAAGGTACTGTCCAGTCAAGGTTGAATACAAATATCGACTTTATTATTATCTCAACAGACAGTTCTAGCACACTACAAAATAAAACTAAACCTTTAAAGGAATGCGGAGGACAGACAGTTTCAAGAAAAGGGATGCACTCTGGATCCTGACAGGAGGGTAATCAGTAAAGTAATTAACCACAATAGTTCAAGGGTACTTGGTTTCAACACAAGGGGAGCAATGGGTCGTAGATTGTCACTAGGGACCTTTGGAGAAGGACCAGGGGACAGAACCACAATGTACCTTGTGCTTGTAGACGTTCTTGGTGCGCGACAGAGTTGAGTCAGTTTCAGGGTGCTTTGCAGCTTCTGGGACAGATTTAAAGACGGAAGACAGCTGTGGGTATCAAGTGGCAGGCAGTTCGGCGATAGAAGCTGGATGGACAGCTGGAGGCTGGCCTACACAGCAGCACCGGGGTCAGGAGTAGTCTCAATGCTGGTTGGCGGGTCTGAAGCAATGGTCGAGGCTTCTTGGACCCCATGAGTGATTGTGGTGCAACAACAGTCAGCGGTGCAGTCAGTTGCAGTTCGAGAGGCTCGACCGCTCTGAAAAATGTCCTTTAAGGTGCACGCTGGTTGATGTGTGTCAGTGCACTCCTCCTAGCTTCTTCGCTGGGATCATGTCATCCTTTAAGGCAGACAGCCCAAAGCTGAGGAGAGTGTCGCAGGCAACGGCCTCATCCTTGGTTTGGTTCATAGACTCTCTGGCACTTCCCACCTATGAAGATCGTTGCCGAGCCTAGTAGACAACACTGTGTTCTGGCTAGGTGCCGGTTCTGGAGCTGCTGGAGGGTCCTCTGGATTCAGTATCTCCCTCTGTTCCCTGAGAAATATTTAGGGGAGGTATCTTGCTTCCCTCTTGGAAATCCTGGACTTCCTTCACTGGCGGAAGCTGTAAGGCACACTGAACCTTCAGCCAGGGTCCAAATGAGTTGTTCTTGTTACTCCTTGTGAAGCATTCAGATGATCTGCCAAAAGAGGGGCTCAACCCTCTTTTAAACCCAAATGGACCCCAGCAATTGGTGTAGGCTAAGCCTACCTTAATGTACCAATCCTGGGTCACCACCAACAATCTTCTATTATGCGTCATGTCATTGAGGTCTCTGTGGTTCCTGATTAAAGGCAGGTCTCCCTTGAAGATGTGGCAAGAACAAACTTTCTGTCTCCATCAAATCGCATACTCCTACCCTCTCAATGGGATCCCACTGGGATCCCTCTTGATGTACGCCTGGGTTGCCTACTGTAAATACATGTACCAGACATGATAGCTCACTGACATGATAGCTCACTGTAATCGCCAGTGTCTCCTTGTCCCCTCTGCCCCCGCCAGTGTCTCCATGTCCCCCTTGCCCCTGCCAGTGTCTCCATGTCCCCCCTGCCAGTGTCTCCATGTCCCCCTACCCCCACCAGTTTCTCCTTGTCCCCATCCCCCGCCAGTGTCTCCTTGTCCCCCCTGCCCCCTGCCAGTGTCTCCTTTTCCCCCTTGCCTCCCGCCAGTGTCTCCATGTCCCCCTGCCCCCGCCAGTGTCTCCATGTCCCCCTTGTCCCCTACAAGTGTCTCCATGTCCCCCCTGCCCTGCCAGTGTCTCCTTGTCCCCATGCCCCCGCCAGTGTCTCCTTATCCCCCCTGCCCTCTCCATTGTCTCCTTGTCCCCCCTTCCCCCACCAGTGTCTCCATGTCTCTCCTGCCCCCCACCAGTGTCTCCATGTCCCCTCAGCCCCCTGCCAGTATCTTCAAGTCCCCCCCGCCAGTGTCTAGTCCCACTCTCCACTCCCTGACCCCTGTTGTGTTCCCTTGCCCCATGATGATCTCCTGCCCCTCTCTCCTCCCTTTCTTGCCTTCATGCCCTGTGCCCCCTCCTCTTCTCCTCCCTCTCCCTCACCCTCTCCTCCCCTCCTTCCCTTCTTTCCTCCGTCTGTCAATTTCCGGCACTCCCCCAAATGCTGTCAGGCATTGTAATTCGTAGCCGCCTGTCTTTGTAGCCCTCTGCTCCCCCCTGCACCTTTAAACTATATCATAGCACTTACTCTTATCATCGGTCCCTGGAGCACTGATAACAGCGTGTCCGTCCCCCCTTTTCCCTTCTTGTCTTCTCCTCCCACTCCCTCCCCCACACTATCTTGAACAGTCGTTGACCTTAAATGCATATTCACTTGTTTTTTTCCTCTCCTTCCCCTTCTATTCCTCTCCCCCTCACCTCCCCTCCTCCCCATCCTGTTGTCACTCTTGCACTGCAACAATTGCCGTCAGGCATAGAAATGCTAATGCTAGTTTTGTCTCCTCCCCCCCGCACCTCTTCCTTATTTTTTCCATGCACTTGTACTATCTGTTATGATTTGATAGTTATTTTTCACATTCTGATCTGTTTCAAGGACTTGAAAGAATGTAATTGTATTCTTCCATGTTCCCTCCATCCTTGAAGCACTTTGAAACACATTGTGTATAGGCACTATACAAATAAACAATCAATATCAACATCAATTGATAGTAAGAGGCAGGAGCTGGTTTCAGATTGACAGAGATGCGTATCCAAGGTGTTGAGGTTTGCTGTCTTTTGTTAGCCCTGCAACCAGGCCTCTCGTGGGCCTGCTTAAATTAACTCTTTTCCATGAAGCCTTAGTTATTTAATTAGGCTGGCCATGGCAGGAGGAAGGTTTTGCCCTTCCCCTTTTGAGATTCCTTGATGTACTCCTGGGTGTCACATTCCATCAAAATGTGACAGGAAGGACTCTGCCTGTAGGCTGTGTCCACCCAGAGTACACAGGTCTATGTGTATGTCGTACGATGAACATAGGAAAATGTGTGCAGATTAGCTCCACACATTTCCCAGAGGTTGATCAACCATAATTAAATTTCATATAAAATTTCAAAAAAGCCCAGGTGAGCGCACACCCACCGCGTGGATGGTTGAATTCCTCACAATGATAGAAGATGGGAAATGCACGAACACCTGTGTCCCTGCAGGTTGCAAATAAACTGCAGGAGCAGCGGTGCACTCTCTAAAATGGTGAAAAACACTGTTACATATAAAATAAAAAGTCAAACTCTCCAAAGATGTGTTATGAGTTATCTATTATAGCCATATAAAGTGCACAGAAAAGTGCCAATCCCTCTTCCCACCCCCCAAAATTGAAAATCCTCACCCGGTCTAGACGTGTCCACCCTTAAAAGGCTGGACAGGACAAAACACAAACCTGGCACACTGCCCCCCTGCCCCTCTGCCCCCCTACCAAAATCCATGCTTGCATCCTAGCTACCCATGACACAAACTCTCTACCAGCCCGGTGAGAGTGATGATTTGCGCAGCATCACAAGCGTTGTTGTAATGTGGTGATTTGACCGCAGGCGACACGTTGGGCCAATCCTAGGGATGATTGTGAGAAGCGCAGCCTTTTATTCCCTCCTAACCTGGCTCTCTTGAAACACTTGTGTATAGGCACGTTATAAACGCCATATCATGTCATATCTTATAGGACTGTTCCTCCCACAGAAGTTCGTGACACTCGTAAGTTTGAGACAGCAGCACTTCCCCTTCAATCGCCCTGCATGTCATCTTCCTACCTACGTTATTTACATTTGGGCAAATAACTAATGTTTCTCATGCCACCACCATCCCTCCTTAAAAGGCGCAGTTCACAATTAAAACCAACATCTTTTGGGTTAATTACAGAAAATGTGCAGCCGTGCAAGTGCACAGTAATATAAATGGCATGCATTGCCCTTGTGCACATAGATGTACTTGCATTTCACTTTTGCACCAGCGCACTGTTTGCCCTGATGCTACTGTGCCTTTTTAGCACCAGGAAAAACATTGCCCTCAGCAAAATATGCACTAAAAGCATAGGTTTATTGCAGTAGGGCAACGTTGTGCCCAGTTCTAGTACCGTGTTACGTTATGCTGAGTTATACCGCGCACCGCTACTACCCCAGGGGCAGTCCGTGTAAAACTGGGTATTACCCAAATTGACCTTTTACAATTGACCTTTTGTCCTAATTGACCTTCTGCACAATTGACTTTTATATTAATTTAGTTATTTTATATATGTATTGGGTTGGTTTTGGATTATAAATAATATAAGGGGATTGGGTGAGGGGTTGCAGGGGTTTTTGGATTGGGTGGGGGGTTGCAGGGGATCCCCCAGCATATATGTCCTAACTGACCTTTTAAATTAGGTCAATTCTCCGAGGTCAATTGTGAAAAGGTCAATTAGTATACATCCTAAAACTGCACTTGTTCTGGTGCAAAGTTGCGTCAGTGAGGCCCTCAGTACAGCGAGATAATATGAACATGTGCCAACATGAGCATTTATTGTTCAGAATAATTATATATAAAACGAGCAAGACTGTTACATTTTCCAATCAGACACAGTGGGCACATGGATTTTCTGTTAGCTTTACGTCGAGAGAGGGCATTTTAAATATCGACTAGTAGAATCCAGATGGAGAAGCGTATATTGATGCCTGCATCAGTGACATGACAGAAAGGAGTGGCCGTGCTCACACTAGTGTGCTTTCAAAAGAAAAGATAGCATCACTTATTTTATTTTTTTCAATTGATATGGTTGTATTCAACCTTTCAATATGCGGTACAACAAACATTCACATTTCTTCATATAATAAACAATAACAATGATTTAAATTAATAAGTACATTTAATCACAATCACTATCTAAATTCAATTCCATCATAATTAAAAATGGATTCTAAATATCAATTTAAAAGAAACAAAAGGAAAGAAAAAGAAAATGAACACAGTAAATCTGGTCGTGCACAAACTAGTCAGTGAGCATTTCAAATCAGGTTTTCATCAAAAGGACACGTATCAATGTTTGGTTTTCCAATGACAAAGTGATTGATAAAACAAGCAAGGATGAGCATGCAGTCAGTTCATTGTAGAGCACAGTTATTGATTTGATTGGACATTAATAAAATAGATGGAATGGTCCGAGAAGGTTAAATGTGAAAAGCTTATTGTATTTAGATAGTTATGTCAGTCTCCAAGTTTAGGGATTGTAAAAAAAAACTCATTGCTGCAAATATTACAACATTACGATCACCTGTGAGAAGGCTAGTCCATAGCACCTCATGGGAGAGGCATCTGCAGGTCTTGCATAGGCGCTCTAAATGGAGCCGCCTAATAGATGTCAGAGCCGGGCAATATATCAAAAGATGTTTTAATGTTTCCCTTCTGAGGGGACTCGACAAAATCCGTAAGCTCCGTCTGATTTAGTTGTGTTGTGTCTGCACCCCATAATTTCACGTGTAGGCCACAAATTCAATCTGAAGCGTAAATACCTTGATCTATACGTCGCTGCAGGTAACCGAATCAAACACCTCTCCGGACAATGCCAAGGTTTATGAACAAAATGATTTCTCATAAAATCAGGATAGTGCATGCACTGTTGACGAGTGGCGATCCAGTCTAGGAACCACAGCTTTTGCTTTGCCCTATTCGGATTCGTTATTAATAATGCCACAGAAATGCCTGCGGCAGTCATCATGGATACAACTTGCTCTTTCCATGATGCAATGTTCTTGACCAAGGGTTGCTTTAGATATGTGGCCAAGATAGATGGTGAAGAGCCTTCGGTCACATTTGTAATCCAATTTTTGTGTAGGTTAAACATTTTCCAAGTACAGGCTGCACTCAAAGATAGGAGGCCAAGCTCTTGTTGTACTATGCACATGGGCTGGCTGTTCGGCAGAGGTCATGTTCTGTTCCAAAAATGGCCCTCACGCTTTGTCCAATAAGAAGAGTGTCGGTAGGTCCTAGTCTCTGCCCCATAGGTGACTGTCGGGACAACTTTCTGTATGTAAAATTTCATAACTGGGGCTAAGGTGAACTTTCCATACTTTTTGAGTGTAATTTGAGCTTGAGTTGTCGCCGTGAGCATTTTCTTCTTTGAGGCTAGCTAAGATCAGACACATGATTGTTAAACCTCAGCCCCAGATAACAATATTATTGATTGATTTCAATAGGCCTACCATAGGTACACCATTTATACTAATGTTTTTTTATTGCCGAGTACTACCACATGCCATAACTTTTGATTTAGTAAAGTGAATAGTAAGGTGGTTTTGTTTAGTGTAAAGTTCCAAAGCTGTTAGTAAATTCTGATGTCCTTTAGGTGTTTTGGAGAACAGGACTAAATCGTCTGCGTACGTATAAGAGCCATGGAATAGCATAAGGATCACTCCTTGGAGGGTCTGACACTACAGATTTTAAAGTGAGTACAATGTCAGAAATATAGTAGTTAAAGAGCGAGGAGGCTAAGATGCACCCCTGTTTAGGCCACAATTTGTTGGAATAGCTTGAGATAGATTTGCTGTCTATAGAAAGGCAAATGCGAACCAAAGAATCAGAGAGGAATTGAACAATTAAAGCTTGAATTTAAGGTGGACAATTTGCGTCTACCAATTTTTTTAAAAAGAAGATCATGAGGAACCGAATGAAACGCAGCTTTAAAATCAATAAAGGCTATATTCAGAGGTTGTTTGGATTGTAAACTGTAACTTTTTATAGCCAATATAGCAAATAAATTAAGAGCTGTCCCCAGACCTGGAACAAACCCGGTTTGATATGAGTCAAAGAGCTTTGCTTCTTTCACCCAAATGGATAAGTCCTTTAACAAAAGGCATGCAGACATTTTGGGGGCGATAATTGGTAAGTAATTCACAATCGCCCTTTTTAAAAGATTGGAACGATGATGGATTTTTGCCATGTTGGAGGTATCTGTTTTTGTATCATAACTTTGGAAAAAATGGTAAAAAGTATGGACTTCCATGCTTCTGGATGGGTTTAAGCATACTATTTGTCAACCCATCAGGACCTGGCGCACGCAAAGTGGATAATTTCTTTATCTGAAGTAATATATCCACTCTATCAAAGACCAATGTGTCGGACGAGGTCCAAGTAGCTAGACTGCGAGAGAATTGGGAATTTGGAGCGGCATGTAGGTGTTGGAAATGTTGCACCCAGTTCTCTGTAGAGACTGAGTTAATCTGATACGCCAATTGACTATTTTGGTAAGCAGAATGAATAATTCGCCATATGTCGCAGCTATTCTTAGAAGCGATTGCTGCTAGCATCTGCTCTGAGTCTTGCTGGTATATAAGAGCCTGATGGGCTTTGAACCCATTTTCATATCTAGTTTTTAGACTAAGAATAGTAATGTGCCTATCTACACCTGAAAAATGCATTGCTTTTTTGAAAATACTTGAGTGAAGTGCACTTTTCTTATTCGCAATTTCCTGATCAAATAAATGTTTATGCATGTAAAGCAGTTTGTGATTTGTTGATGGTTGCACTTTATACAGAGTCATAGCAGCTACCTAGTGGCTATCCTTACTAATGGTCTCACGATTTAGATATTGTGCGTCTGTTCGAAGGACATATTTGAAATCAACTAGTTGTTCAACTGACCACCGGAATCTATTTCGTCCATTTGATAAGTGTAGTTGGGGTAAATAACAATCAGAGCTAGAGAGTGGAGCTACCCAGGACCATTTCATCGCTAAAAGATCATGATCACTACGTAATTGCGGGAGAACTCAAAAGTCATCAACAATGTCAAACACATTATTCCGTAAAAAATGTATTCAATGATAGCAACCTGGAGGAACGACTCTCCATACAATGAATATTTAGATCACAGGAAAGAATGGTATACATGATCGAAGGATCCAGTGCCATCAATTCAAAAGTTTGTTCCAACTGAAGAACAAAAGTAGATTCGAGAATACCATTGTGATTCCAATAAATATTTATGATAGCAAAGGAGCCAGCTGGAGACATCATTTTGTCCATTTGTATATAGGGATTGGGGGTTGCCCATGGTTGAAGAGAGAAACAAGAGCTCATTGTAACTGCCACTAGGAGACCCACAGAAGGACGTCCACATGGGCCCGTTCTAGCAGGAAGTAAGGAAAGGGCATGACGATGGCATATAGGTTGAGTAGTTAGCCAGGTCTCCTGCAGGACGATAATGTCAAAATGTGTAAATGGTTGTGTTCCAAACGTAGAAGATGCTTAAACCCTCTCCTATTCCAGCTGGCCAAATTGCATATCATGCGATGTGGAGCAGTGGGTTGTTATGCATGATTTTCCTTATCCCTGGTTAGTGGAATTGATCTCTCTCATTCCATAGAGAGTTCAGCTTGAGTAGTTAAGATGGATTCACGATCATGATCGAATGGGCCTCGTGTACAGGTCATTCTTATAATTGGTTTGGATGGAGAAATGGCGCAAGGATTGGAATTCAGGTGACACGAGTCTGTTCACTGGGTGTCTGTAACAGCATCTTCTTGTTGAAGGCTAAACCTCATATGATACTGGGCCAATTTCATCATCCACAGGGTGTTTAAAACCTCAAGCGATTTTATCCATAGTCTCGCCTGAGTGAGGTCTTGATGATGCATAAACTCCACAAGGGAGATATCAGATAAATTGTGGTCTTCAAGACATGGTATATCAGCAAAGACAGCCAGAATGCTACTCCTATTCAAGGTGTGAGCCTCAAAGCGACCCCCTCGACAGGAAAGAATTAAGTGGTGAACATCAGTAGGTATCGAATTCATGTTAACACCATTGGTAATGACAAACATCTTTGCGTCATTGCTCTGACTGAAGTAGGCAAGTCTCTCCTGTTGCTTGAGGGGGCCACTTGCAAGACTAGATCCCGAATTTGGACCATAGCTATTTGTGATCATAGGATGAGCAGTCTTAAGTCACCGCTGCTCACGTGTAAGGTATCGATGGGTGATGTGCGATGAGGGGTGTAGGAAGAAGATATATGTGCAGATTGACATCAAAACTTGGGACAACATCAGATTTAGAAGCAGTGGTACATGGAAAATGAGTCATCTGATGCCAATTGCCTACCGAGCTGTGAAATGGGGTAGTTGGTATTATGGGAGTCTTTTTTGAGTATCATTGACATCAGATTTATCCCCATGTAATTTAGCTGCCGCTCTCACCAGCTGAGCAGGCGGCGCATAGTCTCTATCCGCATGAACAGATCCTGTGGCAGAGGCTTCATGCTGATTGAGTAGTTTAAGGTTAGCTCTTTTCCCTTAGCAATGATAACATTTCTATTTGAGAAATCGTAGTAGATTGTGTCTTTGGCGGCGGCAAAGGAAGAGCACATATTAGTCTGCGGCGACCACCCTGGACTGACTCTGACAGGGATTTTTGATTTTTTGTCATAGACTGATTATGAAAATGGGAATGGTTTGAGGGTAAACTATTGGGGGAACTCTGTGTCATGTCTTTCAAAGCATGAGATGTAGATGGAAATTGTGTAGCAAACAATTTACTGTGCGGCTCATTGTCTTGTTTGTTTGACTTGATTATGTAAAGACACTTGTTCACTCGACTTTGGAGCGCTCTGAGCAGCACAAGTCCCCCCTGCAGGGGCACCGAGTACGGGGGCGCTGCGGGGCCCGGCCCCCCCGGCAGATTGAAGTCGGGGCTAAACCCTCCATCCATACTGTGTCTCTCTCTGGCGGCCCGGTAAAAGCCGGGAAAAAACGATGTTTAGAAATTGTGGGACAGATGCAAAGCAAGAGGCTCTTGCTTTGCATCTGTGCCTCAATTTCTAAAAATCGTTTGGGGTTGGGTATACTTCTACATCTGTGCACCGTGGTGCACAGATGTAGAGGTACACCCAACCCAAAACGATTTTTAGAAATGGAGGCAAAGCTGCAAAACAAGTCTGTCCCTCAATTTCTAAAAATTGTTTTGGGTTGGGTGTATTTGTATATCTGTGCACCCCTCTTGGCAATAGGGGTGAACAGATGTATAGGTACACCCAACCCAGAAGGATTTTTAGAAATGGAGGCACAGATGCAAAGCAAGTCTGTCCCTCAATTTCTAATAATCATTTTGGCTTGGGTGTATTCGTACATCTGTGCACCCCTGTTGGCAAGAGGGGTGAACAGATGTAGAGGTACAACAAACCCAGAAGGATTTTTAGAAATGGAGGCACAGATGCTAAACAAGTCTGTCCCTCAATTTCTAAAAATCGTTTTGGGTTGGGTGTATTTGTACATCTGTGCACCCCTCTTGGCAAGAGGGGTGAACAGATGTAGAGGTACACCCAACCCAGAACGATTTTTAGAAATGGAGGTACAGATGCAAAGCGAGGGAGGGGGCAGGGAGCAGGGGCAGGGAGAGGGCAAATGAGACTGTTTGCATGTCTCTGAGTGTGCACGTGGTGAGGGTGAATGCTATGGGCGGGGAGCGGAGGCGTATGAGCCAGCACTTTCTAGTAGAGCTGCCATATTTGAAATGGGGCAATGCTAGTACTCCTTAGTTAGCTCACTATACTCTTGATGGGATAGTACTGCTGTAACAGAGCTTCTATAATTGTTGAATCTTCTCAGTGATAATACTATGCTTTTGTTCAGATACTCTAAAGATCTGAAGTACATTTAATGATACAGAATCAGAACTATTGAGCAAGTCTGTCATCATCAGAATAACTCAACACTGTCGTGGTTATACAAGAACTCATATATTGAAAGGGATGGCATTACTCAGAATGTAGCAGCACTAGTCAATAACCCAAAGTTCTTAAGCATAGTTAATGTGAAAATACTACACTTCTCACCGTTGGGACAGTACTGCCACTTCTCACAGAGGCTTATACACCTTTTATGGGGCAGCACCGATCCAGCCTACTGCTCACATGCTCAGAATTGTCATTTCTCAGCAGGACTGCAACACTATACCATTGTGTTCTGAATGTTGAGTGCTTCTTCACCACTAATGTGGATTCATGGCTCTCTCCCAGTGTCTAAATAGTAGATCTGTCTACATTCAATTGGCAACAGGCATGTCCGGAGCTGCCTGCTGTCCATAAGCTGCCACTCAGGATGTTGGGAGCCGTGATGGGGCAAGGGATAGAAGGCTCGAGCCTGTCGGATAGCAGAATCAGCTGCTCACTCCTTCTGGAGGGGCCATGGGGCAAAATGAGCCTGATCCCACATACAGGGGGTTGTTACCCCTTTATCTCTCCTGAATGAAAGAATGAGCTCTCTCAGACACAAGTTATCACCCCTGCACACACATTGAATGAATATGGTATGGATCTATAGATCGAGAAAACTGGAGTGACAATTCAGAGTGTTTTAACAGAAATATAATTGTCTTCCCAGATTGGTAGACTGACTCCATTAATATACATGGGGTCACTGAGATGACCAAGAGTGAAACTGTACATTCAGTTGCGAGACTACCAGCAACGGTTGATACTATGTTCCAAGGAGTGAGGTGCCCACTCAATATATCACACTGTTTATAGGTATGAGACCCATCCTGAATGCTTGCCCAAAAAGCCTTGGCCAGAATTTCACACAGAAGAAGTGAGCACGTGATCCGGGGTCTGCAGCCCACACACACGCAGGGGATTCCCATGCTCCCACTTGCGAGATTTGCACCAAATTAGTGAGATTGTGCTCCAAGGTAGGAGGCACCCGCACCGTCTTTGCTCTGACGTTTGACACACTTACAGGATGGGGCGGCATTTCTTTCTCCCATCCTAGTTGTGTTGCTCTGCCTTTTTAGGGCTACTACAACCTGGATGATTATAGAGTGGTGGAGTAGGGACAGTGATGTCTTACTGGAATGCAACTCAAAGGCTTAAATCTCCTTCTTACTTGACTTTAGTATATGCAGTACATGCTAGCCAATGTTTCCACTGTTCTGCGCTGCGTGTGCCTCCACCCCCCCATGCGCACCGTTGCACCAAGTTGGCGACTACATGCGAATTTGTGGTACTATGACTGGCAGTGATGTCACTTCCTGTATTTGGCCCCCCCCCCCGCCCCGGGACATTCATAAATCGGCTCCCCTGCCCCCCTGTATTGGAATTCTGAAGAGTGGGATCAGGTAGATCAATTAATATTACAGAAGAACCCAACATTGTGGAAGCAGACTTTGTGCTCAGCCGAGGCCGTAATTTAGGGTTTTCAGTAACACGTGAAATATTCATGGGAAGCCGCATGGAGGAATTATCTTTGGTCCCTTCTGTAGCAGGATGTATTCCTGTATTTTGGCAACAGCATTTCGACAACAATACATGTTGTGTGAGCGTCTGAAGTAATTCACTATTAATGTTACTCAATGCTTCTAATGTCTCGTAGAGGCGCCTTCGAGAGGCCAGGGCCATGTTAATTGCTCTAAGCGTAACTGCAATTAAAGGTGAAGGGGCTTGCCTAGGTAGAGAAACTCTACGAGGAGTTGGATTTGCGAAGGAGACAGATGAGGGAGATGATGTGTTTGTGAACATAATAGGCGATTGAGATAAGTCAGATGCCACACGGAGAGGGTGTGTTATGACCCTATTGTTATGTTGTGGTGTGACTTGCAACATATTTAGCTTCTGATTGATTGCGTTAGAAGTGTCAGACATTATAACTTCAAGTTCGTGATGGGCATTGTTCTGGTGTAACGCACGGCAATTATATGCAAAGGGTATTACTGATCTCAGTCCAGGAAGAAATTGGATTTAAGATTTATTTTAGCGGGACTCGTTGCTTTGTACGATCAGTCTCCATTGCTCATGTTGGCAGGAATAGAGAGCATGCTGATGTTGCCTGGAATAGAGAGCAATGGGTCTCCATTGCTGATGTTGGCAGGAATAGAGAGAAATGGGTCTCCATTGCTGATGTTGGCAGGAATAACGAGCAATGGGTCTCCATTGCAGATGTTGGCTGGAATAGAGAGCAATGGGTCTCTATTGCTGATGTTGGCAGGAATAGAGAGAAATGGGTCTCCATTGCTGATATTGGCAGGAATAGAGAGCAATGGTTCTCCAATTCTGATGTTGGCTGGAATAGAGATAGACGGGTCTCCATTGCTGATGTTGGCAGGAATAGAGAGAAATGGGTCTCCATTGCTGATGTTGGCAGGAATAGAGAGCAATGGGTCTCCAATTCTGATGTTGACAGGAATAGAGAGCAATGGGTCTCCATTGCTGATGTTGGCAGGAATAGAGAGCAATGGGTCTCCAATTCTGATGTTGTCTGGAATAGAGAGCGATGGGTCTCCATTGCTGATGGTGGCAGGAATAGAGAGCGATGGGTCTCCATTGCTGATGTTGGCTGGAATAGAGAGCAATGGGTCTCCATTGCTGATGTTGGCAGGAAAAGAGAGTGATGGGTCTCCATTGCTGATGTTGGCAGGAAAAGAGAGCAATGGGTCTCCATTGCTCATGTTGGCAGGAATAGAGAGCAATGGGTCTCCATTGCTGATGTTGGCTGGAATAGAGAGCAATGGGTCTCCATTGCTCATGTTGGCAGGAATAGAGAGCAATGGGTCTCCATTGCAGATGTTGGCAGGAATAGAGAGCAATGGGTCTCCATTTCTGATATTGGCTGGAATAGAGAGCAATGGGTCTCCATTGCTCACGTTGGCAGGAATAGAGACCAATGGAGACCCCACACGCGGAACAACTTAATTGTCAGAGTATATTTTCGAAGGGCTAATTGCTTTAGAAAAGCTATCACCAGTGCTCGTATTGGATGGCGTAGAGAGCATTGATAGCTGTGCACTCAGGACAACGTTAATGTCAGCAGTCACTTTGCTGGAGAGTGTGGTTGGAAGGACCGCACAAGAAGCAGTTTATGTGGGACAGATAGGAAGTATAGACATGTGCAGAAAAGAAGCCAGGTCTGACTTAACACACGCTAAGGCCCAGATTCTCATCCTGATGTTAAGTACCAAAAATGTAGTTAAAGGGGTTAACAACCTTTTCAGTACTTAAGACCTATTCTGAAGATTGTGCATTCTTCCGAAGTCGGAAGGAATGCGCCACTTTCGGAATACATGTGGCGGTTGCTAGGATGGGTTGCCTAGTAACTAACCAGATCACTCCGGCTGCCACGGCCTATTGGCTGTGTCCACTGTCTACATTGCAAAAATTAGGTCAAAAGCATTGGGGGCCACCGACCATGGCCTTTCGCCATGTACACTGTCCCTAGGGCGCTAAAAAGGCTAAAAGGCCATGCCCATGGCCATTGGGATGACCTACAACAAAGACCCCTATCCCCTCATAATTAAATTATCAGATCGCATCGTCCATGTGCGCTGTACCAGTTGCACCCTTGGTGACTGGAGTCTTTTAATGTTGCAAAATTACCCACTTGGGGTTATAGCATATGTTTAGTAAAGAGTTTTTGGGAACCTCCCTTTGTTCTCATGTTAATATACTGTCAAATTACAGCAAAATCACCACAATTTTACCTCGCATCGATCAAAATTAAAAGATGGTGCTTCTTCTTTACTCGTTTAACAAGAGATAGATAGCTTAGGAAAACACAACAGTTATAAACATTAAACATCAACTGCTATTTATGACACATTGAATATTTTAATAAAGACATAAAAAGTAATTTTACAAATTCATTGTAAATCACTAAATAAAACACTCTAAAACAGTGACAATATCGTACCCTAATGGGTAGGATTGACATCAATGTTAATCTGATCAATGATAGTACAGAGTATGTAGCGTGTTAGTTCTCTGGTGTAGTCCTTATTTCGACATTTTTCTTATTACTATGGTCAAAAAGTTACCATTGTATAGTCTCGACATGTTTCTGTTCGATGTCAATTAATACAGAACTTTCATCAGGAGTATAGTCACTAAGTTTAAAAAACCACAATCTGAACTTTGAATCTGTTAAGCCGAAGGATCTTCTGGCTGGGTGTGGAAAGTGTATACGACAAATCTGACGTATTTTCAGATAGTTGTAACTGTTGGTAAAATGCAGTGGATAAAGAGAGAAGCTATTAGTGCTATTATCTCAAATGAGAGAGAAATCTCAAGAAGAGGCATGGGATATAAATTACTGTGACCCTTCTGTGGAGTTAATGCAGAAGCTGGCTTGGTTAAGGCATATTTAAGGCTTCTGTAGATGAAGAGACCCTTAATATGGGGTAAACAACCTGCAAAAATAAAGGTTGCAACAAATTTAGAATCGTCCTGCGAGGTCGTATAAAAGGGAACACAGTGGAGAGATCACCCTTAAGGCGTTAAAACTAGTAATGCATTCATTAGCAAACTGTCCCCCGGAGTATTTACCTGGAGGTTTTGGATGGTAGTAGCTCTATAATCCTAAAAGAGCAGTCAATTGGAAAGACTTTTTCTGCAGCCCTCAGAATAGTTTTAGTTCGGCTGGGATAAACTGTTAAGGAAAACGAATGAAGTACCTCATTAGGGTCTTCAGAAATTGAGTTATATAAATAAAATAACAGGTAGGTTAACCACCAATGGGTATAGAATCTTACCGTGGCTCGTTATAATAAGGCGCCGTATTCTTTAGTGGGCGCTGAAGTAGAGCTGTGTTAACTACAATCGGTTTCTGTGTAGTATAGCGTCTTGTAGATACCTGCCAAAACAAAGATGGGGATGTTTATATGGCCGGAATCTATTTTTTAGTGAATTATCCGCGTTAGTCGCGAATCCTCAATCTTATTGTGGTTCTGATCTGGCGGGGGGCAAAAGTCACCCCGGTCTAGAGAGTAAGAAGAAAGGTTTTACCTGAAGTAGGGATCTCTGTCGTACGAGTCTTTTAAGGGGACTTCTCTGTGGCCGGTTGAGTTCGGCCTTTTTCCTTCAAAGATAGACAACCGCCATCTTGAGTGGGGATATATATAGGGATTGTAGTCCCTTGTTTGTGTCGGCTCTGCATAAGTATCAAATACAGAAATGTAGCTATTCCAGTGGCGCTAGCTAAATACTCAACGGTGCCTTTTAACTCTCGACCAAGCCTAGTTGCTTTTACTCGGATAGTCAAGACGTTAGAATGTTAAAACGCCACTATTGCAAAAAACGATATCCATGATCAAGATGATATGCACAAGTTGGGAATATTTTTACAAAGAGGGGCTAAGGAATGTTCCTCAATCTACTCCATCAGTAGAAAGAATGATGAATGCGGATTAATGTGAATGGCTAATAGAGTTACGCAGTTGGGTCAATACATTTTACCCCATTCCACTGCGTCGTTGAACCCTTCCTTGTCACTCTGTGTTAAAAAAATGAGTCTTTGTTCCTTTGTGATTAAGGCTTGTTTCTTTTTGTTGATATCAGTGCCTATCATAGTAAAGAGGACTGTCCAGCGGAGATCTTCACCAGTATGGTTATTATTTATAAAATGAGTAACCATAGGGGCTGTAAGCACCTTTTTGTTAATACAGCTTCGATGTTCAATAATCCGGGTTTTAACTTTCCTATTCGTTTTGCCTATGTATCTTTTACCACATGGGCATGTGATCATATAGATCACATATTCTGTGTTGCAGTTAGAGAATTTTGTCTGTTGCCATTTTTTATTCAGACCTATCTCTACTTCGTTGGATTTAGAGGTATATTTACACACGCTGCAGTGTCCGCATGGATGGTGTCCTGTAATGGGGGTTAAGCCCCAGCTTTGAGTAAGAGTTTCACTTTTTTTAGGGTTAACTCTAAGCTTACTACTGCTAATGTGGTTTCCAATTGTCGTAGATTTTCTGTAGGCGAATAGTGGACAAGTTAACTGGGCTGGAGAGTTTTTAAATATCTTCCAGTGTTTCCGGACTATGTTCGTAATGGTCAGGCTTAGATTCGAAAAAGTGTTTTCACTTACAATTCTGTCGTCTCTCGGTTTTTTAGCTTTGTCCTCTAATAATGATTGCCGATTATTATTATAGGCTCTTTTTGCTGCTCGGCGTACCAGTTTTTTAGGGTAAGCCCTTTCTATAAGTTTATCTGTCAAGATATCTGCTTCCTTTTCATAGGCCTCCTTTTGACTGCTGTTCCTTTTAAGCCTAAGAAACTGGCCGAACGGTAAATTGTCTTTAAGGTGTTTTACGTGGTGGCTGTGGTAATGAAGTAGTGAATTTCTTTCGGTACTCTTATGATAAGGTTGCACCAGAAGGGTGCCTGCCTCATGAAAAATAGTGACGTCCAGGAAATTAATCCTATTTTGATTAATAGTCATAGTGAATTGCAAATGACGATTCTTCTGATTTAACCATATGAGGAACTCTTCTGCCTCTTGGCTAGTGCCTTTCCATATCACTATGACGTCATCAATGTAACGTGCCCAGGACATAAGATTGGCCCCCATTGCGGTTCCTTCTATCTGTTGGTAATATACTCCTTGGAATATTCAAAAAAGGTTTGAGTAAGGGCCATTTCAAGGCACCACATTATGAAAGAAGTAGGGACTGGGTCAATATCTATACGAGTAAGGAGTACCTCTTCGATTGTTTCAAAGGTAGCTGTTTGTGGTATATTAGTGTATAAAGAAATTATATCAAGAGTGATCAAATATTGAGTAGTATTATCAAAGGGAAGATATTCAAACCTCTTTATGGTGTCTTTAGTGTCCTTTAGGTAAGATTTCATTAACACAACGCAGTTTTTCAGATAGTAATCCACAAATTTTGATAGGGGTTCTAAGATGGAATTAATCCCCGCCACTATTGGTCGACCTGGGGGGTTCAAAAGAGTTTTATGAATTTTGGGGAGGCAGTAGAAGGTGGGTGTGGATGCTTCTTTGTTCACCAGAAAATCACTCTCTTGTTTACTAATCCAGTTTCTTTCAACTACTTTAGTAACTTTTCTGTCAATCGCTTCTAGAAGTTTAACACTTGGGTTCTCTTTCAGAATTTTATAATACTGAGTATTATTCAGTTGACTGAGACACTCCCTGACATAGTTTTGGGTATCTTGAATCACTATGCTCCCGCCTTTGTTGGCTCTTTTTATTATTATTTTTTCATTTTTGGCCAGGGCTTTTAGCGCTTCCATTTCGGTTTTATTTAGATTGTGAAAAATGTGCGGGTTCTTTTGTTCGAGAGCTTCAATTTCAGAGAGAACTCTTTTTTCAAAAATTCTGGATTCGGCTGAAAAGGAAGATATCCCCACTCAAGATGGCGGCTGTCTATCTTTGAAGGAAAGAGGCTGAACTCAACCGACCACAGAGAAGTCCCCTTAAAAGACTCGTGCGACAGAGATCCCTACTTCAGGTAAAACCTTTCTTCTTACTCGCTAGACCCGGGTGACTTTTGCCCCCCGCCAGATCAGAACCACAATAAGATTGAGGATTCGCGACTAACGCGGATAATTCACTAAAAAATAGATTCCGGCCATATAAACATCCCCATCTTTGTTTTGGCAGGTATCTACAAGACGCTATACTACACAGAAACCGATTGTAGTTAACACAGCTCTACTTCAGCGCCCACTAAAGAATACGGCGCCTTATTATAACGAGCCACAGTAAGATTCTATACCCATTGGTGGTTAACCTACCTGTTATTTTATTTATATAACTCAATTTCTGAAGACCCTAATGAGGTACTTCATTCGTTTTCCTTAACAGTTTATCCCAGCCGAACTAAAACTATTCTGAGGGCTGCAGAAAAAGTCTTTCCAATTGACTGCTCTTTTAGGATTATAGAGCTACTACCATCCAAAACCTCCAGGTAAATACTCCGGGGGACAGTTTGCTAATGAATGCATTACTAGTTTTAACGCCTTAAGGGTGATCTCTCCACTGTGTTCCCTTTTATACGACCTCGCAGGACGATTCTAAATTTGTTGCAACCTTTATTTTTGCAGGATGTTTACCCCCTATTAAGGGTCTCTTCATCTACAGAAGCCTTAAATATGCCTTAAACAAGCCAGCTTCTGCATTAACTCCACAGAAGGGACACAGGAATTTATATCCCATGCCTCTTCTTGAGATTTCTCTCTCATTTGAGATAATAGCACTAATAGCTTCTCTCTTTTTCCACTGCATTTTACCAACAGTTACAACTATCTGAAAATACGTCAGATTTGTTGTATACACTTTCCACACCCAGCCAGAAGATCCTTCGGCTTAACAGATTCAAAGTTCAGATTGTGGTTTTTTAAACTTAGTGACTATACTCCTGATGAAAGTTCTGTATTAATTGACTTCGAACAGAAACATGTCGAGACTATACAATGGTAACTTTTTGACCATAGTAATAAGAAAAATGTTGAAATAAGGACTACACCAGAGAACTAACACGCTAGATACTCTGTACTATCATTGATCAGATTAATATTGATGTCAATCCTACCCATTAGGGTACGATATTGTCATTGTTTTAGAGTGTTTTATTTAGTGATTTACAACGAATTTGTAAAATTACTTTTTATGTCTTTATTAAAATATTCAATGTGTCATAAATAGCAGTTGATGTTTAATGTTTATAACTGTTGTGTTTTCCTAAGCTATCTATCTCTTGTTAAACGAGTCTCTACCTCCCAGAATAAGATAGAGCTACCACTGATGTGGTAATCTGGGATTCCCCCTTTATATATTGCTTCTCCTTTACCCCAGGAATGTGAAAGTGTTCGACAATTTATACGTCTTCCCTTCCCCCCGGCCAAACCATGTGTCCCCTCCTCGTTTGTAGATCTCCCCTCTGTAAACCCTCCCTGACCCGCTCATACTGCCCCCTTTCACTCAACGGTTCATGTGACACATTGATTTATCAAGCACGTCTTGTGACACTCCCCCAGGAATCCTGCTGAAATCCTCCAGGTTTACCCCAGTAGACGAAAACTGTCCGGAAAAAAACCGACTGCATGGCCCATCCCTAAATCTCCCACTTCACCTACTCCACTTGTGGTCCTCCCTCCCACCTCTACCCTGATTTTAAAACACCCCTTTCCTACCACCAAATATCATTTTGAGCACTTTCTTTTTTTGGCTTCTCACGGGATTGCAGTGGAAATCGTTTGCTTCGAGGCAAAAATATTGCATTTTTTTTTTCCTGAAAAACCTCAGTACTGCAATGCACATGGCTGATATATTGAAGTTTTTGGGCACTGGGGTCACCTCCTACTGCATTAAAAAAGGCACACCTACAGCACTTTGTTCCCAAGTTGTTTTTTATTTGGTGTTAAACCACTCAGTGGTTCTCGCGCTATAGGTGTTCAATGGAAGCACGTTTTTCAATACTGGAAAATGAATGGGATTACAAGGAAAACAACTTCCCTTTGTTTTCTTATTGCATTTTGAACCACTTACCAAATCTTCCCCAAGATTTCTCGTTTGGGGGGCCCGTGCTAGGCATTTTCTTCAGAAAATGTCATCCAAATTCATCGAACTCAACAAAAGTTGTCAGCAATATATTTTTGGGAAAAGTCAATGCAAATTGGTTTAACTTAAGTAGAGGTCAGCAACCGCTGCCCTGTAATATCCTATAATATGTATGTATAGAACTATATATATATTAGTTAAAATTGCTAATAAATAAAAAGTGACATCCACAAATGTTGGGAAAGGCAACGTTAAGGCTCGTACCCCATATCATATGCCCTGGACTTTGCCTGAGGGCTGATAACACCAAGTACAGCCGCCTAACGCCCCCCAATCAGGACTGTCATACTTAATTACACCACCACTACACAACACTCGCTTTAAAGTTTCTGTAGTTTACATCAGTACAGTTGTTGAGGTGATTCTTTGAAAATAGTGATGCAGTTACAGATTGGTTTAATACATTGTATACACTGTTTGTGGCACCCTTAACAGTGGTATTTACAACATGTGTAGCTCCTTTTCTCTCTCGTCCTCTCACACTCTTTCACTCTCTCTCTCTCTTACTCTGTGCATATATATAGCCTTTGGGAATTGGTTACATTTTCCAGAAGCTTAGCCATCAGATTTGTGGTAAAAGAAAAAAATCAAAATGGCCTCCTGCCTAAAGGTGCCAGTGTGTCTTTGATCCATTTACGATAACCACACTTGCATATTAACCTTAGCGGCAGCAGCTGAGCTAGCGGGTTCGCCCACAATACGTAAATCAGTGCCTAGAAAATGCTAAACAAATGACGCTGCTTAATTAGCCGATATTCATAGCACTCACAATTAACAAAGCGCATCACAGCAAAACACATCTGCTACCAGCGCTAAGGGTGCTGATAGTGTCTTACTCTACAAGTACAAAGGTGCATTAGGGTCTGATGCAGAGCATTAACCCAGGCTCTGCTCGTAGCCTTAACGATATGCCTGGGCCCGGTGGATTCAGCGTGTAATTGTTAATCATCTTCAGCAATTAGTGTTCACACCTGAGCAGGCATCTCACTCGGCTGCTGTTAGTGTTTGTGTAAGCTAATTGCCTTGATTGCTTGTTAGTTACATTTCCCTGAGATATTGTAAATATGTCTGTTTCCCACTGTTGTCAGCTTCGAATTTATATTAAGCCTCACTGCTGTGGGGTCTTTCCCTGGCACAGCAACCCTCCAATCATTATTTTTAGGCAGCTTGCAGAAACATTTGAGAAAAGGTTTGTGTCCACCATGTGTGGTCCTGAATTTTATTTAGTAGCAATTCTGTCTACTTGAGTCTTTCGTAACCGGCAAGTAAAATGTGGACTGAGTTGTGCACAATGGTAAGGTTGTGTGTGTCACTCCTAAAAACAATAAGATCCAGTTTGGATTCAAGGAGGCAGGATTAATATAGAAAAAATTTCCATTTAAATTCTTCCTATGGAAATTATTCCCATACATGGTCAAATGGCGTATTTTGAAAGCATGACTGGATTTAAATAATTTCAGGATCTTCAAGCCTTTATCTAAGGTCAATTTTGTCACGCTACACTAGAAGGTAGAAGAATCCATTGTTTTGGGAATATCAGAGCCACTGTAGCACAATCAGTAGTCATCGACGTAGCAAGAGAAGTATGGCCCATTCCAGGGCCAGGCATTTTGCGTACATGTGCTAAGGTGCATGAAGAGAGACCTTTAAGCCTGTAGGGCTGTATGTATGTTGAATCCTAGGCTTTTCTTCCTTATCCTAGACACTTGATTCTAGATGGTTGCATTGCTGTTGTGTGGAATCTGGCTTCGTGCTTCTCCCTCACCTTCCCTCAGGTCTCCCTTGACCACCTCTCCTATGCCCTCCTAATCTCCTCTTCTCTCCCACCTCACCTGGTGAGGTCTCTGGATGCCTGCATTCTGTTTGAATCTCATCCTAACAGGTGTTCCCCTGCCCTCCTGATCCTTTAAGGACAACATTGCCTCTTTTGCCCTAGCCTTGGCGGACTCTGTGATCACTCCTTTGACACTGGCTCCTCCCCGCTTCTCCTCAATCATTATCTTGTGCACCTTCTCCTCTAAGTACAAGTGAACCTGCTCACTTGCATGTTTGTACCCTTCCCCCCTCCCTCCTGAGCATCACCCTTAGTCCCTTTCTGCACTCTCCTCTTCCCCCTCTCCTCTTATTTCTGATACGGTACTTGCATGCTCTGAATTGTCTCACAACCTAGTAGGAATGTATCTTGGGGGCATAGCTCAGAGCAACGCGCTCGTCTTGGAAGCAAGACTGATGCAAAGCACCACAAGTTCAATCCCCGGGTCCGCGCTTAGAAATCTCTGGGTATTAAGCGCTTTATAAATAACCAATCATCATCACCATCATCAACGTTATCGTTTGTCTTCTCCTTGTACCCGCCCAACCTTAACCTCCCTTCCCCCTCACCCCCTTTTCTTAATATGGCACTTGTACAATCCAAATTGTCTCACTAACTAGTAGGAACTCTATTGCTCGTCTTCTTCCCTGCCCCCCTAATCTTCACCCTTGTGGGATACATTGACCCACACAGCAGTATTCCCATCCATAACCAAGCTGAACTTCAGCAGTTAACACCAAAATGGCTGTGCTGGCTCATTTGAACACCACTGCCTCGCATCAAAACTGTGTTTTGAAGCTATAAAAGGATGGCTGCACTGTTTGGCCAAGCACCTCTTGGGCAGGATGGAACAAGGGGGGACAATGAGAAAGCATGCCAGTGTGTTGCTTACATGTGCCCAAGAAGAAAATGGAAAAGCAGCACTGCTTTGCTGCTAGCTCAACATTTCCCCTTGAAAAAGGGAAATATTTTACATTTAAAATGATGCCGTTTTGATGCTCTTTCATCTGTTCAACGTTACTCAGCTTTGGTCAGAGAGGCCCTGCCATGCCCATCCATATTCTGATTGTGCTCCAGCAGAAGAGAGCCTTATTCCTGAATGGCAGGCTGTGTCAAACCAAGTCTGGGAAATCAACAGAAGCTTTACTTTCAACCGCACGGAAAATCTCTTGACTTTTGGGCTACAAAATGTCAAAAATCACTGCTTCAAAAGAAACCCTAGCTCTAAGGGCATATGTCAATTTCAGTGGACATGTGTCTTAAACAGATTGCTGTATACGTGAAACTGACTAGGGCTGAAAAACAATGTGAGAAGTCAGAAGGAAGAGAAAACCTTTTGAAATGGAAAACCCGGCAGCATTCACCATGTGTTAAAATGCGCTTTTTGCAAATAAGAGAAAATGCCTGTTTTAAAAGTGTAATGTTAAAAGAAGGCCCTGTCTTGGCATAGCAATGTAAAGGAGGTTTTGCTGGGAAACATATATGGGAGGTTTTATTTCAACAGGCTTGTTGCTGACTCAAAACAAAATAAACTAAAAGAAAGAAATAAATGTTTTTTGCTGTTCTGGGAAATCAGCACAAACAGGTTTCTGCCATGGCCCAAGGGACATTTGGGTGCTGATAACAGCAGTGCCCTACCCCCAAGAGAAGCCACAAGGAATATGTGGGACACATACGTGTTAAGTGCTGCCCTTGAAAACTTAGAATGGACCAAGAGAAAGAAATATCACAAGCTCGTCAGACTTCTGTCTGGGCTTCAGCTTGGGACAATAGATCTGGGACACCTACATGTTAACTGGGGAAGTGAAAATAAACCTTCAATCAAACTGGGAAACCCCCATGGCAGCCCTGGGCTGAACTGACATTTGGTGGTAGCCTGAAGAAGAAAATAGTCCAAGTAGAGGACAAAGGCCACCCATCTTGGCTCTAAAGACTAGTTTATTAACAAAACTTTGAGACTTTTATCTCTGCAATTGGACAACGCAGAAATGCAAAAGTTTCACAATCTAGATGCAATTTTGCTGGCTGTAATTCAAGACGTGGTACCTTTGAGTGGCATATAAAGGACAGAAATGCAGAGAATTGGAGATTCTGACGAAAGTGTATATGGTGCCACTTTGAAATTCAAGATTAACATGCCTTATGATAATATGTACACATGTATAAAGTTATAGAATTTTAGGTATGATATTTCTCACTGAAAAGGATGAAAAATTATTAGACGGAAGAAACAAAGTCCTACAAACGTGAGAATTGGACTTCCAAGCTCTGCGTGAAATACATAATCTGCCTGTGTATTTTGTTAAAGTACCAAAACTGTACAAATGTGTAATTTATGTCAAGATAGATTTTTAGCAAAAAGGACTGTGGGAAACACAACACCATGAACTGAGTCCCCTCCTAGAGGAGGAAACCAACATTGGCTGACCTATCCAGTTCTTGGGCGAAGGTCTAGCTCAGTTCTGCCCAACAATAAACCCGATGATGTCACCCGTTTTTATAAAAATGGTGGAAGCTCACAGGGACAGGAAACTCTCTCCTGAATTTCCAGCGCCTGCGTATCCAGACATTCCAGATCCACCTTTGCAAGATGCCAGACTCTACTGCCAGGCCAAAGCATATCTGACCTTATCCAAGCAAGGTCAACTATCCAGAAAATCCCACAAAAATCCCAATAGCAAAGGGGAAACGCTGTGGTGCCCTTGGGGAGCATCGTTTGACCAGACCGGCCTTTTGCTCACTACCTGCATGCCCGCTGTACATTTGCCATCCAGTGACCAGACTTGCCCAACTGCTTGCTGTTAGGAGTGTCCGCCGCTATCCTCTGACCAGAGCTTTTGAGCCCAGAACCGGTTGACTGTCCAAATCCCCAAGCTCAAGTGCGGATTGTGAGTATTGCCCCATCCCATAGCCACAGATAGCCTACCCCATCTTTATACTTTGTCTTTGTTCCACTTTTTAAGTAATCTTATCCATACCCATATTCCTTTTTAAAACTGTTAGAATTCTCTGTGCATCTTGTTGTTGACCTCCAAGCGTTAGCGCTACTTTTCTATTCATTTCTGTCATAAATCCTTAGTCATATTTGGAATAATCAAATTAATTCCCACATAAAGTTGAACGCATGGTGAAAAGGTTGACTTCACAAATAAATCTTGGAACGTACCATGTCTTTCTTTAACCATATAGTATAGATAATTTAGTTTAAGTAAAACTTGCCTTTCCTTTTTAAAACTGATTTTCTTTTCTTAACTGCTTTCTTTTACCTAAACTTAACCTCATTCCACCTTGAAAATCTCTACCAATTCTTCAACTATAGCCACTCTTTCACTTCTCTATTGTTCCTGTGATGTGCATCTATCTCCCAACCTAAAAACCGCATTCTGATTCTGTGTTTTTCACCCGTTTAAAAAATAAAACTTTTGACATTTAAAACTGCAAATGTGAAAATTGCAACTTTTCAATGTGTGAATTTGGGCTGCACTGGGTTTTAATTTCAAGTTGCTTTTTGAACTGTATGCCTTTTGTGATACCTTACCTTATAGTTGCTAGTGATATAACATCCCTCAGACAAACATATGTACATCATTATTTAAACACACATATAATTAATTATTTTTCAAAATCTGAGTGTCATTTTAGGCCATTGCTGCTTCTTTCTATCCACTCAGAATTTGATGACTTGTGGGTTGAGGGAACATTGCAGGGGAAACCTCAACTCGGGTGCTATCCTAATTGAAAAAGTGCTCCTATTCACTTGTGCTTTGGACATGTTCTTGTAGAAGGTCACCCAAGTGTATTTCAGTGGTTTTCATTGACATTATAACCCCATCGGTGGTTGCTGACCAATATAAAAATGGTGTGATTTTCTTTGAATTTAAATTAAATAAATATTGTATTACCACCAACCGGCCTGGTTCATGGTCTATTGTGACCCGGGGTATTTGGAAAGGGTGTGTGAGACAGGGTGGGCATCGGCTTGCGGAAAATAAGGAAAAAGCATTCTCATTGTGCGCTACATCTAAGGCTTAAGGGCAAAGATCATGGTCCGGTGTGTGACGCCCAATTGGAATCCCTCACAAATTGGGGGGTCAGGCAAAGAATTGGGTTTGTTTATTCATCCGTGACAGCTTAACACATCAGGCTAACCTTCAAGGTAGTGATACTTTGTGCGGTTGGAACACTGTGTTACGCTGTAGAAGCGCGTCCCCAAAACAAAAATCCTAAGTACCAGGCCTGTGTATAAAATTAAAGCTAAATCAACCCCACAAATTAGACAAAAAGCAACAGAATACAGATTACCCTTGCATAAATAAATTAATAAAGAAAGGACACTTTCCAAAATGCCCACAGTAGAGATCAACATAGCTAGGGAGCACCTTCTGTACAAATTATTTGTCAGGGGAAAATGCCAGAGCAAGATTTAGTCTGGCTAGAAGAAATGATGCAACAGGTCACCGCCATGGACATAGACATGTGGCAGGACGGGGGCCTATTATATCAAGCTTTGAGCGAGTTATACATGACTCCGAAAATTAAAGAGGAGCAGATTAAAATGGTCAGAATCACGGCCTACATGTATCTCCACATGGGAGTGATGCGGGAAAAGCATGAAGAAAATACAAGTCATGCGCAAAATCAATCTGAACTCGTAACTAAAATCCAGACTGAACTAAAATTAGCAGAACAAAAATTGCAAAAGAGCCAAGATTCTGGGGCAGCATCTGGAAACTATATCAAACAGTTAAAAGTGGACTTGGCTCTACAACAGCAGAATAATGCAGATTAAGAGGCCCAATTAGATGCATTGAAAGAGGAGCGTAGGGAAAAGGTTGAAGCTGAGTCAACAATTAACATATAACAGGGGTTGCTCAGGACAAATAATCATGCTGCAAGACCAGATAAAAAAATTGGAACAGGAAAATAATTAATTATGAGAGACCTCCACTCTCAATCAGAATTTGATGAAGAGCGCCAGAAATTAGGTGCCATAACACATAAAAGAGATGACCTGGCTGAACAAAGGGGCGCTCTGTATCAGGAGAAAGAGGCCCTATACAGGAAATGTGCAGTTTAAAAACTAACGTGGAGAGAAGGGAGTCAGACCTTCAGGTACTGACTGGTATAAAAGAAGAATGTGAAAAATTAATGGGTTAAGAGACAAATGGAACTCAAGTTAGAGCAGGTCATAGAGACTCTAAAATGCAGAAAAAGGTGGTTCACCTCCTGCAACAAACATATTCTCAGTGTTCCCAAACTATACAGGCAGCACAAAAAGATAATGAGGCTCTCTGTGAGGAGAAAGAGGGGCTCCAACAGCAGGTGGTAGCTCGTGAGTGGGTTATAGAGGCCAGAAAAGCCCTGATAGCTGAGCAAAAGGCTCAGATCTTCGCCTATTATCAAGAGGTAGGGGCTGGGAAGGAGAAACTGGCGAAGTTGGAGAAAGAGGGTACTCGATTTAATGCTAACTGGAAGGACCCCAAACAGGTAGAGAGGAACAGGGCAACCCCTGATCATAGTATGATGACCTCTATACTAAGGGACTCAAACCTGCTGACTTCATGTCTACTGGTTCACATGAGCCAGAAACCATGATGCCATCAGAATGAAATAGGCCAAGCATAATGGAGCTGACAGGTCAGCGCCCCCTAGAAAGTGATGGACGGGCGTCCCTGTACATATACCAAAATATTAAGGCTGATGTCTCTGGTAAGTAAGTCTCCTATGAGGAGAAAGTCAGGGAATTAGATCTGCAGAAATACTACCTCCAAAGGGACCAGTTGGTTCAATTTGTAGAAAGAAAGAATGAAATGATGCCCAAGAAGGGCATTTTAAAGACCTCCATCCAATCAGGGCAGTGGGGGGGGAATCTCTGCCAACCCTGGAAGCAGGGAGGAGTCAGAAGACTACTCTCCTGTGCGCCACAGGGGGGAAGAAACTAGGCCCCACCATTCTACGAGCCCCTCTCAAGCTCACAGAATCAGGGTGTCACGGCTCCAAAGTCCAGGTGCAGGAGTGGCGCGAACCAACTACCCCTACTACGTCTGGGCACCTGCAAGTCAATGCTCACACAGACCTCCGAGACCCCAGCAGGGAAAGAGGGTTAGGATCTCGTTGGTTAGATAGGTCTCGAACAGCGGGTAACTGGATAGAGGGTTAGGGAAGGGAAAGTGGACAGGCAAGGGAACATATGGGAAAAAACAACAATAATATTCACACAATTCCCCCCACACATTAACACAGTGCTTTACAAATAGCTTTTGATACAAAAGAGGCACTTAGCTCTGTGGGTGAGTGCTGGCCTCCTGCCTGCGCACTCTCAGGTCCAGAACTCGGAGCAGTTCAAATGCTGCAAGAGAGTTTTAGTATTAGCGACCTGTGTTACTTCACATAGGCACAATACAAACCATAAAACACACAACAGTGAGGCATGCCACCTCTGGGTTTAGTTAGTGCAAGCACATGCACATTCAGGGTTAATCCGCTCACAGAGCGTAATAGTGTCCAAGAACTGACAAGAGCTGAGCGCCCGATTACGTTAAGGGATTCAGAACGTGTGGCCCAAGTTCGCCGCACGTGGCTTAAAAAGAATACGATCCATCATGCTGCCAAAGTTTTGCCGCACATGGCTTGAAATCAAAAGCACTCCATGCTGCCCAAGTTGTGCCGCACGTGGCTGTGCTCAAAAAGCTCTCCGTGCTGCCAAAGTTTGCCGCACGTGGCTGAAAGTAAGTTGGGTAAATAAACGCTGCGCGCGTTAGTCTTAATGCTGCATGCGAACCAAAACCGTGTTGCTTAAATACAACAGAACACAGTTAGAGACTTAGCTTTGCCCTCAGCAGGAGACGTGATGTGTCTGGGTGGTGCCCCCTGCGCATGCCCCGTAGAGGGTTGGAACCCCCAACGCTTTCCTTTCGCTTCCGTGGTCTCCCTCTGTAGCTGCGCGTCTAATTCCCCTGTGCGGTTGTTCGCCGGGAGTTTGCTGCACTTATCTGCTATGAGCGAGGGGCCGGAATGCTGGTTCCTTGGGGCGTGGCCCCTCGCATGATCCCCGTAGGCATGAGCTCCGGTGGATGCGTCCATTCCGGTCGGGAGCTTAAGCATAAGCCCCGTGCCTTTGTCCGCGAGCCCCTCCCAGGCTGGGAGTGAAAAAGTAGTTCCCGCCCTGGAGGCTGCTGGGAATCGTGGTCCGTAGGCTTTTCTGCCTGCAAAAAGGACAGAGAAGCCTCCTACAAGGCTGGAGGCTGTTCCTTTGGGTTTGTCTTGTTTTGGGTTCCTTTCTCCTGCGCCTGGGGCTCCTCACTGAGCCCTGATTCCCCCTTATAAAACCCTGTACCCTGACACAGGGAGCGCCTAGAAGATCTGGAGGGGTCCTCAAACAGTAGCGCCTCTGAGTCTGAGGGCAAGTGGACTCAGGTGACTCGGCCAAAGAAGGCAAATAAACTAAAGAGAGTTATGTCAAAAGACCCCATTAGGCAGATCAAGGCCATTAGCAATTTCATAACCCCGTACCACAAAAACGCAAAATGTTCTGTCTGGGAGCATTTGAAACTCTCTGAACAAATGATGGCCACTTTCCGCCAGAACTGCATAGATATGTTAAATGGACATTCTCTCCAGAGTACTCCAGCTTCTTTGCTGGACTGGAAGACCAAAATCATTCAAGATGGTCCACCTACAGGTCGGCCATCTTAAAACACTTTTCCGCCCATAGAAACCCCCAAGAGGCTCGCAAAGAGGCCTATAATCTGCAATGCGGAGAAGACCAGAACCCACGAGAATTTGTGCAGGAGCTAAAACGCACCTTTGCACAAACCACTAGGAGGGTGCGCACGGATAGCAGGGAGTTTATAACTACTTTCTTTCATGCGCTCCCAAAGTATATTATGACCCAGCTGGTGAGGGATTTCCGTGATAAAAGATCTCTGGACTGGGTCATAGAGCAGGGGCCCCGCATTTTTGAAGTCCACAAACCTGCAGAAAATAAAAATCAGAACACAAACCCCAAACCAGCCAACACCCCTGCTGCTGCTAAGGTAGCAGAGGTGAAGGTTGCCCCCATTTTAGACCTAGAGATGGGGGAGCCTAAAAATGCACGAACACCAAACCAGCAAAACCAGAGGCCAAGAAGGCCCTCAGGCCGATCACAAACAGGTGGCAGTCAGGGAGGTAATCCCACTAATGGGACCCCTAATTCTCCTGAGTATATCAGTCCCAGGTACAAGGGTAACTGGCCTATCTTGGGGTATGTATTGTATGAGGATACAATTCAACACTACAGCTAAATCAATGCCTAGTCTGGGATACTGAATGGAAACCCTTATTGATATATCTTTATGTCCAGTTCGTGCGTTCTGGATGACTACCCCTATATAACACCCCTCTCTTGGAATCCTCCTGACCCCACTGAGCCAAGGAGTAGTTCTGTTTTGCAAGTTTAAAAGGTTTATTTGAGAATTTAAACAATATATATATATCACACTTTATAATAAATTAATAATTGAATATCACACTTAATCTGATCAGTAATCAATAATGGATAGTCTGGCACTAGCACACTTCTTTATAATCAATGATGAGTGGTTAGAGGATGGATAAGATAGCAACAATACTTTTATGGTTACAAATGGATGCAATGTGGAATGAAATGCAGTACAGAAAATAACTTGATAGGATTTCAGCAAAAGACAATGTAATCACTTTCTTGGACAATTCAATTCCCCTTTTATGCAATGCAAGGAAATGGAAGAAAAGCACACAGTTCTCAGAAATGCAATCAAATGTAATTCAGTTCACCCCAGCAAGCTTAGACTACAGAAGTTGAAAACACAGGCCCAAAATGCTTTTATGTGTGCTGGCAATGAAGTGAAAAATATGCTAAAATGCTTTTAATTCCCTCTAGAGGTTCAGGGTGAGTGAAATATACTTACTATTATTCCAGGCTCACTCTTGCAATGATTCAGGGATGATTAGCAGGTTAAACGAATTTCTGGCAAATGGAAGGCAAGCAGCAGCAGATTTTTACACGTGAAGAAATTTGCAAATCGCGGTAAAATTCGTGGGTGCGCCGGGCGCGATTACAGAGGAAATACAAGGACTATCACTATCGTTTTGGGGTCCTAGGACAGCCTAGAATCTCAGCTTCCAGATGAAAGTTACTGCAAGTCTCTAAGACAAACGGTCGCGGAGATATGAGCGATTTTGTGAAGGTCGTTTTTCAGATTTGAAATTTTAAAGTTCAAAAAGACAAGTGACAGCTAGCAACTAGAAAATGACAGGTGACAGTTAGGAGGCAGTTCTACTTAGATTAAAATAGATTGAATTATATTATTTTAACTAAGAGATTGGTTCTGCACAGTCTTGCTAGGTACTCACACTATATTCTTGAATTAAATGGGCCTCGCCACGGATCTGGTCAGGTTTTGGACTGGACTCCGGTTCAGCCCTCTGGTTCTGCTAACAGCGGTCTGGTCTGGGTCTGCTCTCTCTCTGGATTCTGGAGATTGATGGATTTAAAGTCTGGATCTTTCTGCACAGCTTTCTCTAGAGATTGATGGAGGTAAAGTATGGATTTTCCCGGCAGAGCTTCCAGCTGCAAATGGATTTGAAGGTCCCTATCTGTCCTGTCTGTCTGCTTTTATCTGTTTTTAAAATGGGTGTGTGTGCAGCATCACTAGACCCTACCCCTCTACACTTGCCATTGGCCCAATTCTCCCCTCTCCCATGATTGGGGAAGGAACTGTGAGTCAGAGCGATGTCATTTTATGGCTTGTAGAGAGGACACTCCCCTGTCAAATTGCACACAATCTATATTTGATAAAAAAACAACATATTTGCACAGGTACACATTTGTTTAAAATTACATGCACCCCTCACATATCACAGGAGGTATCCCCTGTTCAAACTCTGCTCTTCCTGGGGGCTTGCATTCAGAAATGGCACATATTTCACTTTTTAACTGATTTTGCAATGTCGGACATTAACCCGAATTTACACACATGTGCGCAAGGAGTATGGACATTAATTGATGAAGTGTCAGATTTTTAACATGCATACATTTTAAGTAATACCCTCTTAACTGCTAAAACCCCCCTGAACATACCACCGGGTCCTAACACGTCTTAAAATGTGGGCAGAAAAATCACAAGAATTATGGTATCATTTATAAAATGTTCACATGTCCGCTCTATGAATGATCCATCTTTTTAGAGTTATGTTCTGGCCACAAAGGGGTGTGGTTTCCCCCCAGCACAAGGTTGAATTTCTGGTTTTTCCAGTTCTGCCAAGCCAGCTTGCTCTCACAGGCAGTGCCCCTCCCCTGTCCTTCCAGGAGGAAGCTCCATTTACGACTCCCGCCAATAAAACATTTGCCTGAGTCAGGACAGGGCTTTGTTCAGAGCTCCTGTATTCTGTGGGGCTCCCCTTAATTCAATTATCAGAGAGATGGCATATCCTTAGTGTGGCCAGCAAAAGGCAGATAGGCCTGGGAACACAGCTGTGACTCAAATTTCACTCCTGATTGGGGTAGATGTCAGGCAGAATTCAGTTTCTCAAGCCAGGTTTCAGATAAAATGTCACTTTTTGTTCCCCAGTTTTCTGCATTCAAATAAAACTAAACATTTTTACATATGCAGCTAGAATGCTGATTCTAAGTTTAAACTATGATATTTAAACAATTGCAACCTATGTGACACTCAGAAATAGGTCACTCATTTCTTTTAAACATTTAGATTTTTAGTGTCTTTCAGTCCACATTTACTTAAACTGCTGAAATCCACAGCTCAGCCCATTGTTTTGGGCTCTTCATCTTCCCAGATTTAGTATGCACACATACTTCATTCTGCCAGATGTCCGCTGGTGTTCAGTGAGATTTTTGGATGTGTTGCAATGTTTGAAAATAGGCATTTTGAGCTGGCATTCAGAGAAACAGAAGGTGATTTTTAAAGTGCTTTCTAGCGAACAGGCACTGCTGTTCTTCTCTTTGGCACCCCATTTCACTCATGGCTCTTCTGACCCAGCACACCCGCACCTGGGGTGGCAAGTCAGGCGACCATTTTGGTGTGCGCACAAGCTGCGCGGTTTTCGTGGATTCTGGCGCACATGTGGGCTTTTTCGGCCATCTTGGATTTCCTAAGCCCACAGCACCAAATGTTGTAGCATGATAGCTCAAACGTGGGTCAGGACACTCAACAGTATGGACTGCCCTTTGAATTTGAGTCGATGGGGAGTCGGGTGCACAAGGGTTTTGACCCACGCACCGGTCTGTCCGCATAATCTTCTTCCAATTCTGCAAATGGCACAGTTCAGCATCTTTTCCTCCATCCGGTACTAGTCGATCGGTTCTCCTCGCCGGTCCTGATGGGAATATTGGGCGGTACGCTGGGCCCCCTTGCGTCATCCTCCCAGTCTCCGGATCGTCCTCCTTGGCCGGTCTCCAGGTTTTCTTTCTCCTAGGACGACAAAGGAAGAGCGGCAATACCTATTCATAGACGTTTTTCCACCACTGTTGAGATAGTGGGGCAGCATATGCATTTCATCATAACGAAACATTACATTCTTATTTTGAAAAAAAAACAGTATAACTAAGAGACAGTTTCATGCAATCACAATATTTTAGAGACTAGATGTGGTATGTTTTTATGGTTGGAACTGAATTAGTCTGAGACAGTACCCGCTAGGATTCCAGAGGATTCCTCCAGTTGTTGCAGAGTGTGCCTGGGATGGCAACATTTCAACTGGTTTATGTGGACCCACTTGTCTTCCCCCGCTGCCAAAGGACCTTTGGGGATGTGGATTTTGTAGGCCACAGGGGAGATTTTGTCTATAATCTCAAAGGGTCCCTTCCATGTAGGCAAACATTTTCGCTGTTTTGCCTGGTTTCTTTGAAACTTGTATAGATAGACCCGGTCTCCCACCTGATATTCCTTCCTGGAAGTTTTCAGGTCATAATGGGTCTTCGTGCTATCAGCCGATCTTTCTAGATTCCGCTGAGCATAAGCAAAAGCATGTTGGAGGTGTTTCCTTAAATTCTCCACATACTCATGAGTTGTGGAGGCATTTATCAGTGTCTGATCTTGGGTTCTGTAGAGCAAATGCTGAGGAAGCACCATCTTGCGCCCAGTCATCAACTCAAATGGTGACATTTTGGTTGCAGATGAAGGGGTAGATCTGATGGCCATTAGGACCAGAGGTAATCGGATATCCCAACTTGGCCCAGAATCTGCCACAAACTTCTTTAATATGCTCACAATGGTTCGGTTATATCTCTCTACTGCCCCAGAAGAAGCTGGCCTGTAAGCAATATGCAACTTCCTTTTTACCCCCAGTATCTCCCACATCTTTGTCATTACTTCACTGGTGAAGTGGCTACCTCTGTCTGACTCAATCCTTTGAGGTAGACCAAAACGGGAAAAGATGTGGTTAATCATCAAGGCAGCTGCAGTTTCTGCCTTGCAATTTGGGGCTGGGAGACATTCCACCCACTTGGTAAACAAGCATGTCACAGTCAACATGTACTTATTCCCCCTAGCAGAGCGAATCACGGGGCCTACAAAGTCGATTTGTAAATCTGACCATGGCAGTGTCATCCCCCTCTTTTGGAGAGGCGCACGGTGCGTGAGGGATGATGGCTGAAATTGTGCACACACAAGACACCCCTTCAAGTATTGGTCGAGGTCCTGCCCCATGTGTGGCCAGTATGCAACCTCTCTTAAGATTTCCAATGTTGTGTGAAACCCCCTGTGACCGGCAGTGGCCGCGTCATGGGCGTCACTTAACATCAGGCTTCGGAATGAGGTAGGAACCACCCACTGATCGTGGCCAGCTTTGGATTTCCTTACCAGCAAACCGTCTTGGATTCGGAACATTTTTGGACATTTCATCAACACTCTTAGGTCCTCTTTCCCAGTGTAATCGGTATCCGTCAGGGGAAAGTTCTCAGGGTCCTCAATGTGCTGGTAAAATTTACCAATTATTGGATCCCCCTTCTGAGCGGTAATCAAATCAGCATCAGGGGTCTCCTTACTCCATTGTGCAATTTAAAGGTCGTTGTGAGCATTTGTCTGGGACCTAGTGATAGCAGTGACCTGGATTTCCCCCAACAGGGACTCAATCTCAATTAGATCCCCTTGGATGGCCCCGGTTTTGGCCAGCTGATCAGCTAAGTCATTTCCAGTTTTGTCTGGTCCCTCTACTTTGGAATGACCCTTGATCTTTTTCCAATAGATAGTCATCTCATTCGAGGTGACCAGATCATCAATGTTTTGGATCAACTTCCCATGTTTCAAGGGTTTGTTGTTAGCACATAACATGCCTCTGGTTTTCCAATTAACCAGGTGCTCCACGAACCCGTTCCGTACATAATCCGAATCTGTGATTATGACCAGTTCGTGGAGTTGATGCTGGACAGCAGTGAGGATGGCCTGATGCACAGCCATCAATTCTGCCACCTGACTACTTCGGGGACCAATTTTGTATCCAGCGGAGGGTTCTGGAATCTCCTTCACCCATGCATTCCCTACGCCGGCCACCAGTTCTTTTTCCCCGTTGTTGTCAACATGGTAAGAGCATCCATCCACATAGACAGTGGGCATTCCCTCACACTTGTCCTCTTCAAAGACTTTGTGTGGGGAATTAAGGTATGCCTCCATGTTGTCCTTGATTTTTAGACTTTCGTCCTCAAGACAGTTTTCTCTGGCACAATCATGCAAGTCAGCCAGACCTTGCGCGAGGGGACTCTTCTTGTTTTGGCCATATCTGACCTCCACAGGAAAGCCTTGCATTGACAGAATCCAGGAAGTAATTCGGGAATTACTCACATTTCCGGGCCGGATTCTGTCACTTTGGAGATATTGCAGAGGCTGGTGTGGAGTCTCCACTATGATGTGTTCCCCCTGGATAAACGGGCGGTAATTCTTCAATGCCCACACCGTTGCCAGGAGTGCCTTCTCACAATCGTTGAATTTTTCCTCCACAGAGGATAAAGTTTTGCTCGCATAGGAGATTACTTTATTGACCTTGTCATGCTTTTGGTATAATACTGCCGTCAAGCACGTATTAGAGAACCCTGTCTCCAGGAAGAACTCCTTGTTTCTGACAGGGTAAGCTAGGCAGGGCGCTTGTGAGAGGCTTCTTTTGAGTTGTTTTACCGCCTCGGCTTGTTCTGGACCCCATTCCCACTTGACCCCCCCTTTCAGGAGATGAATCAGGGGTCTGGTGATCTCTGCGTAGCCCTCAATGAACTTTCTGCTATAATTAGTCAGTCCAAGGAGGCTCCTTAGTTCCCGCAGAGTTGTGGGGTCTTTCAGTTTTTGAAGTGCTTCCACTTTCTTTTCCTGGGGACAGAGACCCTGAGGAGTAATCTCATGCCCCAAGAAATTAACACGGGTTCTACACCACTGTGCTTTCTGAAAGGAAAGTTTTGCTCCGGCGGCCCTCAACTGCGTCAGAACATAACGGATCTCCGCTATGAGTTCCTCCACAGATAAACTTTTGATGAGGACATCATCTACATAAGCCAGGTTACCCCTCGCACCCAGGTCGGGCATGGCCTTATGTAGGAAAATATTGAACTCATTACCGGAGTTAAGGTATCCGAAGGGAGTCCGGGTCCATGTATACTGCTGGCCCCCAAAGGTAAAAGCCAGCTTGTATTGGTCCTCCCTACTGACAGGCACGGTCCAGTATCCATTGGTCAGGTCTATTGCAGTGAATACCTGTGACCCCTGGATCTGGGCCAGCCCTTGGTCAATGTAGGGAAGAGGCCATCGGGAAGTATGGACCCGTTTGTTGAGCTCCCTGAGGTCGGCGCAGAGTCTCCACTGGCCGTTTGGCTTCAATATTCCCAGCACCGGATTATTGAAGGTGCTGTGGACTGGACGGATTATTCCCCGGGACTCAAGGTTCTTAATTATTTCAGTAAGGGACTCCATTGATGCGAGAGGCAAGCGATATTGCTTCACAAACACAGGAGTCATGCCAGGGTCCGTGGGGATTGTTGTTGTGTGGATGTCGGTGCGACCACAGTCATATGAGTCTACCGCAAAGAGATCTTGGAAATCCAAGAAAACTTGTTTCAACTTTTGCTTTTGTTCCAGAGTCACACAGGCATCAGCTAGGTTGACTCTCTCTTCCACCATCTGCCTGAAGCCTGGAAAGACTTCTGGTTTGGCTATCTCAGCGGTCTCCTCCAGCTGGGTGGAGAAGTCCCTGGTCAGAGTGCTGATTTGGACTGGAGGCTTCAGGTGGGAAAGGCAGCCCTCATGGACCTGGAAAATCACCTCATCCCTCCTGAAGTCACAAGTCACATCTTCCTTACCATAAGGGCAAGAAGTGTACACCAGGAAGTTTCCCCCCATGCCGGGTAAAAATCCTGTCTGGTGTTGTATTGTCATCACTGTCACTGTCATAGCAGTCCTTGGGGATTGGCCCTAACAGTTCATTACCTAAATCTATGGAAAAATGTCGGTCATCAACCGCCATTCCAATAATGGTGCCTGCGGCTAGAGTAATACTCTTTAAGTCGCTGTTATCCACCTCTATTAGAATGGTGTCATGTTCTATGTTGACTAATGGTGTTGGGTTTACCCCCAACCCTTGCTGTTGGAGAGAAGCGTTTAGATGTATGTAAGCATCAGGGTTTTTCAAATGTTGTCCTCTTTTAACTTTCACTTCCAAGGAGAATTGTCGGGTCCTTTCTGGGATGGTGACTTCCTCTTTGATCTGAATTTCAACTGCATGAGGTAGCAATTGAGCTGACCTAAATGCTTTTTCTGGATCATCAAAGCCCATGGGATTATCCGCTAATCGGGACCAAGCTTTGAAGTTTATTAGGTCCAAACTAATGGCAAAGCGATTGAGAATGTCACTGCCTAAGTAAAAGGCGGCAGTGACGTCTCGCACGTTCCAACAATTATGGACTATGCTCTTGTTGCCAATAGAGATTTTGAGCATACACCTGCTTGGCAGGAGATGTTTGGAATTAGGTGCTTCCAGGTCCATTTCCCTTTTGTCTATCAGTTTGAAGGTGGGAATGGCTGGATCTTTTGGGAGTTGGCGAAACATGGCTTCGCTGATGAAGCTCTTACCATTGTTCACGCACACTCGAGCGAGAAAAGAGTCCTTCCCATCATTTAACTGAACAGGGATGAACAACTGCTCTCCAATTTGTTGAATATCAGCCAGGCTCTGAGCTGATTTCACATCTTTCTGGACTATAGGAGTGGGAGTTTCTGATTGTGGATTAGTATAGAATCTCAGAGTGTTTCCTTCCAGCGTGGAGTACCACTTTAGACTGGAAGGAAGGTTGATTTTCAGAAATAGAGAGGACCCTCCATCACCAGTCTGTTGTCCTACTGCTATTACTGTCACGTCTGGAATTTGGCTATTCTGGAAGTGAAATTCTACTTGGTCAGATTTTTGTTCAACCATGTGGCAGGTGCCGTTTAAACTAACATGGTTGACACTCTGTTTTAATTTTATTGGTCGGCTAGTCTGGGTCCAGAGGACCTTGTTTACACAATCTATTAGGGGTGACAACCTTCTCAGGAGGTCATTCCCTAGTAAACAAGGGGTGCCCT
Organism: Ambystoma mexicanum; assembly: GCF_040938575.1. Taxonomy (NCBI): domain Eukaryota; kingdom Metazoa; phylum Chordata; class Amphibia; order Caudata; family Ambystomatidae; genus Ambystoma; species Ambystoma mexicanum. The sequence continues at coordinate 1,208,052,061 of NC_090928.1, forward strand.
CTGGAGTCACAACTATGACCGGGTGTTTCAACTTGTGTCGCCCAATTTTAATGTCCAAATCTGCCGTCCCCTCGACGGGAATTTCCTTCCCGTCAAAGTTCTGGAGTTGTCCAGGAAGAGAGGTGAGAGGAATTTGGTAATTCTCTCCCCTTCCTGCATTCAGTTCGTCAAAGGCCCTTCTGGACAGAAGGGTAGCTTGAGATCCAGTGTCCACCAGTGCCAAAATCGTACCCTGCCCCTGTACTTGTACCGGGGCATAGTATCTTCCCTCCTTCTCCTCAAGGGGGCACAGATAATGCACATTTTTGGACAACTGGTGGGCTAACTTTCTGGTTTTGGACATCGCTAGCGAAGAGATTTGGGCAGAATTCTGTGGAGAGTCTTGGGAATCTGAAAGAAAAAGTTGGCAACTGGAGATCAGAGCCATTGTGGCTTCCCCTGGTTCCGGTTCTGGGCCGCCCCCCCCCTTTTTGGAAGCAGTCCCCAGGATGGGTTTGAACCAGGGGGTTTTCTTGCTGTTGGTTCTGGGATGAGATGGTGGGCGGCGGTAGCTCAGTCTCCACATCTCCCCAGTCTGGATTTGCATCCCTAGGGACCCATTTTTCTTTGGGAGGAGTTCCCCCCTCTCTGAAGGAGAAGACCCTTTTCCCAGGATCCTCTGAGGATCCCTCTCCCTCAAATTGGAAGATCTGTACCTCCTCCTCAAACTGAGTCTGTTTGGGTCTTTTGTTTCTCCTACCCCCCCCCTCTGCTCCTTAGGAAGCAGATTTTCAGGGGCAGGAGATTTTGTTTCCGGTTCCTGGGTTTCCAGGGGCTGTTTACAAGTGAGGAAGGAAGCTTCCTCCAAGGCTTTACACCCCCCTTCCCTTTGTGCCTCCTCCCTGGGAACCGGTGAGTTATCGGGGTGCTGCCCCCGTCATTGTTCTGGAGCACCAGGTCCAGAATTGGGTGCGTTCTGTGCCGGCATGCCGATCTGAGGGTTCTGCTGAGCCCTCAGTATGTGACCCAGATCCCGCGCCATGTTTTGAACCTGGCGCTCTAACTGGGAAACCCGCTCAGGCTGACACGGGGCCCTGTTTTCTCCCCTGGGCTGATCCCGGGAAGGGTAGCTATCCCTTCTTTGGTAGTACCCCTGGTTGGGAAGATTTGGATACCCCTCCACCCTCGGCCTCCCCTCTCCCGGATTCGGTTGTCTGGGCTCAGGGAATTGGGGAAAGAAGGATGGATGATTTTGGGGCTGGAAGTCAGGTGGATATCTGGGGAAAAAGTTCTGCCCAGGGTTTGGTAAATTTCTGCCCTCCTGTGGGAAGTTTGGAGGGAAGTTCCCTGGGTTCGGTGCTCGGTTGGATCCCCCCCCTTGGGCTGGGGGAGTCCACACATAACCCAGGATTGGACTGTTACCTTTGTAGCGAGGACTTACATAGTCAGGAGAGCGAGGGACCCCATTGGGGGGACTACCTCTTTCACTCCCTGCCTGTGACTGTCCCGAGGGATTTCTGGGTTTAGGATTATTAGGTGCAGGTAGGTTTTTAGGCCCCCCATCTCCAAATCCAAAACGAGGGTGACCTTTATCTCTGCCACCTTGGCAGCAGCATGGGTGCTGTTGGCTTTGGGGTTTTTCTGGGCATTACTTTTGCTATCTACCGGTTTCTGCACCTCATAGATCCGGGTAGCCTGTTCAATGACCCAGTCTAAAGATCTTTTCTCGTGAAAATCCCTCACGAGCTGGGTCATTATGTATTTGGGCAAGGCATGAAAAAATGTATTAATGAATTCTCTACTGTCTGTGCACACCCTTCTGGTGGTCTGCGCAAAAGCACGTTTCAGTTCTTGCACAAATTCTTGTGGGGCCTGATCCTCCCCACATTGCAAATTGTAGGCTGCCTTGCGAGCCTCTTGAGGATTTCTGTGAACAGAAAAATGTTTCAAGATGGCTGCCTTATAGGTGGACCATCTTAAATGATTTTGGTCCTCCAGCCCCGCAAAGAAACTGGAGTATTCCGGGGAGAAGGTCCACTTTACATATTGAATACAGCTTTGGCTGTCCTTCAAATGGAAAGTCTCCATCATTTGCTCAAACAACTCTAAGTGCTCCCAAACAGAATACTTGGCATTCTTATGATACGGCGTGATGACGCTCCTGATTGCCTTAATCTGCTTTAAGGGGTCCTTAAGCAAGGCCCTTTTTGTCTTATTGGCCCTTTTGGTCCGGGTAACCCTGGTCCATTCATCTTCTGACTCAGAGGCACTGCTCCCAGAGGTTCCCGTCTGTTCTTCCAGGTTTTCCCGGATTCTGCGAGCCTGGGAATGGCTGGCAGAATGTGAGGACCTGGTCTCCTGTGTCCTGTACCGCTCAGAGGAGTCTTCAGATCCCTCCTTGCTGCCAGGATTTGATGGGTACCCCTCCCACTGACCTAACTGGGCAGAAGTTTTCAGGATGCCCTTAATGGGCCTATTCTCCTGGGGTTCCCCATCAAATTGCACTGTGCTTGGGTGCCCATACCCGGATGCCTGCCCCTTCATTCCTGGGTGGTACTGGCCTATGAGCCCCATGCTTCTGGCTGGATAGTAATCTGCCATCCCTGTGGCCCTGTGCTCATGTGCGCCAGGGGACATGGGGGTGGCAGAGTCCAGGGACTGAGAGAGATAAAGGCCTCTGGTACTAGGGCTCCTGAGGTTATGCTCATGAGTCTCCCTCTCCCAGCGAACCTCATCTCTATCCGCCCCTGCTCCCTGTTGCAATGCAAGAGCCTGCGCCTTCAGTTCCTCAGTTAAGGCCTTGCTAGCCTCTATCAGTCTCTCCTGCATCGCTACCTGTTGTTGGAGTCTTTCATTGTGCTGGCAGAGAGCCTCATTCTCTCTCTGTGTTTCCTGATCGGTCCTGGAGCACTGGGCCAGTCTTTGCTGCAGGAGGGTTACCTCCTGAGTCCCATCCCTACTGGCCTGCTCCTGTCTTGCCAGAGTCTCCTCCACCCTCCTGGTGTGCTCTAGCAAGTCCTGGTGTTCTTTTTGGAGGTCACCTAGTCCCTGGTGGGCCAGGTGATTTTCTTCCATTTTTCTTCTTAAGTGGCAGACTTCCTGGCCTAAGGTGTCCCTTTCCTGACCAAGAGCTTGAATTTGTGATGCCAGGTCGTCCCTTTGCCTTTGGAAGGCACCAGCTTTCTGGCGCTCCTGATCAAACTCTGCCTGGGTATCCAGGTCTTTCAGGATCAGTTTATTGCTCTCCTCTTTCTCTCTGTCTAGTTGGATTTGCAGGGTGGCTACCTGCTCTGTGCATGCCCTGTTGAAATTGATCTGTTGCTCCAGCTTTTTCTGGCTCTGCAGTAGGGAGTCCAAACTGTCTTGGCGTTCCTTCTGCAAAGCCAGAATTCTGGCATCCTGGTCTGTCTTTTCCTGTTGCAGGATGTCCATATCCTTCTTTATTTTAATGATGTGCTGTCTACTCTCATTTTCTGACTCCTGGCTCCCCTGCAGCCTCTGCTCAGAAGAGACCAGGTCAGATTGGACCTTCTCTAACGCCATCTGTCGCTTATTCGCCAGATCTTGGCTTTCAGCACATTTATCCTGCATGTCTCCCATATATAGGTACAGGTATGCCGCTATCCTAACCATCTTGTCTTGTTCATCCTTAGCTTTAGGAGCCATGTATAGTTCACTCAGGGCCACATGTAGGGGACCCTGATCTCCCCATATATCTGACCCTGTTTCCGTGACCTGTTGCGTGATGGCCTGCAACCAGACCATGCGCTCCTGGTGAGTCCACTCACCTCTCACAAATAACTTATGTAGGAAGTGCTCTCTGGCTATTTTCATGTCTACTAAGGTCTTCATTCTAGAGATTGGTCTCTGTCCTGACTTACAGAAATTAGTATTTTATTTTTTCAAAACAGACCTTTTTCTTAGAGCGTTCCTTTGAGGAGTGCTTTACAGCGTAACACAGCGTGTGCTCCGACCGGATATGTGTATCTGGTCAGCTGGCACGCTGTATTAATCTGCACAAGTGATAGACCTAATCCAAACGTCCGGCACGAGCCCCCAATTTGTAAGAGGATACAATTCAACACTACAGCTAAGTCAATGCCTAGTCTGGGATACTGAATGGAAACCCTTATTGATATATCTTTATGTCCAGTTCATGCGTTCTGGATGACTACCCCTATATAACACCCCTCTCTTGGAATCCTCCTGACCCCACTGAGCCAAGAAGTAGTTCTGTTTTGCAAGTTTAAAGGTTTAATTGATAATTTAAACAATATATATATATCACACTTTATAATAAATTAATAATTGAATATCACACTTAATCTGATCAGTAATCAATAATGGATAGTCTGGCACTAGCACACTTCTTTATAATCAATGATGAGTGGTTAGAGGATGGATAAGATAGCAACAATACTTTTATGGTTACAAATGGATGCAATGTGGAATGAAATGCAGTACAGAAAATAACTTGATAGGATTTCAGCAAAAGACAATGTAATCACTTTATTGGACAATTCCCCCCCCCTTTTATGCAATGCAAGGAAATGGAAGGGAAGCACACAGTTCTCAGAAATGCAATCAAATGTAATTCAGTTCACCCCAGCAAGCTTAGACTACAGAAGTTGAAAACACAGGCCCAAAATGCTTTTCGGTGTGCTGGCAATGAAGTGAAAAATATGCTAAAATGCTTTTAATTCCCTCTAGAGGTTCAGGGTGAGTGAAATATACTTAATATTAGTCCAGGCTCACTCTTGCAATGATTCAGGGATGATTAGCAGGTTAAACGAATTTCTGGCAAATGGAAGGCAAGCAGCAGCAGATTTTTACACGTGAAGAAATTAGCAAATCGCGGTAAAATTCGCGGGTGCCCCGGGCGCGATTACAGAGGAAATACAAGGACTATCACTATCGTTTTGGGGTCCTAGGACAGCCTAGAATCTCAGCTTCCAGATGAAAGTTACTGCAAGTCTCTAAGACAAACGGTCGCGGAGATATTAGCGATTTTGTGAAGGTCGTTTTTCAGATTTGAAATTTTAAAGTTCAAAAAAACAAGTGACAGCTAGCAACTAGAAAATGACAGGTGACAGTTAGGAGGCAGTTCTACTTAGATTAAAATAGATTGAATTATATTATTTTAACTAAGAGATTGGTTAAGCGAAGATATTAGCGATTTTGTGAAGGTCGTTTTTCAGATTTGAAATTTTAAAGTTCAAAAAAACAAGTGACAGCTAGCAACTAGAAAATGACAGGTGACAGTTAGGAGGCAGTTCTACTTAGATTAAAATAGATTGAATTATATTATTTTAACTAAGAGATTGGTTCTGCACAGACTTGCTAGGTACTCACACTATATTCTTGAATTAAATGGGCCTCGCCACGGATCTGGTCAGGTTTTGGACTGGACTCCGGTTCAGCCCTCTGGTTCTGCTAACAGCGGTCTGGTCTGGGTCTGCTCTCTCTCTGGATTCTGGAGATTGATGGATTTAAAGTCTGGATCTTTCTGCACAGCTTTCTCTAGAGATTGATGGAGGTAAAGTATGGATTTTCCCGGCAGAGCTTCCAGCTGCAAATGGATTTGAAGGTCCCTATCTGTCCTGTCTGTCTGCTTTTATCTGTTTTTAAAATGGGTGTGTGTGCAGCATCACTAGACCCTACCCCTCTACACTTGCCATTGGCCCAATTCTCCCCTCTCCCATGATTGGGGAAGGAACTGTGAGTCAGAGCGATGTCATTTTATGGCTTGTAGAGAGGACACTCCCCTGTCAAATTGCACACAATCTATATTTGATAAAAAAACAACATATTTGCACAGGTACACATTTGTTTAAAATTACATGCACCCCTCACATATCACAGGAGGTATCCCCTGTTCAAACTCTGCTCTTCCTGGGGGCTTGCATTCAGAAATGGCACATATTTCACTTTTTAACTGATTTTGCAATGTCGGACATTAACCCAAATTTACACACATGTGCGCAAGGAGTATGGACATTAATTGATGAAGTGTCAGATTTTTAACATGCATACATTTTAAGTAATACCCTCTTAACTGCTAAAACCCCCCTGAACATACCACCGGGTCCTAACACGTCTTAAAATGTGGGCAGAAAAATCACAAGAATTATGGTATCATTTATAAAATTTTCACATGTCCGCTCTATGAATGATCCATCTTTTTAGAGTTATGTTCTGGCCCCAAAGGGGTGTGGTTTCCCCCAGCACAAGGTTGAATTTCTGGTTTTTCCAGTTCTGCCAAGCCAGCTTGCTCTCACAGGCAGTGCCCCTCCCCTGTCCTTCCAGGAGGAAGCTCCATTTACGACTCCCGCCAATAAAACATTTGCCTGAGTCAGGACAGGGCTTTGTTCAGAGCTCCTGTATTCTGTGGGGCTCCCCTTAATTCAATTATCAGAGAGATGGCATATCCTTAGTGTGGCCAGCAAAAGGCAGATAGGCCTGGGAACACAGCTGTGACTCAAATTTCACTCCTGATGGGGGTAGATGTCAGGCAGAATTCAGTTTCTCAAGCCAGGTTTCAGATAAAATGTCACTTTTTGTTCCCCAGTTTTCTGCATTCAAATAAAACTAAACATTTTTACATATGCAGCTAGAATGCTGATTCTAAGTTTAAACTATGATATTTAAACAATTGCAACCTATGTGACACTCAGAAATAGGTCACTCATTTCTTTTAAACATTTAGATTTTTAGTGTCTTTCAGTCCACATTTATTTAAACTGCTGAAATCCACAGCTCAGCCAGTCTTGTCATAAACATTGTTTTGGGCTCTTCATCTTCCCAGATTTAGTATGCACACATATTTCATTCTGCCAGATGTCTGCTGGTGTTCAGTGAGATTTTTGGATGTGTTGCAATGTTTGAAAATAGGCATTTTGAGCTGGCATTCAGAGAAACAGAAGGTGATTTTTAAAGTGCTTTCTAGCGAACAGGCACTGCTGTTCTTCTCTTTGGCACCCCATTTCAGTCATGGCTCTTCTGACCCAGCACACCCGAACCTGGGGTGGCAAGTCAGGCGACCATTTTGGTGTGCGCACAAGCTGCGCGGTTTTCGTGGATTCTGGCGCACATGTGGGCTTTTTCGGCCATCTTGGATTTCCTAAGCCCACAGCACCAAATGTTGTAGCATGATAGCTCAAACGTGGGTCAGGACACTCAACAGTATGGACTCCTCCTGCCCAAGGGGGGATGGCCCCAACAGGTAAGTGCTTCCCCAGGAAACTTCCCTCCTAACTTCCCTCAGGGGGGCATTAACCCCCCAAATCCCAGGTTAAGTTTCTTTCCCCAGTACCCTCAAAAACCCAAACTGCAGGGCAACCCTCCTTTCTTTCCCTGGTTTCAGGAGCCCAGACAACCCAATCCGGGAGAGGGGAGGCCAAGATGGAGGGCTACCAAAATCCACCATCTCCAGGGTACTACGGGAGAAGAGATAGCTACCCTTCCCATGAACAACTAAGGTATGAGCAAAGACCCCCGTCCAGCCGGAACGGGTGTCCCAACTGGAGCGCCAGATCCAGAACCTTACCCAGGATCTGGATCACATGTTGAGGGCTCAACATAACCCTCAGATGAACATGGTGGCTCTGAACCCCACCAACCAAGAGTCTGGCACCCCAGAACAATGACGGGCGAGGACCCCGACAAGTCACCGGTTCCAGAGGAGGATGCACGGGGAAGAGGGGTATAAAGCTCTAGAGGAAGCTTCCTTCCTCACCCGTGAAAAGCCCCTGGACACCCAGGAACCGGAACAAAAATCTCCTGCCCTCGAAAATCTGCAACCCGGAGAACAGAGGGTGGGTAGGAGAAATAAAGACCTCACAAAGGCCCATTTTGGGGAGGAAGTCAGTGTCCTCCAATTTGAAGGGGAAGAATCCTTAGAGGATTCTGGGAAAACAATCTTCTCCTTCAGGGATGGGGGAATTCCTCCCAAAGATAAATGGGTCCCAAAAGATCTAAATGAATATTGGGTATATGTGGGGACTGATTCAGAGTCGCCCATCCTTGAACCCCAGAATGAGCATCCAGAGAATCAAGTATTAAAGGAGGGATCCCAAACCTCACAAACTGATTCTGGTGACTGCCTGCAAGAAGGGGTGGGCAGCCCAGAATCAAAAAAAAGATTCCCAAACTTCCCAAATTAATTCTGGTGACAGCCTCCTAGAAGGGGCTGGGGGCATCCCAGAACCAGCACAAGAGGATTCCCAAACGTCCCAAACCAATTCTGGTGACTATCTCCAAGAAGGGGGGGGTCTGGGGGGCAGCCCAGAATCAGAAAAATGGGAGCCCAAAACTCCACAAATATCAGAATGTCAAATTTGGCTTTCAGATTCCCAAACTCCAAAATAAAGAAATTGACCACCCAGCTTTCCCAGAATGTCCATTACCTTTGCTCATTGGAGGAGAAATAAGATAGATTATACTCCTCCGTCCAAGTGCAAGGGCAATGTTCATTTCCAGCACTGGTAGACACTGGATCCCAAGCCACTCTTCTATCAAAAAGGGCCTTTGATCAGCTAAATTCAGGAAGGGGGGAGAGATACTAGATACCTCTCACCCCTCTCCCTGGACAACTACAGAACTTCGACGGGAGTGAAATTCCTGTCGAGGGGAGAGCAGATTTGGAAACCAAAATTGGGCGACATAATGTGAAACACCCTGTCATAGTCGTAACTCCAGAGGGTACACCCTGTCTACTAGGGAATGATATCCTGCGCAGGTTGTCCCCCCTCATAGACTGTGTGAACAAAGTGCTCTGGACTCAGACTAACAGGCCAATGAAATTAAAGCAGAGTGTCAACCATTTTTGTTTAAATGGCACATGCCACATGGTTGAACAAAAACCTGATCATATTGAGTTTCATTTCCAGAACAATCAAATACTGGACGTGACAGTAATTGCTCTAGGACCACAAACTGGTGATGGAAACTCCTCTCCATTCCTGAAAATTTACCTTCCTTCTAGTTTTAAGTGGCATTCCACACTGAAAGGAAATACTTTGAAATGTTATACTGATTCACAATCTGAAAATCCTAATTCTATAGCCAAAATTGATGACAAACCAGCAAAAACCGTAGCTGGCATTCAGAAGAAGGGTGAACAGATCTTCTTCGCAATTCAGTTAAATGACGGGAAGGAGTCTGTTCTCGCCCGAGTTGACTTGAATAGCGAAGAAAGCTTCATCAGCAAAGTATTATTCAGGAAACTCCCAAAAGACCAGACCCTGCCCGCTGTTGAGTCAGTTTATCAGTGGGTATGGGGCCTGGAAATTCTCTGTTCCAAACATCTTCTGCTTAGCAGTTCTATGATAAAAATTTCTATAGGTGACAAAAGCATACAACATACTTGTTGGGTCGTTCGAGGTGTTCCTTCCACCTTTTGCATGGGCATGTCACATCCTCAACTGACTCGAAATTCATTTGGATCCCAGTTATTGCCAAGCCGGTCCCAACTGGAGAGTAAATCTCAGGGCCCTGGAAGTCCTAAAAAAAGCCTTCCGGTTGGCTCCAGTGCTACCGTAGGCAGTTGAAGATCGAAAATGGAGAAAAGGTCACCATCCCAGGCTTAGCCGACAGAATCCGCATCCCCAAAGGCGAACTGACAGAAAAGAAATGGGTCCATATTAATCAGCTAAAGTGTTGTCACCCTAGGCACACTTTGCAGCAAATTGAGAAGCCCAGAGAAAACCAAATAGGGGAGACATCTGGAGAATGAGAACCAGACAAAGAAGAGCCAGAAGGGGTCAGATAGGTTTAGAGGTATAATGATTTAACAGGAAGTATTGTTCATCATTTGTCTTTATTGTATAAAATACTGTCATTATTGAATGCATGTGTGTCCCACTGCTGTCCACCTTCTTGGAGGGCAGTTAGTGGGAAAATGTAGTAACCGGTTTGTGTTTATTTCGTAGACTCGTACTGGTTCTCCTCATTCATCAACAAGGAGGACCTCCCCGGGGAAAGGGAAAGGAAAGAACAAAGGAAAAGCTGGGGTGTCGCTCCACACACTAAAGAAAGAACTAAGGGGAAGCTGCGGGTGTCACTCCTCACTACAACGTGAGAGAATGGGAGGATCGTGGAAGTACCACTCCCTGATGATGGAAGGACTCCACCTGATGAGCCCCATTTTGCCCATTGTTAAATCCCATTTTCCCCTACTCTCCCTCAAGAAGGAATCTCAGAAGAGTGAGGGGTAGGATTTGTGGGATATATTTACTCACTCAGCAGTACTTTCCCACCTCTCCAAGCTGCACTTCAGTAGAACCAGCACAATGGCTGTGCTGGCTCCTGTGAGCACCATTGCCTCACACTAAAACTGTTTTGCAATGATAAAAAGATGGCTGCATCATCTTGCCAAACACATATTGGGCAAGATGGAATAAGGGTGCACACTGAAAAGGCCTGCCAGTGTGTTGCTTACATGTACAAAATAAGAGGAGTGAAAAAGCAGTGCTGCTTTGCTGCAGGGCCAAAGTTCCCATTGAAAAAGGGAATATTTCACATTGAAAAGGAGACTGCTCTGATGCTATTTTCATCTGTGTTTCCTCAAACTACTTTTATCAAAAAGACCCTGGCCCTCATTCCGAGATCGGAGGTAAGTACCAGTATTTTCCGGCATGGCGTAAAGTACACCACCGCCCTGACGTCAGACCGCTAATTGCGGCCCATTCCGACCTTGCGGACACGCGCTTTTCGCCATGCCGGAAAAGAACCGAGCGGCCTGTCGCTAAACGACCCGCAAACCGCAAACTACCGGCATGCTGCGACACGTAAATAACAACACCGCCTTGGAAGCAGTAGCGTCAGTACATAACAGTGATTGTAATTTACGGATACTGTAAATTACGGTCACCGCAAAAAAAGGAACCGGAAATTACGTCATCGCACAGGAACGGGAAGGAGAGCGGCGGCCATCTTTAAAAACACAATCCATTGCCATCCCCATCCGCCAGCACCCTTGGGAGCAAACTAAATTTCGGAAAAGGACCAGACGACTACCAACATGCCGAAAGCTCCAAAGAAGGCTGCGGGCCGCATCCACAAGAGGAGATTCAGCCCAGAGGAACTCCAGGCCATGGTGGACTTCCTGGCTGAGCATGCAGATGTCGTTTCAGCAACGACATGCGGAGGAAGTCTATCCTCCGCAAAAAGAACATCTGGGCTGAACTTGCCCAGAGGGTGAGCGCTGTAGGCAACACCCCCGCTCCCCCAGGGACTGCCGCAAGCGGTGGGATGACCTGCGGGTGCGGGTGCGGGTGTGGGGCCTCCTCTCCAGCAACCGGAGTCAGGCCATGCAGACGGGAGGTGGTCCAAGTACCCCTGTGCAACTAGAGCCGTGGGAGGAGACATGTGCTGCTCTGATTGGCACAGAATCGATTGAGGGCGTGGGGAAAATGGAGTGCGGGGCAATGACTTCTGCCGAAGGAGGTGAGTGTCCACAGTGTACACTGCCAATGTCCATTGCATGATTCAAACTGCCTCAAGGGCCATCGAAGGCACCTTCTTGTGTTGCCCTCCCCCATCCAACTCATCCCCCCATCCAACTAATGCAGAGGCAAGTCCCACGCAATCAAGGGCCAAGTGCAAGTACATAACGCACATCAACCATAGTGCATTAACTTGCACATCCCATCATGCACACTGTGCAGCCGGCTCGGCATTGTGCCAGCCAAACTGCACATAACCAGGCCACGATGAGTCACTCGCAAACATGCGTACATGACATTCTCATGCACATGTACCACTGCCGTAGCTACACCCAAAAGGCCACAAACCGCAATTGTCTGAAATGTGAATGCAGCCATGTATGCAAATAGGACATCTTACAATCACTCATGTTGCCCCTCTCTTCTACCCCCACAGGCACTGACCATGACAGCGCCGAGCCACAATCAAGCGGGCCAAGCACCTCCATGGGTAGTGGCAGGGTCAGGCGAATCCCTGCACCAAAAAGAACAGCCCCCCGGCTCCGGAAAGGCCACTGGATGCTGCCCCACCACAATCCATCCCAGCATTGGCGCCAGCCACAATGCCAACCACAACATCGGCACAGTCGAGCATCTCTGGGGAGGCTGCTGCTACCGGCCCTGACGAGTGTGTGGACAGCCCGTCACCCATCTGTGGGGCGTCCGAGGAGGACGGCCAACACACAGTCCACACCCCGGAGCCCTGCATTGTCCCCCTGGCCTCATGTAGTGACTGTAGAGATGCACCAACACCTGTCCGTAGTCCTCAAATAGACCCACAGGGGTATGATGATGATGTCCCAAGTCCACCGGTACAGCCCTTGCCTGAGCATGCAGGGGCAAGTGGTTTCAGCAATGGTTTTCCATCATTCGGAACACGTCGAGTGAATCAGCTGGCAGACCTCATAACAGAGTTCATGAAGGACAACCGCCAGGCCAGGGTTCAATGGCATGATGGAGTAAGGGAAATGCGGCAGGCACTCACCAACTGCACCAACCGGTTGTGTGACACTGTCACTGACAGCACAACCCATCTGTGTCACATCCTTGGACGCATAGCCAATGCCCTTGAGGCAGGCCATTCTAATGCCCAGCCAGAGCAGGCGGACACACCCGCATCCAGTGAGGCCACACAAGGCAGCCCAGCAAGGCGCAGGGATATGCCTCCCCCGGGCCAGGGGAGCAAGAAACAATAGTCATTGCTGCCACATGTGGCCTTTACGTCCTACATGGGACCACTGCTGTGGAGTTGGGGGGGAGGGGGGTGGGGGTTGGGGGTTTGTTGTGGAGTTGGGGGAGGGGGCTAGGGGGAGGGGGTTTGTTGTGGTGTTGGGGTTTAGGGGGGTGATGGTTTGTCGTGGAGTTGGGGGGGAGGGGGGCTGCAGATAATGTTCTCACTAATACCTTTTTCACAATACACTATTGGTGTTGCAAAGTTCAACCGTTGTGGACATTCATCATTGAGCATGTGTATAATGACATCTGACAGTGCATGGTGTACAAGTATACACATATCCAGTGCCCTGTGTGCCCATGTTATGCCACCCTCTGCTGACTTATGTTCTGGGCATCTTGCCCACTCTTTTTTTGGTGCATTACATGTCCCTCAAGTGCACTGCCTCCATGATGCTTTCTTGCCACTTCCTCCTCCACCTTCACCACATCGTCGTGTGGTAGTAGCAGTACCATGTCAGGAGAGAGAGACGCAATTGTAGGGATGCACATTTTGTTCAGCTACACATATGACATGGGGTTTTTGGACACCAGATGGCAGTGGATGGGTCACCCACCAGTCCTGCTTCGCCAACTCATATGTGCCTTACGCAGCCAGGTGACTGCTTCATCTACACGCATGCATGGGTATGGCCAGTGTTTTAGTGCTCCCCGGGCCTGTTCTGTGGGTTACTGACAGGGGTCATGTACCATGGTGTCAAGGGACAGCCACCAACTGCTGCATGTCTAGCCAAATAAGGTGAGTGTTTGAACTGTCATGGTGGAGAACTGAACTTGGCTGACATGGCAGGGTTTCACTGATGGCCATATGCACATGTCCATGGATGCATTCCGCACATTCATGGACACAATATGTGTCCAATACAATGGAATGCTGTGGGGGGTTGCGTCTTCAAGATGGTCCATGAACGATGGCATGGACATCTCGTGGTACATGTTCCGTTGATGCATGGTGCTGTCCTGATGTTAGATCCATGTGGTTCTGTGTACTGTGTAGAATCATATTTGGGTGTGATGGCTGTAGTCAGTGGCTCATGGTCATCATCCTGCTCTGATACATACTATGGTGAATCCCAACACTCCTATGGGTGTGCCATGCCGGTGACATGGTGTGGTATCCCTGCTGCCCTCAGTTCAATCCACTCCCAGGGATGGGTCTCCGATGTGGTGCCATGCTGGGGGCAGCCATATTGTGCATATGCAGTGTGTCTTCCTATATGCGCTTACGGTTGTGGTGGCCGCCAATGAGTGGTGCAAGTGTAGTGGGATTTGCCCTTGTCAGATGGTGGAGATGTAGTGTATTGTGAGTGCCTTATTCCATCGATGTGGTAATCTGTTCTCATGTGCCGTTGCACTGGTTCTGTGGCAGGTTGATTGTTGGGGTGAATATCGTACGATGGCTTCATCATTTCAACCCAGTTGGTTCATGCAGGCACCCACCTCATGGCACCAATGCACTTGCATGTTGCACCATGTGGCACGGTAGCATGGTGAACTGCTGGCCCTTTGAGTCGTGTGTAGTTCTTTGATGTCGGGCCCACCCATGTGTGCGGTTCTTGGTTGCGTTGCATTCCATCTGCACGTAGGGGGAGTGATATTGTTTGCAGTTGGTGTCCGCCTTCTGCATGCCATGCTGGTCCACATACGACACGTGGGTGCTGTCAGGGGCACCAATGTCATTTGGCATGCCTCCATATGCATGAGGTCCAGCTTTACTGTTGTGTATCTCCTGGGTGGTCCATGTTGGGGATTGGTAGGCCCTTGTGTGCTTGGGGAGGTGAAACAGCACTTGTTTATGTGTCTGTGTAATGGACGGTTGTGACATGCCATGCATGGGCACCACTGTGTGCTGGTAGGTGCCTGTGGCATGGGTGTGGGGCACAGGCAACACCGTCACTTGTGCCAGGTTAGCAGTGTATATTTGTATGCTACTTGCTTATCTCGTTATGTCTCAGGCCAAATATGGTGGTGACGGTGTCACAGTCAAGGTGGTCAGGGGTGTCTATCTGCTAAGGGTTTTCCTTGAGTGGCCGGACATGCTGCGTGTGCATGGGGGCTGCTGGGGTGGTGACAGAGGCTGCACTGGTGCTGCATGCAGGGCCTGTCTCCCCCTCCTTCTGCCCCTGTGTCTCCTCAAAGGGGGGGCCTGGTGTTGTTGCTGAAGTTTTTGCGGTTGTGCCCTTGCTGGTTCTATTGGTGTCATCTTGGTGTGGGAGGGGGTGTGGTGTGTGGGTGTGTTCCTTTTCTGCTGTAGCAGACTCCATTGCCTCCACCTGTGCTGATTGTGTGCACCTGTGCTTCTTTACTCCTTCTCTGAGATGCCTGTATGTACTCCATGCCGGTAAGGTACTTTACGGGCTTGAGGAGGCCGTTATTTACATGTGCTCCTTACTTGCGATCAGCTCCGGTTTAGGCCATGCCGCTAATTTCGGCATGGTGGGGCGCGCGCAAGACCCAAGATCGATAATTACGGCATTGTAGTTTACAGTGCCGTAATTAGCGGTCTGAGGGGTCAGAATAGCATGTAACAGTAAACAATGCCGGTAAATCATTACCGGCATGGTTTTTAGCTTACCTCCATGCTCGGAATGACCCCCCCCTGTCATGCCCAGCCATATTCACATTGTGCTCCTTCAAAAAAGAGCATTATTCATGAATGACAGGCTCTGCGCCAGTCAAATCTGAGAAAATCAACAAAAGCTTTACTCAGCTGCATAGAAAAACGCTTAAACATTTGCTACAAAATGTCAAAAATCACAGCTTGAAAAGAAATTTTAGCTTGCTGTGCACGTGTCAATTTCATAGTGACCTTTGCCTTGTACAGACTGCTGCCTACAAGAAACTAACTATGGCTGCAAAACAATATTGGGAAGTCAGATAAAAAAAACGAATTTGAAAGGAAAATGCTAGCAGCTTGCAGTACATGTGTCAAAATGGGCTTTTACAAACCAATGGAGGAAATGCCTATTATAAAAGGACTATGTTGAACAAAAACGTATCTCTGCCTAGCCATGTGTATTGTGCTGTGAAATACATGTATGAGATGGTTTTATTCAGCAGGTTTTCTTCTAATTCACAGCAAAAATAAATAAAATACATTAAACTGCATTGGCAACCTAGGAGAAACCAGCCCAAGGCAGGTTTCTGCTTGGGGGGGGGGGGTGCTAGCAACAGAAGGCCATCCATTGTAGACCCTAACACACAAGTGATAAGTGCTACCTTTACATACTTTGGTGTGTGCTCCAGTATCTTACAATGGAACTTCTGGGACAGCAACCTGTGAAGTCATAAACCTTCAATCAAACTGGGACCCCCCCCTCCACAATGGGCTGAACTGACAGATGGGGGTAGCTGAAGAGAAGAAAATGCTTCCAGTGAAGGATAAAGGATGTTTCAAAGACTCATTTTTAAATAAAACTTGTAAGACTTTTATCTTTGCAACAGGACTTCACAAAAATGTGAAAAGTTAACAGTTTAAATGTGATTATATGGGCTTTAATTTAAAACATCATAGACTTCACTGCCACATGGGGAATAGAAATGGCAAAGAATTGGGTATTCCACGGAAAGTGTACAGGATGCCACTGTCAAAATTAACACCTATATGCTGTCATGACCACTGTGAGGGGGCACAAGTTGTGCCACAAGCAGGCTCCCACCAGAACCCTGATGACCTTAAAACCACTGCAAAAGGGCTCCTTGGCAGCAGGCTCATATGTAGGAAAGAAGGGCTGTTCAAACTAGGTCCCATTTATGTACATGGGCCTTTAAATCCAACATGGAAGCACCAACACAGTCTAGTTCTAAGAACCAAGCCATGCGGTCTAGTTTTCTGGGTGTGGCAGGCCTGGAACTACTTTCCCTGGTACTACTTTACCTGGGCTATATAAACCACACCCTGACTGCAGAACACGGTTTGAGTTATTCTGCAACCCGCAGCGTGACGCTCACCGTGTCCAGATCCTGGTCTTCAGCATCTTCCTGTAATCCTACAAGAACAAGAACAAGATTGTTCTGTCTTACCTGAGAAAACACCATCCAGCACTGGGCTGCAATCTGTGGAAACCGAGAGAAGAAGAAACATCACTCACCTGTGAGTACTAGCTTAAGGACCTCCAGCAAACCGCTACCACAGCTGCTGTTCGAACATTGCGACCTGCAATAACGAGAAAGGGAAAAACCATATTAGAACGCACCCTTCCAAAACAATGAATTCCATCAGTCTTACCTGAATTCCATCGCGCTACGCCACCCTTCCATCCGGAGCACCACAGCAACATCTGCAAAGGAAAAGAGACATATTCAGGTTCGCTTTCAATATTAAACAACCGCACAGTGCTGTACTTACCTTAACAGATTCTGGGGGCCTGTTTTTCATCGCGCTCTCATCCACTCACAGCACCACAGCGGCCTGTGAGGAGAAGAAGAAGCAAACACAGGTTAGCTTTAAAAGACAATAAAGGCGCTGCACGCTTTCTCTTACCTAGAAAACGTGCCTATGCATCCAGCACGCCAGCATCAAGACCTTAGCACCTGGAAAGAAGGAGATAAATACATTAACGAATTCCCACCACAAACAGAACAAAGACTTATAATTAACAAACCTACCTGCCTACCAGCAGATTTGGGGTCACAACAGGCCTGGGCCCAAGGAAGGCGAACTGCACCAGTGAAGCAACTCGGGCAGCTTGCCAACAAACGTCAAGCGCCACTGCACAAGAAACGTAGGACGGATAGCTGACCCTACAAATAACTAAGGTCAGAAAAGAACCCAGTGGGAAAGGAATTGGTCAGAGGGAGGTGGGAGATTCACCCATTAGAGACAGTTATCACAAATCCTCCCTCTGTAATTGCAGATTCATTATTCAGCACTGGGCAACTACGCATCCAGGGTTCCAGATCTCAGAGCCTTCCAGACGCCCCCGGGGATATCAGGTGAGCGTAACAGAACTCAAAGCCTTTAAACCTTATCCACCTGGGCGTCATGGAGACATCTGAAACTGATCAGTTAGCCCAGCTTTTGGGACAATTATGTGCCGAGGTACACGCAGCTCGGCAGGAAACCAATGCCTTAAGACAAGAGTTAATAGCCACAAAAGACCGTACTGATGAACTAAGCAAACAGCTACTACAAACACAGGCGGGCTCCACTGCCCGGATTCGCCCCATCCATCGCTACACCATCATCAGTCAATCCAGTACAGATAACGTTGACGGGAGCAGTACCCTAGGCACCACGAGAACGGTTTAATGGAGACCCCAGAAGGTACGCAACATTCATGAACCAGTGCCGCCTCCATTATCTTTGTATGCCTGGGGCTTTCCCAAACGACCAGACGAGGGTAGCCTTTGTGTTATCATATTTAAGTGGAAGTGCTGCAGACTGGTCGGTACCTTTAGTGAGCCGGGATGACCCATTACTGCAGAACTTCAGGGGTTTTCAACAGGAGATGGAAAAGTTATTTGCTCAACACTTTCATGGACAAGCTCTTGATGACGAACTCCTGTCCCTCCGCTAAGGGAATCTACATTTGCTGACTTATATTGCCACCTTTAATAGACTGGTTGTAGAAGCGGGGTGGCCAGAAGATAAAAGAACCACCTTGTTTCATCGGGGCCTACGAGGAGACCTGAAGGATGTCCTTGCTCAAGTGGTAGACCCACCTGAAGACTGTGCAGAGTTTATCAACCTGGTAGTTCAGTTGGACCACAGATTACAGGATCGAAGAACAGACCGAAGTAGACTCAAAAATCGTGCCATGGCAGTGAGCGTACGATGAGGACGTAACTCCTCTGAGCTCCCGGGGCCGCCAGCTATATCCTGCATTAATTCTGTGAATTTGGGCAGATATCAGAACAAAACGACACCTTACGAGTGGCGAAACCTTGCTGGAGCGAAGCGCTGTGCAAGCAGACTGAATCGGAGCATGGATGGCAAGAAAATCCCTGCTGAAAGAGACAGCGTGCGTAGGCTGTGCAAGCCCAAAATGCTGCCGCAACCGGAGAGAAGAGAGAAGCGATGCGGGAGAACTGAAGCGACAAAGCCGTGATCGCCTGTGAATCGGCCTGCTTACTGGACGATGAGGCCAGGAGAAGAAAGCGCTGAGCGGGGAAGAGCGCGGAAGTGAGTGGCCGCTGGTGTCCCCCATCCCGCGACGACGCGCCCGATAAAACCTGAGGGCACCGGCAGAGACGGACTTGGAGGCGGACTGGGCGGGAGCGAGGCACGGCCTCCCTGCACGCATGACGCGGGACCTCCTGGTATGGTGCTGCGCTGCTTGCCGGGGGAGAGCTGACCTTGGAGGGACTGCAGCTCTCGAGGTGAGCGGGGCGCGAGGCGCACCCTGGAGCGGCATCCCAGGGCGGGAATGGTGCTAGTGCGAGTGCACTCGCACCCGACGGCGTGAGCCTGCTGGCCGTCCGGAGCCCGCTGAGCGGATCTTTTTCCTACTTGCCCTGTAGATCTCCGGATGGTACAAAGCAAATAATGCGAGAGGAGAAAAAAAGGCAATTGCACACTGCATCTCTGACCTGGAAAGAGCATGGGTTATCGCCGTATATGTTCACAAAGTATCTCCTGCCCGAAGCCTATGGACTAACCTGAAACCTAACGATAAACTTTATTGTGCTGCATCCAGCTTGCAAATCCTGAGGCTAATGTGTACTCTAAAAAGTGACTGCTGTTGTGCTGCATCCAGCTCGCATAATGGGCACTAGAGTCATGCGACAGGTGAAGGGAGTGTCCCTGAGATGCTGATGCCTACCAGTTAGAGCAGAGAAGAGGGCAACAACTGGTCTCCGTGGCGGAGGAGATACCTGCAGAGCCCCATCAGCATACTTCCTCTTGCACTGGACAAGGAGGCAGGGCAGCCATCATCGGCTCCCATGGCATTGCTGCTTCGCCAGGAGTGAACCAACAAAGTGCCAAGATCTGCACGAAGATCCCCAACACTCCGAAAGGCATAGCACACCCGCTGCAGCCTCATAGATCCTGAAGCAGCGCTCCTGTTGCCCAGCTGTCGACGAGGAGACACAAAGGTAAGGAGTGGAGGGAAGAGGGTGCTGGGGCACTAGTGATAAAGGGACAAGACACTGCCCGCCCCCTCCCTGCTGCTCCCGCATGAAGCAGTGTGACCACTGTCATTGTTGACCTCGTCTGCAGCGGGGAGATGACACGGCGTCTCTGACCCCAGAGACGGGAAACGAAATACATCGCTGTTGGTCTGGGACAGACATTGGGCCCTCCCCGGGTCCCAAATGAGAGCTACATGCACCTGGGGGAAGGTATGAATGTCTGAAATTCTGGCGTCAGCCCACAATAACAACATGCTCCGGTGCCTGGTGCGCAGGTCAGTCATAGGCACCCAGACAATCCTCAGCCCATTGTTCATATCGGGCTAGTGTGCCACAGCGGGAGATTGCAGAACTGCACGCCACGACCGCAAGTAGACTGTGATAACTCAGAGTAAAGACATTTTGCGACAGAGGCAGCTACCTTTCCCCCCTTTAGTTGCAAAGCACGGAACGGAAGTCATCACATACTGAAGACACACAGGCACGAATCCTCCCGATGTGACCCGTCGCCACAAACATTTAAGCAACAACTGTGCCCTGCACACATAGTGGGAATCACATTGTATCTTCGACTAATATTGCGACGATCACTTTCATCGGAAAATAGCGCGTGCATGAGCACATCTGACACATCCCCACGCGAGACCTTATGCTATATGATCATCCTAGCTGTAAGGCATAACTGAAACACTACAGGCATATGTGACGCAGTCCCACGTGAGCACCGGCCATATCGCGCCAAGGCATAGTGTATTCGTCCTCGGCCCCTCCGGTAATATCTGCCTACCCGCTCTGTCGCTGTCATTCTCCTCCAGGTGGGGCACGAGTCTCCAACAACACCATATCAAGCAGTCAGAATGGGGAAAGATAAGTCCAGGAAAACCTCCACACAGAGCAGAATTGAACAATATGCAACCACACCATCGACTCGATCCCCTGAGCGGCTGCCACTACCCGAAACAGACTGCATGGAGGATGAGATCTCCCTCAGAGACATAATGAGTGCCATTGCCAGCTCTAGAACCTCAATGGAGAAGAAGATGGACAGTATTGGCGCTGACGTGTCCCTACTTAGACATGATTTGCAGAAGCTGACATCACGTACAGGGGAAGCGGAGGCACGAATCTCAGAAACCGAAGACAGCATACGAGGGGTGAATCAACACATATCTGGCATGCTAGCACGTATTAAGCTCCTAGAATCGAGAGTGGAGGACAGTGAAGGTAGATCTAGGCGAAACAACGTTCGCATTATTGGCCTTCCCGAGAAGGCGGAAGGAGCCTGCATGGAACTGTTCCTCGAGGAATGGCTTGTAGACATGTACGATACTCAGTCCTTCTCCAAGTTTTTCTCCATTGAGCGGGTGCACCGCATTCCAACCGGCGAAGTTGCACCGGGTGCGCCACCGCGCACAGTCATCGCAAGATTCCTAAACTATAGGGATAGAGATACGTTATTACAGCTGGCAAGATCAAAAGGGACAGTTAAGTATAATGGATCGAAAATTGCCTTCTTCCCAGACTTTACTAGGGAAGTACAGAAGGCAGGCCAATCATTCGGCCCGCTCAAGAAACAACTGTAATCAATGGGAGTCAAATATGGACTAGTCTTCCCTGCCCAGCTTAAAATATTTCACGAGAACACTACGGTGCACTTCACAGATCCTAAGGAAGCGTGGAACTGGGCCGAAAGACACATAGATGGGGATTGGGGATCTGTGGGGAAAAAGAGAGGGGAACGCAACAGACCGCCTCCTGAGCGCCCTCCGGACCTAGAACTGCCACAGCAACAACAAGTGGGGAACCTGCAGCAAGAAGATGCATGATTGATTGCTACACTGCTCAAGATAACTAAATCACTACGCCCACGCTTACCATGGCAAATTTACCTGCAATGCATTGCACAGCTGGCGGCTAACCAAAAAGCCGCCCCCTGGACCAGGAGGAGTATCAGAAGCAAAGTTTAACTGTTTGAAAGTTTATGTTGGGTCGACAGATGCTTCAGTTGGGGGTGGAGTATGGGGAGGGGGGAGTTGGGGATAACGTTTTTATCTGTTGTTTAGCATACAATGGCAATGTGAGCACAATGTACAGGACATACGCTGAGAAATCAATGCAAATACAAACTATGAAACACACACGTGAACATAAGCTTTGCACAACCAATGGCACCTGAGACAGCTTCAGCCAAAAGACGTCTAACGCTAATGACGGGCTGGGATCTAGTATCAAAAGAAGACTAGTACTGCAACATATAAACAGGCACTCCCAGGACATAGTCTTCCTGACCGAAATGCATCTTGCGGGAAATGCATGCATTTTCTTCCAAAGATCCAATTACCACACAGCGGTGCATGCTGGGTTCTCCATGGGAGTGAGAGGGGTGCTTATACTAATTCATAAAAGGCTTCCACTGGAGATTACACCTATAATGCAAGATAGAGGAGGTCACTATGTACAACTGCAGGCAAAGCTCTGGAACCGGACCCTGGCACTCATGGCAATATACTCCCTGCCTGCCCTTCTCAACACTCTGTTAACTGATATTACTCTCATCCTGATGGCAAATTCCGCAGACATGTCACCACAAAACTGGCCGCCTTTGTGTCCGCGCTGGGACTGCGAGATGCGTGGCGAGACCTACACAGGAATGACCTTGAATACTCCTTTCACTCTGGTGCACACGCATCGATGTCCAGAATAGACTATTTTTTCCTATTGCATCAGGACATCCATACGGCATGCACTGCATCCTTCCTTCCACGAGGCATTTCCGATCACTCCCCACTGCTACTCGAATTAGAAACAGAGAGGCCACGTCCACCCCCCACATGGAGACTGAACTCCTACTAACTGTGGTTCAAAGACTTTCAAGGAAAGATATAGGCGGCCACCTCCAACTATTTTGAGCTAAATGCAAACTCGGTGGATGACCCTATTATATTGTGGGAAACATACAAACCAGTCCTACGAGGCGAAATCATCTCATGGACGTCCGGAAAGAAAAAAGCACAGCGCGAACAGATCATCAAGGTTGAATGTGAGGTGGTGGCCAGAGAAGCAGAACATATCGCCAGTGACACCCCAGAGACGAACAGAGCACTTACATTGGCGCAAAAGAAGTTGCATAATTTATCACTCAACTGCGCCAAAAAGGCACACATCGCCATGAAGGCACGCCTGTACGAAACGGGGGACAAAGTGGGCAAGATGCTCACATGGCTCGAAAGGCGCGATGAAGGGCAACGGCAGGTGAAATGCATCAGGACAGCGAACACTGAGCTAGTCTCCGCTGATGAAGCGATTGCGGAACGCTTCGCTGACTTCTATGAAGATCTCTATAAACCCCCCACCGGTGCAGCAGCAAGCACCATATTAGACAATATCGATCTCCCAACGCTCACCATGGAGCAGGCCAGTATATTGGACAACAAAATAACAACAGACGAGATATCCACGGCCATTACCCAACTCCAAACAGGCAAGACCCCGGGTCCCAACGGCTTCCCACTCGACATCCGGAAGAAACTCAATCACCTATAGACATTTCCTCCCATCTGCTCAACATGTTTGAGCACTCCCTAACAAAAGGCGAGCTCTCGTCAGACCTCCGAAAGGGAAAGAGACGTGGGCCCAATACTACCTGAAGAATGGATTGTGGCCTTGATGTATTCAAGGGACACAGCAATCTCCGCAAGGATCAGGCTCATTCAGCTGAAAATACTTCACAGGATATATTATCCCCGGGTAGCATTGCACAGCTGGGGTAGAACGACCGACCCCAAATGCCTACGCTGCAAACAAGAGGAAGGAACCTTCTATCACATCCTATGGCAATGTACACAAATACAATACTTCTGGCGCAAATGTAGTGAACGACTCTCAAGGGTCATGTGCAAACCAGTCCCAACGGACCCCAAACTCCATCTCTTGGGAACTTAAAAAGAAGGAGACATGTCTCTCTTCGAAAAGTTGCTGCTCTCAACAGCCTGCCAGACGCCCCCGGGATATCAGGTGAGCGTAACATATGCCTAATAATAATCTGTACACATGTGTAAAGTTATAGAATTTTAAGTAATATTATTCTCAGTGAAAAGTGTGAAAAACTGGTAGAAGGGCGAAACAAGGTCCCACAACCGTGAGGATTGGACTGTATGCTCTACATACAATATGTAGTCTGCCCATGTGATTGGTTAAAGTGTCACAAATGTATAAATGTGCAAATTAGGTTATGACTGATTTTTGGCAAAAAGGACTGTGAGAAGGCATTTTACCTCATAAAATGCAACCTCATAAACTGGGGCTCCTCCTCGAGGAGGCGACCAACATTGATTGTCCTATCTGCTTCTGGCAGGCAGGCCTAGCTCAGGTCTGCCCACCATAATTCTGTGATGTCATCATGCTCTATAAATAAGAGTGGTTGACAGAGCTACACACAGACTCTCTCATGAATTTTCTGTGACTGCGTGCCTGATCTTCCACATTTATCTTACCAGACTCCAGATCCAACTGCAAAGCTAAAGCATAGCTGATTCTAGACTCCACTGCAAAGCCAAAGCATTTCTGACGCTACTTCAGCAAAGGCCTAGATTAAGAAAATCCCATTAAAAAGGGGAAGGCTGTGGTACCTTAGCATCCTGAGACCAGACCGGCTTGTCGACTACCTGTGCCGTCCAGTGACCCAAATTGCCCAGCTGCACTTGCCATCCAGTGACCAGACCTTTGCCCAGCTGTCTTTTGCCAGGAGAGTCCACTACCTGGTGACCCGAGCGTTGCAGTGACCAGAACCCTGGTGATTGTTCCAAAATTCCCAAACCCAAGAGTGGGCTGTGAGTATCCCACATCCCATAACACATAGTCTACCCCATCTTGACCCTTTTGTCTTTGTTCTACTCTCTAAGCAGCCCTATCCATGTCCTAATAACTTGCCCAACTGTCAGAATTCTCTGTGCCTCTTGTCCTTGATCTCCGAGTGTTAGCGCCACTTTTCTCTTCATTTCTGTCTTGCATAGATCATAAGTCATTAGCGATATTTTGATTAAATTAATTAATTTTCCCTAAAGAAAAGGGGTACACTGCATGAAGGGTTACAACTGAAGCGTAACTTTGATATTCACGGGTGGCGTTTTTTCTTTTCTTCGTCATTAAATCTAGTTTAAGTAAAATTTGCTGTTCATTTTTTAAACCGATTTTCTCTTTTTCACTGCTCTATTTTCCTAAAACGAACCTCACTATACCTTTCAAATCTCTCTCAATTCACCAGCTAGAAACCTTCTTTCACTCCCATTTTCCCTGTGATATACATCTGTCCCGCAGCCAAAAAACCGCATTCCAATTCAGTGTTTTTCACCCGTTTTTTGCCAAAACCGTTTTTACATTTAAAGCTGAAAAAAGTGTAAATGCCACTTTTCCACATGTGAATTCGGCTGCACTGTGTTTTCAAATTCAACTTGCTTGTGGACCATCTGCTTTTGGGATACCTTGCCTGATGGTTGCTAGTGATAGAACATCCCTGAGAGTGTGATAAAACATATGCTTATCAGTATTTAAACACACACATAATTAATTATTTATCAAAATCCAAGTGTCATTTTAGGCCTTTGGAAATGGTTTGATTCTGTTCACTGCCTCTTATCCCTGACTACCTGCTGCTTCTTTCTATCCACTCATAATTCGATTATTTGTGGGTTGAGGGAAAATTGCAGAGGGAAACCTTAACTTGGGTGCTATCTATCCTAATTCAAAAAGTGCTCTTATTCAATTGTGCTTTGGATATGTTCTACTAGAATGTTAACCAAGTGCATTGCCTCCATTCCCATTGTAATTATCACCCCGTTGGTGATTTCTGCCCAATATTAAAATTTGTGTGATTTTTGTGAACTTTAAAAATAGATAAATATTGTATTTTTCACCAACCGGCCTGGTTCATGGTCCATTGTGACCCGGGGTACTTGTAAAAGGGGGTGTGAGACGGGTCGGGTATCGGCTCAATTTGCATTCATTGAAATTGAAGAAAAAGCATTCCTATTGAGCACCACATCCCAGGCCAAGACCAAGTGTCCTGGTCCAGTGTGTGATGCCAAATGGTATCCTTAACAAAACTCCCAATTCCGAAAACCTCCTGCTTAACCGGTGTATGCTCCGAATTTCTATAGGTAATAAAAGTATAGAACATAATTGTTGGGTCGTGCAAGATGTCCCTGCTGCATGCTATTTGGGCAGTGACATTCTCAACCGGTTTGTAATTTATTTGTACCTGATAAATAACAAGGCCTGGTCCTGACTAGGGGGCAATCCCCTGGGCTTTGATGATTCTGAAAAAGCATTTTGGTCAGCCCAATTGCTACCATATGCGGTTGAAGTTCAAATTGGAGAGGAGGTCACCATCCCAGGATGGACACAACTATTCCCACTTGAATTAAAATTAAAAGAGGACAGAAACTGCAAAATCCTGACGCATATACACACCTCAATGCCCATCTCCAACAGCAGGGGTTGGGGTTAAACCCAACACAATTAGTCAATATAGAACACAACACCATTCCAATATTGATGGATAACAGCGACCTTAGGAGTATCACTCTGGACACAGGGGCCATTATTGGAATGGCGATTGATGACTGACATTTTTTCATGGATATAGGAAATTAACTGATAGGATCAATCCCAAATGACTGTTTTGACAATGACGGTGTCAATGACATACTACCAGACAGGATCTTCACCCGGCAAGAAGGGGAATTTCCTGGTGTCCTCGTCCTGCCCTTACGGGGAGGAAGAGGTGACTTGTGACATCAGGCAGGATGAGGTGATATTCCATGTCCACAATGACTGCATCCCCTACCTGAAACCATTTGTCCAGGTCAATACTCTAACCAGAGGCCTCTCCACCCAGTTGGAGGAGGACGCTGAGATAGCAAAACCCGAAGTCTTTCCAGGCTTCCGCCAAATGGTTGATGAGCAGGTCAACCTAGTTGATGCCTGTGAGACTCCAGAGCAAAAGTTGAAGCAGGTGTTCTTAGATTTCCAAGATATCTTTGCTGTGGACTCGTACGACTGTGGTCGCACCAAGATCCATGCTACAACAATTCCCACGGACCCTTGAATGACTCCTGTGTTTGTGAAGCAATATTGCAGAATTACTTCCTGGATTCTGTCAATGCAAGGCTTTCCTGTGGAGGTCAGATATGGCCAAAACAAGAAGAGTCCCCTCTCACAATGTCTGGCTGACTTGCATGATTGTGCCAGAGAAAACTGTCTCGATGATGAAAGTCTTAAAATCCAGGACAACATGGAGGCGTACCTGAATTCCCCGCACAAAGTCTATGAAGAAGACAAGTGCCAGGGGATGCCCAAAGTTTATGTGGACGGGTGCTCCTGCCATGTTGACAACAATGGGGAAAAGAAACTGGCGGCCGGCGTAGGGAATGCCTCAGTGAATGATGCCCCGGAACCCTCCGCTGGGTACAAGATCGGTCCCCGCAGTAGTCAGGTGGCATAGTTGATGGCAGTTCATCAGACCATCCTCACTGCCGTCCAACACCAACTCCACGAACTGGTCATATTCACCGATTCAGATTATGTCCGGAACGGGTTCGTGGAGCACCTGATTAATTGCAAAACCAGAGACATGCTGTGTGCTAATAACAAACTGCTTAAACATGGAAAGCTAATACAAAATATTGATGATCTGGTCACCTCTAATGGGATGACCATCTATTGGAAGAAGATCAAGGGTCATTCCAGAATAGAGGGGCCAGACAAAACTGGAAAATGACCTAGCTGATCATTAGGCCCAAACCGGAGCCATGCAGGGGGATCTTCTTGAGATCGAGTCCCTGTTGGGGGAAATCCAGGTCACTGCTGTCACTAGGTTCCAGACAAATGCTCACAATGAACTCTCAACTGCCCAGTGGAGTAAGGAGACTCCAGATGCTGATTTAATCATGGCACAAAAAGGGGATCCAATTATTGGGAAATGTTATCAACACATTGAACTTTGAAACCCTGATAACTTTCCTCTGATGGATACCGATTACCTTGGGAAAGAAGACCTCAGGGTGTTCATGAAGTGTCCCAAAATGTTCTGAATCCAAGATGGTTTGTTGGTAAGGAGATCCATCTCTAGCTGTGACCTGTGGGTGGTCCCTACCTCCTTCCGAAAACTGATGCTAAGTCACACCCATGACGTGTCCACAGCCGGTCATCGGGGGTTTCACACTACTCTAGAAATCTTGCGGGAGGTTGCATACTGGCCACACATGGGGCAGGATCTCGACCAATATTTGAAGGGGTGTCTTGTGTGTGCACAATTTCAGCCAACCTCACTCACACCGAGCTCCCTTCCAGAAGAGGTGGATGACACTGTCGTGCTCAGATTTGCAAGTGGATTTCATCGGGCCCGTGATTCACTCCTCTAGGGGGAACCAGTACATGGTAACAGTAACATGCTTGTTTACCAAATGGGTGGAATGTCTCCCAGCCCCAAATACAAGGCAGAAACTGCAGCTGCCCTGATCAACCACGTTTTGGCCTACCCCAAAGGATTGAGTCATACCGAGGTAGTCACGTCACCAGCAAGGTGATGACAAAGATGTGGGAGATACTTGGGGTAAAAAGGAGACTTCACATTGCATACCGCTGTCCTCTAGTGGGGGAGTTGAAAGGTACAATAAAACCATTGTGTGCATTCTAAAAAAGTTTGTAGCAGATTCTGGGCCATGTTGGGACATCCAATTACAGCTTGTCCTGATGGCCATCAGATCTACGCCATCTTCTGCGTCCAAAATGTCTCCTTTTGAGCTAATGAGTGGGCAAAGGGTGATGCTACCTCAGCATCTGCTCTATTAAACACAAGAGCAGACACTGATAACCCCCTCCACAACACATGAGTAAGTTGAGAATCTAAGAAAACACCTTCAACATGCTTTTGCGTATGCTCAGCGGAATCTGGAAAAATCTGCAGAGGGGATGAAGACTCAATATGACTTAAAAACCACAAAAAGGAATACCAAGTAGGAGACAGGGTCTACTTGTACAATTTCTTTTTTTATTTTTTTTATTTTATTGCATCAATTAATTACCAAAGGAAACTTTAAATGCATTATGAAAGTAAGAAAAGAAAATTTAAAAAAAAAAAAAAAACACAATTACATCAATTATATATAGGGGAGAAAACAGTATAGCTAGAGTAGAATAACTAAATGTCCAGAATTGAAAACATTTCTCTCACGAAATTCAACAAAGCCAAGGTCGTAGATACTTTTTCCCCCCTTCTCAGGATTAACCACCTATCCTGCAAGGTTAAACTACTTAAATTTGAGAGGTGCGACCCCAACCATTTCTCTCTGGGCTTAGTTAAGGTAACACAGTTCATCACTAGATGCTGTAAGGTTTCAGCCTCTTGCCCACAACCTCGACACAGCAAAGTGGGTTTTTCCTCTTTTTTGTTTCTTCTCGCTAGAACTTCTCTTGTGTGGAAAAGGTTTAGTCTGAATTTTAAAAACCACTGCCTTTCCGTATTTGAGGGAAATGTATCCAAGTACGGGTGAACGGTTCCTCTGCAATAGTGCTCATCCATACCTTGGGTTATTGATGGCAAAACACTAAGCCTGTCCAGGGTGGCTGTCCAATCCCAATCCTAGAGTTCCCTCTTGACCATGAGCGGATTTAACATAAGATTGTCTAGTTTTAGTGCTATGGTATTCAGAATTTCTAAGCAGATTAATTGCCACTTGGTTAGGACCGGAATCAGTTTTCTTTTGATTGCTTCATTAATTGCCACAAATCCACTTCTTTCCTGGGGGTGCAGACATTTGCCAAGGAGTGTCAAGGATTTCCAGACCGTAGATATGTAAAGGGAGGATAGGCCCAGTTCCTTACGCACACTTTCCATTGGAGTTGATGTCGGTAAACCCAATACTCTTTTCCAGAATAGGCCCTCCAACAGTTTCCAAACATCAAAATTGATGAAGAAATTCGCCTCCGCTGCGTAAGTGAGAATTGGCACAACTTTCAGTTTGTAGAAGTCTATCAGAGCACGAAGGGAAAAAGAACAGTATCGTCGCTTAATTAACAATGCTTGTGAAGCTAAGTTCGTAACTTTACTTCTAAGCCTGACGATACCTGGACCATCTTGGATGCTGTTGTTTAAGGTTACTCCAAGGTATACCATGGACGAGACCACTGGTACCTCTTCCCCGGATAGGCACCACCTTAGATTTTTCATGCCGATGATAGGTCCTAGCCTCAAGATCTTTGATTTTTTCGGATTTATACGGAGGCCGTTTTCTTGTATGTATAACTCGAGTGCCTTTAGTTGCCGCTGAAGTCCGACGGCCATCTGGTCTAGCAACAAAAGATCGTCCGCAAATAACAGCCTTCCCACGGTGGTCTCTGCGATTTTTGGGGGGAAACACCTCACTGCTTTGAAAGCTTCCTGCATATCAGATATAAAAAGGCAAAAAACAACGGGAGCCAACCGGCAGCCCTGTTTCAGGCCATTCAGGGCCTCCACATTGTTTGAAAGGTTGCCCTGTCTGTCCAACCTCACTTTGAGGGTTGTCCCCGTGTGCAGTGCTTCCAGAAGTTCTCTCAGGTTGGTCGGACAACCCCATTTCCTCAGTTTTTGCCATAGCATTCCGCGGTCAACAGAATCGAACGCCTGTTCCAAGTCTATTGACGCGATATAGATGTTCTTGTATTTCTTGTCCTTAACCATACATTTGATTATATTTATGATTAGCACATTTAAGGATGTTCCAATGCCCTTTCGAAAGCCTGATTGCCAAGGGTCCAAATGTTCTGCCAGCCGACTCCAATCATTCAGGTGTTTCAAAATTAATGCTGCAAATATTTTGCCAACGACATCCAGAAGGGCAATCGGTCTGTAGTTTGTGGGCACGGACCTGTCTCCCTTCTTAAAAATCGGCACAATTATGGACGTCGTCCAAGATTTAGGTAACTTTTTTAGTCTTGTTATGTTGTTGTACAAAACTAACTTAAACAAAGCTCATTTTTCCGGGTCCCTTTTAAGGATGTCGTTAGTAAGCCCATCTGGTCCTGCGGCCCTTGAAGAATTGGACTGTTTAATGAGGTCTAGGATATCTTGTTTCCAAATTTGAAGTCCCAAGGCTCATTCGATGGTAAGAATGAGGCAGGACCACAGATTTTCCCCATAGAGTAAAGGTTCCGAAAATTAGTTTCCCAAACTTCTGAGGCTATTGGGTTTACCATTTTTGAGTCAGAAGGGATGTTTATTTCATTAATCAACTTCCAAATATCAGTGATGTTTTTAGTAGATAGTAGGTGAAGCATCTTCTCACTGTCTTGTTGCATTATTTGATGTTTGTGTTGCTTAAGCCAGTTCCTGTAGTTGTTTCTAGCTTTAGTATACAGGACTAGGTCAGCTGGTGCACTGGTTTTAACATATAACCTCCTGGCTTTTTTTACCAGTTTTTTTTTTGTCACTACTTGATGATCATAATAGTGCCACTTGCATTGGTGGATTTCCTTGGCGACTACTTTTGGGCGAAAGATCTTCAGTGTTTCAGCATATTCTATCACATTGGGACCTTGGTCCTTGATTAAGGAATCCAGCACCACGGCCATCTCTTTTCTTCCCATACGTAGTCTATTGCCCCCAGAAGTTAACTCAAGAAGCTGGTTTGGTAGATGTTTACCTGGTGCAGACGAGAACTTATTCCAGGCCTCAGATTTGAGTTCCAGAATATTATGGTCACTCTGGATCGTGGAAATCACTTCCAGCGATGTTAATTTGCCAAAGAGGTTTTCTGATGCAAAAATGTAGTCCAATATGCTTGTTTGGGCAGCCCGTTTCCATGTAGGGGTGGCCGGTTTGTCGCCCGCCAAGTTCCCGTTTACCATATGTATGTTCCTGGCTATTAGTTCCTTCTCCATGGCCACTCCTCTCGTTATATTTTTTGAGGCATTCAGAGGCAGGTGCTCTATTTTCCTCTGCTTCTTGTCGTAACATTCCATGTTAAAGTCACCACATAGCAGAATTTCGAGTGACAAGCATTCAATCCTAGCATCGTCTATGGGTTCCAATAGAACTTCCATGAATTTGTCCTCATCTCGGGCTGTCGGGCCCCAGTATACGTTGCATATGAGCAACTGCCAATCCGGAATAAGTAAAGCGGGTTCAGACATGGATGAAATCCTAGTGAGTTGGATCCAAGGGTTTCTGTTTAGAGAAGAGAGCACTTTTATGCCACTAGTGCGCTTTACCCCCAACAATAAACCCGAACTCGGTCTACCTTTCGTGCCCTTTATTGCGGGGTTTAAGTATAGCTCGAACCTGTCCAAAAGTGGTAGGTCACACAACCAGGTTTCTTGCAAGCAAAAAAGATTATAGGAGGACAGGTGTGTTGCTGAATTGCCAAGTAAATGCAAATAACCCCTTGTATTCCAACTCATGATCTTTATCCCTTTTGGTGTGGTGTTGGAGTGGGCACTCGTAGATAGGTGTTGGCGTTATGACTTAGCAGATAGAGCCCTGCCAGCCAACTCCAGTCATCTTGACTGTTCCCCAAGTTTACTTGTACAATTTCTAATGGAACCAGACCAAGGAGCAGACATTTTACCGAGCTGGCGCGGTCCTTTTGAAATTGTAGACAAAATTTCACCTGTCGCCTATAGAATATGCATCCCCAAAGGAGAGTTGGTAGAAGAGAAATGGGTCCATATTAATCAGCTAAAGAGTTGTCACCCCAGACATACTTTGTGGCGAATTGAGGAGCCAAGAGAAAGTCAAAAAGTGGAGACATCTGGAGAATAAGAACAAGAAAAAGAAGAACCCGAAAAAAACAAGTAGGTTTATGGGTATAATTATTCAACAGGTATTTTTCTTCATTGTCAATATGAGAGGGATCCCCAAAAATTCTAGTAACACCAGTAGTTATCTGTGTCTTGTGAATGATTATTTGTCTTTATCGTCTAACGTACTGTAATGTTTGCAATGCATGTGGGTCCCACTGCTGTCAACCTACCGGGAAGGCAGTCAGTGGGAAAATGTAATAACCAGTTCTTATTTATTCACTACATTCGTAACCAAGCTGCACTTCAGCAGTTAACAACAAAATGGGTGCGCTGGCTCCTTTGAGCACCACTGCATCACATCAAAACTGTGTTTTGCAGCTACAAAAGAATGGCTGCACTGTTTGGCCAAGCACCTTTTGGGCAGGATAGAACAAGGCGGCACACTGAGGAAGCCTGCCAGTGTGTTTCTTACATGCACTCAAGAAGAAAATGGAAAAGCAGCACTGCTTTGCTGCTAGCTCAACTTTTCCCCTTGAAAAAGGGAAATATTTTACATTTAAAATGATGCCACTTTGATGCTCTTTTATCTGTTCTACATTACTCCGATTTGATCTGAGAGGCCCTGCCATGCCCATCCATATTTAGATTTTGCTCCAGCAGAAGAGAGCCTTATTCCGGAATGTCAGGCTGTGTCAGACCATGTCTGGGAAATCAACTGAAGCTTTACTTTCAACCGCATGGGTAAACGCTTGACTTTTGTGCTATAAAATGTCAATAATCTCTGCTTCAAAAGAAACCCTAGCTCTAAGGGCATTTGTCAGTTTCAGTGGACCTGTGTCTTAAACAGATTGCTGTATAAGAGAAACTGACTAGGGCTGCAAAACAATGTTGGGAACCCAGAAGGAAGAGAAAAATATTTGAAATGGAAATCCCAACAGCATTCATCATGTGTTAAAATGTGCTTTTTGCAAATAAAAAAAGGCCTATTTAAAAAGTGTAATGTTGAAAGAAGGCCCTGTCTTTGACTAGCAATCTAAAGGGGGTTTTGCTGGGAAAAATATATGGGAGGTTTTATTTCAACAGGCTTGCTGCTGATTCAAAACAAAATAAAATAAAGAAATAAATGTTTTTGGCTGTTCTGGGAAATCAGCCCAAACAGGTTTCTGCCATGGCCGAAGGGACATTTGGGAGCTGATAACAGCAGTGCCCTAACCCCAAGAGAAGCCACAAGGGAGAAATGGGACACATATGTGTGAAGTGCTGCCTTTGAAAACTTAGAATGGACCAAGAAAAAGAAATATCACAAGCTCGTCAGACTTCTGTCTGGGCTTTAGCTTGAGACAATAGATCTAGGACACCTACATGTTAATTGGGGAAGTGACAATAAACCTTCAATCAAACTGAGAAACCCCCATGGCAGCCCTGGGCTGAACCGAAATTTGGTGGTAGCCTGAAGAAAAAAATGGTACGAGTGGAGGACAAAGGCTGCACATTTTGGCGCTAAAGACTAGTTTATTAATAAAACTTTAAGACTTTTATCTCCACAATTGGACAAAGCAGAAATGCAAAAGTTTCTCAATTTAGATTTAATTTTGCTGGCTGTAATTCGAGACGTGGTAGCTTTCAGTGGCATATAAGGGACAGAAATGGCAGAGAATTGGAGATTCTGAGGAAAGTGTATATGGTTCCACTTTGAAATTCAAGATTAACATGCCTTATGATAATATGTACACATGTATAAAGTTTTAGAATTTTAGGTATGACATTTCTCACTGAAGAGGACGAAAAATTACTAAAGAGACAAAACAAAGTCCTACAAATTTGAGAATTGGACTGCCATGCTCTGTGTGAAATATGTTAAGATTGATTTTTGGCAAAAAGGACTTTGGGAAGGCTCTGCACCTCATAAAAGCACAACCCCATAAATTGAGTCCCTGCCTAGAGGAGGCAACCAACATTGGCTACCTATCTGGTTCTTGGGGGTAGGTCTAGCTCAGTCTGCCCATCAATAAACCTGGTGATGTCACCCGCTTTTATAAAAAAAGGTGGGAGCTCACAGGGACAGGACACTCTCTCCTGAAATTCCAGTGCCTGCGTACCCAGACATTCCAGATCCACCTTTCCAAGATTCCAGACTTTACTGCTAGGCCAAAGCATAACTGACCCTATCCAAGCAAGGTCAACTATCCAGAAAATCCCACAAAAATCCCAATAGCAAAGGGGAAAAGCTGTGATGCGCTTGGGCAGCATTCTGTGACCAGACCGGCCTTTTGCTCACTACCTGCATGCCCGCTGTACCTTTGCCATCCAGTGACAAGACTTGCCCAGCTGCTTGCTGTCAGGAGTGTCCGCCGCTATCCTCTGACCAGAGCTTTTGAGCCCAGAACTGGTTGACTGTCCAAATCTCCAAACTCAAGTATGGATTGTGAGTATTTCCCCATCCCATAGCCACACATAGCCTACCTCATCTTGGCACTTTGTCTTTGTTCCACTTTTTAAGTAATCTTATCCATACCCTGATTCATTGTTAAAACTGTTAGAATTATCTGTGCATCTTATCGTTGATCGGTAAGTGTTAGCGGCACTTTTCTATTCATTTCTGTCTTTCATAGATCATAAGTCCTTAGTTATATTTGGAATAATCAAATTAATACCCACAAAATGTTGAACGCAGGGTGAAAAGGTTGACGTTGCGAATCAATCTTGGAACGTACCTTGTCTTTTTTTAACCATATAGTCTAAATAATTTAGTTTAAGTAAAACTTGCCTTTCCTTTTTAAAACGGATTTTCTTTTTTTAACTGCTTTATTTTACCTAAACTGACCCTCATTCCACATTGAAAATCTCATCCAATTCTTCAGCTAAAGCCACTCTTTCACTTCTATATTGTTCCTGTGATGTGCATCTATATCCCAGCCTAAAAACCGAATTGCTATTCTGCGTTTTTCACCCGTTTAAAAAAAAAAGTTTTGACATTTAAAACTGCAAATGTGAAAATTGCAACTTTTCAACGTGTGATTTTGGGCTGCACTGTAGGTTCATTTCAAGTTGCTTGTTGAACTGTATGCCTTTTGTGATACCTTACCTTATAGTTGCTAGTGATATAACATCCCTGAGACTGTGATCAAACATAAGTACATCATTATTTAAACACACATATAATGAATTATTTGTCAAAATCCGAGTGTCATTTTAGGCCATTGCAAAGGGGTACAAATCAGTTTTTGCCTCTCATTTTGTTAGGGAAGGTCAGATTTGGATTCTGTCTGCTGTCTCATATTACTGAATCCCTGCTGCTTCTATCTACTCAGAATTCATTTAATTGTGGTTTGATGAACATTGCAGGGAGACACCTTAACTTGGGTGCTATCTATCCTTATTGAAAAAGTGTTCCTATTAACTTGTGCTTTGGTTATGTTCTTGTAGAAGGTTACCCAAGTGTATTTCATTGGTTTTCATTGTATTTATCACCCCATTGGTGATTGTTGCCCAACATAAAAATGGTGTGATTTTCTTTGAATTTTAAATAAATAAATATTGTATTCCCACCAACCGGCCTGGTTCATGGTCCATTGTGACCCGGTGTATTTGTAAAAGGGGGTGTGAGACGGGTTGGGTATCGGCTCAATTCGAATTCGTAGAAAATAAAGAAAAAGCATTCTAATCGCACGCTAAAGCTAAGTGCAAAGGTCCTGGTCCGGTGTGCGATGCACGGTTGGAATCCTTCACAACCCCCCTTCTTGTTACAGCACTTGCATGTCTGAATTGTCACACAACCTAATAGGAACGCTATTGTTTGTCTTCTTCCCAGCCCCTCCACGCCACCCACCTTCACCTACCCATCTTTCTTGTTGCAGCACTTGCAAGATCTGAATATCTCAAGACCTAGTAGGAACATCTCTTTGCTCTTTTCTCCCCTGTACTACCCCCTCCCATGTCTTGATATGCCTTGAAACACCATTTGGCTGTATAGGTGCATTATAATTACCCAATAATTAAAATAAATGAAATGAATAAAATTAAAATAAATAAATAAATAAAAATTAATTTGGTAAACAGGTATCACGCCTGTACTTATTTTAAAATCAATTGTCCCACACACATCATCAAAACGTTCAAAATTTGATGTAATCGTAACTATGTTGTAGGGCCCCAGTGGGGTCAACAGAAGGCCCCTGGCGTGTAGGGTCGCATTAATCAATTCTATTTCTTAATCAACTTGCTAATAATGAAAATAGATGAGTCAGAACACTGGTTCTATGCATACATCTTTACTTCCAAAATATGCCATACTGAAATCTCAACCATTTTATCCATAACTAATGTTTTACCGCCCGTTAGTTGCTATTCCTAAAAATGTAAAAAGAAATGTTTTCCTTTTTTACTGATTGTTTTTAAACTTTGGTATATTTTGATTTTCTCCGCTTTTTTAAACTCAACTTTTTTACAGGCGGTGTCCCACCTATTGCCTACAATTTCACCATCGGGCCATCAATTTTTGTCAGGTTTTTTGTGCTTTCTTTCCTTGATTACACTTGATTCGATCTTTTTCAGTTTTCTCAAAAAATATTGCTTCAAAATTTGAAACCTGATATCTTTACTGGACGCCCACAACACCGAAACCTAGGCAGCTACATGTTTTATTTTACAATCTGTTTATATATGGTTTGTATGATACAACAGCTTCCTAGTTTGTACCTTTTAAGATTTTAAAGCAACTCATGGAGCTATTGGGGAGCCGCAAGTGCTTAATTTGTGGGGTGATTTGCCAGGGCTCAGCCCCGGCACTTATTTCTGAGCCCTGGCACTTATTTCTGATCCTACCTTTCTTATTTTAACTGTCAGTCAGTCCCAGTGATAGTAAAACAACAGTGTGCAATGACCTGTCTCTCTTCATCATGAACTTGATAACCCAGGTTGCCCGGGCATGGCTACTCATCAATCTTCATGAATAACAATGGGCACTGATGCTGGCCAGGACTGTACACTGCTCCAATCAACCTGCCTGACGTTGAAGCAAATTATTTACTGTAATAACCAGCAAAGGGGGTATACAACAACAGGAGAGTCGCCAGCCAGCAGCCACAACACACGGGGGCAAGGTCAGTGAAAAGGCCAATATGAAAGAGGAGTGCCCAGCATGAGTGCCAAACCACGTAAGATGATCTTGCCTCGTGCTTGAGAGGCACGTTCGTCAGTTCAGTAATGATTGTGCCTGCATTTGTCAAATAATTTGATAGCAGGAAAGCACATTGGCTCTTATTTTTTGTATTGATAGATTGTTAATGTGTTGCACTTGCCACTGATAGGATCAGAGAAAAATATTATCAATAATGTGTTATAAAGAAACACTTAAATATTTAAACAATTTTAAAACGCAATATTTTACATTGATTGGTATCTGTAAATCACACCATACATCCAACAGCCTCAGTAAACTGGTGGCATTTGCAGCCTTAACACCAATTATGTTGGTACTGTATGGAGCAGGCATGGGTGGTGTCAGTGGGCTGCGAGTTGCCCACCCGTTGCGTCAGTGATGTGCAAGAAAATATTTGGGCCCTGGCACTTATTTCTTTGCAAGTCAAGCACTGTGGAGTCAGCGTTCCTAGGATCGCCTGGCTCGACAGGCCTCACAGTCCATGCTATCAGGTTCGGCCCCCAGGCACTGCATGCAGCATTCCTGCGTAACAGTGACGATTATCCTCTGACTCTTGATGCAACCAGAGGCTTCTTGCTGATTTTAAAGGAGTTGAAGAATTTGAAATTGCGTGACTGTGAGTGTGCTCCAAAGTCCAGTAACCTATAGCATCAGGACAGGAACTGCTGGACTTGGGGCGGGCAGCGCCTTTTGGGGCTGATTCATGGAATTTGTGCACCGAAAAACAGGGATTTGTGTGCCATTCTGCCCGCAAATCCCCATTTGTTAAACAGAGATTTGGGGGCAGAATGGCACACAAATATCCGTTTTTCGGCGCACAAATTCCATGAATCAGCCCCTTTATATCCTGGACACTGTCATTGCCAGCAGTAGCGGATGCATCTTTTGGTGACGGGGTGGGGCAGATAATAGGGGGCCAGCAGGAGGCTGGGGGGTGCACTGGGCACCAGAGTTAACAGAGGAGGCAGCAGCCCTCCCTGCCCCACCCTGGCTCCACCACTGACTACCAGGGGAGGCCACGTGGATGCCCTTGAAGCACTATGCAAGCATGGATGACATTACCAGCACCGTGCAAGCATGGTTGGACGTTTTCTGAGGTCCCATACTGCTGGCTGGAGATTCCAAAGATAAGGCATCTTAACAGGAAACAGTGTCCATTAGAATTTAAGAACACTCATATAGTGGGGGTAAGCTGTGAAGAGCTCCCATTTCCAGCACCCTTCGGAGCTGTGGTTACCACTGGGGTTATGTCTCTCAAGAAGGTTAGGTCTGCTATCCTGTCCAAACAACTTGGAATCCTTTTTTTCTTTTCTTTTTTCGAGAACATTTTATTATATATAGCCAGGTGTTAAATTATTGCAAACATTATTCAAAAGGTAGCACTATGCAGACAATCATGAAGGACAAGTCCATTCGTAATCACAGTACATAGCATTGAAATAAAAACAAGCCTGCACTTAACTGGTGATAAAGGTTGCAAGTTATATATAATAATGTTTAAAGTCTTACCCTATCAAGACGAAACATTGCATAGAACGCACACAAAAGGAGGGGTTATACTACGCCTACAGGGGTACGAGGAAACACAGGATTAGATTCAATTATAAAGCAAGAGTGGAGCTTGGCAAAAAGTTCACAAACAAATTCCATTTTGTTAGTGAGAATTCTCAGAAATGTACTAATTTCCTTCTACCTTAGAGGTCCCCACCTCTTTTGTTGGACTTTGGACATTTGATCTCTCATGTAATTTTAATGTGATTTATCCTCTGTGTTGAGTCTGACTCCATAGGCATCATCTTTACATTGTGGCACACAGCACCTTCAGTGCAGTGACACAGGGAAGACTCTTAGATTTCCCAAAGGTTTAAATACCTTCTCTTGGATAAACGACTGTTTCCAAGAGCAGTGAAGTAAAAATTAATTTACTTACATTTTGTAACTTTCTAGACCCAGCACACACTATCTTACAATAGGGTGCTGGAGACGTTACTTACCCCTTTGTCTAGTTTCTCTTGTAACAATGTTATGTTACCCTTACTACAATTAATGGCTTGTGGCAGTGGTTTACTTTTTACTACCATTGTGTGTTTCTATCGCGAGCTGCG
The DNA here is from genome assembly GCF_040938575.1 of Ambystoma mexicanum. Classification (NCBI taxonomy): domain Eukaryota; kingdom Metazoa; phylum Chordata; class Amphibia; order Caudata; family Ambystomatidae; genus Ambystoma; species Ambystoma mexicanum. Next base: position 1,208,091,876 of record NC_090928.1, read on the forward strand.
TTTCGCAGCAGCAGTAAAGCACCCATGGGGGACAGTTTCATCAAAATGGCCCGGTCTTCTTTTTTTCGCCATTTCTTGTTGAAAAGGTCCTTCTTGAGATTTACTCTGCGCACCAAACAAGGTTTGGTCTCTTTGTTCATTTTGTCCTTGACGGGATTCACAAGTGAAGCCCGCCTCTGGCTCCAGTATGTCTGGTGGGGACAGGAAGTGAGGGAGATGCCCGAGACTTCCTGTGCTTAATCCCCTTGGTTACAGGAATGCACCCAAAAGTGATTGGCTGGCTGGCTGATCAGCAAGGACAGCCACATTGCTGTGTGATTGACAGGTAGGCTGGTATGAATGGGAGAAACCTGCATAAAAGGCAAGGCTTTTTGGCTTGGAAGGCAGAGTCAACCACTGGACAAAGGAATGCAAAGAAGAACTTGGAAGAGGCACCTGGTGCAACTCCTGGACCATTGGTTTGCCTGGTGAAGCCTTGCTGCTGTACTGAAGCTCCAAATTTGCCTCGACTAGAGAAGCCCTGCAAGAACAACTTCTCCCTTTGAGTTGGTAGGACCAATCAACTCCAAAGTAAGCCTGTCTGGACATCCTCTCGAAGCTGGTTGAATTTCCACTGCAGTTGCTGCTGGAACCGAAGAGCCAGGGAGAAGAACACCAGATTTTGTGTGTTGCTTTTAAGTCGGACCCAAGCGCTAGGAAGATCCCCCCGACATCCCTATTGCAGGAATGACCAAGCCTGAGCCACCTCAACAGAGTGTTGGACCCCATAAGCAAGGAAAGTCTGAAGTAGTATCTGAGAACTGTGGTGTTGCTATTTGCACTGAGACACGAGGAGCTGAAACACAGAAGGACCGCTGAATTGAAGTTTGCCCATAGCTGCCACTGACCGTCCCGCTACAAAGCAGGAGCCCCCAGACGTCCTCCCGCTTGTCCCCATGTCTGAGGCTCAGGAACAACTGTAGAGCTATCCAGGAACAGAAGCCAACTGTAACCATTTCTTCTAACCAGAGGTATTGTAAAGTCTAAGAGAACTTACCTCTTGTTGTGTAGCCTTGCTTGCTCTCAGTGAGACCTGTCTTGGTTGCCTTGCATAGTTTCTGAAGCTTTGCCCTTCACAAGCCTCCCAGCTTGTGGCCCTTCAAGTGTTCTATTTTTCTACAAACATTGTGTAAGACTTTTTACCTACCTGCAAAGAAGATCTTCAACTCCCCTTGACACTGTGCAATAATATTGGCTGTCCTGGCTCCATGAGGGACTCTTCTTACCTCTGACTCTGTGCTGTCTCTTTCCCAAGGAAAGGGTTAATTTACTCTGCATTGGAAGGTTTCTAAAAGTGCTTACCTGTTTCTGAAGTATTTGTTAACCTTTGTTTATTCCTCTATTGTATCTTTTGCACCAAATTCAGTATTGCTGTAAATGTACAAGTGATAAATCAATGTCGACAAGTGTCCTAGCTATTTAAGTCACCTGTGGGTGTAGGAAGTGTCTGTGTGCCATCCCCAATGGGTATCATCTGATTTAGAGACACTAAGAGTGTGTTTTGAAGTATATTTAAGTGTTACACGTTTTGCTCCCCTTTTCTAAAGAAGGCTTACATAACTGACTGTGAAATAAATTACTAATTGTTTTATCAAGAAACCTTGAGTGTAAGTGTTTATTTGGGTAACTGTACGGTGAAACTCTGTGTCACAACATTACTGCTCACAGTGACCACCTCCTCACTCTCCCTCTTTACTCTCCAGTGCTGTGCTGTAATCAGAGTCAGACACTGACGGGTTGGACCCCGCCTGAGAGATCGACAACCTCTGACCCCTTATAGGACTGTGCCACAATAAGGATCAATGGAATAAAAAGTGTCCAGAACACTACAGGGGAACGCTTGACCCCCTGTGTCAAGTCATTTGTGTGTGTAATCAAGAGATGGGACTTCCACATCCATGCGGTCTGTGTTTAGTATCACCTTGTGTAGGCTACCCACTCCTTCCTACCCACCTTGCAGAGGGATCAATAGCTGGAAAGGTAACACTGTTGTAAATCCTTTACCCAGGTATCCCTGTCAGACATGGGCAATCTCGGGCAGATGGCATTCTGTCCTTTACCACAAAATAGGCACTGCAATCAATAAAGTCTGTGCACTCAGCGATGGGATGAAACCTGAGCTTGATTTACTCTCTCTCTCTTCTGTCTAAATGCTTTGGTCATTTTTGCACCTCCAAACTTAGCAATGTTAAACGTAATGAGTTAGTACTCTGAGGAAAGATGGGGGCAATAAATAAGGAACTTGTGGAGCTCTGCCAACCTGTTCTTTTATGCTATTACCCTTCACTTCTCCCCCTTACCTGCCAGCAAGGGTGCTGGTCCTCTGCTTGTCCTTGCCTATCGATGTTCTTGATGCTGTCTCCTCTTGGTTTTCAGCAGTTATTATCAGGATTCCGTGGTCTTCCAGTTGACAGTGCTGCACAGCGTAACTGGTGTTATTCTGTAGTCTTGTTGGAGGTGTGGAGTGGCTGCGTTCCACTGCATCATTCTTTATCCTTTCTCCTCCTGGAAGCCTCTCATTCTCAATACTACAGCCTCCATCACAGGTGTCCAGCCTAGCACTGCCCCTTCGAGGGTACCAGCAGTGCTTCTCTTTTCAGGGGATCATGCATGAAGACATCAGGGTAGTGATCTCACTCCACTCTCGCAACCAGCGTGGTTCTAATTTCCCACTCTCCCCGGCATTATTCTGTTTAACGACTTGGGCCTTAAAGGGAGTACCGCTACAAAGCCCATTCATATAGTGATGACGCCTTTGATCTGGGGCATACAGTGATTAAGAGGATGTCTGCATCCCTATGAGTGTGTGCAGTGTGGTAGTATCTCAGGTGTTGAAGATCAACTGGGCGGCAACCTTGATTGTACTCTTCCACTTTTGAATGTACCATTTTCTGTTGATTCCGGGCAAGTCAATATCTTGTGCTGATCCCGTTTCCCCCGAGAATCCATTTAAAATGTGTATACTGTCTTCATAAAATAGACCAGAGAACCCAGTGGGCTCTAATGCTCGGACCACATCTCCTCTATCAGACACGCCGCAAACTGGCTACTCATCAGGGCATGCATTGGCTTCAAAATCCTGACCATCGGCCACCGTTGCGCCCACAAAGAAGCCCCCTCTTACCTCAACCCCAGCATTACTACCAAAACCAACATTCACCTCTACGTTCCTCCTCCAACTTCACCTTGCTAACCCCTAAACACAGTTGCAAACATGCAGGTGGCTCTGCTTCTGCATCACTGCACCCCTCATTTGAAACCCCCTCTCACTGCATATTCGCAACAAACGATCCTTCACTGACTTCATAAAACTTGTAAAAACCTGGCTGTTTGACAATTATCGTGGTCATGGGGTATCTGGCTGATTAACGAAAAGTGCACACACTCCTACGGGGGTACAAATGACTCCTAACACAAATGTATCAGGACGCTTTAAAGTACCACAGTCTGATTTTAATGGACATGTCGTTTTTGTGTTAGTAGATACACTTGACCGAGGTTTTACACAAGATACAGCAGTATTTACACATGCATTGTCTAGTAACCAAATAGTACATGGCAAATGCAGAATATTTGCAGCGTCTTTTCAATGCTTGCACATCCACTGAGGGGTCCTTGGGAAGGAGACCAGTGGATTTAGTGAGGTGATAGCATGTAGCAATCAGCAAATATACATCTGAACAATGAGGAGTTGAACAAAGACAACATGGGACAATATAACAGTCAACAAGACAGTGTTTCGGCCAGAAAATGAGCTGAATTAAGCTCTGATGGTGTGGCCTTCATCAGGACGGGATATTCCAAAGCGTGGAGTATCTTGTGGGGTCGGAACTTAGGTGCGCTGTGACTTCAGCGGGTAGCAGTGTCAGAGGTACACTGGAGGATTTTTGAGGTCCTAGAAGTGGCCATTCCTTAGGGAAGCCTGTTGACGCCCATGGTAGGGTGGAGCAGGCTGGCGTGATGGGTACGCGAGGAAACCGCAAGCTGGGAGGCGGCAATGGCAGGAAAGAAGCGCTGCAGGGCAAAATGTCAATGGTCAATCCTCCAGTGTACTTCTGACACTGCTACCCGCTGAAGTCACAGCGCACCTAAATTCCGACCCCACAAGATACTCCATGCTTTGGAATATGCCGTCCTGATGAAGGCCACACCATCAGAGCTTAATTCAGCTCATTTTCTGGCCGAAACACTGTCTTGTTGACTGTTATATTGTCCCATGTTGTCTTTGTTCAACTCTCCATTGTTCAGATGTATATTTGCTGATTGCTACATGCTATCACCTCACTAAATCCACTGGTCTCCTTCCCAAGGACCCCTCAGTGGATGTGCAAGCATTGAAAAGACGCTGCAAATATTCTGCATTTGCCATGTACTATTTGGTTACTAAACCATGTATGTGTAAATACTGCTGTATCTTGTGTAAAACCTCAGTCAAGTGTATCTACTAACACAAAAACTACAGTTCCATTAAAATCTGACTGTGGTACTTTAAAGCGTCCTGACACATTTGTGTTAGGAGTCATTTGTACCCCCGTAGGAGTGTGTGCACTTTTCGTTAATCAGCCAGGTACCCCATGACCTCGCTCATTCTCTCCTTTATACGCAACTACCCACCTGGGCAGAGCGAGGCATCAACCAGGTGCCCTTTTTGATAAACATGTTTGACAATTATGACTACACTCCCTCCAGACTCAATCTCATCCTACTACAACCACTGTATGTGTTGTTACGCTGTGGCATTCAAGACTATTACTTCATGATATTCACTTACTTATCTGTTGTACCAACGCTGTGATACCCTTTGGTCTGGGCATTATATAAATGTATTAATAAATAAATAAATAGATTATTGTAAGCTCTGCTATTGGTCCTGCCTTGACCTTTGTCGAGGAGCAGACAAGTATGTCACTGATAGACTCCGCCCCCTCACTTCTGTTATTTTGCAACAACAGTAGAAGAGCCCTACGTGTGACACCAGGTATTACCCCAATGTCACACCGAGTGTATGAGAGATGTTATGCACTCAGACAGCCGTATCAAATGTACCCTTGCACTGAGATGGTAGAGGAATGTCGGCATACACCATTGGACATAGAAGAGCTGTAAGTGCAAACTGACAGCTGCAGAGTGACGTCATGAAGGAAAGACACAAGGACGCACTGAAACGATATGAAAATGAAGTAAATGTATATACACAGAAATGCAAGGTAGATGAGACTTATAGAAGCTTGGTGCAGATAAAAACATAACATGACTAAAGTGGCCATGATGGAAAGATGGACATTGGACTTGTGTTGAAACCAATCAAGCTACCTCAGAGACAGACCAGGGCTACAGAGTCAGGAGATGCTGGAAAAACAGCTTTGTGTGAGGAACAAAGAGGCGTCTATTGGCCTGGGATCAGGGATGGCACATCGATGAATTAATTGCAAGGCACAAAGGGAGTCAAGAGGATGACCCATGTACGTAAGACATATTTTCTTTAGATTAAGCAAACAAAAAAGTATTTGCAAGTGCCAAGTATTGGACAATGAAGGATGCAAAAAGCAGATGCAAGATGGAGTGATCAAGTCTCCAGAGGCCAAGAGGACAAATAAATCAAATAGCTTGGGCTTCATACTAACTCAAAATAATCCATCTTTGATGTCGCAAATTGAAAAGCCAATAATAAAAATCTATAAACCAACTCAGAAAGCAGAAATGGAACAAGATAGCCATTATGCAAATCAAGCATTAGAAACACAAACTTATAGAGGTAGGTCATAACAAGTTGTGACCAATGAGAATATGAGCATAATCTCTTGGAATACAAGATGTTATAAACACTTCATTCATTTGTGGGAGTCCGAACTTAGAACACATGACATCATCGTACTTCAGGAAACTTGGCTAATGAGAGCCCCAATATAGGACTCTCATACTATTGTAGTCACACCCGCCACAAAACAATTACTAGGACGCCCAAAAGATGGCCTTCTAAAAGCAATAAAAAAGCGGCAGGAATAAAATGTGTGCTATATCCCTCACCATTAACCTGCTTTCAAATAGCAAAAATGAATAAGGGCACCATGACATTTGCCATTGTTAATGTTTACTGGAGTAAACAATCAGTAGCACCAGAAGTGTTTTTCCAAAATGTGCTCCTTTTTTTAGATATGTTACTTTTGGACTCCCAGATTGCACATACTCTAATCATGGGAGATTTAAACTTACATCTAATTACTGATACCAACTCAGAATTCACATGTGATGAGATAACATGGTCCTCAACAATGAAAGAAAGAGATTGTGTGATGTTAAATGGCACAATAGAGGGTGATGTGCCTGCACAATCTACCTGCAATAGAGGTTGTCAAAAATCTATCCTAGATTAAATATTTGTAAATTCCAGTTTTTAAAAACAATGTGACATCGCTAGAAATTAGATCTTCAAATCAAAGCGACCATAATACTTTACATCTGTCATGCATGATGCTGTTACGTTCACAGCATATTCAACTAATTGAGTATTGCACAAACTTAATAGCAAATAATGGTGGCAATCACCTGCGTTGGAACCAAACTAAACTTAATCAATTTGGGTTTAACATTGACAAGGCTCTCGGATCCCCTTTTGTGAAAGGCTCAGAGTGTAATGTGCAACTAATGCAGATATTTAGAAAGCAGAAACTTAGAGATTGGAGCATCAAGCATGAGCACTGTCATTCATTTGATTTAGAATTAAAACATTGAAAAGCCTTATTAAGAAGCGACCTTCGCCAATTAAATTGGCAAACAAATATGGATAAAGAAGTGGTAAAAAAACACAAATGGACCTATAAGACCTGGCCGAAGGGCCGCAAATATCTTCGGCACCAACAAGGCATAAAATTGATGCTCAAACAGATTATGACTAAATCTACCAGTAGTAGCTGGGTGTGCCTAAAAAATGCCCTCTCTAAAAGTCGAACTTCAGGGCAAATCAATGCGATCCCCAAAGAAGAGTGGGAAAAATACTTAAGTGAGTTATATACCTCCCCTTTTGTAAAATTCGAATGGCTTACATCAATTTCAGATAGACCCCATTCATTCCACATAGAAGTTGAAGTCATCATACATTGCATCAATGATTTGAGCCATTCACGAGCAATGGGACTCGATGGCCTCCACAATGGTATGATGAAGGAATACCCACAAGAATGGGCGGAAATTCTGCAGCAGATTTTTAAGCATGCATTCCTAGTAGGCCATATTCCCAAATCGTGGAAACAATCGTTAATTGTCCCCATATTTAAGAAGGGCAGTAGGACTGACCCGAAGTCATACCAGCCAACTGCGCTATTGGACTGTACGGCAAAATATTTGCACGCCTAGTCCTAGGACAGTTTAATGCATGGTTAGATATAAATAACCAGCGCAATCCCTTTCAAACAGGATTCATACCAGGACTTGGGACAGAAGTAAATATCACCATAAATAGCATCCTCTATAAAGCAAAGCATTGCGGCCAACCATTATACACTGCATTTATTGACTTTCGGATGGCGTTCAATGCTGTAAACCGAGAGCTTCTATATAAATAAATTGATGGACAAAGGAGGCCCCTGGTACATTCTAAAATGGGTTATTAAATTGTACTCAAATGCTTCCATCCATGTTAGATTATCTACTGATGGTTTATTGACAGACCCCATTGATACTGCCTGTGGCTTGAAACAGGGTTGCCTATTGGCATCAGCCATGTTTAATTTCTTCATTGCTGATATCAACATCTGTTTTTCTGGTGTTAAAGTGGATTCCCCCAGAATTAATGAAGTACTCGTGAAATATCTCCTATATGCTGATGATATGGTGCTGTTTTCAAAAACCCCAAATAGTTTAAGAGCATTACTTGGTGCCCTTGACAGCTATAAACAGAAAAATTGTATTTCGATTAATGTTACAAAAACCAAAATAGTACAATTTTGTAATGTTAAACAACGTAACATTAAACATAAATGGCCATTACAACAAGTATTTTTGGCATCTGAACCCTCGTATGTATATTATGGTACCTTGATATCCAACCAGCAAGGCCGGGCTGCCTTAGACCTATACATCAAACGTAAATTACAGACAGCAACCTCGCAGGCTCGCGTGATTAGTGCCAAATTTTGCAAATTCTCCATCTCCCCTATTCGTGATGTATTATGGGCAGAAAGTAACACCAGTAATTACATACGGATCAGAAGCACTGCCTGAGAGATTGTATGACTATTGGGCAAAATTGGAAGGAGAATACTGGAAAGATGTACTTAACCTCCCAAAATCAGAACCTATATGCCTAATAAGACATGAATTAGGTCTGTTGTCATTGTATGTGATACATAAATGGAAACTATGTTCCTTTTATCCAAAATGTATTTTAGCAGACTCAAACAATGCCTTGTTACATCTTCTGACAAATTATCTACTGAGGTCAATAGATACATGTCCTCTATTATGGCAAAGAAAAGCAGAGAAAATTATTACTAATGCAGATAGCTCAGTAAAATTACTACTAGACAATCCGAACAAAGCCAAAATGTGCATCTGGAAATTTGACTGGATCCGAACAGACAAGCATGTTTTAAATATAAAAAATGTGTGAATAACCCATTTGTGATTAAATGTTATGGTATGACAGAAAGTTATTTAATCCAATTTCCTAGCTCACAACACCGGGGTGACTATTTACGCATTCGCTTGAACTTATGGCCCACTAATGAGTTGCTGCATTTGCGTAAATTAATTCCAGCAAGTGATTTGAAGTGTCGATTTTGCAAGCTCATGCTTGAAACAATGAAAAATCTATGTACAGAATGAGTTATGATATATCATCTAAGAGTGATACACTTTAAGCATTTATTTGAGGATTATCAGGATCTTACTATAATTCAGTTCTGGGAATTACTGTATCATACTACGGTTAGAAAAGTTAGATATGCAATCCTTAATATTTTATATAGTCTAAAGTTAACAGGAAAAGGAAAAAAAAGGAAAAAAAGACATAATTAGGAGTGCATTGTAAAGCACATGCAAGGAAATAGCAAATTGCCTTTTATCTGTTTTCTCATAACTCAGGCTAATTAATTAATTATTTTAGTTGGATACCAAAGATGACGAAGAAAAGAGTTTTACTAATTATTAAATGTATGCATTTATTATTGATGACAAAAATTGCATTTTGCTTTTGTTTTCTTTCTTCCTTTTATATATATGTATAAATATGTTAAGTTTTATGTTGATAAAATCAAGATTTATCTTGATTAAAACAACCAAAGAAATAAAAAATAAAATAAAAAATAAATAAATAAATCAAATAGCAGTAAATAAAAGGTTGAAATTGACAAAATCGTGGTCTCTTCACACGTGACTCAGAAGTCGAAAACAAGGGATATTCATTAAACTCCAGATGAAGATAATGCTGTGCCTACACTCCCTGAAAAGTCCCAGAGCAGAGAACAGGGTGCACGGTCAATTAAAAAAAGAAGCCTTGGCTTGAAGCCTGACCAATGAGAGATGATGAACAAATTGGGCAAGTGGGTAGTAGTCTGACATTGTTCTCTGCACCTGGGTTTCATTTTGCTTATGTGCTGCTAATGAGCCAAAAGTCCCAGGTTAGGAGAGAATGCCAAACCAATCATAGGGGTCTATGTAGCAACATGCTATACAGTGTTGCACAGACCAATACGCTTCTCTTATTCTGATATAATCTATATTATACATATTTTAGAGGTGGTTCGAGGAATGACTACCATATAAGAAGGCAACAAACTATATTACTAACACCTAAAAACAGTATAGGTACATATGTACTCATATTTGTGAGGATTAAGTTCAAAACGCCCTGCATTGTCCACAGGGCCTTCTGTGGTATGGGGCCTCATTACCTCCAACTCTCTCTTCCTAAATATCTTCCTTCTCGAACTCTTCGCTCATCCGCCTCCAACTCCCTCATGGTCAGCCGTTTCTCGATGCAACGAGTTGGGTTGTAGATCTCTTATTTCGGCTGGGGCCTCCCTTTGGAACAGCCTCCCTGCCTCACTGAAACCTGAGGAGAACCATCTCCAGTTCAGGAAGCACCTCAACACCTTCCCCGTTGCTTCTACTTTCTCTCCTCCTCTCCCCTGCTGAACTCCTGACTGAAACTGCACCCGACTACCCTCTGATCTCAGGCCCAGGACCGCTCCCCTGCCAGCTGTACTCCTGCAATGCCTCCCAGGCAACCCTTGCACTTTGGGGCTGTTTCTGTATCCCTACAGTCCCCACCAGCTATTGACACTTGATGCCTGCACTTACTCATGCATTTGCCACTAGCTGGCCTCACCTTTACCTTTTTGTTATTTATTTTATTTATTCTTTACTGTTATTCCTATGAATTACATTGCCCCTGACCCTCCCCCTGCACTTACCCTCTCCCTCCTCCCCTGCACTTGCACGGTCTCAATGTCACCTGGCCTAGTAAGATCGTTGTCTTTGTCTTCCCTCTGTCCCCCGCCCTTGCCTTGTCACGCCTTGAAACACTTGTGTATAGGCGCGTTATAAATGCCATATCATATCAAATGTTCCCCTAACCAATCCCTCCCTTCAATATGTTCTTAAGTTTGCCATGTAGGATGACATCATATCTGATGTATATTTAGTTGTAAAACCTTTGTGTAATTAAAACTAAATGTGATTGCATGGACTACGATTTGTTGTTTGCCAGATTGCCCTGCTTTGTTAAGCTGATAATAAAGTAGTACTTTGCCATATTTTTTGAGACTGTCCAGTTATTTGGGACTGAGATCATTATTGGTAATTCCATCTTGAACTGAGATGCTTCAAGGTGCTGGAGCAAATTTGGTAGTGGTGCACATGGTTCCCGATTCAGTCGACCTGGGCCCTGATCTAGACTTTCAGACGTTCAACGTCTTCCACCATTAGCCAGAAGATCGTGGAGCTTCCTGTTGACAGAAGTGCACAATACACAAGTGTGAACGAATTGATCAACAGGTGACCCCTTGGAAAATTCCTGTCTGGGCCCCGCAGCTCACGGACTGAAGGCGAACTGATCGATTGGGGAAGAGTCGATGCTGAGCGACTCAAGCAGACCCACGGATGCGAGTAGAGCTTTGAAAGTAGCAAATAAAGGGGAGGGATATGGTATAAAGTGTACATATTTGGTAATGGTATTTATGTTTAAAGACATAGATACATCGATTTTGAGTTCCTGAGGCAAATGCCAAGAAGAAGAATACATATAACACTACAAAATGGGGTAACATGTGAGAACAGATACATTTATGAGAGATAGTAAAGGAAGGCATACGCAAACAATATAAAGTGCAAATGTGTATTGGGTTAAAAATATATCAGTGTAAAACTATAGTGTGTAGATTAAGAGATATAAAATGATAGTAAAAAATGAAGGTGATCATTACATTTTTAAACCAAGAGACTGACATCAATCAGGGAAGGATAAAAGTTGAGAAAAAATGGTAAAGTCAAACCAAAGGTTCTTGCAGTGGCAATAATAGAACACTAGGTCGGCAAGAATCGATAGAACTAAAAACCAAGAAATAAAGGGAAACAATATCATAGAAATGTTTAAATTTGTCTTTTTTGGTAAAAATGGTGGCAATTGATGGTGATTGCCCAAATTGTTTTTTCTGTTGTGAGTGTTTTAAGAACCCAGTAAGTATTGACAGTCAAAATCGACCTGTCGTCATGGCGGACGCTCCTCTTATACATCTATCCAGGACATTACCAGGATATGCACCTAAGATTAGACAGTATCATGCAGAGTGGGTGAAGGGAACGACTAATAAAATACTTATGCCATGACCCCAAGAGGGCTTGTTGTCAAAAACAATATTGCGACACATGACAACGTATTTGTATTCTACATACACAGGGAAGAAGTTACAAAAAAGATTAGCCGTTATAGAATTATAGAAGATGTATCAAAATGAGAAAGAAGACCCACCTGAGAAGGAGTGAATGCTTAATCAGAATAAAGATGAGGACGTAACACCCTCAGCTCCTCTCACTCCTCTTAAAAATGATAGCACAATGAAAGATAAACAGGGAATTTATCCTTCAAAGGAATTAAAGGTATCAGCAGGGTATGTTAATCCGACACACGCACCTCCCGCTTATAATAGTGAAGATAGTATGGAAGAGACTAAGATTAAGGAATGAAAAAATATATCAGTATGCAAAGAATGTAAAGAATGTGATGAACAAAGATGTAGACAGAGAGAAAAAGAAGAGGAAGCTAAGTGACAAAATGAAGGAATAGACCAAGCCAAGGAAGTAACCATAGTGCAATACAAATGGATGGTTGGACAGATGTTACTTAAGTTAGACGGAAAAGACATTAATGGGTTAGAGAAATCGAAGAAAGAGAACAATGAGAAGAGAAAGAAAAGGTACAGTAAAGAGCATGTAAATAAGAGAAAGATTTGACTTTTTTTTTATTGGTATGGTTGAGAAACTCAACCTTACAATTTACAAAATTAAAATACATTTTTACATTTATCATTTAAATCCATTGAGCACTCAATATAAACAGTCATCATCTACATCATATACATAAATAAGAAAACAGAACAAAATAACAGGTATAAAGCAAATGAAACACAACCTCTTTCAGACTTTTCCAATTTATCACAACAGAGATGTAACTCAAATCCTGGGCCAGCTTTATACCGGCTTTAGCTGTTTTGTCACTATGAGAGTATTCCCTTTTTTTCATCTATACCATCTCTATCAAGTTTTAGCTCATTCAAGACATTGATTGATGCATACCCAACTGATTTAGAATACACATGGAATATATATTTCCAGAGATCTTCTGCTCCCATGTTCAGCTTGTGTTCAAATAAAGTTTTGAAGTGTTTGGTTCTCAGGCCCTTTAACATGTCGCATTTCATGATAATATGCTCAAGGGATTCAACATCAGCATTACAAAACCGACAGATATTATTCACCGTTATATCCTTGACCCATTTTGCTATTACAGCTCTTGTATGCCATAAATTCAATCTCAGGCGCAAAAGCCCAGCACGGTGCATCACATTAGGGAATTTCAGAAGATAAGCCTGTGTATTGCAATAAGCTTTAAGGCCAAAGGGGTTTTGATTGAAGTGTTTGCACTTACAGCACAGTTCTCTGTTTGCTATCCAATCCATCTCCCACATATTACATTTGGCTTTGCCAGGTTTTTGAATAAGTAGATTTTCTGTTATCTCTGCATCTTGCAAGAACCTCTGCACCTGTTGTTTCCATTGGAGGATATAGGCATCCTTAGATGTTTGTATATAATGAGCTAGTTGTACAACAAGACCATTCCTATGCTCCTCCAGGACGCATTTCCTATGAAGCATACATGCTTTCCATTTATAAACGGCATATATAGATTTTAAACCCAATTCATGCCTTATCAGGGCTAAGGGTACAGATGGGGGCAAGCATAACAGTGTTCTCCAATACATCCCTTCTTTCATGTTCCAAAACTTATTGGTTTGAATTGGTTTGGTTTCAGCACCATATAACAAGATTGGCAGAGCTTTTTGTTTGTAGTAAACTAGTAGGGGGGCAATGGTGAATTTGCAATACTTAGCACTGATGATTTTTGACTGAGATATCAGGATCTTCAACTTAGAGGTTAGACTGGAATCATAAGGAGACTCGTTGGGGTTGTTGCTGATGTTTATGCCCAGATATATATACTCGGTTACTGCTTCTACTTCCTCTCCGTACAACTTCCATCCCACCTTTTTGCTTCTTTGTTAACAATTACCGAATTGTATCACCTGGGTTTTCTTAGTATTGATAGTCATTTTATTATGTATTGCATAATTCTCCAAGGCACCAAGCATGTTTCTGAGGCCCATAGGTGTTTTAGATAACAACAGGAGGTCGTCAGCATATAACAACCATTTAACCTCAAACAAGCCTAGCCTAGGGGAATCAGTCACAATATTCTCAAGATCCTTACCGAGGTCAAGGATAAAAAAGTTGAAAATAGATGACGCAAGAATACATCCTTGCTTCAGACCCCTAGAGCTGTAGATCGGGTCAGATAGACTCCCATCATTAGACAATATGATTTGTATTGAGGTCTGAGTGTGTAGATCGATAATCCATTTGAGGATGTTCCAAGGGCAGTTGTTTTTCATCAACTTCATGATTAGAAGTTCCCTTGGAACCGCGTCAAATGAGGTTTTAAAATCCACAAAGGCCACATACAGAGGTAGTTTTAGCTTGGCTTGCTTGGCAATAATCGCATTTAAACATAACAAATTGATCCCTGTACCTAAGCCTTTTAAAAAACCAGTTTGCCATGGATCTCTTAGTCCCTTATTGTCAAGCCACCTGTTAAATTCACAGAGCACTAAACGTGTGAATAAAGTTTTCCCGGGCAATCAAGGAGGGCAATAGGCCAATAAGAGGCCGGGTCTGATCTATTGCCTTTTTTGTATAGCGGGATAAGTATGGACTTCCCCCATGAAGTGGGCACAACCCCAGATCGCATCACTTCATTAGTTATTTGCTCGAGAATGCTTGACCATATTTCTGGGTTGTCCTTGAGCATTATATTGCTGAGGCCATCGGGACCAGCAGCCCTCGAGCTGCTGAGCTTTGCTATGTACAACAGTATATCATTCCGGTCAAATGTTATTAGATGATTCCAGTTTTTACTTTCTCTTTCAATGGCAATCTGGCTGTCACTCAGAGGAGATTGATATATCTGGAGGAAGTACGCACACCAGGCTTCAGCCGAAATAGGGTTTATTTGGACCGAATTTTGGTCTTTATAAGTTGCCTCATTTAGCACACCCCATATTTCAGCCGTCGATTTGGAGGCAATATTTTTCAACATGAATTCACTATCTCTGTGAAGACAAAAGACTTTCCTTCCTTTTTGCCAGTTTCTGTATCTCATACAGAGTCTTTTAGTTTGTAACATATTTTCCTCCTTTGGGAGAAATTTTAACATGCGTATCTGACATCGGAGCTCTGATTTTTTAGTCTTCTCCTCTATATCAAATGTATGTATATGTTTCTGGCTTTGGCTTTGTACAGAGTTCTTGGTCGTCACATCATAAAGCATAGAAGACACATAATCCCTCCCAGAATTGCAAGACAGTTTATTAAATTGAATTAATGAGGGGTCAGACTATTTCAAGCGATTTCTTGCATTATTGGCAATTACACTGCCATTGTAAGTCCTCCCATGCTTTACCACAGGCTCAGTCTCCAATTCCCATTCTAAGCAGAGTTGGTGATGGTCACTTTAAGCACTAGGTCTTATGTTCAGGGATTGGATCATGTTCATCATTGCTTTGTTTACAAAAATGTAATCAAGAGTAGCCTCAAATAGTTCATTATGCCATGTGCTCGTGGGTGGGATATCACCCTCCACAGCACCATTGACCATAACCAATTGCATATTTTCCATACATTGATTCCACCTGATTTCATCATCCGCTAGTTTTCTCTTGTTTTTCCGAGCCAGATGCAGATTAATGTCTCCCATCACCAGCACAAAGTTAACATTTTTTTCCAGAGCAATTCTCACAAAAATTTCCTCCAGGTGCTCAAAAAAGCAGTCTGGTCGCAGATGAGCTTTCCCTCAATAGATGTTAACTAGAAGGAAGGTATGGGTCTCACTTGACAGTTTGATAAATTGAATGAAGGGAGTGCCAGAAATCAGGTTTGTGACTTTAAATCATTTGGATTTCCTTATAGCTACAAGAAGACCTGCCATAGTTCTTCCCCTTTGAGGTGAGATGGCAGGTTCTATCACTATGTCAAATCCATTTCAGATGGGTGATTCAACCAACCAGGTTTCCTGCATTACTACAATATCAGACTCATTGAGCTCTGAGCTATTGGTATTGATGAAATGTTTGAAACCCTGTGTGTTCCAGCATACAAGGTTGGTTTTTTCTTTGATGTTGGATTGTTATGCGTGGTCAAATCTTTCATTTCTATAGGTGTTTTGTCCTCTATTATTCGACCCAAAAATGCGGAGGACCCATTTTTTTTTAACCCATCCTTTCACCTCCTAATTCTTGACACTCTTCTCTATAGATATTGAAGCCCATGTGGAGAAATGAGTTTCTAGCTTCCCAAACTATATCAGCTAACAGTGTTGATCGGAACATAATCCTCGACCTTGACAAATCCTTGTCACTCAAGAATTCCACTCTGTCAATGTCAGGAGATATTATGTTTCTCAATTCCCTTTACAGATATTGAGAATGCATGATCGGTTGAGATCATATTGATCATAGGGATGTTCTCTACATTCTAGAATGAAACCGTGGTAATTATTTTGACCGATAGTTCTCACCTTCGGAGTTGACAGATCGGTTGAGCTTTTGCTTGATTTCCACTGATCTACCTGAGTCATTCTCCCTGACTCTGGCAAAACCCTTTCATTATTAGAAGGCGGCAGTACCGAATCGGGCTTGGATTTACATGATATTTGGTTTGTCTGCTCAGTGTCCCTTTTGAGATTCTCCGTTTGTCTTTCTGCAATGTAGTGTTCAATTGTCTTGTTTATTTCTTCGCGCATTTGCGCATCTAACAGCCCATGCCGTCTATCTTTGCTTGTACACACGAAGGCAGATCAGATTGGAAGGTTTGCAAATGAACACTTTCCTTCACACTTGCCTCCTCACTTGCAGCCACCAGATCATCCAAAGGTTTGTAACATAACCCAAAGGAGAGTTTCACCTTTTTGCAACCAATAGTTGGTTCGATTGGTCCCTACATTCATCGTTCTTCTTAACTTTGGGGGCCTCAGCATGATTAGCATTGGTTATTTTTAAGAATCGTCTGGGCTTCACCTGTGTTTTGTTGGTTTTTTTCTTTTTACGGGGATCTGCTCTTTTGCTGTTAAAAGGATCACCCAGCAACCTTTTAGTTGGAGCATCAGTTATCTCTGTCTGGCCTATCGCATTATCAAGGGCATCTTCAGTTATCACTGTGACCAAGCCAGTCACTACATTTTTTGAGCCATCGCTGTTTGAATTGGTCTGAGTTTCCAGCTCCACCTGTACACTCCCATTTTTTACATCTTTGCATTCACCAAATGTGAAATGTCTGGTCTGAGCTTTCTCTTTGCAGCCATTATCCATTAAGCCATCAGTTTGTGACTCTGAATCTTTCACACTACAGTGTCGAAAAATCTCAAATTGGGGTTCACATGCTGTGGAAGAGGACACACCATCTCTTTCATTAGATTTGTTTGTTAATTTGGTCAACAGTATTGTCTGATAGTTAATTTTTTGATCCATGGCTTCATATAATTTGGCCAGGGATAGTAAGGTTGAGTTCATTGCCAGAATGGTTGAGCTCATATCTCCCTGTACAACACTTTCCTCCAGATGGTTATTATTAAATCCCACAGAGGCGTGTCCTTCCCAGGGTTTCTTTACCTGTCTCGGGGTGGGCAGGGCAAATGATGATGGATTTATAGAGGCATCTTTATCAGAAACTACAGATGTATTAGGAGATACCTGGGAGTGCGTATTTGTCTGATTTTGAGGTTCACAGACCTCGTTTGTCACCTCTAATGGAACCTGATTGCTTGAGTTTTGCATCCTAATTGGCGATAAATCATCAATCTGCATGAGATCACCTGTGTTAGAATGTACAAACACCACTTCCTCCTCACTAGAAGATATTCCAGATAAATCCATAAAATTAAGGGCATCCTCGTCTACTTGACCAGTTATACGTGTGTTGTGATAGGCTTCCCTTAATCTATGTTGAGCCTCGACAGTACATATTTTGGGCAGGCTCTCGGCAATTGTGTCAAGTTTATTGCCTAAACCTGGAATATCATTCTCACAGTGTTTAATTTCATTTTCCATTGTAGTGTCTAATATCATGCTTGCGCCTTTTATGCACTCAGTTGTTTGTGCGTTATTTTTAATGGCAGCCACTTCTAGGTCAAGTCGAGTGTTTAATTTGTGAAGGTTAGAAAGTTCACCAATAATAGCTTTGTTTGGGAGCTGTTTGTTTCCCTTAGCACCAAAGACAGCCCCTGGATTGTAGTATTGGCGAATGTCACATCCTTTGGTGACTAAGAGATTTCTAACTTTATTCGCCGTTTTTCTATCACTTGTGCGATTCACAGGGTTTTTCTTTTGTTGTTTTGAAGAAGTAGCCGTGGCAGGAATCACAGGATTAGGCATCACTTCTGCCCCATCTTTGAATAATGTTATATTTATCGCTGGCATGCCTGTTTTCAGCGTAAATTACATTTCTCAAAGGCGGTGTACACTTTCCTTTATAACGGAAGAGTGAAATCCCGGCACACAACAAAGCAAAATAATAACAAGTCAATTAAATAAAAGAACAAATAATAATTTAAATAATATCAAATAAAATATAATCACAGCTGCCGTTTATCTTCTATTTTCGTGAGGTGAACGTTGGATTTGTACAATCAAAATAGTAAAATAACCTAAAATAACAATAACACAAGCACATTAAATAAATAAACAGGTACAAGCACAGTTGTTAAGAGACCTCACCCCTCACGCTACTCCCGCTAGACAGCGAGACAGCAGTCGCTCAAAAACACTTGAGCGAAATGCACTTCTGCGAAATGTGTGCGCGCAAAGGCGCGTGCATTAAACTTATGGAGGATTCTGGGAGGTAGCGCACGTCGGTGACACACAGTCCTATTGGATACAGGATCTCACTGGCAAAGTCACGTGGGTACGTTGTTAACAGTTCCACAGGCGTCCACAGCAGCTGCCAAGCGCACACAGAAACGAAGCGGTCCAACAGCGAGACAGTAGTCGCTCAAAAACACTTGAGCGAAATGCACTTCTGCGAAATGCAGGTGAAAAGAGATGAAATCAAGGGAAGATCGAAGAAGGTATGAGGAACAAAAGAAAGAGAAAGAAAGAATTGAGAACAGGAAATGCAGTGAAATAGAAGCCCATAGAATGAAAGAACATAGGTTGCAAGGAAGGCAAAAGGAAGAAGAGGACTGGGATATGAGTAGAAGGGAAGAAGAAATGAGAAGTAGTACGGAACAAAAGGATGACGAGATAGATTATCTTGTTAACAGATGCATGGTGCCAGTCAAAGTACGAGAATGATGGGAAGAAGATAGAGGGTCACAACAGCCCCATAGGGAGCTGCGGCGGATACCAAGAATACAGACATGGGCTGATGAGCAAGAGGAAAAAAATATCAGGAAAAGGATCAGGGATTTAGACAGGAAAATAAGGGACAAGGAAGGATACAAAGATAAAGGTGATGGTGAAGGGTCTCTATTAGAAGGAACAGGAATCAGATTGGGGGACGCAATGGCAGATGAGCATAGGTCATTGTCCTTACCCGGGTTGGATCTTGATGACGAGGAAAGAGGCTATAGCCATGCAAGTTTGGGTATAATGATGTCAGACAAAAAAATGATACAAAATAAGAAGAAATAGAGAGAAGGTGCATGTGGTTTTTCAATAGATCCAAGCATGGGAAAGGGTTAAAATTGTCTGATTTAGCAGACCCTAAAGGAAGAACAACGGAACCAACACCATATTCTGAATGACCACCAGCACAATCGCGCAGTGCAGGGATTATATCCCCGCCATATGTCAGTCAATTAAGGTCGCTGCCATGCCAAAGAAACACTTGTGTATAGGCGCGTTATAAATACCATATCATATCATATCATATCATACAGGCAAAACTAGTCCCACCTGGAAAATGAGAAGTGCAGGTGGGTATGATTATGGGCGAGGGTATACGTAATTCCCATTATTTGAGAAAGCGTGAGGAAGACCGCATTATAGTCTGTGGCCCACAGATGGATAAAGAAAACTTAAAGTTTAAATTGCCTAGTTTGACTACAGTTGCAGGAAAATGGATTCATGAGTTAGAACGAATGACAGCGGGAATGACATTAGCAGTGGGTGGCCTAAAAGTCCTACTAGCAGCCATCATAGTGGAAAGAGCTGACGACATTTGGAAGCGAGCAGGGTATGCTAGTGTAACAACATAAAACACAACACATGACAGAGTGCCATTCAATAACTGTAGAGCAGACGTATGGAGAGCACTTAGAGCACAGTACCCCGACACACCAGACATGGGTGCAATTATGACAAGGAGAATGGGGGAGGATCACGACCCTGTTGCCTTTATTCAAGAGATTCAAGAGTGCTGAAGGCTCGAGACGAGAGAGCCCTGGGACAAAACAGTGGCATTATTTTACCACATGTTGTGTCAAGAGCTGCCTGAGCCAGTGCAAAGGCAGATGAAGAAACAGGTGGGAATGAAAGCAAAGCTATGGCCAGAAATACAGTTGTTGATTGTTGCATGAGAAGAACAAGAAAAAAGCTGAGGATAGAAAGCAAGAGGAAGCAAAGTTAGTTCAGAACAAATTGTCAAAGTTTGCTATTGAACGAGCGGTATTGACAAGTGATGAAAGTGTGGTAACACAAGGGGTGCAGCCAGTGAAGTCAGGCAATGTAGGGTATCCTGCAGATCAAGGTGGATATAACCTTTGGCCACGAGACAGAGGGAACGCACCTAGAGGAGGACGAGGGGGATTTCAGAACTCCCAAGGAGGAGGAGGAGGCTTTAATGGAGGATAGCAACATCAATGTTGGAATTTTGGGATAATGGGGCCTACAGCCTGAACATGTAGAAGTAGAGAGGGTATGCAGCAGAACTGGCGGGCATCAAGAAGGGGGTGGGCTATTCTCCACAGTATAAGGCAGAACCACAGGAGTATTATGCCCAAGATCACACACAGAATCAGATGCAAGTGCTGTAAATACAGCGAGCAGAGCAAAATCCACCACCACAAGTGCAAATGCCACAAGGGTATCTGCAGCAAGCGCCTATACAAGCACAGCAAGTACAGACTCAGCAAACAGCAGCAGCACAATGGCATACAAATGTTGGGGTTCCACAAGGGCGCACACACAGGTAATAGAGTGTGACCATGGTAGGAGGAAATCCTTTCACAGGTACTGGGGTGAATTTATATCCACAATAGGACAACCCACAGAATTACCTGATGTGTTCAATACTATCAGTGAGACCGGACTGCCAAGAGGAACCAAGAGTCACGGTACCGATAGGAGGCAAGACATTTTTGTTTCTTGTAGATGCTGGAGTGACTTGTTCCCGTGTTCGAGAGTGTAAATACAGGCATTGCCATGAATGCGCAGGGATTTCCTGTGGCAACGGGTTTAGATCCTTTTACCGATCAGTTACTGATTTCTATAGGAGAGCATGGCATATCTATGCCATTATTATTCTCTCGACAGACACCAGTTAACATATTGGGGTGAGATTTGATGACAAAAATAAATATACTTTACTGACAGTGGGATTGTGTGTTCCACTCCAGAAATACATGTTTTAAATGTAAGAGAGCTTATATTAGCATTTACAAAACATAAAGCATTATGCTGGGTTCCTCTAGATCCGGAGGTATTTTTGTATGGAGTGACCGTTTTGTTAACATTGCTTCCCAGACTACTGGGCAAAATATTTAGAATACCTAATAAAGGCTTAGACCAGAAATACCTATGGATAATGAAGATGGACAGATAATTCCTCTAAAATTGGAAGTAGCGGAAATGGTAGTTGTCCATGGCACAGACAATGAAGGAAGAGGATGGAGGGCAGTGAAAGCCCTTGGTGAAGGATACAGACTGACTGATTTGGCAGATGAGGAATTGTTCAGAGTTGATTATTCAGATGGTGAATTGGTACTTTTAATAAGTCTCACTTATTGGATTAAAATAGAGAACAGAGCCATTCCAGATGGAATTGCATTAGTGAGGCAGAAACTGTCATATTTTCGGGAAGAATTAGAGAAAGTGCCAAGCTTTTTTTGGACTAGTAGTCCTTATGACGTAGATCTACTAAAAGGGTTAGGGGCAGTCAAAATTAAGCTCAAACCTGGAGCTATCTTGCCATGAGCAAAACAGTATCCCCTGTACAGAGACCCTGATGAGGGTATATTTGAAAACCATTTCCGCTTTAATGCAGTGAGGACTATTGGTGCCATCAGACTCTCCATGTAACACAGCTGTGGACCCTGTTAAGATATTGAAGGGGGCTCATGGAGATTTATTCAGGATCTCCCCCCTCTTAATAACAATGTCAAAGCAGAGTTTCTGCTAGTTCCAAATCCAGCTACAATATTGTGCAATATTCCATAAAAGTCAAATATTTTACAATAATAGATTTAAAAAACACGTTCTTCTCAATTCCCCTTCATGAGTACTCACAGGATTTGACTTCATTGTTGTATAGAAATATGCATCTAAAACACATTTGTTTGCCTCAGGAGCATTTTGAGTCCCATTCAATCTTTAATAGGGTCCTTCAGATGGACCTAGGCAATATACAGCTTGAAAGTGCCATAATCCAGTTCATAGATGATATATTAGTGTGCAGCAACAGAGAAGAAAGATGCAGAGAAGACTCAGTTCAACGTATGACCATATTAGCAGAGAAAGGATATAAGGTTGATAAAGTGCAACTACAAGATTGTCAGGAAGAGGTCCTGTACATAGGGCAGTTGATCTCTCAGGATGGGAGAAAAGTGACACCCAAGAGAGCAGAGGCAATTTGAAAAACTCCTCAGCCAGAGAATTTGAGAGAGATGCAACAATTTCTAGGACTATGTAACTATTGCAGAGTGTGGGTCTTTGATTACAGTACATATATTCAACTACATTTAAAGGGACTTAAGGAAGCACCGGTGAACAAGAAAAGAAAGAAAAGGAAAAAGAAATACGGACTGAAGAAATGACTGAGGGATTAAAAAAATGAAAAAGAGCAATTTGCACAGCCCCTGAATTAGGAATTCCAGATTACAGTGTAGAGTTTTTTTGTTCTCACACTCAAATATGGTAGTGATGACAGCAGTCTTGACACAGAAAATGGCTTTAGGACATGGACATAAACAATTAGCATATTACAGTGGGATTTTAGACCCAGTAATGCAAGGACATTACCCCTGCAAACAAGCTTCATCTACTGCTGCTTTTGTGATTGAAAAGGCTGCAAGTATTACAATGGGGTGCTCAATGATGCTATTTGTCAAGCCCTCTTTATGTGTTATCCTAGAAAAGCCTAAAAGTACATTGACCACACAAAGAGCATCAGGATATGATGTAATTATTTCATATCCAGTAATTCACATTTCTAGATGCAGCTCAGTGAATCCAGCAACATTTCTAGCAAAATCAGTAGAGAAGGAGGACTACATGCATTATTGTACAACGTATACTGAATTGTATTATAATATTACCAATGTTAGAGAAAATGCTCTTGTGGGGGCGGGGGTTCTATTTATTTATGGTTCTTCAAAAATGGACCAACCGACTGGCGAAAGGCATTCTGGGACAGCAGTAGTGAAACTAAACTGTAAGGGCGATTTTCAGGTAGTGACAAGTGTGAGATTGCCTTCGCATTGTTCAGCACAATCTGCAGAATTAGTGGCACTTATCGCCGTACTCCAGAGATACGAGGATGAGAAAGTGACAGTGTACTTTGACTCCACCTATGTGATGTCAACCGTACACACAGGATTGTCACATTGGAAAAGGAGTGGTTTCCTCCACGCAGGCGGCTCAATCGTGCAAAATGCACCACTATATGACAAACTTATTAAAGTACTAAAGCTTCTATTGGCTATCACCATTGTGAAGTGCGCAGCCCATACTACAAGGGCAGATTACATTTTTTGCTGTAACAAAGCCACGGATGTAGAAGCCAAAAGGGCAGCATATTCCCCAAACAATTCTGATTTTGATGTAGAAAGTGTTAAACAATTGTCAGGACGGTGCATGATAATGGTGGAAGGGTTTAATATGTTATCCATTGTACAATTAACTGAGTTGCAAGGTAGAGCGCCACAGGAAGAGGAGGATTACAAAAAAAAATGGGTGTGTTCTTTATACCCCACTGAATCTTTATGGAGACAAGACAGTACTGGAAAGCCAGTTATGCCTCTAGCATTATTAGAGTTGCCACTGAAGCAGCTTCACTACCCAGTGCACACAACAAGAGAGAGTCTTGCTGCCGCGATCGCAGAATGCGGGTTCTTACCAAATACATTAGAACATGTGGTACAGTTTATTGTGAACTGCATTGTGTGGCAGGACACACTTTAAGACAAGTGAAAGGAGCAATCCCAAGGACTAATGTTCCTTTTCAATATGTGAATGCATTGCAAGCTGTGCAATGGCTATATGTACATGCTGGTAGTAGTATGTCCCTTTTGCAGATGGATTGAGCCAGGTCCATGTACACACCCCGATGCCACATGCGCTGCCAAGTTTCTTGTGCTTGAGATATTTCCAAGATGGGGTGTGTGCCAAGTTTTGCAGCCTGATAATGGACCACATTTTGTGAATTAACTATTTGAGCAGGTCACTCTTTTATTAGGCATAAAACATTAGTTCTCTTCTGCCTATCACCCCCAGGCAAATGGGATTTGTCAACATTTAAACTGACTCCTTAAAGAGAGGATAGCTAAAATCAAAATTACATTAAAGAAGGGGTGGTTACATAATCATTGCTTACCCCTTGCTTTGTTCGCACTGAGAAACCAGCCTTGTTCAGATCACCACTTGAATCCTCATGAGTTGGTGACTGGACATTGCATGAGAATACCCTTTGCTCCTTCCACTAGAACAGAAACTGATGGCCACAGTGTAGCTAAGGCTTTAGGTGATGAGATGCATGATTACCTAACAAATATGACTAGTGGTTCTTTTATTTCTAACAGATCAAACATTGGAGGGAAGGGTCGAAGACGATTGAAGAAGACAGCCCAACTGGTGATTTGAGTAAACTATTAAAGCTGCCTAGTTTATATCTATGGGACCAGGTGCTAGCACAAAGCTTTGTGCGCACTTGGAACAAGCCGCGCTTCAAAGGACCATACCTAATGGAGGAGGTCAAACCCACAGCTGTTAAATTGAAAGGTAGAAAAGCCTGGCTACACCTGAATGACTTGAAGCTCTACAAACGAGAGACCCCAACCCCTCTGACATTCGTTGACTGGAAAGCAAGAGAAGAGGATTCACATATGCAGACCAGATCGGCTACCGAGGCAGAGGACAAAGAATCCATGGATTAAAATGAACTGGAACAAAACTGACATTCCCTAAATCTAAAATGGAATGAATGGACTTGTGGAGGTTCCAGGATTATTTTAGAGAGGAGCAAGAGACAATGCATTACCTAACTGGATCTAAAGAATAAAAGCGCACTGCATTATTTATGCCAGCAATCATAATCACATTGCACACATTCTTGTATGCTGTTTTTACCTACATATTCTTATCCAGCTTCAATAAGACAACAGGTGGCCACTGAGACATTTCTTGGCAATCCTAAAAACAGTCATTTTATTTTCACAATCATTGTCGCTATTATCTTGCAGTTTTTGATATACAAGTGTGATTTGCAAGAAATAACAAAATTATGTGTTGAATTAAAAGGGAATGGGAATATTCCAGTATATAAAACTGACACTAACAAGGAGACCAATTCGTCCACAAGACGAATTGCATCAGCTAAAAGAGATGTTGGATAAGATAATGAAAATATAAATACATAACTTGATATTTCGGCCCATTTAAACATAACATGTGATGTCAGCACATGAAAGAGGTGGGAGAGAGATTGTCAGATCAAAGCAGCTATGTATTCTCTCTCGTCCCCTATGCCATGAACGCAGCCAGAACATTAATTGAAAAAGAATTAAATGCACACGAAGTGAAGCGCCTCAGCCATCTAGCAGCGTGCACAACTCCAGGACAATTCAAAGGAAGATGGGCCACCCTACAACAGCAATCAATGAGATCATTTCCATATATAGATGCTTTAGATGCTTATGTGAAAACACAAAAGATGGAAAAAGAGATAGGCTAGACAAGCAATATGCTTATATATTCATCCCTGACTTGGGAGCAAGTAAAGGTTGTTGAAATGAAGAGGCTGGGTTGTTCAGACATACAAGAAACACCAGAAGTACCACGATGCTGGGAGAGACCTCAACTATTGGTATATGGATGAGTTGCCACTAGTTCAGGATGGGAAGAAGGAATGTTATCTTGCACTGCACACTTAGTTAAGAAGGAATCAGAAAGCATAGTGCAGATAGTAAATGACATATGCCTAAAGTCATGGGCCAAGTACTCTAAGAAATTAACATGGGTTGAAAATGAAGCAGGACCGGTGTCCATAATACCGCTACAGAATGTGACAATATGCTTCAGGAATAAAGGCCTGGTCCTAGTTGGATTAAATAAAGAATGCAATCACGTGCTTGAAGTACCAGGAATATATGGTGGATCTGCTGTGCTAATGGAGTGCTATTGGGCCTGTGGATCCAGAGCTGATAAGCAGTTGCCTAAGAATTGGGGAGAAATATGTTCTATAGTCAACATACATGTTCCTTCATTAGTGATTCCCCAAAGTGACCTCAATATTGAAGAGTTTCCAAATATGGATACACACCAGAGAAAAGAGAGTTTGCTCAACCTCCGTTGGCTGAAGAGGGAGAACTATTTCTCAGCTAAAATCAATTTTAGCCTGTGACAATATTCCAGTGGAGCATAAATTGTTCAGCAAGACAGCAGTGATATTTACAGCCATACTCATGCCAGGAATACAGACTGCAGTAAACGCCAAGTTGGTACAGATCACTAGGTGGGAGCGGCTACAAACGATCAACACGACAATGAAAAGATGTAATGCAATCAAAGAAGAACTGAGGGCCATCAGGCTTATGACCCTCCAGAACAGGTATGTCCTGGACCTAATTACAACAATCGAAGGAGGTGTGTGCGTCAAGATCGGACATTCATGCTGTACATTCACACCTGCCCATGACGAACAAAATGGAACTCTGACAAAGGCAATAGATATGCTGATGAACCTACATACAAAAATGGAACAGGTTAATGAGACAGAGGAAGATGACTGGTTCTCATCCCTGTTTTCATGGATTCCAACTTGGCTGGCAAATGCCTTCAAACTACTTGCAGCAATAATAGTGTTGGTATTGCTAGGATTCTGTCTTATAAGGATCTTTATAGGACAATACAAGAAGACAGCAATGAAAGCTATTGGAATGGAGATAATGCTTGATGTGAAGGGTGATCACACACCACAGACTGAAGACACCACTCATGAGAATATAAAGAAGTGTTTACTGTCACACACAGGGTGAAAGTATGACTACCCAAAGGACCACAAGAACTACATTGGACTTTGGGTATTCTGTCGGCCGACTGGAGAATGCTGTCATAAAACCTGGAGCGTAGATGAGCAAATAAAGAATGCAGGCAACCTAAGGTTGGGTGACAAAAGTATGGATCCCAAAGAACTCTAGTCTTGACCAGACTAGACTGCCTCTTTCACGATCCGTTCAGACGCGTTCAGATTCAACTAGTGTCTTCTGCTTTCCCCTTCCATTGCAAATTGTTATGTTTGCCTTGTTTTGTCTTTTGTGCGTTTTGAGGCTTATGGGCAAGTAGCACTTTATAAAAACTACAAATGAATAAATAAATCAAGGTGTGGAGAAAGGATTAAAAAGATTGAAGAGGGTCTGGTCAAGGACTTGACCAAAGGGGTGAATGTAGAGGAGCAGATGAGTATGTCACTCATAGACTACCCCCCCCTAACCACTGTCATATTGTTGTACTCTGGAGACCCCCAGCCAGGCCTTAGAGCTGAGGTTTGCTCCGAAGTACTTTAAGACGAGATAGCTGCACCCTTGAGATGGATGGGAGTGCAGATGTATTGCTCTAACACAAATCAATAAGGACAACTCAATGGTTTGGCAAAGGGAGTCCGTTTAATGACAAGTACAAAAAACGGGGGGTCATGGATATCAGCAGTGATGTGATCGTCCTTCTCGCTTCAACTCCAATGAACTTCATAAAAATCATAGCATTTATACTGAAAACTCATCATAGCTGACGTAACACCCAAATGTTAATATGCAATTCTATTGGTTAGGAAAAGGTAACATTAATATAGGTGCTATATCTGTATATGGTAACGGAGTGTGGCGATTGGGTAAAACACTGTCAGGTGGGCGTCTAAGCCCTTCCTTCAAAATGACTATTGTAGACATCACTAAAAGTATGACGTCTCATTGGTTCTACTAACTATAGGATCCTAGTTTATTTGGTCTGTTCTGATTGGGTTGGCACCAACCCCATGCATATTCTTCCACTTCGCTTAGCAGCTCGCAGAATGGTCAGCCAGGTGGCGGGTGCCCCTTAGTTACCCGGCCTTTCTCCAATTAAGGTTACAATCAATCATCACTTCAGCAACTATGAGTTAATTATTTGACTGTGGTTGGCCTCGAAACTGCATCTTCTGTCTGGAAAAGTTCTGATATCTCCCTGGGCAGATGCCAAGCGTAGGTGTGAACCCGTGCTTCTTCTCGCTAGGCTGGTCACGTGATTCCCACACTGTGAATTTGTCTCGTTTCTCTCAATTTGTGTATTTGATTCTTATTTAGCTTGCCACCTGCCAACGCCTCCTTATCTCGACCTTTCAGAGACAGGATATTCTGTTCTTAAGTTTCAATTATATGTAGATACTGTTCCTCTTCTATTAGCTCGACCTTGGCTCTTCTGACATGAGTTGCTCCTGCCGAGTTTCGATTCAGCCGTCTCTTCTCGTTTTGCTAGACTATGAATCTCTGATCATTCGGTCTTTAGTAACTTGGATTGATTCTGCTTTGTTTACAAAGTGAAATTACACTTATATTACTGTGCTTCGTTTTGAGGTAGATTATGTATAATGGCACATGCCGCGCTATTTATCAACTTAGCATAGCAAGCTGTACTGTTCTCTTTGCTTTCTTGCGGTTCCAAGCATATGTACAGGTATAAACTGATTGACTGTATTATTATATTATTATATATTTGGCTTATAGCTTAACTCTCTTACGTTTTGATAGCTTTCTATCATTTTAAGTTCACAATCTCTTTTGTCATGGCGTTTCATCTCTTTGTCTCATTTTTGGTTCATCATTTCTTCTATCTGTGAGTCCGTCCGGGTCCTCGTGACATCATCATTCATCTTCCATTAAGACCTTTTTGGTTTCTTCCGGGACTGTACTTAGGCAATCTTCATTTCGTCTCATTTGCTGGTAGGGTTTTCTTAATGGATGCCTTACTGTCCATGGTTTTCTGGGTATTGGTACTTCAATAGGCGTTGCCCTTCTGATAGGTACGGGGCAGAGCCCCACCACGTCTCTCTGCTGGTTTATTTGCTCATCATACGTCACATATTTTGGTCTGAACGTTCCTGGTCCTTCAAAATGGGCGATTGGAGTGCAGGCTTTATTTGGGACCTCCTCTACACTCCCCCCTCTGGGCGATTCATCAACCACTTTCACCTCCGTCTTTGGATTCATTTTACTTGATTCTTCTATATTTATTTTCACTCCATCGCCTGGGTTAATTCCTTCTTCATCTTCTGGGTCTATACATGATGGTTTGAAGAAGTGTCTCTTTGGAGTCCATATCTTTATTACTCCTTTCAGGCTTCCTGCTGTCCTTACATGTTCGTCTTTATTCCATGTCATTAGTTGACATTGTCCACTTGGGCTACAGTAAATCCTTCTTCCCACATAGTTCCGGTGCTTTCTGGGATAGAGAAACTTTGTTCCTTCTGGTGAGTGAATACTGGCCTTCACAAAGTCTCTTATTTCTTCATCAGTCAGGTCTTTGGGCTTCCATCCTGGCTTGACATCAATCATGATCTTCATCCCTATGGCTTTCTTTGCAGTCTTCTGGCATTGGGAGATTATTATCTTGATAACACAAAATCCTAGCAATATCATCACTAACAGGGCTTCCAAGAACATGAATATCTCTGCCATCCATTGTGGGGCCCATGAGAATAGTGATCCAAACCAGCTATCATCATCAACTTTGTCTATCTCATCGATCATCTGATTCTACAGCTTCGTCAGCATGCCTATGGCTTCTGTTAGAGTTCCACTTTCCTCATCGTGAGAAGGTGTAAATGTGCAACATGATTCTCCGATTTTTGCACAAACTCCTCCATCCATGGCTGTGATCATGTCAAGGATATATCTCTTCTGGAGAGCCATCAGTCGGATGGCTCTTAACTCTTCCTTGATCGCATTGAATCCTTTTATGGTTTTGTTGATCATTTGCAGTAACTCCCATCTGGTTATCTGCAACCATTTAGTGTTTACTCCAACTTGGATTCTTGGCATAAAAATAGTTATGAACACTGATGAGGTGAGGCTGAACAGCCTGTGTTCATATGGGATTGCATGAAATGCTTCTTCTGATTTAGCAGAGAAACAATGTTCTCTCTTCATTCGCGTCAAAAGTTCCACAGATCTCTTCTTCCTCAGGTGAGCATCTGCTTTCGGGAAACTGTCAATATTCAGGTCACTTTACGGGATCACTAATGCTGGAACGTGGACGTTCACTATTGTGCATTTGCCTCCCCAGTCTCTTGGCAGTCTGATGTATGCTTTGAATCCCCACGCCCAATAATGATCCATAATTACTGCAGTTCCATGCACCATTCCTTGAGCGTCAAAAACTTGTCCACAGTTTTGATTCTCTCCCATCTTTCTTGTGCCGTTATTTCTGAAATATAGTTTTGGGTTTTCTAGTGGCACTATCTGCAAGGTTCTTCCTCTGTCTTCCACCCATGTCAGTAGTTTTGCAAGCATTGGCCATAATGGCTTGCAGCCATTCTGCACAATGTCAACAGTTTCTTTGTAGAGTTAAGTGATCACCCATGCTCTGCAAATCACCACTCCTTTCTCTCATTCGTCTGGTGAAAGCACTATTCCCCAAATCTGAATTTGGGCTCTGTTTTTCCACTTTCGAGCTTCCGCTGGAGTTTTTCCTTGGACATTTAGTCTTGGGTTCACTTCCCATCTTATTTCGGCTCCTTAAACTCCAGGCTTCCCGTACCTGATCACATGATTCCTAGTATGAGCTCTGTTTCTGGTCTTAATGTCTTGAACATAATCATCTTCATCGGGATAAGCTGATTCAGTTGCCCGTATTAGGGAAGCATCACTTCCCATAAACTGGCTTCTAGTTTTGCACATGGCTACGTGTGAAAGACAGTATGCTGTCTGGACATAAATTTCTACAGCTACGAAGATCTTGGATTTCCCCATGCTGTATTGTAGGAGTGCACAAAAAAAGCATTCCCCTTCTGAACTTCGTCTTCCAACTTCCTTCATGTGCTGGTACCAAATATTGTTTCCCAGATGTGCTGTGCTGTCTAGGTAGTCATTTAGTTCATTGTCATTTTCATGCATGCTTCTCTTGATTCTTAGGGTTTTCATGTAGTTTGCTATAACTACATCTCTGAATGCATCTGTATGGCTTTTTCTTGCTGGGGGATTCTCGGGTATCCCAGTCCATGGTGCAGGCCTCATCATCTGCGCCATTTGAGTGAACAAGAGTCTTGCAGCTTTTTCTTGGTCTTTATGTATCTTTTTCCTGTTGGTTATAAATATCCATTTCAACCACCCTGACGTTAGTCTGGTGTATGCTTGTATCGTAGAACTGGTACTTGTCCCCTGTGTTGGAACATATATGCTTGGCAATACAGTCTCTGTGGTTGTATTCTTCCGTTCCTCTTGTATTTTCCTTGCTTTGGCTATGAATGGTCATAATGAATCTACTATCAGTTGTGTTCATGCAGAGAGCTCCTTCGATTTGGTTCTTGTTTTCTTAAGTGTTTCAGACGTGGCTGTTTCTGTTGGCCTTCTTCCCAACTCTCCTTGTCTTTCCACACCCTCTTCTGTGGAGTTTCTTATAGTAAGCAGTCTCTTCTTCTCTACTGCTTTGGTTTGTGGTTCTGCAGTCATTTACACTAGGCCTGTTCTGTGTACATTCGGTGTTTGCATGCGTGTAGTTGTCAGTGACCATTCTTCATTCATTCTGTGCTGACCCTGTCTCTGGATTTTCTGTTTTTTGGTTACCACAAGTGTGTGTGTGTCGTTGCTAATCACATCCATTTCAAGTTCATTATTTCCCACATCAGATCTTCTAGGGACTAGAATGACTATGTAATGTCTGGCTGCTTTTGTGGATTTCATGTGTGTTTCATTAGGTGGGGGCACTGGAATTGGAACGCTTTGTGCACCAATAAAGAATGTAGTTCTGATTGTTAATGACAGTAAAATAATGATGAATATGATACACAAATACATTATGCTCCTGTAGGTTAGGCGGCAGCATTTACTTCCAGAGAAGCGCGGTTGTCTCTCCTCCTGCGGGATGACCAGATTGCTGCTCTGGATCCCAATCTCGATCATTCAACCAATGTCAATGTTTTATTGTATTCCTTTTCACAATATTGTTTTTCGGACTCTGTGGTTAAGGGTCTCAGGTGTTCCAGAAGTGTCCCCCCTCTGGCGGGTGACAAATTGGGCCTCATTACACGGACGGCGGTAAGGGTTAACGGTCACCGTTAATGGCAACGGTGACCGTTAACCCTTACCGCCGTACTACGAGGTCCCTTTGCGGGTTGGAGGAACTAACGCCTGCTTCTTGCAGGCGTTAAGTACCAACCCGCTAAGGGACCTCGGAGCTAATTACGGCACCGCAAAATTGCGGTGCCGTAATTAGCGCCTTCCCCATTCCCATAGAGCCCTATGGGGCTGAAATGGGAATGGGGAAGGGCAATGGCGGAAAGGGGATTTACCGCCCCTCCAACCTTGGAATGGGGCGGTAAATCCCCTTTCCGCCAAGGCGGTGCCGGTAATTTACCGGCATGGTCCAGGGTGCTAATAGCACCCTGGATTACCGCCTTCCGTGTAATGAGGCCCATTGTCTCTTATCTCAGGATACAGTTCCTTTGTTAGACTATGGGAAAAATCAAATTAAATAATACTTCAGTAAGTCCTTTTACTGTGCATGCTCGAAGTAAGCTCCCAGTCCACACCTCGAATTTGCTTCAGTCCTGAAGACATATTGTATGCTGATTAGTATGAAGAAATAGGGGAAAAATAATACGAATACAATAAGTGAAGTCCTGGGCACTGCTTCCTGGATCTGTCCCTCAGCGGAAGGATTTTAGAATCTCCTCAGATAGCTCTGCTGATGGTTAGATAGTTCCACTTGGAGCACAATTCCGTGTAAGAGCATGCCCAACTGTGCAACGTTAGCTGGATCTCTGATTAATGTGAGGACTTCAACATTGATCGGTCTCTCCACTAGCTCTGGAAAGTCAGTGACTAGGCGAAAGAGACGTTGTGGGCCAACCTGCTGTCATCTGGTGACAAGGACATCCGTCCTGTCTTGCTAAGCTTCAGGATTATATGCTCTCTCCTTAATGTAAACAATGTCTGCACTGTCAGGTCGTGTGGAGTGCGACTAAGATCACAATTTTATTTAAAAGTTGGCTCAAATGTTCTATATTTGCTGGATCTCAAAGAAACATGAGTGTGTCTGTAGTTCTTCCGACAAGAGTTGGACAGTCTTCGATTATGTGAAAGAACAATGTGTTGATAAGCTCATTTATTTCTGTCTGTGTTTGGGACATCTGGTTCTTTCTCACTGTACTCAGTTAGTAGGAGAAATTGTTCGGCAATGACAGTAAGCAGTCTTCTTATTGTATTTTCGTTTTCAGGATCTTGAATAAAGTCAGTGACATTGGTGAGCCTCCCTACCAATGACGGGTATGCTCTTAGCACTAGATCAAAATAGGTTATTATGCCTTTTCTGATGTCTCCACTGTGGGACACCATAAGTGATTCTGAATAGGGTCTCTGTATCGAATGAGTCGGGATACTGTATTTGCTTCCAATGTAAGTATTCTTGATCAAAATTTGGCATATTCTTTTCTCATCAAGGCCATAGGTGTGCCTCAGTCCAAAGTTCAAAGTCAACAGGCTGTGTTGTGGCTTATGCATGCAATGTTCTTCTTCACCCTGCAACTGGGAGGCCCAGAGTGTCTGTTTTTTATGCCCTTATCCCCTATTTCTTTGTTTGGCTGGTCATGCGTCCGTCTTCCTCGTCATGGATCTTGTCTGCACGTGCTGTGTTTCTTCCCCGTCGCTCGTTGATTCCTCTCGTTGGGGTGCAGGCAGGAGGCCTTCTCCGATGTAGGGTTTGATATCACGGAGAAAAATCCAAGCTCTCCTGCCTTGTAGTTTCACTGCAGATGGAGTGCAGTCCTCCACTGTGAACGGACCGTTAAATCTTGGCTCGTCCCACTTTTTCCTTGTATGGTTTCTTACAAGGACAGTGTCTCCAGGGAAGATGGATGGAACACGTAAACCCTGAACTTGGTCTGTTGCAGTATCTCCTTCTGTGTTCCGTTCTGCTCTGCACCATTTTCGTTGTCGCTGCAGCTGGTCTGAAATAACAGTAAGGCAAGATGTCATGCAGTTCAGATAGTTTTGCATTTCAGACCATAAAACTTCTCCTGTTGACTGGGCATCACATTTAGCTCTATCTCGGGGTGTCAAGGGAGTTCTCATTCTTCTTCCTGTTGCTATTTCTTGCGGCGTAAGATGATGGTCGTAACCGGGTTGTTTCCGAAGTGCATACAGTGCCAAAGGAAGGCAGTGCAACCATCCCTTTCTTAGAGTCATCTTCAACTTGGCTATCCTTTCCGTTAACAAGCCGTTGAGCTTCTCACATAATCCGTTACCTAGCGGATGATACACCGACGAGAACTTGTGCTTTATATCAAGCAGCAAGCTGATCTGTTCAAATGTCTCATTTACAAAATGAGCTCTGTTATCTGATCTCATAACTTCACACACCCCCCACCTGGGGAACACCTCTCTCACTAAAAATGTGGCCGACAGGTAGAGTCTGGGTGTGTACAAGGACCTGCCTCAATCCATTTAGAGAATGGACACACCACAACAATTAAGTATCAGTACCCATAGCAAACGTGGATCATGTCCACGTAATCGACATGCAAGTGCTGAAAAGGCCCATTTGGCCTGGGGATGACTCCTCTTATTATTTTTAATGTGTGCCCAGCCGTGAACTGTTGGCAGATTATACAGTTTACCATAAAGAATGCAACGTGCCCAGCTAAATTCGGTATGAACCAGTCTTCTGCAAGTGTCGCTGCTAGATTCTCTTTTGTCATATGTGCTGGATAATGTAGTTGCTCCAGCGCTATTTTTAATAGGGCTACAGGCATTATGGGTTTACCAGTGCTGTCTTGTCACCACAAGCTGTCAGAGGGGTTTAAAGAACACCCCCAACGTTTCCAAAGGTTCTTTTCTTCCTGTGGTGCCTCCCCCTGGAGTTCCATTAGCTGTGTTTGCGCCAAATTACTGTAATTTTCAGGTGTAGTTTGTGTAACCATCATTTGCTCGTTGGCATGGATAACTTCCACTTCCATGATCTTTTCACTTTTGGATGCCATACGCTTAGCTTCCGTGTCTGCTGCTTGCTTTCCGCATGAGATCAAATCTGTCCCTTTCGTGTGGGCGGCGCATTTCATGACCACTATGCCCACTGGGAGCTGTAGTTCCTTAATCAGCCTGTCCAATAAGGCTGTGTGTTGCACTGATGTGCCGTCCGCTCGGAGGTAGGCCCTCCTTTTCCAGTGCGCTAAGCCTGCGTGCACTGTGGATGTCACATAGGCAAAGTCACTGTACATCGTTCCTTCCTGGTCTGCGTGATTCTCAATGGCGAGTATCAACGCCAATCATTCTGCAGCCTGTGCTGAATAATGAGATGCTATTCATGCACTAATAAGTACTCAAAATTCTTCATTTGCTATGTGCTTCATCACAGCAAGGGCTGTA
Organism: Ambystoma mexicanum; assembly: GCF_040938575.1. Taxonomy (NCBI): domain Eukaryota; kingdom Metazoa; phylum Chordata; class Amphibia; order Caudata; family Ambystomatidae; genus Ambystoma; species Ambystoma mexicanum. The sequence goes on from NC_090928.1 coordinate 1,208,127,724, forward strand.
TATCTTTGACCGTCACTTTGATCAATCCTCGAAGAAACATCAATATAGACGATCTCTCCTTCTGCCAAAGAATTTTCTTTCACTCTGGGGATTTCATCATAGAATTCTTCATAGTTTGCACAGTCATTTATTGGCTCCCCTTCAGTTACTGGCTCTGCTATAAACGTGGCTGGGTTCACTATCTTACATCGGACTACTTTAATCGATAGATTTGATATGATCACTTCATAAGCAGAAGGTCTCTGAGATGTCAATGTGCCCTTTGGTTTCTCTAGAATGGCAAATAGTGAGTGCTTGATGTACAACGTAATGGAGCATCCCATCATAATGGTTGTAGCCTTCTTGATGGCGAACGCCGCGGCAGCTAAACTTTGTTCATACGGGAAATTACCTCTCATTACTGGGTCCAAATTTCCACTATAGTATGCCAGGGGCTTCTACCCCAACGTGGTCCTCTGTGTGAGTACTGCCGTCATAACGCTGGCATTCGTGTGTGAAAACAGGTAAAATTCATCTGCATAATTAGGAATCCCTAGAACTGGTGCTGTTCAAATAGCTCTTTTGAGTTGAGCAAACCCTTTCTCCATGGTCTCAGACCATTCAATCTTTTCTTTCGTCACTTGGGCCTTTTTTAGGGCCTGAAGTTAAGGCTTAGTGTATGAGCTATAGTCGAAGACCCATGCCCTGACATAGTTGAACAGGCCTATAAAGATCTGCATCTGTTTTATTGTGTGTGTCTTAGCCGTGTTCAATATGGCTTCAGCCCTTTCTGGGGTCACTCTCTTTCCTTCATGTGAGATCAGCTGGCCTATGTACAGCACTTCTTGTTGATAATATTCTAACTTTTCCTTGCCAACTTTATATCCTTTCTCACCCAGTATAGTCAATAGCTGAACAGAATCATGACTGCATTGCTCTTCTGTTGTGCTGCAAATTAAGATGTCATCCACGTATTGCAGGATGATACTTTTTAGTGCAATATTGCTCAAGTCCATCTGCAGGACTCTGTTAAAAATAGATGGATACTCCAATACCCCTGGGGTAGCCTCATGCTTTTCAGACGCATCTGTCTGAATGCGAATGACATCAGATCTTGTGAGTCACAGTGCAACGGGATTGAGAAAAATGCATTTTTCAAGTCAATCACTGTGAAATATTTTGCCGCAATGGGTATATTACATAGGATCGTAGATGGGTTGGGGACTAGAGGGAACTGGGCCTCAAGAATATCATTTATTGGCCTTAGGTCTTGAGTTAGCCTCCAACACCTTCCCTTTGATTTTTTGATTGGATAAACCAGGGTATTGCAGGACAACTCAAACGTCACTAATATGCCTTGCTCCATCATTGTAGAAATTGTCTTAAAAATCCCCTCATCTGCCTCTCTGGACATGGGATACTGTCGGGCTTTTGGTAGAATTGCTCCTGGTTTCAGTTTAATCTTCACTTCTCCAACCCCCTTCACGAGGCCTACGTCATAGGGTCCTGTAGTCCATACGGAGACAGGCACCTGGGCCATGTCGTCATCTAAATATTCAGGACTTTTTCATGCCAACATCATTCTCTGAGACTCACTTCTACCATTGTCTCTCCCATATCTGTCTGTTATTCAAACAGGTCATCATCAGTGATGTCAATCACTCGATATCCTTCTTCATTGGCAATTATTGTGCACCATTGTCGGCCCTCGTCATCATAACCATCAATCAAGGCCACCCTCCCTCATATAGCAGCTGTGTGTATCATCAAGGGAAATACTTGTCCCTTTTCCTCATGCATCGGTATTCTTGGTCTAAATAGAAATTCATCAGGGGTTCCCATGATTCTGCCTGCAAGGCCTGGCAGTCCTGCCATTAGCACACGCATACCATATCCAAATATTTCTGGCTCTAATGGTATAGCTCTCATTGCTGTGTGTCCTGCGTATGCCCTGATCATGTTGCATACATTTGAATAGTGCATTCCCCTGGAGTTGAACATACTATGCCCTCCTCCATGAACAAGATTGTCATGTTTAACTTTGTCATTAAATCTCGACCGAAAATGTTCACTGGGGTCTGACTAGAATATAGTAAAGGTACATTCATTTCACATTCTCCTATGATGACTTGAAGTGCCTTTGTGAAGGGAACACGACATGTAGCTCCTGTAAATCTCTGAGTATTTAGGGCCTCGCTGGACAAGGAAAACTTGTCTTCGTGTATGCACCAGCGTGTTGCACCCGTGTCACCTAGGCAGGAATATTCTTTATTCCCTATAATGACATCCACCCTAGGTTCCCTGTGAGGGTATGGTGTCACTGATAGGATATAACACATCAGGGTTCCCAGTAAGCTATCGTAGTCCCTATACAAATTCGGTCCACTATGTACAAGTGTATTACCCCCATTCCCATTGTTACTTCCCATTCCAGGGTTCTTGGTCTGCCCTGTGCTCATCGTCTGTGATAGTTGCAACGGTGCCTGTTGGGATTGTCCTTGTGGAAAATTCCCTATTCTCTGAGATTGCATGCCGTGTTGCACTCCTGGCGCTTGTTGCTGCACCGTGCGATTCTGTGCAATACCCTGCTGTAAAACTGCAGGTGGATTCACCATTCCTGCTCCTGTCTCTTGGGCGTTCTGCATCATGCCTTGATTTCTCCATGTGCAAGCTAAGTGCCCTGTCATCCCACACAACCAACATACTGGCAGTGGTCGGATCATTTGCCCACTTGACATATCTTGATTACCATTTTGCATATTTTGAAAACATCCTTGATTATTTTGGAAGCCTCCCCGATTGCTCTGTCATCCTCTTCCCCTAGATCCTCTTCCCCTGGGGTAAATCCCTGTATTGCCATGATTATTCTGCTGTGGATTAGTCACCTGTTTCATGCTTGATTCAGCTGTGCTAGTTATCATGGCTCCCTCAAGAGCATATTTTGACAGTATTTTGCACCAATTTCGTTTCCTCACCCTTACGTGTAGCTTCCTTCTTACGATTCTTTTCTTGCAGCAGTCTGCAATAGTGTGCGATGGTCAGCTGTATTTCAGCCCAAGGCTTGGCCACAATTCCTACCAATTTCTTGAGCTGTTTCTGTACCGGCTCTGGTAGAACACAGGTATAGATTTCATCCAAGATTCATGAGTCTCGAGCACCCATGCATCTTGAAAATTCTGTATATAAATTAACGGATCCTCAGACTCCTTCATTTTTCGTGTCATTTTAGCTGCCATATCGGAAGTATATGGATATAGCACTTGTAGCGCTTTCCATATGTCCGCTCTACAATCGTTAAATCGAGCTCCGTCATGCACGGTATTAATTGTGGTTACACCAGAGTAGCCTGCTTGTCATGATTCCTGCCCCTCATGTCCCCAGCCCTCCAAGATGTCAGGGTGGAGCCAGGCCACGATCACCTACATGGCCCTCAAGGGCCTCTCCATCCCTCCAAAGACCCACTTGGAGTCAGACTTGGCGCTTGTGGCACCAGACTCACTCACTCCCATAGGATAACATTGGGGATTGGACTTGTAGTGCATTGATGGGGACAAGATGGATGCCCCCCCCATCATATTTCGGTTCCCAGAACTGCATGTGCGCTCTAGTCTTTTGGGTGTGGTTCAGCCCAGAGACACCTGGGATACCAAGAGACTATTTAAGCCACACCCAGGTTGAGAAACATGCTTTGCATTTTCTGCACCTGCAGCGTGACACTCACTGTGTTCGGATAGGTCTCCAGTAGGCCTGCATCTTTCTTCCGCGCTCAGCTCCTGCAAGAACAAGAACACCGTTAGGAACAGCCTTACCTTGCGGCGCTTCTGCCCATCATTCATTGCTCCTTCTGTTCTGCAGGCATCTTTGGCGGTGTCATTCCATCCCGGCACGCTGCTTCCTAAGGAAAAAGGAAAAGAACAGAAAGAAGGCATTAGTAAGCATTCTGCAAATCTTCGCTTATTTTTAAATGCTGTACGAGCTTCAAACGCTTACCTGAATCCCAGCCGCTTTGGGGGAACTCTGTCTCTGGAACTTCTCATCCATCTGCAAGAGGGAAAAGAGGTTAGCGTTGAAACATCTAGAGGCACCGCATACCGCGCTTAGCCACCGCATTTGTTCTTCATAACCGGCATCCACGCTGAAAACTTCGCGGCATCTAAAAGACAGAGAAAAAGAACTCAGTTCAATGCAAATACGAAAGGGGTGCATCGCGCATCGCGCTCTCACTCACCTTCAGTGCTACTCATCTCAGCAGCACGCCGCCATCCCCGGACGCCGGCCATCATCTAAGGAAGGAAAGGAACAAAGTTAGAGAACTGTTCAAAAGACTCATTATAATTACCTGTCGGACTCTTGACAGTGAAGTAACTAGGCAGCAATGAGCCTGCATCAATCAACGCGCCCCTGCGCTGAAAGCAGGACGGAGAGCACACTATCCAAGAAAACAAGGTGAGCTGTGGATCAATGGGAAGGGTTGGACCCCGGGGAAGAAGGGGTTCAAGCACACAGAGACAATAGGGAGTTAAACTCTACCAATCCTGTGTTCCAGGCCCAGCCTCCAGTCGAATAGGCTCCAGGGAAGGGTTCGAGGTCGTAAGAGGTCACAGGCTGAGTGACGTCCCAGTGGATAACAAGTGAGCGTTACAGAACGCAAAGACTCACATCAAAATCCACCGACCAGTCAGCCCACATGTTGGGGCAGCTACGTTCCAAAGTACATGCAGCCAGACAGGAGACCAACACCATGAGGAGAGAGCTGATAGTAGCCAAAGAACGCACTGATGATTTAAGCCGGCAACTTCTCCAGTCACAAGCAGGGCATGCAGCATTGCCAGGAGCGTGCCCCCGATACCAGTGCCATCAGCCAATCCCGTTCAGATAACCCTTCCTGGGGCATTAACCTTGGCCCCGCCGAACGATTTACTGGGGATCCCAAGAGGTTTGCAACGTTCATGAACCAGTGCCGCCTGCACTTCCTTTGTAGGCCAGTGGCCTTTCCGAATGACCAATCAAGGGTCGCTTTTGTGCTATCCTACCTAAGTGGTAGCGCCGCGGACTGGTCTGTACCCTTTGTGGCCCAAAAGGATCCTTTACTGCATGACTTCAGGGGCTTTCAGCAGGAGATGGAAAGGCTGTTCGCCCGTCGTACTCATGGGCAGGCATTAGACAATGAACTTCTGTCCCTACGCCAAGGGAATCAAGACCTATTAACATACATAGCCAGGTTTAATAGACTTGTAGTTGAAGCAGAATGGCCAGTGGAGAAGAGAACCAAGTTATTTCATCAAGGGTTGCGGGGGGAGCTCAAGGATGTTCTCACACAAGTAGTGAACCCCCCGAAAGACTGCTCAGAATTCATTGACCTTGTTGTTCAACTGGATCATAGGTTGCAGGACCGAAGAGCAGATCGGATCGGACCAGACCGGACCCTCGCCCTAGGTATGTGCGTTCAAAGGACAATACTGCCCTGACAACGGAAGGTTCAGGAGAACCAATGCAAATCGGGGAGGTCAGATACCCCTTGACTAAAGCGGAAAGGGATAAAAGAAGACAGCAGCAGTTATGTCTGTACTGTGGAAGGTCAGGTCATTTCCCTAAAGAGTGCCCTGTGAAGCCACCGAGGAGGACGGTAGGGGCCATGGACAAGGAAGATACCATCAAGGAATCGGAAAACTACCTACCCCGGCAAGGTTAGGGGTCCACTTGTAAAGCGAAGAAAGTGAACTACAGACTTCCCATTTTGCACTATGTGTGGTCTTGATCAATCACCAACAACCATCTCGGATGCACGCAGTAAGAGCGTACATAGACAATGGAGCCGTTGGGAATTACATCGACCAGGATCTTGCGGCAAAGATGGGGCTTCCGTTACGCCATAAATCAACCACCGACACTGTTACCACTGTCGATGGCACAGAAATAGCTTCTGGTCCAGTATCCCAATGCACTGCAGCTTTAACCCTTCTGTACCAGGAGGGACACCAAGAATCTGTCATTTTCGACCTCATTAAGGCACCACAGTTGCGGTTGATTTTGGGAAAGCCATGGTTGGTAGCTCACAATCCTTGAATCGATTGGCGAGCAAAAGAATTGGCCTTTCCCCAGACTTGCGCCCACACATGTTATCGCCAAGAGAAACAACCAATAGTCACCAGAACCTCCACGCTTGCGACTGTGGCAATCGGCACCCTACTAAGTGAATACCAGGACTTTCAAGATGTCTTTCAGAAAGAACAGGCTAATACCCTGCCACCGCATAGACCATACGATTGCCAAATCGACCTGATACCCAGCGCACAAATCACTTGTGGGCGAATTTACGCACTCACGGAACCAGAAAACCAGCACCTGAAGGCCTATCTTGACCAATACCTGGCCAACGGGTTCCTCCGTTCCTCGAAGTCTCCAGCAGCCAGTCCTCTATTCTTCGTACCAAAAAAGGAGGGGGACTTGAGAACGTGCATCAACTATCATGCACTGAACCAGATTACCGTAAAAAATCGATACCCCCTGTCACTGATCCCTGAATTGCTTGATCAAGTCAAAGATGCCCAAATCTACACAAAACTAGACCTGAGGGTGGCATATCACCTTGTTCGCGTAAAACAGAGGGACGAATGGAAAACCGCTTTTTGCACCAAATATGACTTGTAAGAATATCAAGTAATGCCCTTTGGCCTTTGCAACGCGTCTGCTGCATTTCAATACTTCATGAATGATTCCTACGGGAATTGATTGATGTCTGTGCTCTAGTGTACATCGACGATAACCTAGTATATTCCACATCAAAGCAGGACCACGTTAAATACGTCCGATCCATATTGGAGAAACTCCATCAACACCAGGTCTACGCCAAGCTCGAAAAATGCTCATTCCACGTCTCTGAGGTGGAATTCCTGGGCTTTTTTTCTCAGCCCGAATGGAATCCGAATGGATGTACACAAGGTAGATGCTACCCTGAACTGGCCATCCCCAAATTCATTCAAGGGGGTTCAAAGTATGCTGGGTTTTGCAAACTTCTACCGCCAGTTCATCCCAGGATTTTCGCAAATCGTGCATCCCATCACGTCATTACTAAGGAAAAGCAACAAAAAGTTCCAGTGGACAACAGAAGCCGAGGAGGCTTTCCAGGAACTCAAAGCAAGATTCACATCTGCCCCAATCTTACGCCACCCTTGCCCTGATCTCCCATACCTGGTGGAAACGGACGCCTCAAGCATGGCTATGGGAGCCGTCCTCTCACAAAAGGACCCTGAAACGGGCCAGTTACACCCTGTTGCCTTCTGGTCGCGTAAATTCACACCCCCTGAACTCAATTACGCTATCACAGACAAAGAACTCTTGGCCATTAAGTCAGCCTTTAAGGCATAGCGGCACTACCTCTTGGGCGCCAGACACACAATCACCATAATAACTAACCACCGGAACCTCCAGTACCTAAAAACGGCAAAGGCCCAATCCTCACGACAACTATGTTGGGCTCTTTTTTTGCTGAATATGACTACGTGATTACATTTCGACCAGGGGTGAAAAACGGAAAGGCCAATGCCCTTTCCCGAATGGGGGTGGAAGAGCAAGGGTATCAGAGCCCTGACCCAATAGCAATCAACCCGAGTGACAAGCTTCTAGGAATCACAGCAACCAGGACTCAGAAAGAATTACATGAAGAAATCCAAAACCTGATGAGTACGGAGCAATTACAAGCGTGGAGTGCACAAGGAGAACATTACATGATACAAGATCAGTTGCCATACTTCAGGAATCGTTTATTCTCACAAAACCAAGAACTACGAGAACAAGTCATGTCCGGTTATCATGATTCCTTGATCGAGGGCCACCCCGGAATCGCTAAAACCCTAGCCAAGGTAAAACGAAATTATTGTTGGCCCACGTGGCGTAAAGACATTATCCAATTCATCCTATTTTGTGGAGTGTGTGCTCAAAACAAGTCATCCAAGCAGAAACCGGCTGGGCTATTACAACCATTGGAAATCCCACCAGCACCCTGGCACACGTTGTCCCTCGATTGTATTACTGACTTGCCACCCAGTCAAGGGTTTAACACTATTCTTGTGGTCATGGACCTATTTTCAAAAATAGCACATTTCATTCCTCTTAAGGGGCTCCCAAATGCTTCCACTCTGGCAAAGGTATTTCTTGAAGGCATCGTACGGCTCCATGGGTTTCCTTCAGTTTTGGTCTCAGACGGAAGTACTCAATTTGTATCTAACTTCTGAGGAAATGCTGCTCTATGGCCCAGATCGACATCCAGCTATCCACCAGTCACCATCCCAAAACGGATGGTCAAACTGAGAGGACAAATCAGACGCTCGAGCAGTATCTGCGTTGCATGTTATACCAAGCTGAAGGAAGCTGGTTTGACCTATTATGGATAGCTGAATATGCTTATAATAATTCCCTACACACCAGCACTGGGCAGACACCCTTTTATACCATGTATGGCAGGCACCCACGTACTTCTGAGTTGGATGTTCCTACAACCCTGGAAATGCCAGCAGTCAAAACCTTGCACACGACTATTTCTCAAACCTTTAAAAGGGCAGCTGAACACCTACTTCAAGCTAAGAATCGGCAAAAGTAGTTTGCTGATCAACACCGAGCAAAGGCCCCCAACTACCAACTGGGAGACAAAGTCTGGCTGGAGTCTAAACACGTGTCCATTAAAGGAACCCGAAATTTCCGTCCAAGATACCTGGGTCCATTCACTGTCACCTCCGTGATAAATCCTGTGGCTGTCAGACTAGCTTTGCCCTCAGCCAGTCACCTCCTCCGAAAGCAAAGCCGAATTTCCAGTTCCCTCGCCACCGCACAGGACTCCTGCAATCGGTCAGGGGTCGCCGTCCACCTGCTGGGACGTGGTGTTGGCTCACGCCCCTCACCGGTGACATGTGGCTGGAAGGGGCTTTGGGAAAGGAAGTGGAACTTGCTCTGCGGACCGGCGCCTGACAGACTGGATCAGACGCCAGCTTCGGTCACAGAGCTCCTTTACCTTACGGACTGGAACTGATCTCCTGCCACCGAGACTCCTAGCACACCGAGGGACCTCTGCAGCTCCAAGTCCTGCTTTGCCAAAGCAACCAGATTGCACTCCAGTGAACATCCTGCATCCCTCAGCTAGCGGGCCACCATTTTGTTTATCATGAGAACTCCAACTAACAGCTCATATACCTTAACCTCCGAATGCAAGGGAGACTTGCTTGATCTGGCCCCAGAAGAAGGCTGCCACCCTCTTACAGCCGAAACGTCCCACGTCATCACGTCTGGCCCTTAGATCATACAGACCTATGACCTGAATCTTTACTACCACCTTAATGTTGACATCGCCTCTCAGCAGACCCTAATTTTAGGTTTCTTGAAGCAAATAACATTGTACTGTGCAAATATGGCTTGTAACTGTGACAAGACATTATTAGGTTAATAAATATGAAGCAATATTTGGTAACATTGCACACAGGCAATATAACAGAGTACTAGTATAGGAGTGTGGAGGTAACACCCTAAACTGATCCTACAAACGTGCCGTTTTGGAAACGTAGGCACACTGTTAAAAAGTCACTTTTTGAATTCTGCACTGTATGGACTATAACAGGCTTAATTTAGTGACCTCCTGTCACCAGTGGACATGTAATGCTATGCAAAGATGCACTAAACAGTGTTAACATATATGTCTAGTATTGTTTACAAAACTCACCGAGCTGGTGGTCAGGTTAATTGTTGAATGTTTATTCTTTCTATGTGTAATTTTTTCAGCCATCAATATTGAATTATCTATGCTGAAATATGCGATCTAAGTAAATAAAGGTCTCAACAAGGTCTCAACAACTGTTTTTTTCAGTTTTTCCAGAATTTGGATGTGTACTTTCCTCCTATGAGGCATAATATGGAGATGTGTTTGAATTTTTCACTACAGCAAACTACTGTTCAACCTGTCGACGGCAGCAATGGGATGTTCAAGGGTGCCGAGACCCCGATGTCGATCCTGGTGGTGCTCGTCAGCGACGTCCTGCAAGGATGAGGTGTGCGGGGCACCTCGGCGATAGATTGTTAAGGACTGCAAAGAGTTTCGGAAGAACGGTGTCCCAACAAGGGCGTTGAGTCGTCGAAGTCTTTGTGGCCTTCAGGTGGCGGGAAACCCATCGGCAGATTCTCCTCAGCGCATTGGTCGTCCTCGACTTTCTCCGACGGGACAAATTGGTCGACGCTGCGGACAAGGCAGTCCTTGGATTCAAATGTTCTTAGGCAAAGGAGCGGCGGTTCCGGTCGTCGGCAGCACGGCGTCAAGTGGTCCCCACGGCTAGGCAACACAACTTCGACGGGCATCCAGCAGTTACACAAACCTGCGAACCCTGGTCGAGGGCAATGGACTTCGCCAGCGGCGAAGTCCGGGTGCTTTGCTTCGTTCTCCTCAGCGGTCCCGTCTCGGGTCGACAGCCTTTCGAGGGTCTGACTTCCAGGAAGCTTCGGCGAAGGTTAGCGGTGCTCGATGGTCCCTCGGAGCACGGGAAGAGGGCGCCTTTCCAGGTCCTCTCTCAGATCAGTCCTTGACGAATTCGGCAGCTTTCAGATCAGGTCGAAGCAAATGCAACAGCAAGTCTTCTTCTTCCAGCTGGGCGTCGAGGATCAGCAGTTCCAGTTACTCTTAAAGTGTAGACACAGCTTCTGAACACTTCTGAACAATTTCCAGTGGTGAGAGGTCCCCAGATATACTATCTTGTCTCTCCTCCACACTGATGGGTCACTCTCAGCAGCCAATCATACAGAAGGGCATTCATGCAGTCAGTTAGCCAATCAGGCACGCAGTGCATTCAAGCCATCCTCCTCCCTCTCAGACACTCACAACAAGGAATGTGGATTGGGACAAGTACTCAGCCATTCAACACTACACACGGCATTCAGGCCAGGTTTGGGCAGGGCTGTCTCAGTCTTTGTCTCTCATACCAGAAACCAGACAGCCACAACAAGAAGTGCATATTGGTCACACACTCCATTCACCCAGGTCCCACCCACAGGAGGTACCCACAACATACAGTCACTGGGAAGGCTCCAGCTAGTCTGGCCGGGCCTTCACAACAACACCATATATGGGACTTCCACCCAACAGCCAGTCAGGGGGAAGGGACAGAGTAAGGGCTTCCCAGGACTTTGGGAAAACAAGGTAATAGGTAATAGAAAGCAAGAGGCCACAGGGGCCATCTTGTTTTCCATCAGGAATCAACGGATTCCAATGGCAGGGCCTGGGGATCCCAAAATGGAGGATACTCAGCGCACCTGTCAAAGTCAGCATGGAGCTGCCACCAGCCCATACACTGCTCTGCGGGCCACCCACAGGTGCCCAAAAACATACACTAGGGGCCAGGTTGTACCCCCCCACCCATGGGTGCCGTAAGGGTATCCCATGGGTCTGTTCACCAAACCAAAAGAGAGAGAGCTGCACCGCCAGGAGTCCCACATGAACTCATGTGCAGAAAATACGACAGAACACACAATAATAAAAAGGCAGTAAAGCATTTCCAGCATCACAGTATGGTCCACAAGACAGGACATGGGAGCTTTGTGAGTACATCCATGCACCTCGCTTGCTTAGACGATTTCATCAAAACCATCCAACCAAACCAGGACCAGACAGAAGAGCCACCTTGAGAGGGGCCTTGGGGGGGAGTGCTGTCATGATTCCTGCCCCTCATGTCCCCAGCCCTCCAAGATGTCAGGCTGGAGCCAGGCCATGATCACCTACATGTCCCTCAAGGGCCTCTCCATCCCTCCAAAGACCCACTTGGAGTCAGATTTGGCGCTTGTGGCACCAGACTCACTCACTCCCATAGGATAACATTGGGGATTGGACTTGTAGTGCATTGATGGGGACAAGATGGATGCCCCCACATATTTCGGTTCCCAGAACTGCATGTGCGGTCTAGTCTTTTGGATGTGGTTCAGCCCAGAGACACCTGGGATACCCAGAGACTATTTAAGCCACACCCAGGCTGAGAAACATGCTTTGTGTTTTCTGCACCTGCAGCGTGACACTCACTGTGTTCGGATCGGTCTCCAGTATGCCTGCATCTTTCTTCTGCGCTCAGCCCCAGCAAGAAAAAGAACACCATTAGGAACAGCCTTACTTGCGGCGCTTCTGCCCATCATTCATTGCTCCTTCTGTTCTGCAGGCATCTTCGGCGGTGTCATTCCATCCCGGCACGCCGCTTCCTAAGAAAAAGGGAAAAGAACAGAAAAAAGGCATTAGTAAGCATTCTGCAAATCTTCGCTTATTTTTAAATACTGTACGAGCTTCAAACGCTTACCTGAATCCCAGCCGCTCTGGGCAAACTCTGTCTCCGGAACTTCTCACCCATCTGCAAGGGGGAAAAGACACTCCAGGTTAGCGTGGAAACATCTAGAGGCGTTGCATACCACGCTTACCCACCGCATTTGTTCTTCATAACCGGCATCCACACTGAAAACGTTGCGCACCTAAAAGACACAGAAAAAGAACTCAGTTCAATGCAAATACGAAAGGGGTGCATCGCGCTCTCACTCACCTTCAGTGCTACTCATCTCAGCAGCACACCGCCAGCCCCGGACGCCGGCCATCATCTAAGGAAGGAAAGGAACGAAGTTAGAGAACTGTTCAAAAGACTCATTATACTTACCTGTCGGACTCTTGCCAGTGAAGTAACTAGGCAGCAACGAGCCCTCATCAATCAACACGCCCCTGTGCTGAAAGCAGGATGGAGAGCACACTATCCAAGAAAACAAGGTGAGCTGTGGATCAAAGGGAATGGTTGAACCCCGGGGAAGAAGGGGTTCAAGCTCACAGAGACAATAGGGAGTTAAACTCTGCCAATCCTGTGTTTCAGGCCCAGTCTCCAGTCGAATAGCCTCCAGGGAAGGGTTTGAGGTCGTAAGAGGTCAGAATAGGCTGAGTGACATCCCCGTGGATACCAGGTGAGCGTTACACTGCTTGTGCCCACACATCGTCTGCTCTCTTACCAAGTATGGCGATTAGGAGACCTTTGATGTCCCCTATAGCTAGCGTGTTTCCTCCTGTCATTTTTTCTAACTTATGTATCCACTTTCCGGCTCCCGATGTCAGCATTGGACACTTGTTTTTCAAATTTTCTTGATCCACGTGTGGCCCTGGAATATATTGTGGTCTTACTCCCCCTTTCTCGAGCAACGGAAATTGGGATGTATAGCTCTCTCTCCTCTCTTCCCTCATGGTTCTTCTATCTATGGCAGAGGTAATATGCCTGCATCGTCGCCTGCCTGGTAGGGACCTAAGTCTGTCCACGTAGGGCGGTGAAGACACCCCCCTCTGACCGTGTGATACTTCTTCATGCCAGTATGACTGTGTGGCTGATTCTGATGCCCTTGGTACAGACTCACTAGTGTCTAACCATCTTATTCCTTTTCCCCTTGGGAGTCGCCTTTCGCTTCGTCTCCCTTCCGCATTTTCTTCGCGCTCAACCCTTTCCAAGTCGGGCATTGTCTGTCCCCAATTCGTGCAACTTCTTGCGTCGCCTTGGTTCCTACTGATTTCTAATCTGTCCAGGGATAGTTCCCTAGTCCCACTACTTCGGGTGACATCCTCAGTGTCGTAGAGCTGGGTGCTCTCCAGGCGCTCGTCTTCCCCTGCCCCTTGGGGTGTTTGCTCCAGCCCCATTTCATCATATTAATTATAGATCGTTTCGCCGATGCTTCTCGTGTCGAAGTCATCTTCAATATTCGCCCTCAACGTTCTTGGTACTGAATCGTACGCAGGAAAGTATTCTTCAATGTCTTCCCAATCTACTACTGGAGCAGGTTTTGTAACCTCTCTCCCAAGATATTCAAGATCGCGTTCTCTCTGACTTCGCTTACGTTCTATGTCGTCATCGAATTCTTTGTGCTTCCTCGCCTCTTCTCTGACCATATCTTCTTCCTTTTTCTTTTCATTCCTACATTCATCTGCCCTGTCAATTTCCTCATCTCTTCGTCTCTTTATTCTTTTCTCTTGTATTCTTTGTTCTTCCTCTGACCTCTGCTGTTCCTGTCTGTCATGAGAAGTCACTGCTCTTTGGTTGCGATCGAGCTGTCTTTCTTGCTCTTTGCGATATAGCTGTTCTCACCTTTGTCTGTCTTTCTTTCTTATTCTTTCGTCTCTCAACTCCTTCTCTTTTCCCTTTCCCTGTACATCCTCTATCATTTCATTTTGTTTTGCGTAATCAATGTCTTTGCCATCAAGTTTTAATAAAATGTGTCCTCCCATCCACACGTTTTTTGCAAATGCTATCTCATCAATTCTATCTTCGTTTCCCTTCCATATATTCCCTTCTCTCTGTTTATCGAGAGATGCGCTTGTCTGCGCTTGATCCCTTCTTTCTTCATTGCGTCTCTCCTTGTCCTTTGGGACTGTGGAGGTGATATTGGCTTTATCTTTTCCTTGATTTTCGTCACTACTATGCTTAGGTGACTCATATGCCGGGTTGCTGTACCCGTGGCTGCTTTAGGCTCTCTCAGCGGGTATAATCCCTCCTCCTTACTTTCTTCAACTTTCGTTTCGGATGAGGCGGATGGCGTGGCAGGCGTCTCACCCCCTCTGATTATACATTAAGTATCCAATCTACTGGCTGCTCCTCTCCCTTCTCTTGTTCATACATTTTCCAAAGTTCTAAAATAGCTAGGCGTTTGTCTAACTTCTTGCCCGTGTATGTGGAGCGCAAATATGTTGTCATGTGTTGCAAGACGGCTTTAAATAAGGACACACCTTGTGGCCATGGCATAAACATTTTGTGGGTGGTTCCTTTAACCCACTCTGTACTGTATTTCTTCAGTTTGGGTGCGTGTTTTGGCAACTGTTTGCATAAGTGTGTCATTGGAGTTATGGCCTCCATGCTCAAATCTGTTCCCCTTCCTCTTATATAAAACTTGTCACCACTTTCACATGACTTAAACAGTTCCAACGATATGAGTGAACACCAAACACTGCAAGCTCCAATCCCGAATTTATATATATATGTTTATACCTTCTATTTTACTCAAAAAATATCAATTCATATGCGATATTATCTCAGCTATTCAATCGCGTAAAATTTAAATCAGTTTTCTCAAAGAATTATTTTTGATATATGACGTCACAACAGAAAAAATGTAGGGCAGACGCTTGACAAACTAGACGAACAACAGCTGGTCACAGGTATCTCTGCCTCTAATAATTACCCCTTCATGTAGTCTAAACGTACCTCTTTCACAATGTCTTTAATCGCCGTGATAGCCTAATCGTTGTCTTGTAGTTGGGACTATGGGTACGCATTTCTTCTAGCCGCTATATTAAAGCTTAGGAATAAGGCGAATCCTCTCACTTCTCGGGTGTCTTCCGCAGTACCCTCTCACTTCTCGGGTGTCCTCCCTGGTAACCTTTATTTACTTAATTATCCTTGAGTCATTATCCCCTTATATATACATTCTTCTCTACTTCTACCTATATTTTGTTTTCCCGCCTCCCTCCATTACCCTTTACTTGTTCTAAGGCATGCACTTTTACCAAAACATTCAATCTTTTTCACTCACCATTTGCATGGTTCCTCTCTGGCCCCTCGGGATCACCGCCTTTGTTACCGCCTTCTTCTGCTTTTCACCGCTCAGCTGTCCGTAGAAATGGGAATGGATAGCGTGCTGAACACGGGTCCCTTCAGGTCCTGGTCTGCAGTTTTTCTTATACTACCACTGTCTACAGGGAGCTTCACGGTCTACTCAGCCGAATGGCAAAGGACTTGTGGTATTGCAGAAGACCTAGAGTTACTTTATGTCGACAGTTAATGGGTGTCTTATTCTAATCAATAATCGATAGTCGATAAACCATCAATCTCTGCTACCAAGTGTACTCAGGAAACCCCCGGCCAGCCCATAGAGCCGAGGTTTGCTCCGAAGTACTTTAAAACGAGATGCACCCTTGAGATGGATGGGGGTGCAGATTTATTTCTCTAACACCAATCAATAAGGACAACTCAATGGTGTGGCAAAGGGAGTCCATTTAATGACAAGTACAAAAAAACAGGGAGTCATGTATATCAGCAGTGATGCGATCGTCTTCTCGCTTCAACTCTAACGAACTTAATGAAAATCATACAATTTATACTGAAAACTCATCATAGCAATTCTATTGGTTAGGAAAAGGTAACTTTAATATAGGTGCTATATCTGTATATGGTAAAGGAGTGTGGGGATTGGGTAAAACACTGTCAGGTTGGCGTCTAAGCCCTTCCTTCAAAATGACTATTGTAGACATCACTAAAAGTACGATGTCTCATTGGTTCTACTAACTATAGGATCCTAGATTATTTGGTCAATTGTGATTGGGTTGGCACCAACCCCATGCATATTCTTCCACTTCGCTTAGCAGCATGCAGAATGGTCAGCCAGGTGCTAGGTGCCCCTTAGTTACCCAGCCTTTCTCCAATTAAGGTTACAATCAATCATCACTTCAGCAACTATGTGTCAATTATTTTACTGCGGTTGGCCTCGAAACTGCATCTTCTGTCTGGAAAAGTTCTATCTCTGCCTGGGCCGATGCTAAGCATAGGTGTGAACCCGTGCTTCTTCTCGCTAGGCTGGTCACGTGATTCCCACACCGTGAATTTGTCTCGTTTCTCTCAATTTGTGTATTTGATTGTTATTTAGCTTGCCACCTGCCAACGCCTCCTTATCTCGACCTTTCAGGGACAGGATATTCTATTCTTAAGTTTCAATTATATGTAGCTACTTTCCTTTTCCTCTTTTATTAGTTCGACCTTGGCTCTTCTGGCACGAGTTGCTCCTGCCGAGTTTCATTTCAGCCGTCTCTTCTCGTTTTGCTAGACTATGAATCTCTGATCATTCGGCCTTTAGTAACCTGGGTTGATTCTGCTTCATTTGCAAAGTGGAATTACACTTATAATACTGTGCTTCGTTTTGAGGTAGATTATGTATAATGGTGCATGCTGCACTATTCTTCTACTTAGCATAGCAAGCTGTACTGTTCTCTTTGCTTTCTTGTGGTTCCAAGCATATGTACAGTTATAAACTGATCGACTGTATTCATTTTGCTTACAGCTTAACTCTCTTACATTTTGATAGCTTTCTATCACATTAAGTTCACAATCTCTTTTTTCATGGCGTTTCGTATCTTTGTGTCATTCTTGGTTTGTCATTTCTTCTATCTGTGAGTCGGTCCAGGTCCTCGTGATGTCACCATTCGTCTTCCATTAAGACCTTTTTGGTTTCTTCCGGGACTATACTTAGGCAATCTTCATTTCGTCTCATTTGCTGGTAGGGTTTTTTTAATGGATACCTTACTGTCCATGGTTTTCTGGGTATTGGTACATCAATAGCCATTGCCCTTCTGATAGGTACTGGGCAGAGCCCCACTGCAGCTGTCTGCTGGTTTATTTGCTCATCATACGTCACATATTTTGGTGTGAACACTCCTGGTACTTCAAATTGGGCGATTGGAGTGCAGGCTTTATTTGGGACCTCGTCTACACTGTAACAACAGTAGAAGAGGCCTATGGTTGACACAAGGTTTTATCCCAGTGCGCACTAAGTGTATTGAACGCTGAGACCCTTTTACTCAAGGTAACATGTCGTACTATGGATAGGACAGAGAATAACCTCTAATACTAACACAAAAAGACTGACTCAGGAAGTTGGCAAATAACACTGAGTTATTAACAATTATCTAAAACAGGGAGCACAACGGACATCAACGGATGTCGCAAAGCATGATCTCAATGAGTCTTACAAAAAATCACACCTTTATATCAAATACTTATCATTCGTGACATCATACTACATGGCAAATTAAGAAAACCTACATGGGATCCTGGTTGGCTCAAGGGGCACATCTATGTATACTTCTATAGGGACTGGGATTGTGATTGGGTTCTATAGTCAGGTGGGCCACTCATGTCCTCCCTTTGTGCAAGTCATCTTCAACAATAATTAGAAACACAACACCTCATTGGCTCTCAAACTATACAGCCCTCTACAATTGGATGGCACGCTTGTACACTTCTGGAATATTCGATGCACTAGCAGCACGTAAGCTGGTATCCCAGGTGCTGGTGGGTGGACTTGACCTTATCTTCCCACCCAATAAGCCTGCCATGTCTCATCACCCATGCCGTCTGCCATTCACATTGTCTTTGAACTTGGCCTTGCAGTAGCTTCTTGTCTCTGGGAATATATGGGAGTGTGGCACTTGCTATAGTCCAGCCTGGTGCACCACGATCTTCATCTATTTTCATCCGCAGCTCACGCGATCAAAGACCCCGAATTTGCTCGTATCATAGCATTTATTTGTCTTTAATGAAGAAACTTGGCACCCATGATGTTTCTTCTTTGCAACTTTAACAAGGGATGCTTTAGCTTCTCGTGTCTACTGTTCTTCGCACACTGATAATCAATTCTTGGCTGCTTCCAGTCTTTGAAATAAAGCCAGACTGCCTCTCTGATCTTGCTTCGAATTCAAGCCTATTCTTTGCTGCGACACACATAGCTTCAAATCCATCTTCCTTATGATATGATATGATATGATATGGCATTTATAACGCGCCTTTACACAACTGTTTCAAAGTGCGATGAGGCAAGGAAGGGGGAACAGAAGGAAGACAGACATCGATCTGAAGAACGATCTTACTAGAACAGGTGACAGAACCTTCATGGAAACTTGCTTACTGCAATATATCATCGAATGTCCAGAACTCTACATGTATGTTGGCGGCACTGCCTACAGTCTATATACTACGTATAGCCAGCCTTATGAATACCTAGTCTACTTGCGTTACAGCGTCTGTACAGTTGTTGAACGGCTTGCATTTTTTCAGTGTTCTTCACACTCGTGCAATCTCCGTCCACACAGGAAAGTCTTCTCAATTCTTTACTTTGCCATCAGATTCTATATCACTTATGCATTCTCTTTTGTGTTCATCCTTCTTAGTGTTCCATTCTCATTCTTCATAAAGTCACCAGCTTCTCCTTTTCGCTTCTTCACACTTCTTCAGGTGCTTTTCTCAGGAGATCATCAGCCTTTCGAGGATACTTCACATAGGGCTTTCTTAAAGAATACCTCATCTCAAAGACTCTTCAAGGTATAGGTACCATTACTGCCGATCCACATGTCGCAATTTCCGGTTTCCAACATATAGTCAGAATAGGGGCAGGACTTCCTGTAAGGGCATTCAGCTGCTCCTCTACAGTATGAGAGATGTTATGCCCTCAGACAGCCGTATCGAATGTACCATCGCACTGAGATGGTAGAAGGATGTCGGCATACACCATTGGACATAGAAGAGATGTAAGTGCAAACTGACAGCTGCAGAGTGATGTTATGAAGGAAAGACACGAGGACGCACTGAAACAATATGCAAAAACTTAAGGAATAAAAATGTAACTGGAGTAATAAGAGAAAACCTGTAATCGAATATGAAGAAATCATATGCACCAAAGAAATAAGCGAGAAAAGATGAAGTAAATGTACATACACAGAAACACAAGGTAGCTGAGACATATAAAAGCGTGATGCAGAAGAAAACATGTGACTAAAGCAGCTATGAGAAAAAGATGGACATTGGACTCGTGTTGAAACCAATGGCGCTACCTCAGAGACAGAAAAGGGCTGCAGAGTCAGGAGATGCTGGAAAACAGCTTTGTTTGAGAAACAAAGAGGAGTTTATTGGCCTGGGATCAAGGGTGCCACATCAAGGAATAATTGCAAGTCACAAAGGGAGTCAAGAGGATAAGCCATGTACTTAAGAATATTTTTCTTAGATTAAGCAAACAAGAAAACATTTGCAAGTGCCAAGTATTGGACAATTTAACGATGTGAAAAACATATGCAAGGTGGAGTGATCAAGTCTCCAGAGGTCAAGAGGAGTAATAACACCCAGCACAATTAAATCAAATAGCAGTAAATAAAAGTTTGAAATTGACAAAATCATGTTCTACTCACACGTGCCTCATAAACCGAAAACAAGAGCTATTCATTAAGCTGCAGGTGCATATGAGGGTGTGCCTACACTCCCTGAAAAGTCCCAGAGCAGAGAATAGGCTGCACAATCAGATATAAAGAAGAAGCCTTGGCTTGGGGCCTGACTGATGAGAGATGATGGACTAATTAGGCAAGTCGGTAGTAGTCTGATTTTCTCTGCACCTGAGTTTTGTTTTGCTTACGTGCTGCTAACGAGCTGAAAGTCCAAGGTTGGGAGATAATGCCAACCAATAATTGGGGTCTATGTAGCAACATGCTATAGGTGTTGCCCCGGCCAATCTGCTGCTGTTGTAGGTGGTTTGAGGTGTGCCTACCAGATAAGAAGGCAGCCAATTATATAACTAACACCTAAACAAAGTATAGGTACATATGTTCCCCTAATCAATCCCTCCCTTCAATAGGTTTTTAAGTTTGCCGCGGAGGATGATGTCATAGCTGACTTATATTGAGGTATAAAACCTTTGTATAATCAAAACTGAAGTGAGTGCGTGGACTAATATTTGTTGTTTGCCAGACTACCCTGCTTTATTAAGCTGATAATAAAGGGTATCAGGTAATATCATCCCCACCAATAACATCGCCATATATATGGTCGTGGGGTAAGGCCATAGGTGATATTATTAGTGGGTATAATTTATGGGTTATTGGGACGAGGGGTTGCGGGGGTGTCCCCCACTCCATTAAAAAAACAATGGGGGTGCGGGGGTGTCCAGCTTCCATGGCTTAATATCGCTGCAAAAATATGCCAATATTTCGATATGCTGATATTTTTGTGGGGATATTAACACATGGAACCTAATAAAGTAGTACTTTGACATATTCTTTGAGTTTGTCCGGTTATTTGGGTCTGAGATCATTGTTGGTAATTCCATCTAGCTCATAGGACACATCAAGGTGCTAGAGCACACCTTCATCAGGATTTACCCCTTCACTTAACAGAATAGGTGTCGGTCTCATTATGAGATGATTCACTGCAAATAGCTGACTCTGGCAGCTTACTGGTGCTGATCCTGCTCAACCTCTCACTGCCCTGCAACAGTGTTGACAACCCCGTCGTGATTTCAACCAGTTACAGTAGTTAAATGGACCAGCACCTTCCAGAAAACAGAGAATTGCACTAGGCCATTTCTTATCCACTCACCACCCTGTAGCCTGCGGAGTACCCCAAGGAACCATCCATCACCTTGCCTGCTCCCCATGGCCAGTGCAAGAACTCACCCCTTCTATATAGCCTTCCTGCTGTGTTCCCCTGCTCCATCTGCCCGCCACTACTGTACCCTCTTCTAAGGTAATCCCCAGTTGATTCTTCTTTTACCTGGTGCTAGCCCATTATTGTCTGTGGATTCTCACCCCTTCATCCCACGGTTGCTGTTCCTGTGCTATACCCCATGTTAATAACTCCCCCTTCCCTGTAGGTTCCCCTGTTACTCTATAAAGAGTTCTGTTAATTCCCAAAGCTAGGTCTGCACTCAATAAACATCCAAAATAAAAAAATAAACAAGTAAGCTGGGTCATATAGTGGTGTGGGGTCCACAAATCATAAAGAGGCCAACATAATTCTTAGGTTTAAATAGATTTTTATTTAACACACATCAGTACTCTCCTGGTTCAAACTCAAAGCATAAGGTGGTGCCACGGCCTGGGTCATTTCATTCCTTAAAGAGAGATCCATAAGAGTTTTCGACAGAGAACGCCAGCAGGGCACCTCCCTCTGAACTTGTGTGGTGTACCCCAAGGATTGTGCGTGTCACCCAAGCTCTACAACATATTCGCAAGACCACTCTTTGACCTTCTAGATGCCATCAACTTATCCTACACAAACTTTGCCGATGACACCCAAATTCTCCTCCCCTTGTCAGGCAACTACTCAAACCACACCATCGCTTTAAACAAACTATACTCCACGATCCAATCCTGGATAGCCTTTGTCTGAATGATAAAAAGACAAAGATGCTTGTGGTTGGGGCCCCGATCACTATGAAAAAGCTCAACCCACAATACACTTATTTCAACATTGATGGCACTCTAATCCCAGCGTCCGCTTCAGTAAAGTCTCTGGGAGTGTACCTTGACTCCACCCTCTCACTCTCACGACAGGTGAGCGTCATTGCCTCATCCGCTGTGCACTACTGCAATGCACTCTTGCTTGCACCTCGAAACTTAACATTGGTAAGATGCAGTTGATCCAGAACAAGGCTATCAGAGCCGCCCTCAACATTCCCAAAAGAGAACATATCTCTGGTGCTTGGAGAAGTATTCATTGGCTTATGATTCACTAAACAATCATCTTCAAGGCCCTATCGATCACGCACAGATGCCTCTCCAACTCTGCCCCTCCATACCTCTCACAGAAGTTCCCCATAGCCCGCGCTAATAGACCTCTGAGAACAGCCTACACCAATAGACTTCGGCTGCCGAAATTCAACTGATTTCCCACCTTCACGACCAGACAATGGAACTCACTTCCGGCAGCTTTGAGAGCGGAACAATCTTAGTGGAGTTCAGGAGAACACTGAAAACTTGGCTCTTTGCCTAATCCGGAAATCAAGCACATGCGTCTCCCCTCCTACCTTTGTCCCCTCCTCTTAAGTATTTGCGTAACTGGTTGGAACAGCACCTTCATGCCTCTGGGTTTAGTGCACTTTATAAATGAATAAAATAAATGAATAAATAGTTCATTCTCAATAGGTACAACAATGTGACGATTCCCTTATGAACTCCGTAAGATTTGCGTTACTTCCCTGCCACTCACAGTCAGAAGAGGGCTCTCTCTGGGCTTCTTCCTACTTGTCTCTGGTTCTTGGTAGGATACAACCTCCTCCAGTTCCCTTTCAAGTCCCTGTAGAAGCCATGGCGTCTTCTCCATAAACTGAAGGCAGTAGTAGAACTTATCTTCAACTTTAAGATGAAGCTGATTGGTTTCTCTTCCCCAGTTTGCACAGGCAGGTTTAGGACCACCCTCTTCACCACCTCTCTACTCCAGCTCTGGTGATGTTCATCCAGGATGGTACACCACATGCTCGTGCCACAGGGCTTGACCCCTTCAGATCGGGGTCTCACCACTACCTCCTGCCTTGGGCCAAGTGTTCCCATCCAACCTTCCTCATCTTTCTGTTCTGTGCTTCATCCGGATGTTCTGCTCCCACCCTCTTCTGATCTCTTAAGTCATTCCTTAGGTTTCCAACCAACTTCCTCCTGGTCTCTTGAGCCAACCATCCCCTGATGGTTGCATGGCATCTGAGCTAGTCCTCTGCTTCAGGGCAGTGACCAAGGGGTCCTCCCAATATCACCCCATACCCATTACCCAGTGAGGTACTGGGGCCCAGCAGGATAGATGCTGGTGAATAGTGGGGTGTAACAACCCTCATCTCGAACCTCGAGAAACGTGGAAGCTTCGGGGGGAAATACCTTCCTTGGGGCATCAGAATCAATACATGGAGGAGAAAGTAGACTCCAGTGTAAGGCTGTCACTACACCCGACTTCCCCTCATGCGCCCCCTCACCCTCCCCCCAGGACACACACAACAGCTGGCTTTTTGGCAGCAAGCAGTTCCATGGGGATGTCCGCTTTGGGGTCTGAAACGCTTCCACAGGACTCAGTTTAGTAACAGAGGGAACAGGGAACAGCAAAGGAACGGTGTAGGCTGATGAGATTACTAGACTTCATGTTGTTAATGTCCGCAAACATGATGTTGCATGTACCATGGCACCGCTTCCCACAGAGCAAGCCGTTGATCGCATTGAAGTAATTGCACTACCAATGATATGATATGATATGATAGGTTATTTATAACGCGCTTAATACCCAGAGATTTCTAAGCGCGGACCCGGGGATGGAACCTGTGCTGCTCCGTGACGTCTAGCTTCCAAGGCAAGCATGTTGCCCCTGAGCTATCCTCCCGAATTTTGAATGTTTTTAAAAGCTTTCCGGGGTGGGTGAGTCCATTCAGGATTATGGATGTCATTGATGTACTCAGGGGGTGAAAATATGTCCTAGGCGGGTGACACTCTCCAAATGGGGGTGAGCTGTGACGTATGCATCTGCAAATAGGATGGTTCAATGTTGTGTGATGTTTCTCCACCTTCCTCTGTGAATGTAGTGAAATGTTGCCTAAGTGCATTGCCATCTACATTCGAATTAACACAAAGAGAGTTTATGGGCAATGAACTATTGAAGCGAATGAAGAAAAAAAGGATTCCCAGGACCAGGCGCCAGATTCCTCACAATGTAGCAAAAGATTGCCAAGCCCCATGAGACGCAAGCGCAGATGAGCACGACACTCACACGGTCTCCATGGCCTGCGGCAGAACAGGACTAGTTCAGCAAGAAGAGCTCCATGACCCCAACAGGCCGCCGTAGGGGATGGAACCCGCCTCTCGATCAGTGGAGCCACCGTGAAGAGCCCCGACTCTTAATTAGCAGCTCAGAGCGCCATCTTAAGATGCCCTCTCAATATAATGAGTCGTTTCAGTGCCCAGGCACGAATGCAGGACGAAAAAGCCCAGAGAGACCACGCTCACGCGCTGATTTGTGAGAGAGGCCAGGCTTGAAAGAGATCGAAACACTGTAGGGATAATCAGTTCCTTGCAATGTTTTTTTTTTAAAATCTTTTGCAGAATAACTGAAGTTTAAAACCACCTCACTGCAGCCATGGACACCATATAGACATATAGGCTAAGCACATTATTTGGTGTTTTTCAGTATTTTGTGAATGTTATCTATCTTTATTCGGATATCAAGTTTCCATAAGAGTATACATCAATTTACGAACATACAATTGCATATGAGAAGGAGCACCATTCATCACACACCCATGAAATCACCTGTGTGAGTGCAAAACATTTTCATCGCAATAGAATTAAATTAAATAGATTTAGACGTCCTAGCAAACAGCAACTCATGAATCGCTTGTTTCGTGCCTCATGTCTGAGGGCAGTATGTAAAAAGTTAGCAGGGCCGCCCTGAGTCCGCCTTGGGTACATAATAAAGCGCCGGCTGGCATTGGCAAATGTTCGTCTCCTTCAAGAATAGCTTAAAAGTGCTCTGGCCTGACAAGCCGGGCAGAACAATTCAAATGCACGAGGTCCTCAATGGGCGCACTACAGAGTAGACAAGAACAGCTTTCAGTATTTTGAGATTGTTTCCCAATGTATAAAACAGTTGCAGAAGTGAAAGGTGAGGTGAAAAGTGCCACACGCAGTGTATTCCCACATGTGTGGCACGCGAGCACTCTGATTCACTGAGGGGGTTTGTATGCCGGGGGTGGGCAGCAAGCATTAGCACTTGGCACAAGCAAGCAACATTGCGTTGTGAAACAGGGTCCCCCTGGGCTACATGCAAAGGGAGAGGTGATCACGCGTGTCTCGTGTAATGCCAAGGCGGGTTTTAGAATAGTTAGAGGAAGGCCAGGGCACCATGGAACTCCTATTGCTCTGTTTGGCCATATTTCTCCTCTTCCCTACCCAATGCAGTGCCACACTTGCACCATTGCACAATTGGTTATGTGACGTACACGCCATGCTCTCTCATTAAGAGGCCATGACAAAACATCTCCCCACGATCAAAATACCGCAAACACATTTCACTCTGGCACTGTTCTCACATATATTTAAGTATTTATTGAAAGTGTTATAATTTACAAGTATACTTTTCACATTCAATAAGTACAAACAAACAGTTCAACTCAGCAATTTCTACGAATTCAATACTATCACAAAAGTGCAAAAACATCTACGATACATATTCAATCTAAATGCAATTACAATTATAATTGCCGATATGCTATATTAAATATAATTTCTGACGAAA
Organism: Ambystoma mexicanum; assembly: GCF_040938575.1. Classification (NCBI taxonomy): domain Eukaryota; kingdom Metazoa; phylum Chordata; class Amphibia; order Caudata; family Ambystomatidae; genus Ambystoma; species Ambystoma mexicanum. The sequence goes on from NC_090928.1 coordinate 1,208,153,529, forward strand.
TTAAAATGCATAAATCCACAATGATTTGATTTGTCCTCGACAGTTGTAATATAGGCGGATACACAACATGCCCTTAGCCACGATGCAAAGCAAATGGTCTTGTCGAGTAACCTCTTCTTTTTTCATTTCTTTTCTCTCATCACAGATATGCCTAAAGAGAAAGTAACTGCTCCTCTCCGCTCTCTCCATGGTGTGGCGCTAGACAGAAGCCAAGATACCGGCATGCAGGATTTTGCTGGAGCCCAGTGCATAGTAATGATCGGGGAACACCACCTCCACCAAAGCCTTTTTGTTATTGACATTTTTTTATTTATTTATTACAGAACTACTGCGTCAAAGCTTGATCCAAGCAGTAGCAATGGGATTAGGCATGTGCTATGCTTCATAATATTAGAAAGGTGTCATAGGCAATACAGCACGGTGGGTTTCTGCGCGCAGTGCGCACACTTCGGTGCTCCTTCAAGACTCACTTATTATCACCTATGCAGGGGGTCTGAAGCCTGGGGCTCGGCACATGTTTTGGACTAAGAATCGCATGAACCCTGATCATTCACTATGCTGGCTAGGGCTCATCTGGAGAGTCCAAGATTGAAGACCCCTGCTCTATTCAAGCAGGCACTTTACCATTCATGTAGCTTTTCAAATATATTTAAGTGTTCAAGCTGCCCTCCCCTCGTTCACATCCCATCCCTCGGTAGTTTTCACCAGCCAGCAACATGGTCCTATGTGAAAAGTTACAAGATGCGACAGAGGCGGTATTAAGCACAAAAAGTTAACATCTCTGCCAAAGCAGCCACCTTACCCCAAAATGCAAAGGTACAGACAGAAAGGTAAGAAATTAAAAACAAATACAGTCCAGATTTCCATAAAGAGGACACAATAAAGAGACTCCATTGCCATTATTATTCTTTTAAAATACTCTTGGTTGTTGAGCAGATCAAAAGATGTGTTATTTGATCACAGGAGGTGCTGTTTGAAACCTTCCCCTGTTTCCCATGGAAATACTCTCTCCAGTTAGCAAGTCGTTGCACAGAACCGCTCGACCAATCAAGCGGTGCCATTGCATGCTGCTTCCAGTGCACAGGACCGCTCGACCAATCACGCTGTGCCATTGCATGCTGCTTTCAGTGCACAGAACCGCTCGACCAATCACGCTGTGCCATTGCATGCTGCTTTCAGTGCACAGAACCGCTCGACCAATCAAGCTGTGCCATTGCATGCTGCTTCCAGTTCACAGAACCGCTCGACCAATCAAGCGGTGCCATTGCATGCTGCTTCCAGTGCACAGGACCGCTCGACCAATCACGCTGTGCCATTGCATGCTGCTTCCAGTGCACAGAACCGCTCGACCAATCAAGCTGTGCCATTGCATGCTGCTTCCAGTGCACAGGACCGCTCGACCAATCAAGCTGTGCCATTGCATGCTGCTTCCACTGCACATAGAGTACACTAAGCTGCAACTAGTTGTGTTCGTTTGTTTACATTTTAACTGCTTGAAAACATCAAAAAAGCACCAAAATACATTTGAAAAAAAGGTCAATTTAAAAAAGGGGTCGGAGGTGGTAAGAGTCGATTACAGCTCACGGGGATCCTGCCGCCACCAGAGCTGAATGGTCGTGTTGCTTCACAACCAGTGTAATGAAGAGGAAGACTTGACAAGTATAGAAGAGCAGCAGCCCATCCTCAGAAGTCATATGGTGCTCTGCTACAAAGTGTCAATTTCATTCCACAGTGCTAATGCACTCAACGAGCGGAGGGTAGAGCTCTCTCTTCGGCAGGGTCCTCCCTCTGGAACAGCCTCCCTGCCTCTCTGAAACTTGAGGAGAACCTTTTTCCGTTCCGGAAGCACCTCAAGACCTTCCTCTTTGCTTCTTCCTTCTCCCCTCCTCCCCCCTGCTGATCTGTTCTGTCTTGGCATCCTGCACCTGGTCACCCTCTGACTTTCACACTCTGCCACCCACCTGCACTGCCTCCTGGCAATCCCTTGCACTGGGGTCTGTATCTGTAACCCTACAGCCCTCCGCCCTGTTTTCTGCACTTATCAGACACACCCTGTCTGTTGCCTTGTACCTAACACTCACTACTTGCCGGCTGCACTATTACTGTTTGTTGCTCTTATTATTTATTTGTTTATGTTTTATTTATTTGCGTTCCTTTTGCTCAGCACTTTCCACCACTCCCCCCTCCCATGCACTTTTCCCCTCTCCATCTCCCATGCACTTGCGCGAATGTCACTGGGCCTAGTAAGATCATTGTTTTGTTCTCCCTTGCCTCGTCGCGCTCTGAAACACTTGTGCACGAGCGCGATAGAAATAAAATATCAATATCAATATCAATGCTAATTGCTAATCCAGGCATGTCTGTTTCTGTTACAACAAAAAAACAATGAAAAGAAGCATAGACAAGGCTAGTTTTGTCTTTTGCATGATGGTCTGCAACTTGCGATTCTCAGAACAGGTGCAGGAACAAGGCTTCCTCCATTCTCCTTTTTTAATTCCGCGTTTCATGGGGCGGTGGCATTGAGGGTAATAGGAGCCTCCCAGGATCCATCTTTTACCTCGCAAATACATGCTGGAACTCACTGCCGTGGGTGCATGTTTTTCCTATTCTGCCCTTTGTTCTCTCTAATGAATGAAAACATGCAATCCAAAGGAAAATTCCAAGCAAGTTGCCCTGGGCTATTCATTTAAACATGAGTTCAGCAAGGTGGCAGTGCTATATGTCATCAGTGCTGTGCCTTTACTACAACTAAATGTTCTCTGCTTGCTAACCCGGAGCAGCTGCACAATCCACGTTGCAATGATACATGTTCCAATAGAGCTAACCGTGGTAATAGTGTCTTGTGGTTATCAACTTTTAATGTTGCATGGTACGTGCGTGAACATGAAGTACTGCAGCTACACTTGTAAAATCCTGTGCTCTAGGCTTCAGTTGATCAACTTTGAATGACCGCCTCACATGCCCAACTCGTGCCCCACATCCTCGCTGAACACAGATCCAAGCTGAGTGCAGCCACCAACAGTTCATTATCAAGTTGGGTGGCAACCATTGGCAACTGTACATTGCAAAGAGCTGACAGGGACTTCAAGTGTGTGGTGGGGGGCATGGGTGCTGTTCGGCGGGATGGCAACACACAAGAGACAGAACATGTATACCTCCTTCTCAGCTCAGCCGTGTTGCAAATAATAACACAAGAGATAGCAAGCCCTTTAGTTTGTCGTCCCTGAATCCATGAATACAGGGCAATTTTGATCACCAATTATATGAGCACTTGCATATTTGAGGGCAATCCCATATATTGGTGCAATTACCTGGACATTAAGCCTGGCAATAGCGTGAATATGTCATCTTTTTATGCCAATAGATGGTAATTGATAGCGATGCCACTCATATGATGTGAATTACAGAGCACATGATTATTTTCTGGTATATAGGAACATCCTGTCAAATCCTTATACAAAATCCAAAATTACTTTGCCAGTGCTTGTTATTGTTGTTTTTTAACAATGTAAATTGAAACAGACAGGCTTGGAGCAGCAGTGAGCTTTGCATGCTGTGGTGCGGTGCAATGCCATTGTCACTTTGTATCAGAGTGTATTGATACGTGTGGGCATGCGTTTCCATTCTTTGACGCTTCTCTTGGCTGGCTTCTTCTTGGCTGTGAAGTGGTGAGAGCATTTGCCTGCAGTGGCAAGAAGCCAGTGGAGAAGCATCATCCAACGCCCACCTCTGCCAGCATCTGTTGGACCCTCTCCTACTTAAAATGGATTTTGGTGGTTTTATTCTAATATCTTCAAGCAATTAAAATGCATTGTTTTATTTATTTTTAAATAGAAAGGTGAGTACTATATACTTGTGTCTATTCACTTGGAGCAGCAATTACCATTGCAGCTTGGTTGTTCGGCTGGTTCTGTGCACTGCCTTGCTAGCTTGAGATAGTCTCTCTATGTATGGAGATGCCCAGGGACCTCTAGGTCATAAACAGCATGGGTTGGAACTGCTTGACAATGTGGTCTCCGAGTGAGCTAATAATCCAAATGGTGTCCCTTTATTGCGACATCTTATAGTAAAATGTGTCTTCCTTGATATCATACCATTTTTATACTTACTTCAAGTGTTGGGTTTTATGGAAGGTTGTCCGTTTCCATAGCTGTGAGATCTGGATGAAGGTGCACCCACCACAGGCACCACAATTAAACCATACAGCAAATGTGGAAAGTGAGACAGTCCATATGTTAAATGCAGTACATGCTATACATGTCCACCCCTGTCTCAGGGTTTGACATTCAGGAAAAGAGCAGACACTCATGGTGTACATGAGCCATGATGATAGCCTATGTATCTGAAATGTAGCTTGAAGCTGCATTTAACTTGTGTACTGAAATCGATGTGCAAATCAACTGCCGATGTGTTGTTGGACTGTGCACAGCAGAAGTATGCATGCTGTCGCTATATGAATAGCATAGCTATAGCGATATGAATAGCATAGCTATAGCGATATGAATAGCATAGCTAAAGCAATGTTAATAGCATAGCATAGCTATGGCGATATGAATAGCATAGCTATAGCGATATGAATAGCATAGCTATAGCAATATGAATAGCATAGCTAAAGCAATGTTAATAGCATAGCTATAGCGATATGAATAGCATAGCTATAGCGATATGAATAGCATAGCTAAAGCAATGTTAATAGCATAGCTATGGCGATATGAATAGCATAGCTAAAGCAATGTTAATAGCATAGCTATGGCGATATGAATAGCATAGCTAAAGCAATGTTAATAGCATAGCATAGCTATGGCGATATGAATAGCATAGCTAAAGCAATGTTAATAGCATAGCTATAGCGATATGAATAGCATAGCTATAGCGATATGAATAGCATAGCTAAAGCAATGTTAATAGCATAGCATAGCTATGGCGATATGAATAGCATAGCTAAAGCAATGTTAATAGCATAGCTTTAGCGATATGAATAGCATAGCTAAAGCGATGTGAATAGCATAGCTATAGCAATATGAATAGCATAGCTAAAGCAATGTTAATAGCATAGCTATGGCGATATGAATAGCATAGCTAAAGCAATGTTAATAGCATAGCTATAGCGATATGAATAGCATAGCTATAGCGATATGAATAGCATAGCTATGGCGATATGAATAGCATAGCTAAAGCAATGTTAATAGCATAGCTATGGCGATATGAATAGCATAGCTAAAGCAATGTTAATAGCATAGCTATAGCGATATGAATAGCATAGCTATGGCGATATGAATAGCATAGCTAAAGCAATGTTAATAGCATAGCTATAGCGATATGAATAGCATAGCTAAAGCAATGTTAATAGCATAGCTATGGCGATATGAATAGCATAGCTATAGCGATATGAATAGCATAGCTATAGCGATATGAATAGCATAGCTAAAGCAATGTGAATAGCATAGCTATGGCGATATGAATAGCATAGCTATAGCGATATGAATAGCATAGCTAAAGCAATGTTAATAGCATAGCTATGGCGATATGAATAGCATAGCTATAGCGATATGAATAGCATAGCTATAGCGATATGAATAGCATAGCTATAGCGATATGAATAGCATAGCTATAGCGATATGAATAGCATAGCTAAAGCAATGTTAATAGCATAGCTATAGCGATATGAATAGCATAGCTATAGCGATATGAATAGCATAGCTATAGCGATATGAATAGCATAGCTAAAGCAATGTTAATAGCATAGCTATAGCGATATGAATAGCATAGCTATAGCGATATGAATAGCATAGCTATGGCGATATGAATAGCATAGCTAAAGCAATGTTAATAGCATAGCTATGGCGATATGAATAGCATAGCTAAAGCAATGTTAATAGCATAGCTATAGCGATATGAATAGCATAGCTATGGCGATATGAATAGCATAGCTAAAGCAATGTTAATAGCATAGCTATAGCGATATGAATAGCATAGCTAAAGCAATGTTAATAGCATAGCTATGGCGATATGAATAGCATAGCTATAGCGATATGAATAGCATAGCTATAGCGATATGAATAGCATAGCTAAAGCAATGTGAATAGCATAGCTATGGCGATATGAATAGCATAGCTATAGCGATATGAATAGCATAGCTAAAGCAATGTTAATAGCATAGCTATGGCGATATGAATAGCATAGCTATAGCTATATGAATAGCATAGCTATAGCGATATGAATAGCATAGCTAAAGCAATGTTAATAGCATAGCTATAGCGATATGAATAGCATAGCTATAGCGATATGAATAGCATAGCTATGGCGATATGAATAGCATAGCTAAAGCAATGTTAATAGCATAGCTATGGCGATATGAATAGCATAGCTAAAGCAATGTTAATAGCATAGCTATAGCGATATGAATAGCAAAGCTATGGTGATATGAATAGCATAGCTAAAGCAATGTTAATAGCATAGCTATAGCGATATGAATAGCATAGCTAAAGCAATGTTAATAGCATAGCTATGGCGATATGAATAGCATAGCTATAGCGATATGAATAGCATAGCTATAGCGATTTGAATAGCATAGCTAAAGCAATGTGAATAGCATAGCTATGGCGATATAAATAGCATAGCTATAGCGATATGAATAGCATAGCTAAAGCAATGTGAATAGCATAGCTATAGCGATATGAATAGCATAGCTAAAGCAATGTTAATAGCATAGCTATAGCGATATGAATAGCATAGCTATAGCGATATGAATAGCATAGCTAAAGCAATGTGAATAGCATAGCTATAGCGATATGAATAGCATAGCTATAGCGATATGAATAGCATAGCTATAGCGATATGAATAGCATAGCTATAGCGATATGAATAGCATAGCTAAAGCAATGTTAATAGCATAGCTATAGCGATATGAATAGTATAGCTATAGCGATATGAATAGCATAGCTATGGCGATATGAATAGCATAGCTAAAGCAATGTTAATAGCATAGCTATGGCGATATGAATAGCATAGCTAAAGCAATGTTAATAGCATAGCTATAGCGATATGAATAGCATAGCTATGGCGATATGAATAGCATAGCTAAAGCAATGTTAATAGCATAGCTATAGCGATATGAATAGCATAGCTAAAGCAATGTTAATAGCATAGCTATGGCGATATGAATAGCATAGCTATAGCGATATGAATAGCATAGCTATAGCGATATGAATAGCATACCTAAAGCAATGTGAATAGCATAGCTATGGCGATATGAATAGCATAGCTATAGCGATATGAATAGCATAGCTAAAGCAATATGAATAGCATAGCTAAAGCAATGTGAATAGCATAGCTATGGCGATATGAATAGCATAGCTATAGCGATATGAGTAGCATAGCTATAGCGATATGAATAGCATAGCTAAAGCAATGTGAATAGCATAGCTATAGCGATATGAATAGCATAGCTATAGCGATATGAATAGCATAGCTATAGCGATAAGAATAGCATAGCTAAAGCAATGTGAATAGCATAGCTATAGCGATATGAATAGCATAGCTATAGCGATATGAATAGCATAGCCATAGCGATATGAATAGCATAGCTATAGCGATATGAATAGCATAGCTAAAGCAATGTTAATAGCATAGCTATAGCGATATGAATAGCATAGCTATGGCGATATGAATAGCATAGCTAAAGCAATGTTAATAGCATAGCTATAGCGATATGAATAGCATAGCTAAAGCAATGTTAATAGCATAGCTATGGCGATATGAATAGCATAGCTAAAGCAATGTTAATAGCATAGCTATAGCGATATGAATAGCATAGCTAAAGCAATGTTAATAGCATAGCTATGGCGATATGAATAGCATAGCTATAGCGATATGAATAGCATAGCTATAGCGATATGAATAGCATAGCTAAAGCAATGTGAATAGCATAGCTATGGCGATATGAATAGCATAGCTATAGCGATATGAATAGCATAGCTAAAGCAATGTTAATAGCATAGCTATGGCGATATGAATAGCATAGCTATAGCGATATGAATAGCATAGCTATAGCGATATGAATAGCACAGCTAAAGCAATGTGAATAGCATAGCTATGGCGATATGAATAGCACAGCTAAAGCAATGTTAATAGCATAGCTATGGCGATATGAATAGCATAGCTAAAGCAATGTTAATAGCATAGCTATGGCGATATGAATAGCATAGCTAAAGCAATGTTAATAGCATAGCTATGGCGATATGAATAGCATAGCTAAAGCAATGTTAATAGCATAGCTATGGCGATATGAATAGCATAGCTAAAGCAATTTTTTATTTTATTTATTTATTTATTTATTGCATTTATTACTCGCCCAAACCCTTGGGTACCACGGCGATGTTACAGACAGCTTGGTTAAAACATTACTTAGAGATTGCCAATCGGGCGCAGTGCATGTGAATACAAAATAATCATAAACGAAGACATTTAATGCAGGGCTTCAGTACAGTGATATTTCCTGAAGCATGGAAGGGGATTTTAGTCTTGGTTAAATAGCCACGTTTTCAGGGATTTCTTGAAGCCTGAGAACGTTTGCTCATTTTTGATGGGGAGGGGAAGAGTGTTCCAATATGTGGGTGCGAGGTATTGGAAACTACTGCCTCCTGCCTTGGTTGTCTTGTAGCGGGGGATGGCTAGGAGTAGTTGACTGTTAGATCTGAGGGGCCTCTTTGATACTTTTTTGGTGATGGCGTGGTTGAGGTAGATGGGGACACAAGAGTGGATGCATTTGAATGTGACGCACAGGGCTTTGAATGTGACCGTGGCTTTGATGGGGAGCCAGTGATGGTTTCTTCTAATATTTGAGATGTGATCTGACTTCCTTAATCCAAGGGCCGCCCGAAGGGCTTTATTTTGAATAAGCTGTAGTTTGTTTAGATTGGCTTTTGAGGTACCCAGGTAGAGTACGTTGCAGTAGTCGAGCCTGGATAAGATTAAAGCTCTTGCCAGCGTGATACAGTTGGTGGGTGTCAAGAATTGGCGACTGAGAGCAATAAGTTTTGCGGTGTAGGAGGTAGAGGAAGAGAGGGCGTTAATGTGCTTGGTCATGGTGAGGTTGGCATCTAGGTAGACACCTAGTGTTTTTACTTGTTTGAGTACTGATATGTTTGTGCCATCGATGTTGATGGATGAGTAATCAGCATGTAATGCTTCTATTTTGGATTGGGAGCCCACAATGAGAACCTCAGTCTTCTCATCATTGAGACAGAGGCTATTTAGTGCCATCCAATTTTGGATTATGGCATATATTTTGTTGATAGTGTCGGTGTCTTGAGTGTAGTCTCCCGATAAAGGGATGAGGATCTGGGTGTCGTCTGCAAAGTTGGTGTAGATGACACCCATGTCGTCTAGCGCTGAGAAGAGGAGTTTAGTGTATGCATTGTATAATGTTGGTGCGAGACAGGAACCTTGGGGGACACCAATGGGTACTATGATGGGGTTGGCGGCTTCTTTACCTATGGCGACCCTGGAGGTGCGGTCAGCAAGAAAAGATTTGATCCAGGTAGTAGCTTCGGTGGAGAAGTTGAAGTCTTTCGCTAGTGTGGCGCACAATTTATTATGGTCTACTAAATCAAATGCTGCGGAGAGATCGAGTAGGAGGAGGATGCAGAGTTTTCCTGAGTCTCTGATGGTATCCATCTGGATTTTTAAGTCAAGGAGAGCCGTTTCTGTGCTATGGTTGGGGCGGAAGCCTGATTGCCTCGTGCCAAGGAGGTGGTTTTGTTCAAGGTGAGTTTGGACTTGGTTGCATGCTAATTTATCCAATATTTTGAGGAGAAATGGGACAGTTGTTATTGGCCTGTAATTGGTGGGCACAGTAGGGTCTAGGGTAGGTTTTTTCAGGAGAGGGGTGACCCAGGCTTCTTTGATGCTAGCTGGTACTAGGTTAGTATTGAAGGATGCGTTCACGAAGTTGGTGATAATGGGGGTGAGGGTGTGGGCGCAGGATTTGACTACTGATGCGGGGACAGAATCTCCTTTGCAGTTGGAGGCTTTAAGTTTGGTGATGGTGTCAAACACTACATTTTGGGATACTGGTGTCAAGTGGAATGGGGAGCTGGTGAATTCCTGATGTGGTCGATTTAGATTAAGGAGGGCAGGTTTGTTGGCTAGTGATTGTTTTTTGGATGTGATTTTTATTTGGAGTAGTTCAATTTTGGCTGTTAGTGCGTCTTGAATAGTGGTGCACCATTCCTTGCTGGGGATGATTGGGTTTATGGCTGGGGTAGGGTTTTCCAATTCTTTTAGAATGGCAAATAGTTCCTTGGTATCTGAGGTCGCATTGCTGATCCTATTATTATAGGCATTAGATTTGTAGGTAATAGAAGCTGTTTTATAGGTTTTGTTTATTTCTTGGTAGGCTTTTTCTGCCTCTGCAGTAGGATGCTTTCTGTAGGCATGTTCACACGCGCGTTTGGTTCTTCTGAGGGCGATAAGATCATCATTAAACCAGAAGCTAGATCGCTTGTCTGAGCATTTTGCCTTGGTGGTGAGCGGTGCTATAGCATTAATGGTTGCAGTGAGGCAGTTGTGATATATGTCTGCTAGGAGACAGGGGTTGTCACTAGTGATCGAGGTAGAATCTAGGATTTTTGAAAGAGGAGGCATGAGGTTTTCTGGCGTGAGTTTGCGGGCGTTTCTAGTTTCATAGGTAATCATGGTTTTAGGTCTTTTTGTGTGGGTTCGGAGGGATTGATTGTAAATACAATGTTATGGTGATCGGTCCAAGTAAGAGGGGAGATGGCCTCAATGGTTATGGGGGTATTAAGGGAGAGGATCCAGTCAAGAGTCCTGCCTTTGATATGTGAAGGTGCATTAACTAGTTGGCTGAAGCCCATGTCCTTCAGGGCGGAGTGAAGTGATTCTGCTTTGGCACCTTGGCTGTCATTGAAACCTAGCTTAAGGTCACCCAGGATGATGTATTTTGAGCTAGGTTTTATTAGTGGAGCTAATAGCAATGGAATTTCAGTCTCTGGGTGGTTGTTGGGGCTAGGTGCTCTATAAATTACTATTAAATTAATCGTAGTTTTAGCATTTATGGGAAATGTTACAAGTAATGTTTCATACCCTTCAATACTTTCGATGGGACAAGATCTAAGCTGGAATTTAGTCTTGACTATTATAGCAACACCGCCTCCTTGTGAGTGGGTCCTATCTGTTCTAAATATGGTGTAGTCGGATGGGATTGCCAGAGTTAGTAGTGGACCTGATGCTTGATGGAGCCAGGACTCTGTGACTACTAGTATGTCGAGCTGTGATTCCATAATGAGGTCGTGAACTTCTATAGCATGCGCCCCTAAGGAGCGGGCATTGATAAGCGCTCCTTTAAAGGTGGATAGTAATTTATTGGGGGTGTCCGGGGCTGGTTTGGAAGTGGTGTTGGGTTTCTGGCTAGGAGTATGGTTTTGATGAGGGGGAAGTACTCTGGGCCTAATTTGTTTGGGAGGTGTGTGTTCATATTTGACTGGGTTGGGGTGGTTGAAAGTACGAGATGTTAATAGCATAGCTATGGCGATATGAATAGCATAGCTAAAGCAATGTTAATAGCATAGCTATGGCGATATGAATGCTATAGAGATATGAATAGCATAGCTAAAGCAATGTTAATAGCATAGCTATGGCGATATGAATAGCATAGCTAAAGCAATGTTAATAGCATAGCTATAGAGATATGAATATCATAGCTAAAGCAATGTTAATAGCATAGCTATGGCGATATGAATAGCATAGCTAAAGCAATGTTAATAGCATAGCTATGGCGATATGAATAGCATAGCTAAAGCAATGTTAATAGCATAGCTATAGAGATATGAATAGCATAGCTAAAGCAATGTTAATAGCATAGCTATAGAGATATGAATAGCATAGCTAAAGCAATGTTAATAGCATAGCTATGGCGATATGAATAGCATAGCTAAAGCAATGTTAATAGCATAGCTATAGAGATATGAATAGCATAGCTAAAGCAATGTTAATAGCATAGCTATGGCGATATGAATAGCATAGCTAAAGCAATGTTAATAGCATAGCTATGGCGATATGAATAGCATAGCTAAAGCAATGTTAATAGCATAGCTATGGCGATATGAATAGCATAGCTAAAGCAATGTTAATAGCATAGCTATGGCGATATGAATAGCTGGGATTATGATACCCAGCAAGTCTTAATCAGCTCAGGTGCAAACACAGACACATCTAAGCCATACAGCACATGTGGAAAGTGTGCCTGTTTAGCAACGCACACCTTCTTTTGCAGATACACCACATACACTCTGGCCCTCATTACAAGTCAGGCGTTAAGGGTTTAACGGCGCCGTCGGCGCCGTTAACCCTTAACGCCTGATTCACACTTTAACGCCTGCTTTTTGCAGGCGTTAAAGTCCAAGGCGCTAAGCGACCTTGGTGCTAATTACGGCACCGTAATTTACGGTGCCGTAATTAGCGCCTTCCCCATCCCCATTATGCCCTTTGGGGCAAAAATGGGAATGGGGAAGGGCAAATGGTGAATGGGGAATTACCGCCCCACTCACCTTGGAATGGGGCGGTAATTCCGCCATCCACCATGGCGGAATCCGGCATGGACCATGGTGCTAATAGCACCATGGTCCACCGCCTGAGTTGTAATGAGGGCCTCTGAGTTATAAAACACATCTGTCATGTTGGCCGCCTTCCTCCGCCCTGTTGTTGGCTCCCTGCTCCCTTGTATCTCTTCTTCCCTGACCGTGTCTTTCCCCTGTGCCATGTGTTTGCAACCTGTGGCTCTTCAGATGTTTTGGACTGTGAATCCCATGACCCTCCACCACTGACTATGCTGGCTACGGCTGATGGGTGCTGTAGTCCAAAACATCTGGGTGGCCCAAGGTTGCAGACCCCCTGCCCTATGATTTGTAAAGCACTGATTTGGTTCCGGAAGCTAGGTCTGCACTCAATAAATACCCTAATCCTAATCATGCGTATATTTAACTGATTCCTTGTAGACCTAGCTCGAGGGTTCATCGCAAGGGTGGAACCTGTGCCTGCCAATGTTGGCCTGCAGTCCTCCTTATTCACAAAAGGAACTTGAATGTTAAAGGTAGACTGGTCTGTGAGCTCATGTATATTGCATCTAGACCCCCCGTGCATGGACGCCACAAAGTGATTGGCAGTCATGCAGCAGACATATTGTCATGCATTGGAGCACTGCAGCTATGTGGCGAGAGGGGTCTGTGCCGGCCCCCATTGCAGGTACATGCAGGATATGCACTGGAGGATACAGGCCGTATTAGCGTGCATTTGAGCACTGCTGCTATGTGGCGAGAGGGGTCTGTGCCTGCCCCCATCGCAGTTGTGGGACATTTCCCCTGCGGCAACTGTAGGCTTGCGAATTCACGAGCAAAACAACGCATTTTCAAATTGGTACAAAGAAATGGGACATAAGATTTATGTCCAATTGTAAGACAATTAATGTGATCTACTGTATTGAATGTCCTTGCGGACTTATATATGTAGGCCAAACTACCCGCTCCATTTCCACCAGGATCGGAGAACATTGCTCGAGGATCAGATGTAGAAATCATGCAGCCCCGATGGTAACACACTTTTTGGAATTACAACACCCCCCAGACGATCTCAAATGGTGGGCTATTAATGTGGTTAAAAACAGCATTAATGTACAAAAAACATTGCTATACAAGGAGGCTAGATGGATCTATCGCCTTGAGACCTTGGATGGCACGAAGGGTCTAAATGAGGAGCTACCATCCCGCTATTTGTAGGGTTAGACCCCGTTTTCTGACATGCATTGTACCCATATATAGCTTCAGTTGCATGGCATAGTATTTATCAGCAGCAGTAGTTGCAGTTTCGTATTCAACCTCTAAGTTAACCTGGCGCTAGAGAGCTCTGTGGTACGAATCCTGCACCTTCTCTATTGCCGGATATGGTTCCCATGACAACCGCCAGTCAACTTAGGAAGCAATCACTACGGCTGTGCAGGAGCGTAACCACGTCCGTGCTTTTTCACCCCTTGGTAAGACATTCAGCTGCTTTACTAGCTACTCATTTAACTTCGGGTTTTACATACACAGGGCAAGCGGCACACACAGTACGTAACCACGTACTTTTGTCATTTTGATGGGATCGAGCTGCCCTATAAGCCAAGACACCACTATCTCAAGCTGCTGATATTCCAAGCCTCAGCTCCCAAGGTGCTCCCGGCTTTTTCAAGCTGCAGCCACAGGTTCATCAACAGTAGCTGCAGCGAACGTACATGATGGCACACTGTACTGCATTATAAAGGTAGGCTTTTAGGTTTTATTATGCCACCTTTTCTAATGCGCACACATGTGTGTGAGTTAACTGTTTTGTGATCTCGCGTATTTTAATACCCCTACTGGTATATATATTTTTCTCCTATTTCATACAGAGTTGCATTCATGCACACGTGAGCACAGCGGTACGGTTGGTATTATTAAACCACGCACCAAACATTTAAAACTTCATCTACAGACGGCGAACTGACTCACCAGACATGTTTCTGTAAGTGCGCATTTTGATTGAGACAATATATGCATGAAACACGTTATGATCCCTTTGGGCTGTTCATGTATGGGTGGTGGCTTGGACTACCCTTTTCTGGACTCCACTAGACTTACTATACCACACTGGAACTCATAATTTACCATCCAAAGGGTTCAGTGGTTCACTTATGCCATATTTTCTAGGTTCGTATCTCTTTTTTAATTCACATTTCCCCTTTTTTTACTCACTGCTTATCTCTTTCGGATTTTAATGCATGTAGGATATCTAACCTTCAGTTATATCAAAGTAGACTTTCACTTGATATGTGCTATAGAGGCTATAGTTACTTAATGCCACCTGAGCGGATAGCCTCTCTTTGAACACACATGCATGCCTAAAGAGTCACGGCACTTGCACAATGATGTGCTACATTATTTTTTAGTTAACACACAGTTTTTTGGTTTTTTACTTCAGGGGTCACGGCTATTGCTGGTCCTGAGGAAGGCGGGAAACATCTTAAATCCGCCGAAACGTAGATCATCCGTACTTCCTGATCTAGTCCTGTACGAGTGGAACACTGACCAGGATCTTTCCCGGTGTCACACGTAGAACCCTAGTTTAGTTACCCATAGATTCAATTTCAAATTCATTGGAAAACAATTGGTAAATCTTTCTCAAAAGATATATTTGAGTTGAGACCTTTACGGACTCAACTTTGGAAGTAATTGGGACAATGACTGTTGAAAATTATTTTTGAAATTTTTTAGTTGAGTTGAAACTGACAAGTAGCTGTAATTGAGAATACTACTTAGTCAATACTTAGGATAGTATGTACCTAAGTGTATGCAGATCCGTTTGTGTTTGGGAATACTAATCGGAA
Source organism: Ambystoma mexicanum (assembly GCF_040938575.1). Classification (NCBI taxonomy): domain Eukaryota; kingdom Metazoa; phylum Chordata; class Amphibia; order Caudata; family Ambystomatidae; genus Ambystoma; species Ambystoma mexicanum. The sequence goes on from NC_090928.1 coordinate 1,208,168,947, forward strand.
AAATGTGTTGTTTACTCTTTTGAACATTTGTTCAAAAATATTAGGATATTCTTTCTTTAATTTCTTAGGTCACTATCATTTCTGTGTATGTAAATTATGTACGGGATCCTTCATTTTATTGTCAAAACTGTATATATTTTGCTTCTTGAATTTCTTCTAATGTTTGTATTGTATGTAGTGTTAAATTGTGGTTTGAAGTTTATAAATCTTCTGTATTGTGAATAAATAAGTTATTCTTGAAATCATTCAATTGAATTGAGTGTCTTTGGGCCCTTAGGCCCCAAGGGACCGATATGAGGTCAGAGGGAGATGTGCTAATAAAAAACACAGATCTAGGAGCTCTTTATTTTATAAGGAGTCTAGATTAATAAATCCCACCAGTTGAGAGACATATAGACCCTCGGTGTTATGTCCCTTACATTGTGGATACAACCAATAATTAATATGAATGTCGATTGAGTTGTGAGGCTCATGCCTGTCAGGACAAAACCCCGCTCTTTTTTGTATATGGTCCCATCGCAGGTCCATGCAGGGTATGCACTGAAGGATACAGGCCATATTATCATGCATTGGAGCACTGCTGCTATGTGGTGAGAGGGGTCTGCGCCTGCCCCCATCGCAGGTACATGCAGGGCATGCACTGGAGGATACAGGCCATCTCTTAAATGCCATACATTTGATAGATTTCCACCCCTATTTCAGTGTTTGAGATTCAGGAAAAGAGTAGACACTCATGGTGTACATGAGGGATCATGATTGCCCCACAGCAAAGAAGAGAAGGGTCTGAATAGCCGTCCTTCTGCTGTACCCATTACAATACAGCTGGCATATGGCAGGGCAGGGCAGGCCAGGCAGAGGGAAGCGCATCCTTTTAGAAATAGGATGCAGTTTGGAATTTGCTTTGAAATCCCCCCAGGTATTTTCTGTGTGCACTTTCGACTTCCAAGAGTTTGCTCTTTGGCAAAATAAGGCAATTTCTAGATAAGGACATTGGTTTGTTTGTTTGTTTTATTTGCTTATATAGCGCACATATGTGAGGCAACATTAATGTCCTAGATGTATATAGATGAGAGTTGGCATATTGGAGACAGATATTGCTCATCCATGTTGTTCGCCTGCAGTAATTTGTGTTTCACACAGCAGCCATTTTAGGATCAGGTATTTGGTATTATTCATAATGGTGAAGGATGTTTAGGGTCAGGCAGAGGACATGACCAATGGCCAGCTCCATCATAAACCATAGTTGACCATCGCCAACCGCAGTTGATCATTGCCGACCATCGCCATCCTTTGTCAACCGCTACCAACCACTGCTGACCATCAACAGCCGTAGTCGATGATGGCAGCCATTGTCAATCATCTGCAACCACGGTCAAGCTTCACCAACTCCGTCAGCAACCATGGTGGACCAGAAGCAGCCAACGTTGACCATCCCCAAGCCCATTGTCAACCATGAACAACCATTGTGAACCATTGTCGTAATTTACCAACCAGGGTTGCAAATCAGCAAATATGGTCGGCCATCCCTGGCCATCTCCAAGCAGTCCACCTCCATGGAACTGGGAGGAGGCCAGTGCAGTAGCGCCAACATTCTTGACATTGCATATGCATGCTTCTTCTGCATGCAGAAAGGTACATGGCATCTGCTAATGCCAGAACCCTTCCTGGGAATTCTAATGTGGCAGTGAAGTCACACCAGAAAAGCATTATGATTCCCTTTAACTGGAGCATAATATACAATTAACACTTCAAAGGAACCTTGATATATTAGCAGGTTGGCTCATGTGCAAAATTAACTTTCAGATTTATTTTATTAATCACTGTGTTTTGTTATGACTCTTGCGTTTTAATACAATAAAAGTTTGCGTGGTAAGATTTGATTAAAAAAATTAATTGGAAGTATCATTTCAAGATTTTCATTTATTCAATCCGGGCGAGCTAATCTGGTGCAATGAAAGATAGACTTAAATGAGTTCAAGGTAACTTTGCCACTGATAACATGGCGCTGGCAGTAAAGGCTGCTATAACACTCCTGTATATGGGCACAGTCTTGCAGGCAGAAGAGTGCCCACCTGTGGCTAGCTTACTCTTATCCTTAACCTTCCTTCCCCATCATTTAAACCCTGGCAGATACAGTGCAGACGAGAATGCCAACACTGGCCCTTTCTGCTGGTGGCATTTGAGTACTGGCAAATTGACCAGCAAAACACTCATGTTAAATAATTGCAATTCCTCGGGCGGACAGCTGCAGTAAAGATGAACCTGCTACCCAGATTACTCTATTACTGTGCAGCCCTCCCGGTCCATGTCCCAGAAAACGAGCTACTCTCCCGACAGTGAAATATACAAAAATGTATCTGGGGCGGGAAGAAACCTAGAATTGCTAAGAAAATCATGTTCCACAGGAGGGCTCTTGGGGGTTTTGGAGTCCCAGATTTATCAAGGTACTCCCTAGCAGCACAATTATCCTATTCTATGCATACACCTGGGTCCAATCAGAAGATCATCCAAAGCTGGCGACAGATAGAGGAAGCTTGGTGCCCGGTCCCTCTGCCCAATCTCCCGCACCTTCCGACCCTAAAATCCCAGGCAAATCAGGGACCCCTCAAAGCAACAATAAACATGACCCAAGAATGGAAAATCGCAGCTCGGAAATGGGGTTGTAAGGGCACACTAGGCGCACTCACATCATTCTGGAATAACCCAGAATTCACACCTGTTATCCACCCACATGGTTTCTTGGCATGGAAAGAGGGTGGTCTGCAAAATCTGGGGGATTTCCTAGAGGGAGGTTCCCCTATCAATTTTCTAAAATGCAAAGAAAAATTTAAGGTGACTAAAGCAGAAAGGTTCCATTACTCGCAGCGGAGGCACTGGGCCTCGCACAGAACAGTCAGGGAAAAGGGCTCCAGAGATCTGACAACCTTAGGGATCAACCTTTGGTCACCAATGACTAAGGGAAAAATCTGCACACTCTACCGCCTACTGGACCAAACAGACCCCATGAAAAAAGAGAAATATATGCTCGACTAGGAGAAGGATCTGGATCGTGAATTAGATATTGAAGAATGGGGGAAAGTCTGTTCCAGGCTTCTCAAAAGCACTCAGTGCCTCTCAAACAGGGAAGTGGGCTATAAACTCTGTTATAGGTATTATGTCACCCCAGATCAACTAAACAAATCTAATCCGGACATCCCCCCAAACTGTTGGAGAGGGTGTGCAGAGAAAGGCACCCTGTTTCACATGGTATGGACCTGCCCAAAAGCAGAGGGGTATTAGAGTGAGCTGGTGGACCACATCAAAACAATTACCGTTCTAACACTCCCATGGGATCCTGGAATAATAATCCTGGGGGAAACCAGGGGAGGAGAATTACCGTTGTCAGGGAAAATGGTGCGCCTATGCACAGACCTCCTCCTGGCAGCAAAGATTGCAATGGCCCAGCTATGGATGAATGCAGAGGCTACCTCTACACCACTCTGGTGGTCTAAATGCTGGAAAATCGTAGTGGCGGAAAAGATTACAGCGATTCGCTCGGGGAATCTGAACACATTCCTAAACACGTGGGCACCCCTTATGGACTACTCAGAAAGATACCCAGCTCTCACCAAAAGGCCCCCGCTAACACGCTGGCTTCAAAGCGATCCGAACTATAACACTGATGGAGGAGGTGAGATGTAACCAAAAACTATACAGAGACACGGCTAAGCAGTCCTCCTCACCCCCTAACGTTGCCTATCCTGCAGTGGACCGTGACACGGGTTGATGACTCAGTTTAATAACTAATTGCTTAACTAAATGCCATGATGATGTCAGTGAACACTTATGCCTTTGTTGAAATGCTTAATAAAATGTATTGTTGAAAAAACAAAAAAAACAAAAACTGCAATTCCTTTCTTTTCTCAGTTTGCGATCTCATCTGTGCATCTATATGAAGCTATGTGATCACTGCACTGCCCGTAATTGCTAGCAGTGACTGCAGGGGCGCACAAATGAGGCTGACATAATGGTACATTTCCCATCTATACAATTGGACATCCTATGAGTACCTAAAGAACACAGATCAGCGACTCTGAAATCCCTCCATTTGTTGCCAGTTGGGTTCGGGGTCATGGGCATGATTTGGTATACCATAAACATTGCACCTAATGCTTAAATTGGATACAAAATCGAAGGGAGGTTTTGGAAAGGAGTGTGGTTAAATTGTGCTGGCCGTGGCCTGATGTAGGTGTAGGTGACATAGGCAATGGCCACCTGCCCCAAACAAACAATACATAATGAGCAGGGAGGGTGCACCCAAAATCTGTAAATGCCCAGTTAGCACGCAGCACTGTGCTGTGTTGCAGGGGTAGCTCTAATGTTCCTGCACTCAGCACATGTCAGAAACCGAGAAGCTCTCTCTGCTGCCTGGTTGCTATCTGCGTGTATCGCGTGCCATCTGCAGGCCTGTGGAGCAGCTGAGGAGGCAGAAGGAAAAGGTAAGGAAAAGATTGTTTGTGTGTAGGCATGTGTGCAAGGATTGTAATGCATGCGAGATGGAGTGTAATTGTGTGTTTGTATGTCTGCATGGATGTATGCATGTGACGGGGTGTCATAAGTGCAAGTATATGAATGAATGCACTGTGAATGTTGTACACACGTGCAAGTGTGCATATGAATGCATTGTGAATATTCTGTGTGTGAGAATGATAGAACGCTGTATGGATGCATGACTGGTGGGTCAATGTGTATGTATGTGTGCATATCTGTGTGTGTGTTTCTATGTGTGGGTGTGTGCGCATGTATCTCTGCCTTGTGTGTATATGTCTGTGTATCTGTGTGTGCTTCTGTGTGGCCTGTCTGTCTGTATGTGAGTGTCTGTTGTCTGTGTGCGAGTGTCTTTCTGTCTGTGTGGGAGTGTGTACATGTGTATCTGTGTGTGCATTTATCAGTGTCTGTCTGCATGACTGTCTATGTGTGTGTATTTGAGTGTGTGCTTCAGTGTGATTGAGTGTATGTTTGAGTGCGTGTGTGTGTGTGTGTGCGTGCATGCGTGGTTCTGTCTTATGGTCGGCCTGTCTGTCTGTGTGTGAGTGTCTGTCTGAGTGTCTGTGTGTAAGTGCCTGTGCCTGTATATGGGTGACAGATGCCTGGGGAGGGGCACTGGACCATAAAAATGTTTTAATAGGGGCATGGCATGTTTTACTGACGTTTTTGGCAACTTGAGTATTATTATGTGAAGGAGCAACCCTGCACTCTGGGGCTGTGCCTGTATCCCTACAGCTCCTACAGCACTTGACACCTGATGTCTGCACTTACCCTTGCACCTGCCACCAGCTGGCTGCACTTCTTATTTATTGTTTTGTTTTTATTTATTTACTGTTCATCCTATGTACTGCACTTCCCCGCCCCTTTCCCCATTGCATTTTCCCCTTCCCTCCCCTCACCCCCTGCACTTGCGCAATCTCAATGTCATCTGGCCTAGTAACATTGTTGTCTCTGTCTTTCCTCTGTTCCTCTCCCTTGCCTCGTCGCGCATTGAAACACTTGTATATAGGCGCTTTATAAATGCCACATCATATATCATATCATATCAAGGGGGGGTTGTGGTGCATGGGGTCGAAGGTGCTTTGTGCACACCACAAGGTAATGTTTTCTTACTGTGGCATGACAGTTTCTACTGGCATTAAGACAAAGCCAACTGAAGTATTTCCCTACATTGGGTTCTGGCATATATTGGCAGAACCAGCTTGAACATGTTTTGTCATAGTATCATTACTTACATTATGAGCAAACCAAACATGGTTTTGTTCTTATGCGGGAATACTGGCATATATATAGGTGCACCAGAATGGACATGTGTGGGCACAATCAGCATGAACATGTTTTCACACTTGCAGAGCACTGTCATATAGCAAAGGCATTATGAACATGTTTTGGAAAATCCATCTGTGCATTGTTGGTGGCCTGGCATTTAAAGGATCTTTTTCATATCCCAGCCTTCAAAACCAATTGCGTGGCTTTTTACATAATTTATCACAAAAAGTGTACTGTGGAAAGCACCAAATTTGCCCACTCACTATTTCAAAATGTTCTTGGGGGAAGACCCCCGCTGAGCCCTGATTGATTGGTTTGTTCTCCCTCACTATTCTTGGTCGCTCCCGCACATTCGTCTGGGGGCAGAACAAGTCTCCTTCCTTCTGCGAGCCCCCCTTAGGGTGGGCCCTACTACATTAGCTGCAGGCCCCAATTGTTATGCAATTCTGGATACTCCCCTGATAGGTACGTTAGGACGCACAGCATGGTCTCAGGTGGTCTTGTTTGCATCCAGTATGCATACTGCAAATAATACTCCCTGTGGTTCAATTTCCAAGTAAACCTCTGTCTGTAAATAAATCCTTTACTGCTCCCTTGCTGTCTGCTTGTCCTGTGATAATCTGTAGCTGGAAGCCTTCTACAAGGAAAGACTAACAGTGTGCACATATTCCCTAGGGAGGCAGCAGTCTTCTCAAACTAAAGTCCACGTGAATTTAATAGTGCTTTTGCTGGCCAAAGACAGACTGCAGGGTGTTAAATTATCCCTGATAGTTTCAGGTGGTCTTGCAATCACCCAGGAGAGCATCCGTGAGAAAGTGGAGGAAGACAAATAGCACCAATTTAGACTGATTGGCACTTTGCATAAAATCAAAGAGCATTTTGGGAACATAAGAATGAACACAAATGTTTATATATGGAATAACTGTGACAATGATTCAAGCATTCAACCCTTCTGAGCACATAATGCAGGTTGGCCTTTCTGCTTATTTCCTTTATGATAACACCCTACCAGTAAAGTGATGGCAAACTACAAGTCATATATAAATGTGTGAGTCAAATGCTGGCTGTTCAACTTAAGCAGTCAGACAGCTTTCCTGCACACATATCTGTCATGGCATCCCAAGCAGGCACTCAGCGGCCCGATTCGCATGAGATGCTACTCCTGAGGGAGCACCGCACAAAGAGTTTTCTGCTGGTTAGGCCCGGCCCATGTAAAGCCTTGCTTACCCCAGCAATACCCCTGCCAAAAATATAATCTTAGGCCACCATTGTCCATAGCCATTTTGGACTGGCCAACACCCTCCAGGTGCTAGGTACACCAGTCAGGAACGCTATAAAAACAGCATTAAGGGACCAGCAGAACTAACTCACATACCACCTCATCTACCAAGAGGCTGAAAATAACCCTGATTGGCTTGTCCGAACGTTCCCGGCCACCAGGATTGGCTTCAGGACAGAGCCTTCACCAAGCAGCTGAGACTCTCCCAGACTGGTATCCATTTTGACATTTCACCATTGGGGGTCAGAGGGGTTCCGATGCTAAAATAGAGGACAGCACCCAAGAAAAAAGAACAGACCTGAAGCTCCCAGGTCAGGAGTGGCCAACATCGACTTACTCGGTCACACATATACCAGAACGGGTTCAGCATTGGTGGGAGCTGAATGGCATGTGTGCATAACCTCTCCACACTCTACATCCCCAGACATGCAGCACCGCAATCCTTGCTGATCATTGTCCCCAAGAGCGATGCCTGGTTCACTGAGTCGCTCTGGACTTGTTCCAGTCCCCAAGCATACTGCAAGTATTGTGAAACCCCAAAAATACGAAAAGGGATAACATAGAAGGAGTCATTTGTTCAGAAGGTCAATCTGTACGTTCATGGGAGGTTGGAGCCAGGATATTTAGTGTGTGCTAAAACCTAGGGTCTGAGATAGTTACAAGATGGTAAAACACACACACATACATTAAAAATATGCCTTGCCCTATTCATTTCTACAGCAAATGTTGCTGTTTTATCTTTAGGCAATGTGATTTGTTGGGTTCTGTGTGGATTTTCGACTCATATAAATCGTGTTTTATTTTCAGTAAAAGTTAAGTTTACAACAAGTGCACTTTTGGAAACAAAGGGTACTCGGGTTGTCAGCTTTAATGTCAATAGTTTAGAACCTCATTTTACTTAGATTTCAGTACCAACAAATCATCGCTTTGTAGCTGTGACACTATAAAACATTGATAGAGTCTGTTATATTTCATTAAGAAGTCTAAATGGTCTCTCATCACAGCCTTGAAAATCTGTCATCGTTAAGGAATGGGAGAGACTCATGTAGGATCTAAAAGGAACATTTGTTTTCAGCTCATGTAGGATCTGATACTCGGTAATATGCTTTGATTAGGAGACTGGGAAGGAGCAGAGAGAGTTTGTGGTCACTTGAAATATCAGCTCATGTCTTGGAATTTTGGGATTTAGCACATATAACATTTTATGGTCTCTAGTCTCAAAAGACTCTGGGAAGCATGAATTGAAGGTCTCTCTTCCTAATTTCTCTTAGTGCATTTAAATGGGACAAGCTAATAAAGCTGATCAAAGTCCTTCTTAGCAAGAGACAAAGAAGACCCTGTTAAGGATTCAGGGAATTGCATTGTCTTGAAACCATTTATCCAAGATCTCTGACACAATTGGCTCAATCCAAGTAGGAATTGGTGAGTCAGAAGGTACACTTGATCTAACGCCCGCTTCCACGACAATCACACCCCAACATTCTGAGACTAGACAGGCTGTTTTAAAGCTAATGTTCTATTTCATTTAAAACAATAATGATAATAATAATAATAATAACAAATGAAATGTCTCATCAGAAATGTAGGATATATATTTCACTTATTTTTTTCATTAACACCATCGCCAAATCTTGGCAACAGAGAAAAACATTGAACTTAGATATAACTTAGATATACATTTCTTATTGTTGGAGTGAGTCCACTCTAGATGTGAGGCATTGTTGCTTTCTAATTTGGCCATGTACATAAATATGTAGGGTGTGGTATGTTTGACTACTTTGTCTATAGGCTTGGATTTAGCAAAGAAGCTTTTAGTTTTAGAGACCACAAGATCCTGATTCATTTAATGGGTCACGCAAGCATGAGTGTATAAATATGAGATAGCAAAGAAATCAACAATTCCTTATAATTGGCATTAGTAGTCCACTTAATATGGAATACTATTTATTCTTTACAATGATATTTAGGAAAATGACATTATTTATTTAAATTGACCTCATTAACTTGGGAATAAAGGGGATAAAGTAACCTCCTTCCTATTCCACTTTACGGGGTCTTAAACTCCATTCAAGATTTCACTTTTTAATGTAAACTATGGTTTTCACAGGTCAAGAAGTCTATCAGTTGATTTAAATCACCCATCCAGATATAAAGTGCCCCTCTGAAAACTCAGGAAATAATTTATTTGGCTACCATCAGAGAATCTTTTTCAGGAAATTTTGCATTACGCATGCATGTCTTTATGGGAAAAGTCTGGTGTACCTGACAAAAAAGCTCACTTGGCTTCCTGTTAGACGAAAATTACGGTCGAACAATACAGGATTGCTGGAGGTACCCTCAGTGAATCGGATACAGGTGCGGGATGGATGCTTCTCTGTGGTGGCCCCTCGGTTCTGGAATTCCCTGTCACCAGATCTGAGAAGGTGCTGTAGTCTACTAGCATTCAAGCGCAGTTTAAAAACACATATTTTTGAGTAAACTTTACATGGTGTGCTGCTCTTTGGCCCGTGCTGATCTTCTCTACCCTGGCTTTTTTTTTGTGTTGTTGTGTTATGTTTTCACGCCTTTACGCCAACAGGCTTTGTTTTGGCACGTTATAAATAAATGAATACTGTACTAATTTTTGGTTTGTCTTTTAAAAGTACAGTACAAGTAGAAACATCATAAGCTCCAGTCAGCTCAATCACGCAATCTCTGCTCTCAGTCCTATCCTTGCTTTTAAAATCCCTCTCAGGAAAGCTGATTCTGTCTTAGGAAACTTTTTCTGCAAAAGCCCTTCATAAGTGTCATGATCACGGGTCCTGGGCCCATAACAACCTTAGCAACACCACAGGCAGGGAGAGGCTGGATCTCACTGGTGTGACAATTGTGTTTACACCACCCACTCCAAGGCACTACAGCACCTTCCAAGATTGCCACCACATTGTGGCTCAACCAGTATCGCAACATGGCCGCCGTTTGAGCCATAGACCATGGATTCAGAGCACTACTCTACACTACAAGGGCAGTGGACCCAGGGATATTTAAGCCATGCACTGGGCCCATGCCCTTGCTTCCCATTAATTCTGTCAGCCAGACTGCAGAACACTTACCATGCTCCACCGTGCCTGCCCCATGATTCGCCTGCTAATACTCGCCACTGGCAGGGCACAGAGATCCTTGCAGGCACCGCTCAGGAATGCTCAGCTGGGAGTGTGCTGCTGTGTGCAATTACCTTGGATTCAGCTCTGCTGCCTCCTGTGGACTGATCCCGCTCTGCTCCTGTGCCTGTGAAGAAAGACAAGAAGACAAGGCAACCCGCTAATATCGCAGACCTCAGACAAGCAGGAGACATTGAAAGCAGAAAATATAAATGCACAAGAGACAGTAAAGCCACAAGAATAAAACGCACAAGAGAGCAAAGAATAAACGCACAAGAGGCATTGAAGCAGCAAGAATAAAGCACACTAGATATCAAGAAGAAACCTACAAGAGACGTTCAAGCAGCAATAATAAAGCACACTAGATATCAAGAAGAAACCTACAAGAGGCATTGAAGCAGCAATAATAAAGCACACTAGATATCAAGAAGAAACCTACAAGAGGCATTGAAGCAGCAATAATAAAGCACACTAGATATCAAGAAGAAACCTACAAGAGGCATTGAAGCAGCAATAATAAAGCACACTAGATATCAAGAAGAAACCTACAAGAGGCATTGAAGCAGCAATAATAAAGCACACTAGATATCAAGAAGAAACCTACAAGAGGCATTGAAGCAGCAATAATAAAGCACACTAGATATCAAGAAGAAACCTACAAGAGGCATTGAAGCAGCAATAATAAAGCACACTAGATATCAAGAAGAAACCTACAAGAGGCATTGAAGCAGCAATAATAAAGCACACTAGATATCAAGAAGAAACGCACAAGAGGCGTTGAAGCAGCAATAATAAAGCACACTAGATATCAAGAAGAAACCTACAAGAGGCATTGAAGCAGCAATAATAAAGCACACTAGATATCAAGAAGAAACCTACAAGAGGCGTTGAAGCAGCAATAATAAAGCACACTAGATATCAAGAAGAAACCTACAAGAGGCGTTGAAGCAGCAATAATAAAGCACACTAGATATCAAGAAGAAACCTACAAGAGGCGTTGAAGCAGCAATAATAAAGCACACTAGATATCAAGAAGAAACCTACAAGAGGCGTTGAAGCAGCAATAATAAAGCACACTAGATATCAAGAAGAAACCTACAAGAGGCGTTGAAGCAGCAATAATAAAGCACACTAGATATCAAGAAGAAACCTACAAGAGGCGTTGAAGCAGCAATAATAAAGCACACTAGATATCAAGAAGAAACCTACAAGAGGCATTGAAGCAGCAATAATAAAGCACACTAGATATCAAGAAGAAACCTACAAGAGGCATTGAAGCAGCAATAATAAAGCACACTAGATATCAAGAAGAAACCTACAAGAGGCATTGAAGCAGCAATAATAAAGCACACTAGATATCAAGAAGAAACCTACAAGAGGCATTGAAGCAGCAATAATAAAGCACACTAGATATCAAGAAGAAACCTACAAGAGGCGTTGAAGCAGCAATAATAAAGCACACTAGATATCAAGAAGAAACCTACAAGAGGCGTTGAAGCAGCAATAATAAAGCACACTAGATATCAAGGAGAAACCTACAAGAGGCATTGAAGCAGCAATAATAAAGCACACTAGATATCAAGAAGAAACCTACAAGAGGCATTGAAGCAGCAATAATAAAGCACACTAGATATCAAGAAGAAACCTACAAGAGGCGTTGAAGCAGCAATAATAAAGCACACTAGATATCAAGAAGAAACCTACAAGAGGCGTTGAAGCAGCAATAATAAAGCACACTAGATATCAAGAAGAAACCTACAAGAGGCGTTGAAGCAGCAATAATAAAGCACACTAGATATCAAGAAGAAACCTACAAGAGGCGTTGAAGCAGCAATAATAAAGCACACTAGATATCAAGAAGAAACCTACAAGAGGCGTTGAAGCAGCAATAATAAAGCACACTAGATATCAAGAAGAAACCTACAAGAGGCGTTGAAGCAGCAATAATAAAGCACACTAGATATCAAGAAGAAACCTACAAGAGGCATTGAAGCAGCAATAATAAAGCACACTAGATATCAAGAAGAAACCTACAAGAGGCATTGAAGCAGCAATAATAAAGCACACTAGATATCAAGAAGAAACCTACAAGAGGCATTGAAGCAGCAATAATAAAGCACACTAGATATCAAGAAGAAACCTACAAGAGGCATTGAAGCAGCAATAATAAAGCACACTAGATATCAAGAAGAAACCTACAAGAGGCATTGAAGCAGCAATAATAAAGCACACTAGATATCAAGAAGAAACCTACAAGAGGCGTTGAAGCAGCAATAATAAAGCACACTAGATATCAAGGAGAAACCTACAAGAGGCATTGAAGCAGCAATAATAAAGCACACTAGATATCAAGAAGAAACCTACAAGAGGCATTGAAGCAGCAATAATAAAGCACACTAGATATCAAGAAGAAACCTACAAGAGGCGTTGAAGCAGCAATAATAAAGCACACTAGATATCAAGAAGAAACCTACAAGAGGCGTTGAAGCAGCAATAATAAAGCACACTAGATATCAAGAAGAAACCTACAAGAGGCGTTGAAGCAGCAATAATAAAGCACACTAGATATCAAGAAGAAACCTACAAGAGGCGTTGAAGCAGCAATAATAAAGCACACTAGATATCAAGAAGAAACCTACAAGAGGCGTTGAAGCAGCAATAATAAAGCACACTAGATATCAAGAAGAAACCTACAAGAGGCGTTGAAGCAGCAATAATAAAGCACACTAGATATCAAGAAGAAACCTACAAGAGGCGTTGAAGCAGCAATAATAAAGCACACTAGATATCAAGAAGAAACCTACAAGAGGCGTTGAAGCAGCAATAATAAAGCACACTAGATATCAAGAAGAAACCTACAAGAGGCGTTGAAGCAGCAATAATAAAGCACACTAGATATCAAGAAGAAACCTACAAGAGGCGTTGAAGCAGCAATAATAAAGCACACTAGATATCAAGAAGAAACCTACAAGAGGCATTGAAGCAGCAATAATAAAGCACACTAGATATCAAGAAGAAACCTACAAGAGGCGTTGAAGCAGCAATAATAAAGCACACTAGATATCAAGAAGAAACCTACAAGAGACGTTCAAGCAGCAATAATAAAGCACACTAGATATCAAGAAGAAACCTACAAGAGGCATTGAAGCAGCAATAATAAAGCACACTAGATATCAAGAAGAAACCTACAAGAGGCATTGAAGCAGCAATAATAAAGCACACTAGATATCAAGAAGAAACCTACAAGAGGCATTGAAGCAGCAATAATAAAGCACACTAGATATCAAGAAGAAACCTACAAGAGGCGTTGAAGCAGCAATAATAAAGCACACTAGATATCAAGAAGAAACCTACAAGAGGCGTTGAAGCAGCAATAATAAAGCACACTAGATATCAAGGAGAAACCTACAAGAGGCATTGAAGCAGCAATAATAAAGCACACTAGATATCAAGAAGAAACCTACAAGAGGCATTGAAGCAGCAATAATAAAGCACACTAGATATCAAGAAGAAACCTACAAGAGGCGTTGAAGCAGCAATAATAAAGCACACTAGATATCAAGAAGAAACCTACAAGAGACGTTCAAGCAGCAAGAACAAATACACAAGAAACATTAATGGACAAAAACACAACAGATGAAAGTAGGAAAGGACACCTACCCAGCAATAGAACAAAACAAGAAGCGAGCACAAGACATAAAGAGTGCACAGAGACAAACCAAGAGAAGGCGCTACTGCAAGCCATAGCAGGCCTGGGCAAGCAAACCTGTGAAGTAACTGGCAATGAACACAAGCTGCAATAAGCCACAGCACCATATAGAAAAGCGAGCCCAGGCTCCCCATTAGGTAATCGCCTGGGAGTGGGCAGGACAGAGTCCTAATCACCAGAGTAATGGCCACTTATTTTGTTCCTAGGGAATTGGAGTTCAAACAACCAGGTGCATTCACGTATATCCCATAATCCCTCCCCCTACTACCTTTAAACACAGCAGTGTGCCATTGCAGAGCGGCCCGCGTGATTTTAGTAGCGCTTCCTTCATGTTCCACTAACTTGAAAGTTATTAAAACATATACATGTATTACTTATTTGCACATATTAATACTGATCATGTTTGTAAGTGTATGATGTGGACTGCATTGCTGAATTCATATATGATTTTGGATTAAAAATCTAACAAAGCATTCGAAATGTATGGCCGCTAATATGATTTCATGTTCGTGCTTTCCAAATGAATGCCTTTTACTTCCATTGTTGTCTCCAAAAGCTGTTCATTGCATATTTATGGGAGTTCATCATTAACGGAAATATGCTCACTAGGGCCTCTGAGACCCCAGGCCATGAAACAGACACACAATAGATAAAAGCTGATTGCTGTGCCTCGGGTCAAAGGGGTTAGGGTTGTATAGAGAGTTTTATTTTTTAAGCATTGTTTTAGTAAAAGAGCAGACGCCAGGACCTTTGGTCTGGTGTGACCCATAAACTTTGAAGCTCTCCAAAATGGGGATTGTTTTTCAATATAAGGGACTTTGTTTCATTTATTTTAAAGATTTAACATATGCTCTGATTACCCACAGCAGAGCTAGTGTGTCTGTTCAGCAAAGATACAAACACAGCACTGATTAATGCTGTGTTTGTATCTTCTGTCATGAGAACTGAGCTTGAATAAACACCTGACAGGGTTCCAAGATTCCACCTGCATTTAAAGTGACAAATATGCAAGTACAAAACAATAGTTATGTTGTACTTTTCTCTTCACCAGAACTTAATAATGTATTTCTTATCAACAATGTAGCTCAATATGAATCATCTATATACTGCACTTAGTTGTCATTTCTTGCACCTATTAGAATACACTTTATGCATCACTTGTATAAGAGTACTACGAAAAAGGAACACTGTTTTGCATTGACATTTTTTATAGGGATGAAAAACCATGTACAATGCACCATATCTAGTGAATACCTTATAGTCATAAAAATAAACTTGACAGAGGGAAGCAATCTAGTCTGTGAATGAAACCTTCACCTAGGCCATGCAGGAAAGAAGCAAGAATGAAACTAGAGACCGCCTGAGCAAGGTCGTCTTGGTATGCCTCTGCTTCCAATTCTGCTTGAGACTCATGGCCTGTGTTGAAAGCTCCTCAATAACCCTCAAACAAATGAACAAGAGCACACCATTAGTACTGAATGTGCTTCCACACAGGGTGCTGTTAGATGCTGCCTTGCAAGCACACACTGTGATATCACACAAGAGACAAATGAGCCTGTTAAGAAAAACCAAGACCAACATTGGTTTTGCAATTCAGTAGGGTGAATGCATCCCAGGCACTGGTGCCAAAAATATAATTAAATGGAAGCAGGGAGACCTGGTGAAACCCTTCTACCCCACGCTTAAAAGACTCTCAAGCCCAGCCAAAGTCATGAGGACGTCTGTCAGTTGGCCCCAAGCAGTAGATTCTCACTGAATCCCACACACGGTAGAATGGGAGTCATTAAAAGGCAACACAGGATTATTGGGAGAACTGCATACTAAGAGAGAATCATGGGAAAACATGTCTTCATGCAAGACAGGCATGCAGGACTGTTGCGTAGTTAGTCTATAAGGCAAGCCTTAATTCAAATAGTTTAACATTTTCTTTAGATGGTCAGGTAATGAGATGTGTATCACCCCAACATCCAGAGCCTTGCCTCTGCCCCCAGGGGAGTGTCCATGACCTGCCCAGCAGAGGCTGTGGTAGGTATAGGGGTACCTGTCAATGTGCAACAGTAGAGAGAGCAGGCAACAACCCCTGCTGTAGGCGGCTGCTCTCCTCAATAGCCACACACAAGAGGTTTACCAATGTCACATATATGTGTATTGATAGTCCACTGCTCACACCATCCATTAATCCTTAGTGTGTATTTAACGACATGTACTGTGTATAACACATCAATACACAGTAGTTCAAATAGATGCCCCAAAATAAATATTCATGTTCAAAGTCATCTGATTACACTCAGTAAAGAATAAACCTTTTAGTAATAAAAAAATTGCGTTCAAAAGAAACATTACCATTATTATCATCAGTATACTCAACACCCACTATCGATCTATATATATATAATTTGGCATTTATATAGCGCTACGGTGTGTGGTGCTCATTTATCGACCACGGAAGGATGAAAGGCTGAGTTTGGCCCTGCCGGGAGTCGAACCTGCGTTAGCAGGCTCTGCACTGATGCCAAAGCAAGCGCTCTACTTGCGGTGCCACTTGACCGGCATGGCTATCCATCAATCAATCTATCTATCTATCTATCTATCTATCTATCTATCTATCTATCTATCTATCTATCTACCTATCTATCTATCTTTCTATCTATCTCATTCTCTGTCTGCCTCCTCAATCTGTCTACCTGTCTACCTGCCATGCTCTATCTATCTATCTATCTATCTATCTATCTATCTATCTATCTATCTATCTGTCTACCTGCCATGATCTATCTATCTATCTATCTATCTATCTATCTATCTATCTATCTATCTATCTATCTATCTATATCTTTCTCTGTCTGTCTCCTCTATCTGTCTACCTGTCTACCTGCCATGCTCTATCTATCTATCTATCTATCTATCTATCTATCTATCTATCTATCTATCGATCTATATCATTCTCTGTCTGTCTCCTCCATCTGTCTACCTGCCATGATCTATCTATCTATCTATCTATCTATCTATCTATCTATCTATCTATCTATCTATCTATCTATCTATTTCTCTGTCTGTCTCCTCTATCTGTCTACCTGTCTACCTGCCATGCTCCTATCTATCTATCTATCTATCTATCTATCTATCTATCTATCTATCTATCTATCTATCTATCTATATCTTTCTCTGTCTGTCTCCTCTAGCTGTCTACCTGTCTACCTGCCATGCTCTATCTATCTATCTATCTATCTATCTATCTATCTATCTATCTATCTATCTATCGATCTATATCATTCTCTGTCTGTCTCCTCGCCATGATCTCTATCTATCTATCTATCTATCTATCTATCTATCTATCTATATCATTCTCTGTCTGTCTCCTCCATCTGTCTACCTGCCATGATCTATCTATCTATCTATCTATCTATCTATCTATCTATCTATCTATCTATCTATCTATCTATCTATCTATCTATCTATCTATCTATTTCTCTGTCTGTCTCCTCTATCTGTCTACCTGTCTACCTGCCATGCTCCTATCTATCTATCTATCTATCTATCTATCTATCTATCTATCTATCTATCTATCTATCTATCTCTTTCTCTGTCTGTCTCCTCTAGCTGTCTACCTGTCTACCTGCCATGCTCTATCTATCTATCTATCTATCTATCTATCTTGTCTTGCGCCGCACACCCAAAGGCCTTAGGGCGCTCACATGACAGACAACAGAAACAAAAACAAGGGGAGCAGAAGGGAGTCAGTAAAGTAAAGCAAAGTAGAGCATACGGATTATGGGATTAGATTAGTCAATCCCCCTGTCAAACAACAGTGTTTTTAGTTGTTTCTTAAACCGAATCATTGATTCACACTCCAAAGGAAGTGCGTTCCAGATGGTGGGTGCCAAGGTATTAAAGCCTGCACCGCCAAACTTTTTTAAGGTGACACAAGGTTGGAACAGTGTCATATTGTTGTTAGAGCGGAGAATACGCCTAACAGGGGTTTTATGGAATCTTGACGAGAGGTATACAGGTGCTTGGCCAGAAAGACATTTAAATACTGGCACAGAGCTGTTAAATTGTATCCGCTGCTGGACGGGAAGCCAATGGAGCTTCCTACGTGAATCTGAAATCTTGGAATTACGACTAAATCCGCATACTGCATGGACAGCTGCATTTTGGGACAACTGTAACTTTGTAATGTTGGATTTTGAAGTGCCTACCAGGAGGCTGTTACATTAATCCAATTTAGAATTAACGATGGCTGCGGCAACCAAGTCTCGATTATCCTCAGACAAGTATGGACGGATCTGCCATAAGGGACTAACAAGGTAAGCACAGGAAGATATTAAGATAGGAGACATGCTTCTCAAAGGTAAAATGAGATTCAAAGTAGACTCCTAAATTTCTAACTGTCTTAGACACTTCATTGGCAGTGCCATTTGCTTCAAAGCAATTGTACAGAGTATAAAGGTTTCTCAATTTATGCTGGGTGCCAATGATGAGCAACTCTGTTTTGAAGTCATTCAAGGCCAAAGAGTTTAAGGCCATCCATATTTGAATGGCCCTGAAAAATGAATTCACTCTAATTACATCTGCAGCATAGACCCCAGATAGTTTAAACACAACCTGGGTATCATCTGCATAGTTTGCAAAATAGACTGCAAGGGAGGCAAGAATATCGCACAAGGATTTAGAGTAAATGTTAAACAATAGTGGTGACAGGCATGATCCCTGTGAGACGCCACATGTTAGTAGTGTTCTTGAAGACTGGGTATTTCCCTTGACTACGTTAGCTGTCCTCAGCCCAAGGATATATCTAAACCAGCGTGCATTTACCTATCTCGATCAGTCGTTTTTCTTGGAGAGCATGAACAACTAAATCGAAGGCTGAAGAAAGACCCAATAGGAGAAGTAAAGCAGCATTGCCTTCCTCAATGATTTCCATTATGTTTGATTTTAAGTCTAAAAGAGCAGTCTCTGCCCCATGGTTCATGCAAAAACCAGATTGTTCATTCGCTAGAACTCGAAAATGCAATACATCATTAATGAAAAAGCTGCACCATTGTCATGTGCCTCTATCTCAGATCAAGACTAAGACTGATCAACCCTCTCCATGAAATCGAAGTCACCTTAAAAATCAACTACCTGCCCCACCAGGTTGTGATAAGCAACCTCACAAATCATGCTAGTCAATCTAGCACCTGCCTCACCAAATCATAATAGGTAATATAAAGGCATGTGCCTCAAACAATCCCTCATTACCTTTTTCAATGTGATATTGAATGCAGAGGAAAAAAGGCCTCCTCATACTCACTAACTGTAGAAGGTAGGGAGTTGAAGAGATTTTTCAAAAAAGATAACAGGCGCCCTTCTCCAGAAAGAACATGGCATGATAACCTGTTCTGTAGTTTTTTCCCAATTTGAGAGTTTGCAGCCAATAAAATGGATAATTGGAAAAAATACAAAAAGATACCTATTGCTGCCCTAGGATGCTTTTCATCAAACATTAATTTCCTAATGAGGTGTACTAGCGTGGACTGATAATGTAACACTAGAGAAACGCATTACTAATGCAGCTCAATTAACATAAAGGGCATTGTTGGATTCTCTAGAAAACACGCCAACCATGTTTACAGAATACCTTTCAGCTGTTTCCTTCAACTCTTCATATACCTTGGCTTCTCTAAAGTCCAGCCATTCAATACATTGCTGTGCGCATTCTAAGGATATGACGAACCTTAAAGCAGCATCTGTCTATGCCCTGAATTTGGTATTGACTTCATCAACCTGGTCTAATCCCAGCTCCTAGGGTAAAGTCTGCGCCCATAGAGGTGGTAGTAAAGGTACAATTATGGAAGGGTTTACTGCCTACCAAGTCCAACGAAAATTAATCTAACTGGCTCTAAATCTCCAATGAAGAAGAAACCTTGAAATAAAAGAAATGTCCACCTTCAATAGGAGTTGATCAAGGAAATTATGCCATTTTATTGAATGATGTGGATGAGATGGCGACTGGTAGCAAAACACAAAGTAAGGCGAAGAGAATGGAGACTAAACAGGATAAAGCAAAAAAGAAGAAAAAATACAAATAGGTCTATCCGACAGTGGGTATGGGGGACTTTGTAACAGCCCCAAATACTCCTCTGGTTGAGGACTCAGATGATGTAAGTAAGGTTGCCTAATGCATCACAAAAGAGGTGGGTGTATAAATGGAAGGTGGCTCCCCTGAACTAAATAGCGATTGTTAAGGTGGGCACAAACGTCCCTTGTATGCCAGAGGTACTGGTGTTAATACAAATCGGACTCAATGATGAAAGCGTCAAAGTGCAAGGAAAACCCCAGCTTTATTATCATCCAAATAAAGCAGGTACAGCATACATACATTAAAGTCTCAAAGCTCTCTGCGAGCAAATACAAAAGAACTCTTTAAGTACCTTGAACGTGCCATATATGGTGTCATAAAATCTCCCAATTTCACAAAACCTACAGGGATGGGGATTGGTTAATGGATGTGGCTACATATAGATTACGTAAGGGTTAAGCATTTAATTGGGATAAACCTATCTGATGGCCACACCTGAGTCCACCCTTACTGTGATAAATGTACAACTACATCATCTGTTTGTTGGGGGATTAGTTGGCTTGTGATTCTATGGGCGGCATGACTATGGATTTTTAGAGGTTGGCATTATGCTAACCAACCTTGGACACTTGACAGGTCGTCAAGATATGAAACGGACAGGGCACAGGGAGAAAGAGGCCCATGGACTGTCCTTTGTTCCTTTAAAGAAGATACCATCCCTCATCCTTCGGCCATGAGTCTGGGCAATTGATTTGTACTTGACCTTGCATGGCGGCTTATGTCAGTGTGTACTTTTAGGGAGTCTTGCAGGGTCCTATCTTATGCTGGCCACTATGAATAGCCAGTGTTATTCAATTATAAGTCATGTGTTAGAACACTGTGAATTAGCTCCTATTTATTAGGATTGCAGCTAATTTTAACGTGTGTGTTGTGTTTTCTATTTCAACCAGGGACAGTCTTCAGTTATTCTTCATTGAGTTTGCTGGCTTGCTATTCTAGTGTAAAGCAGAAAAGGTTCCCATAAGTAGGGAACTCCCTTCCGCTGCACACTTTCACAGGCCAATACATCAGCCAAGATTTTTTGAAGTAGAAGAATAATCTATAGCTGTAATCATTACACAAGTTATTCCAGTGACAGTACATAACACACTTCTGTTTAACAATTAAATGTAATAATGTGACCCAATGTGTTTCAAGAGCAATTCTCTTCATCCAGGGTCTTGACAAGATGTTGATTCCACAAGTAATAAGATTGTGTGAGTTCATCTGTGGTGGTCTACTAATACATGTTTAAAATCACATAGAAAACATGTGTGTACTTAAAATATCAACAAATAACCACCTTCATAGTCGCTAAGTCGTGTCCACTTCAGTGCTCAAATTGTGCTGCCAACTGGAGCCAAGGGATGTATCTGGGTAGCAATCATTTCCTGATCACCTAAAGAATGACCATATTTACATAAAATCTCGGGTCTTCTATTGTCTTTTCCGTTTCTGGCCTCAGAATAAATTCTTAGGAAATATCTCTGCTTTGTCATAAAAAAATTAATTCTATTCATTCCATTGGTATAGCCCACTGTAAAGTAGGATGGAGTAGCTCTAGTCCAATGTCGTGAGTATATATAAGTGGTCTTCCTCCTGTGGATACAATTCATATCAGAAGAATATATAAATGTCTGGTGGATAATAAAATCTAAATCACTTATTAGGTAAAGATGAATTGTGTGACTAAAGGATGAAAGAGCTTCATGCGGTCAAGGGTTTCAAAAGTCCTTCTCCTCAATAAATGCTGAGTATGATTGTTCAGATGGCTTCATAGGAAGTTCTAAGGTAGTCCCCTGTGAATAGGGATATAGAAGAGAGTAGTATTTTTAGGACATGTGGTCCTAATAAGATAACACAATTCCTGATCAACTTCTACTGAATGGTGTCCAAACTTTACCTTAGGAATTTCCTTTCGACCCAATATGTCACAGCAAAATCAGAAGGCCCCATCACTGTGATCTCTCATTGCTGTTAAAAAAAGTAATGTGAGTCAAGATGGCTGTTAAAAGTAGCAACATCCATTTGCGGTGTCATGACGTCATGTCGTAACGGCAATGACGTCATGTTTGTAAACAACTCTAATATTAGCCGTTCCAGTCTATATCCTTATGGGAAGTTGGGAGTGCATGCACACTATCTGTTCCAATGCCCCACCGTGGTGGAAGTAAATGGTAAAGATAACCATAAAAGGTGAAGATGTGTTAATTCTGACTTATTTACGCTCTGATATTGTGTTGGAAAAAGTGATTCTACTTTAACGTTTTTAATGTGTAAATTTGTAAATTGGTGATCCCCTTCTGGCCAAGGTAACCCTGGGATGGAGTATAGTGATACTCTACCATCAACGGGTCTATCAGTGGTGCCATGTCTACCTCCTGTAGAATCTTATTCAGTGGTGTGGATTGGCCGGTTCAATGGTCATTCTACTCTTGTCCCTTAAAAGGGCGTACACACGTGTTGTTAAGAAAATTAAACCATACAATGTAACATAGTCAAAAGCAATATCAGTTCTTGGATCGTCACCTCCATACAGTGCAGCCCCCAAATTAGCATGTGTGTTATGTTCTCACTGGTATTACAATTCAGGAAGGATGTCTGGATTCATTGTAGTGTCCTAAAGCCTGTTATTTATACCAATTGTATTGCCATCTCTCCCCACAGTTTTACAATCTAGTGGCATATGCATTCAAACAATTACTCAATTTGTTTTTTAGAGAGAAGGTCCTAGATAGACGTCTTCATTTAAAACAAGTGGGGTAACTGCATCAAGATTATAAATCCTATATAGCTCCCACTGTGATAGTATTTTGGACATGTCCCCTCCTCTGGGCAGTGGGTTCACAATCTTTAGGATAACCCATCTCATTTGTGCTATTGTGTGGCGATTATCACTGAAATGTCCATGTACCAGTGATTTCAGGTTTCCTTTTCTATTGTTGGAATTGTGTTCCATCCTCCTGTCCTTAGATTTATGTACATTCTGCCCTATGTAGTATTTCCTGCATGGGCACCTCAGTGCATATATTACATTTTTGCTTCTGCATGTGGTATAGTCACGTAACCTGGTCTTTTTGCCTGTGTTGGGATGTCTAATGTTGTCCCCTTTCATTACACTCGAGCAATGTTGACAATTCAAACAGGAGTAGGTTTAGATCTTTGTAGCACTCTCTGTATGTTTTTTTTTTAGGTCTTTCTGCTTTAATGAGTGTGTCCCTCAGATTTCTGCCCCTCTTGTACGTCATCATAGATGGCTCCGGGAACAGGTGATTTAACATCGGATCAAGTTTGATCAGATTTCAGGTTTTTTTTTATTATCCTGCTTACTTGGTGACTCTGCGCCAAGAATCTTAAAATGCGTATCATCCTCGTGCTGCCTTTTTTAGGACCTGGCCTCAGAAGATCCTCTCTCCTATGTATTTCTGTTCTGGTCATGGCTTTGTCCACTATGTCTGTTGGATAGCCCCGGTTCTTAAATATCTCAGTCAGGACATCATATTCTCTCTGTAGTATGTCTGCATTAGAAACTATCCTCTTGAGTCTCAGAAATTAGCTGTAAGGTAAACTCTCTTTCAAATGTGTAGGATGGTAACTTTTGAAGTGTAATGTGTTGTTAACATCTGTGGGTTCTCTATATATGTTCGTAAAGTAATTCTTCCTCTGTGTATGTAACTTGTACATCTTAAAAATGTAGGCTGGGTTCTCCTACCTCTATGGTAAACTTGATCCACTCATGACCGTTGTTGAGGTATTTATACAATTTCATCAGTTCCGTTTTCTCACCATTCCAAATGGCAAAGACATTGTCAATGTACCTTTGCCAAAAGATTACTCTAGAACACCAAGGTTGTGTCTGCAGAATGTAATTTTGTTTTACAATAGAACATAAAGATGTTTGCATAGATTGGGGCTACCGAGGATCCCATCGATGATCCTGAGATTTGTTGATAGAATGAGCTATCATGAGGCACTGGGTATTTGTGTTCTGCACCACCTCTTGATTTTGCCCTAGGAGTGCCCACGCATTGCACCCGATCAATCTTTCTGCCCATCCGTCATCAGTAAGTACACTTCCTTTTATTTGTATCTGATCCCTATTCCTGCACCCAGGTATTTCCTTTCCTTGGGCATCGTTACATTGCAGCATTTTGTGATCTTCTATTTTAATCCCTCTTCCACCTGTCTCTAGTGGTGCGTAGTTCATCACCTTGTGTTGCATTTTTGTTCTTATCATCATATTCATTTGCTTTACGAAATTATCCACCCAGTGAGAATCTGCTTTTATCACCCATACTATAGACGCTGTGTGGCCCGGGAACTGTCCTCCAGTCATACATAGGGCAAGGTGAGTTAGGTAATGTGCTGTGCGTGTGGGTATTTCGGTTGCTGTGAACATTCTGGGGGTACTCATGGCATAGGTGATGAGTGAACACACAAAACAACGTCTCTCTCCCAATTTTGCTCATGTGTTGGACCATAAGATATTGGTGATTTGGGCAGAATGATCCACATACTTGCTCAATTGGTTTGAGTCATCTAGAACACTTCTTTTCAATCTTGTAATCTGTGTCAACAGTGTCTTGTTCTGGGATCATTTCAAATGTCATTGCCAACAGGGTTGTGCTCATGTTTACTGGTTTGGCTGTAATATAAATTTATCAACTTTCTCAATTCAGCATAAATTATTAAATAAAGGCCACAAAATGCAAAGAACATTGCTACAATCATGATAGCTAGTGAGTCTACCTTCTGCAAATAGCTAGGGGCATAGTGCCAAGAGACAGCGGACGAGAAGAGGAAGCTCTTAAATTGCTTCTGGATCCGGAGGTGGTTCTGCTCAAGTTTGAGAGAGGCAGGGAGGCTGTTCAAGAGGGAGGCTCCCGCTGAGGAGAGAGATCTGCCCCCATCTCTCTGCTTGGAGAAGCATATGACCCTCAGAGAGTTGGAGGTGGATGAGCAGAGAGCTCGAGAAGGAAGATGTTTTGGAAGAGAAAGTTGGAGGTAGAGAGGTCCCAGCCCCCAGAAAACCTTGTGAACTTGGTAGAAAGTGATAGAAGAGAGGACAGACCCAAGTTGGACCTGAGCAGGTTGGTCGGTGAGAAAGGGGGTCAACCAGGCCAGGGCCTGATCAGTGATGCCCAGGTTTTCACAGAGGCGGTTAAGCAGAATGGCATGGTTGACCGTGTCAAAGACAGATGATAAATCGAGGAGAATGAGGACAGAAGGAAGATTAGAGTCAAGATTGGAGAGCAGCTCTTCACAGGTGTTCAGGAGAGCAGTTTCCGTGCTTCTGGTGGTTGTGGAGACAACAAATGGAGTTTGCCCAGTAAAGGAGTGATGGAGATTGTGTGATAGTTAGCCAGAGAGGAAGGATTGGCTGAGGGCTTCTTCAGAAGGGGTGCACACGGGAGCGCTTAAAGGGAGGAGGGTACGTTTCCAGTGGCAAAGGAGTGAATGCAGAAATCGGGCAAGGCTGGAGCAAGGGTGTCAATGTGGTCCTTGATGGTTCTGGAGGGGCAGATGAGAATCTGCTTTGATGAGACTTTCATAGATCAGACTTGTCTAGAAACACCGTCAGGGGTGAACTAGGGAAAGGAGGAGAAAGGAGGAGGAGAGACGGCCACAGATGGGCCAGGAATGATAGAGGTGGAGGAAGATGAGGTAGAGGAGGAGAGGGTGGACATGATGTCCTGAGTTTTAGTGGTGAAATGAGAAGCCAAGGCCGTGCAGAGGGCCTGGAAGGAAACTAGAGCGGTAGAGACTGCAGCAGGATTGGCCAGTTCCTTGCAGATTTTGAAAAGTTCGGCCAAGTTGTTTGATGCTGCAGAGACACGGGATTGGATGTAGGCTCTCTTCTTAGAGAGGACAGAAAGTCTTTACTGCCCTTGGAGCAGGCAGCAGGTCATTTTGTCAGGGTGTGTGGCTGATGCCCTCCACTTCCTCTCGGCGTTTAAAAGTGGCGATGCCGGAATCGTACCAAGAGGTGCACTTGGATATGGGCTTCAAGTGGATCCTCAATGACAGAAGCAAGGACATCCAGAGTGTTAGAGAGGTGAAGTTTAGAGAGGGCTATGTCTGGGTGCGAGTGCAGGAGGAGGAGAGAAAGTAGTGGCAAAAGCCTCAACTTACACACACTTCATGGGTCACATGACCTAGAAGGTAGGTGGCAGTGCTGGGTCTGGCTTGACCTGAGGGGTAGAGAGAGAGAGGTGGGAGGAAAGGAGAAAGTGACCACTCCACGAAAGAGGAGTGGTGAGAGGGCTAGAGAAGGGGTGGTCTGAGGAGATCAGAACATCCAGGGTGCACCCTGCAGAGTGATTCAGGCCAGAGGGAAGAATAGAGAGAGATAGAGAATCACAGAGGTTGTGAAAGAGTCCAGAAGAAGGGCTGATGGCATCCAGATGGATGTTCAGGTCACCAAGGAGGAGAGGTTCAGAGGTTTAGGCAAGGAGGCAGGAAGAGAGGTCAGCCCTCTCAGAGAGGAAGAGGATGACCTGGCCAGGCAGCCTGTAAATATTGGCGACAGTGAGGGCAAGGCCAGGAGAAATAGAGAGCCAGCAGTCCAGGCATTAAAATGAGGAGTAGTCCGGCATTGGAATGATAGAAGCAGGGATCCACTCTGGGAAAATCAAGGCTACATCCCCACCGGGATGGTTGGTTCTGGGTACTGAGAGGATAGCCACCAGGAAGGAGTGTCAAAACTCATGACAGAGCTGGCCGTGAACCAAGTCTCGGTGAGACCGAGAACATCCAAATCATGCTCTTCAAGGAGACGGCAGATGTCAGAGGAATGTTTAACAGCTGAATGGGAGTTGGGAGTAGCGATATGGAGCAGGTTGGTACATTTGAAGGACTTCCAAGGAGGGGTGTAGGCCAGAGGTACGCCCTGTGGAAGTGTTGGAGGTGCCCGAGGATGGGCAGAGGAGAAATGAAAAGAAGGTAGGGCAGTCAGAGAGGAGGAAGAGAGTGCCAGAGGGGTGGCGGAGGTGGGGTCCAAGCTTTAATATTGATGTCTGATTAATTGTGTGTGTGTCTGATTGATTTTATGAGTGGCTGATTGCATGTGTGAGTGTCTGATTGATTGTGTGAGTTTCTGATTGATTGTGTAGCAGCGCTATAAACACTAAACACAAAACCCTTAACACATTTTCAACTTTTTCCAAAGCGTTGTCAAAATCTCAAAAACAACAAACACACATAATCATACATGCACACACACGCACACACATTCACACAGCAATCACTATATCATTAATTCAAGCATCCATCACCATACACTCACTCATAACACAAGCATGCATGCATCCATACACATATTTCAATAAAAAATTAATTAACATAAGCATACCGTCTGCAGGTGCCTGCGCATGGGTGCTAAAATGTGCCGCTCCAGGTTTGTCTATCCAAATATGCGAGGAGGCGCAGGAGCTCCCCCTCGCACATACAGATATGCAGTGCCCCAGTCAGCCTTTCCAATGAGCTATGCAAGGCTGGCGATGCAAAATTCCCCCAGGCTAAGTGATCTTGTGTGGCTGGGGAACAGAACTGTCAAAGGGAAACAGTGTTTTCCCTTTGACAGCTCAGCCAGCCCAGGAGCACTCCATTAGCTGGAAAAAGCAGCCGATGGAGCGCTCAGTGTTTCACTTGGCTTCTCGGCCCCTCCATAATGGGTGAGGGGACCCCTGGGTGGATGCCCCGTAGCCCATTATGGATGAGCCACCAGGCTCGGACTGACCTATAGGGCAATAGGGCAGTGCCTGTACCAAAAATACAAAATGCTAGTGTAGGTCAGTCAAAATGGGCCACATTTTCGGCCAATGTGTGCCAGTTTGGTGAGTTACTTCTCTATGCAGCTAGTAGTTTTGACCATTGTTGCTAAATAAATATTCTTTAAATATCACAATTTGCTTTCATTTTAACAAAAAAACACCCCCTTCGGTACTATTCAAACAGTCTGTAACTAAAGGAATGAATATCCATTGGCAATTGCAGGCTGCTTTCTCATTGGTGTATGAGGCATTTTATGGTCCATTCCGTCCATGTGAGCCGCTGCTGCCCGTTTCCGCCAATGTAAAAAAGAAAAGTAAAAAAAAATGTCTTTTAATGTCATGCTTGGCTCACGATACCGGTAATCAGTAAAGATGGTCACAGGATGCAAAGTTCCTAGAAGATAGCGTCTCCATATCTGAAATTCAGCCTTGGTCAGTAGCTACTTGTCTAACATGATGTAATTAGCCTCTGCTGCAGTTTGCATTTTTTTTTTTTTTAAAAGCAGCAGGATGCAATTGACTTCATTGCGTGGTGTCTTCGAGAGAGCATCCTCTACACACAAAGTGGAGGCATCTGATTAGACTAAAAATTGTTGAATAGAATCGTTACTTCAGGAATCCAAATGGGGCATCCCCTTTGCCAGACCAACAAAACTTCAGACCATTTACAAAAGCCTGATTATGGAGGATAGCAGTCTTGATGAACTATCAATTGAAGTTGGCAAATACAAAAAATGTTGTATATCTTGCACAATTGCCACAGAAGATCAATCAATGCCTGACTCAGCCTTCCATTCATACATTTGCACTTGTGATGAAAAACAACACACAAACATTCCACTACACTACACTGACATGACACTGACATCTGCTGATGCAAGGGGGAATGCGAGGGTGTGAGTTTTGCAAAAGAGGAAAGGAGGTGGAGGAGAAACGCCTAGAGTGGAGATAGAGGATATGGAACAAGAAAAAATCTTAGATGAAGGTTGTAGAGGAGAAAGGAGGGAGGACAACGTAGAGCTTTTTACGATCTAGGAAAGAAAGGTGCCTCTAAGCTGGTGAAAATGGCGGTGGACCAAGGAACAGGAAATTGACAAGAAGAGGAAAGAGGTGACTTAGTGTTCCCAAAGAGAATGTCAATTAAAGTCTTCACCAAAGGGCGAAGTTGAATTTCATGGGGTCTAGCAGTTTCTTCCTTGTGTGATTCCAGACCCCTTTTAAAGGATTCAAGGGTACTGAGATGGCGTTACCTAGTATGAGAATCCAGAAGGCCCACTGTTTATTCTGCATCAGCGAATAAAGACCTGGACCAAGAAAGGTTGGCTAAGGACTATAATGAGTTACCAGAGACAATGCATGGCTGTTTAACAATCAAGGTGAAGTCCCTGACCCAGAAAGAGACATGAGCACTGACAACCTTGTTCCTAAAGTGCCAAATTAGAAAACACTGGTACATGTTACTGAATCTGCACCACAGACATCCCAAGAATATAGAAAGTTGACAATAGTTTGGAGTAGTCTGTTGATATTACAGCCATTACAGGATACAAATTCTACATGGGAGTATGGCAAACTAGTCTTTTTGTATTGCCAAGCAGGAACATTAAAACAAACAGCAAAGCTAGTAACTGCCAAGCCCAAAAGGCACATCATTTCAGATGGAGCATACTTTCAATGACACATTTGCATCTCACTAAGGCTCTGCATTCGTCAATAAACATAAGTGTCTGAAAGGTAGGGAATCAGAACTAAACTCAATTTAAGGTAAGTAGTCAGTCTTGTATACAAATGCATTTGGAATGTCAAATATAAGTTCAATAAAGTAACCCTGTCCCAAACATAAATGTGGACTATCGTGTTTCCCCACCTCAGTAGTTACCTTTTTGTGGTGGTTGGGCTTCACTGCGGTTTCATTTTTGAAGCAGCAGGACCAAAGACTCCCTCTTAGTAATAACAATCAGAAGGATTGCTGTGAAAATTAACTAGTTATCGAAGGACTGAAGTTTTCCCTTGTAAGCCTCATACCTTTCAAAACTCTCTACTCTTGCTACTGGCAGTGGGTTGAGCTTGCTTAGTTGGCAAGATCTAAGGGAAACCTTTTTTTAAATTGATGCATTTCCCAGATCTGAAGAAGGGGCTAATACTTCAAAAATCTTTTCCCTACATGTGCAGTATTCTGAAAAACCTATACGCAAGCACCTGTCTACAAACCTGGATCCTCTACCAGACTATGTAAAGGCATTCTGCTCCTCTGAGGACATTATTCCCTTTTTGGAGCGGACAGGCTTTTGCTGCTCCTTCCTGTACGCTGGGGATGCAGCCATTTCCTTTTCTACAGCTACGCCCTCAGTGGTCAGCCACACTGTCTACATTGGACTTTTCCTCAGTTGTTTCAGAAGGAAGTCTCTGCGGGACGGTCCCACCCTATTTCACTGACAGCATCCCTTGCCTCATGCCAGCTCTTGGTGTGTAGCTAACAAAAGTTGCTTCCAGCTTTGAAAGTTTCCCACATGCCTTGTTTTCTAATTTAGTTATCTCAATGGAGTCTCACTACCTAATCCTAATTCCTGCATCCCTAATGAATTCTTGAGCACTATGTTCATTCAATTTGTGAATGTTGAGGACCCCCAGGGGCTGGGGATATGATTTGTGTTGAGACATTTCTCATAATGGTGCATAGTGGCAATGAACTTGTAGCAAGATAAATAAAACGTGGCAGGAATCTGGGGAATTATTTGAATACATGAAGCGTCATTTGTCATGTGAACAAAACCTAAGCAGTTTTTCTTTTTTCAATCCTAGTGGACATTGGATAGGGAAAACCCACTTATTGGCTTTTTCATACTTGTCCCAGCCCCGGGCGCTTCTCTGCCCAAGCATGCGCAGGAGGAATGCTGAGGTATCGCTTTGAGGAGCTCTCGGGCATACTGGGTGAAGACCACTTGGCCCTCCATCTTGGAAACAGACAGTCTGGACTAGACAAGACAATGGGTTCTTATTCATTTCTGAAAGCAGGTCAGGGGGTGGTGGCTCAATGCCCATCGTTCAAGGAGGTGGATGCTGGATATCATCAGACCAGAGCGACCAACCCGGAAGACGTCCACGTGATGAGATTTTATATCCACTGTTCAAGCACTGGTTCTATACCACCTGGATGGGGACAGTGCACACCTTGAAGGTCACCCGTCCTCCCTTGTGCCCCTGAGAAGGGTCTGATACATGGCCGCACGCCCCATCAAGGGTCTACCGCTGAGGAGTCGTGCTGCGTTCCTGGACTGTTAGAAGAAATACAGACAACAAAGGAGGGTCCAGAAACCAATCCACATGTAAAGACCACCCTACTGCTGGATCATAGTTGTGAAGTGCTGCAATACGGGCAGCAGATATACCTATGTCAGTCAGAACAAATAGGATACCGCACCCAGCAGTGATGAAATATATGTGCTACAAACTCAATAGTAGTACCATAGGTCCTGAAGAAAGGGGCATCAACTTTGGCAGACACTGAAACCGGTCGACCAGCCCCCAAAAACAGAGACGTCCTAATAATGACGGGTTACCTGTTATAGTTAGTTTTTATAAACATGATGTATACCATTTTGATCCACATTTTGATCCACACGCATTTTAAATGTTTGTGATCAAACATACAGGAAAATTAAAAGTAATTGCAATTCCATGTTTGAACATCTTTTTTACATATTGCCATTACATTTTATGGTGTACTATAGTTGAATTACAGGGTCAGTCTTCTCTTTGTCTCCTCACCCTAGATAAGCGTCACATCACCTATATCTAGGCCAAGCACCCACTTGAAGCGACAGTTAGTTTGGTTGGAGGGTCAGTGATTATACCACGCTGCCTAAATAATTGTAAACTTGTACTATCATTAGTGAAAAATGCGGGAATGTGTAGTGGTTGCTATAACCCACTCCTAGTCTCCTTTTGTGTATATTCTCTATGCAGATACAACCACATCCCCCCGGCTTTCATCGACCTTCACTGTCTCCAACTGCATGCACGAATCACCTTCAAGTCTTGCTGCATCATCTATAAGGTAGTCACCCAGCTACCTTGCAGAGAAACTCAGCATCTCTGGTGGACAGTGCACCACCAGAAGCCAGGACATGTGCAGACTTGAAATCTGCCGCTGCAAAAATGGAAAGGACCAGAAAACAAGCCTTCTCTGCCTTTGCCCCAGGACTATGGAACCTCCTCCCCATCGGCATCCGACTTGCCCCCATGCTCCTACAATTCAGAAAAGAACTCAAGTCCCACCTATTCAAGGAATCTCTCCACCTCAACACCTAGGACATCACATTGCCCCTAGCACCACCTGACTTTCTTGATGCCGCCCGCCCCTCTCCTCCCTGCCAGCCAGTACAGCTGTACCCCACCACTGTGCACTCTGTATCCCAGCTCCCACTGTATATCTGTTCCTTTGTTACCTCTGAAAAGCATACCGTTATGTATCTGCACTGTTGTATACCTTTGTAAAGTGCTGTGTTATGTATCTGTATTATTGTATACCTCTGTAAAGCATGCCATTGCTTCTCAAAGCTAGGTCCGTGCTCAATAAATACCCTAATCACAATTATAATAATACTCAGAGGGATTCCTGTGGAAACTGAGGACACACTAAAGAGATAAACAATATGAGTAATTGTGGCATACAGGGGGGTGGGAATGATCCTGCGGGAGTGATGCATAATGACAGAGGCCAGACCATGTGGATATGTAAGGGAAAGGTGAGTTGGGGGTGGATTGTGTTAGATTGAGTGGGAGGCTGGTATTTGTTACAGTAACATTATCTCATTGATGCCAAATGGTGTAGCACAGCGACTATGTGCTAGTATGTGACCATGTGCCAATAATCAGTATAGACATAACTTTTATTCCTAGGACTTTAATTAAACCAGCATGCTGTGAGGAGCCAGGAATGAGACATGGACACTATTCATGGTGGTTGTTATAGATTTTTATTGAAGTGAAAAAGAGGTTGGAAAATACCTCACTGTCCCTAATCAAGGAGGCATTTCCCTACCTCAGCCAACACTAAGGGTCTATCAAGTGTCAAGATGTCCAAAACAAACATGTCCTGTGTCTGAAATCCTATCCTAGAAGTCACATTCTAACACTAACTTTAAGGTCTAAAAGGGGTATTGTTTTTTTTATTTAAAGTGCACAAATGTTCAAGTTCAACAAAAGGTATAACTCCAACAAAGGTTTCCAATGATCAATGTTCACTGTTCCAAAGGGGATTAATAACTCCCTTCCCCAGGATTCCCTCCACCAAAGCAAACACAATCTCTCTTCTCACTCAAACACCTGGTGTACTCCCCTGCCAGGTTCTCCTTTACAATTTCTCATGGGTGTGAATCCCAAATTCACTCTTTACAATACTCAGGGCGGACCATCTGAATTCATTGGGAGGAGGTGTTGCTATCATTGCAAAAGCCAACCTTCAACTCAGATAATGTACATTAGACACCTTGGAAGGTTGAAAACGGCTCCTTATTGAATTCACAACAGACCCTAAAATGCAACTAACATTCTCATCATTTACAGAGAGCCTATCCACGTCAACCACCCAGAAACCGACATCCCACTTCTCATTACTCCCTACATTAAGCCCAACATCACATTCATTATTCTAGGTGACATTAATGTAGGCTTTAATGATGCACAAGACCATAAAGCTAGCGCCCTCTATGCATCCCTCATTGATATGAATTTCACTCAACCAGTGATCGCACCCTCACATGAAAAGGGTAGAACGCTAGACTGCTTACTGACATTGAATGTCTGCCTAGCAATTGACTCCATCACAGCAATTAACTGGTCTGGCCATCATTTAATTTGCTTCCAAATTACAGCACAAGAAAATGTCTCCCTCCTCAATACAACACTCCCATTGAAATAAGAAACACTAAGAAACACCAGCAATCTAACAGTTGAGAACCTCATCCCTGTTTTGTGAGCGGCCCTCGCACCCCAAGATCTCACATGTTGCCCAAACGGTATAGCCACAATTTATTGGGCCACAATACGAGAGTTGATGACATTTGTAAGAGTGGTGAGTGCCAAGGCGTTTAACTGAGCTTGTGATGTTTGGGGATGTGTAAAAGCTGGCTTCTGTACCAGTGCATGTTTTAGATTGTGCTGGATTCGTTATGTGCTTCCAAGTAGGCGCTACATTTTATTTTATTGTTCATGCAGAATGACGGAAAAAAATGTCTACACCCTGTCCAACGCACAGTATTGGCCCGCATCTTTACATGTAAAAACTGAAAGATCTTCTTTTAAACAAAAAGTGTGAGGTAGAAGTGTGCCTGGACTTTTAAAATACGGTTCTAACTTTTGCAGTGTTTTATGCAATCTTGACAATGTATGCAGTGTGAAATTAGTATTTGAATAGGTGCAAGAGATAACACAATTTAGCACAAATGGTATAGCAGAGATTTATTTTGTAGAAACTGCCGGCATGACATATTTCTTTTTTTTAAGGGGACATGCGCTGAGGTGTTACACTGGGTTTGAGATGTTTGGTATTGTGCCATGTATTGATGGAGCACTGTTTCTGTGTGAATGGTGTTCTATTCTGATTCCATGTTCTTTCTATTTAGATCCGCCATGTCTTCCAACAACTGGATGGCACAGCCGGCAACGTCTCTGGATGTGGATTGTGGCAACCAACAAGTGGCAGCCATTGGATTCATGGATCTAGGTTTACCCATCGATGTGGATTGTGGCCTCTTGCAATGAACATACACCATCTCCATGGAACTAGGGCTGCCCATGGATAGGGCTAGAGGGCCCTCACAATCATCAAGGATGGAAGTCTGTAGCAAGTTTTTATGGAATGTTCGGTTGGAGAGGGCTGTTTTTCAGGGGTCATCAAGGCACAAAGGCTTGGGGTGGCTAATGGAAATGGAGAATAGCTTTTAGGGTACCTAAAGGGGCTTCGTCAACTGGTGCCTTGGAAATGTCTCAAGAAGAGAGCAGGGCTATTAAACTCTATCGCTATCCGTAGGCACAAGGTATAGCGGGGGTGATGGCGCCCATTGCTGTGACATCACAAGGGGATATACAGAGAAGGAACTGCAGGCAGCCATTGTATTTATGGCGACTGATTCATCTAATGTAACATGCTGTCAAGAGATCCCTTCTTGGTGAAGAGATAGGGTCTGTTCTGGGAGCTCGTCACTTTTGTTGGGCTGTAGGAACAGTTCCAACACAAAGGGCGAACCCCCTGTGCAGCCCTGTAAGGTGAAAAAGCCTGATGTCACAAAAAAACCCTTTGATGAATTCAAGCAATGGAAGCGTAGACCAGTAATCCAAGTAAGAGTCCACAGGGCTGAGATGTGCCAAGAATGTCTTTTTTGAAAACTGATGGAGTATAGAATGTGATCCAGTACAGGTTCTTGCGTGGTGGGATGACTGTAATGGGTCCCAGTGATGTAGTAGAGCAGTTTGAGGACTGTAGTTGGTAATCAATGGTGGGGATTGGGAATCCCAGAAAGCAGTAACAGTCAGCGGCAAGAATAAGGCACAAAAAAATAAAGAAAAAGAAATGGCAGGCAGAGGCAAAAGGAAGATGTTAAAAGGAGAATCAGATAAGCAGGGCACCTAGACACGCTGGAGCGCGATGGAACGCGGGAGAAGCCACTTCAGCCGGTACGCAAGTAGGCTAGTAGGAAGAGAGGGAAAGCGGAACACCCCATACCGCTGGAGTGTGATTGAAAGTGGGAGAAGCCGATCCAGCTGGTACGTGAGCAATAAAGAGCAGAAGGGGATAGTACGAAATCCAAACTTACCGTAAGTACAGAGACACGCAACCAAAAGAAGTACTGGCAAAAATAACAGAGAAGCTGCGTGGTCCAAGGGAAGATGACAAGACGAAAAGCCTGAATCGGAAAGAAGGAGAGGGAGGCGGTTGACAAAGCTGCGAGAGGGCAGTCAACCGACGAGAAGGCGGAGCACAAAAGGGAAGCAAAAACACGGAGGAAGGAAGATCAGGAAGACAGGTCTGATGAAGTTAGATCGAGCGAGCAGGGACGGAGCACTGAACTCCTAAAGTTGCAAGGTGCAGTGGGCGGAGCCATCGGACTGATATAGGAAGTTGAATAAAAAGACTAGAATGGCTATCTGAGCTTCCATTGCACGTTAATGGCTGATCTTCCATTTGGACCAAAGCCTTCAGGAGCCTGCCCTCATGACACACGCCCCATCTGTTTCTGGGGCCAGCAAGACCGAAAGGATGATGAGGGTCCACCCCAGTTTCAGAATGGCTCTTGGGTGCTTTAGGGCTGTCTCACAACCGATGGCGTGGAAATACATGGCAAGCGACAGTGGTTTTGGCCACCATCGCTATTTGCAAGCCCAAGAGCCTGTAACAGTGTTAATTGTTTCATCATTATCAGAGGACATATTGCTGGGCGGTGCCACAGCCATTAAGGTACCAATTAGGGAGCATTGTAGGTAGTGGCTTTGACCTCAACAGCCACCACTGCAGGATTTGCTGATGGCCACTACAGTTTTTAAGTGTGAAGTAATGTCCTGCAGTTTCCATGGGGTGGTGAAGGCATATGTTCGATGAATCATTATAATTGTTGTGTATCATATACAGTAGCTGTGTGTTTTATATAGTCTATGATGTCATATTGTTGAAGAAAATATGCAAAAACTGTCACATGTTTTTGTTTGCCACTTCTAGAGAAGATCATGCATTTCATTTATAGGTTTTCACGTGGTGCTTAAGCGCTGAATATACACACCCAGATACAGCAGTGTTTGTTTACCAGCCACTAGAAGGTGGAAAGTCTAACCACTGGCTGTGATTTGACCTCATCCGGGGTGCTCACACATAGATATCTGTGCATGGTTTGTAAGCACTCAAGTAGTTGTCGTTGTGGATACCAGGATACAACATCTGTTTGTGTGCTGGTATGGCCTTCCAGCTTCAGCAAGTTTTTTTTGTCAGACAATGGGCCTCATCACGACTTGGGCGGTAACGCTATTAGCGCGGGCGGTATTAGCCCTACCGCCGAACTCCCCGGCGCTAATAGTGCCGGATCATGAGTTCGGCAGTAATGTAAGTCCCCATTCCCCACTGAGCCCATTCGGGAATTTCCCGCCGGTGGTAATAGCGCGAATTTTCGGCGGATTTCCCCCCAGCTCAGAGCTGGGGCGAAATCCGCCGAAGCCCTGATTCGACGGACCCTTAAATCCGGCAGTAATAGCGCTACCGCCGGATTTAAGGGTTACCGCCGAAGTCGTGATGAGGCCCAATATCTAGAAAAGGCCTACACCACAATGACAAATATTCCTGATAGTATTGTGTGGTTAAACAGCTGCTGGCAACCTCTTTATAACACCCTGCAACAGCAGTTTAAACACCTTCGGTTTGTAGAGGGTGTGCCCGACAGTCTCAATGGCGATCACTTACTAACGCCAAGCATGGTAAATATGATCGTGTACAATTTGATGACTCAGGGAGGCCAGAATGCTGAGCTAGAAAAAGGCTTTACTCAATACTCCCATCACTGCAATCTAAGCATTTGTTACATCGTGCTGAACTTGTTCAACAAGGGCAAGAGCAACAGATCTATAATGCCAAATGCAAGTTATATCCCTCACGGGATAAACATAACTAGCCGTGATAGCCCACCAGATGTATCTGCCCAAAACCCATTTTTCTATTGAAGCTTTTGAAGACGCAGTCAGTAAGCCCTACGGATATCTCCTGGTTGATTTAAAAACAACCACTCTAGAGGATTATAGATTGTGCACAATACATTCCTGCCACGGTTACCCGCTGTGTATATTCCTAAAAACACAGCTAAAAAACAACATTAATCGCATTACAGCATCAGTCGCTGGTCGTGCTTTCATCATGTCGACAAGCATACAGAGAAACATTGTGCTGCTCAAAATGCTTGTATAAGACACCCCTCAAAAATGCAAGGCCATTCTAGCCGCAGCCTCTGACATCAAATAAGAGTGTTGAAAATGAAAAAGGTCATCAAGAAATGGCTCAATAAGCGTATATGGCTAAGGGCTAAAAGAAAAGCATTCTGGCAGGCTGGCAGATTCATAGGGTCTTTGATAGGCATAGCCCTACCGCTAATCACCAGCTTTCACAGGGGTCAGTGCACACCCATAAAATATATTTGGTGGACAACCGGCAGTTAGAAAGTCTGCAAACTGCCATGCCCCCACTGGATTGGTATATACGTAAGGTCCTCACCATGCGTCTCCACTTGGAAATTAAGGATGTTTTAAACAGACCTGATTTACCGGCACACGATAAATTGGCCTTATATATAGATATTGTACATAAATACTTAAACTATTGACCACGCAGTTATGTAGAGAGAAAAAACATAATTTATACATGCCGCCTGAGGAATCTAGCAGTGTGAAGGCTCCACCAAGGCCAGATCTGGTTGTGGCTGACGTGGTGAAGACCTTTAGCCAAAGATATCAACCTAACACAGAACTATTGCTACACAACATGGAACTTGCAAAGGATGTGGTCAGCTGGACTGATATGGGTGAGTTTATTTACAGAGGGTTGGTTGTAAGGGGTTTGAACCTGCACGATCTAGTATGGGGTGTTACTAATCAACACCGCACGTCTATAATAAATGCCGCCATTGGCTGGGAACGAGTTCATGCATGTGGTCTCTGATTTAAATATCCTGACATCTGTTGTGGGTAATGTCACCCTGTGTCGCCTTCTGGAGCAAGCTAAAAACTGGTGCCCCTGCTACTCCTCATCAACGACACAGCCCTCTAGATAGCCTAGTGAACAGAACCTGTTCTCCAGTCCTGGTGAGTGGTGGAATACCAGCTGGTTTAAGGAATCTTTACCCTCCCACTCACAAATCTATGACTCCCCCATCAGCCATACCACTAAAGCGTCTAGGCCACGTCAGAGATGCGTGCCCCCTATATGGTTATCCTATTAATGCATGCCCCATTATTGTCTGAATGTATGTGTTTCTTCTTTTGCTGTATTGGCATGTTTGTGACATAACTTTCATTCTTAAGTATGTCTATTTTATTTTTTAATAATAAATATTTTAAAATCGTAAAACCGACTGGTTTCTTATTATGTTGTATTAATTAATATGTATAATGACAAACAACGCTTGGTAAATTTTTTTTAAAGTTATTTTATTGTTATGTGTATCCTTGGATAGACAAGCTGCATTTACATTTTTGACACAATCCGAACATTTTGTGACATTATTAACAAATCTGCTTACCATTTGATCATTTTGACTTTGATTGCTTGAATACATTTTCAAAACAGCCAACAGCGATCTCCATTCAGACATTTGACTGATAAAGAGTATACAGTGCTGGACACAGATCACAGCTTTAGAGTCTGGTACCAGCATTGTGGTGTAACATAAATTCTTTGGCGAAGCTTTTCACAGTCCATTAAAACTCTGGAATAAATGGGGTGTTGTGGGAAGTGTGCCAAGCTATCCAACACCGTTAGCAAATCCCCCTCCAACCACAAAGCTATCCAATATGTTCCACCACGTGTCTGCGGATCTGCGGATCAGTGTTCAACAGCGGGATAATTGGCCGATTCCTGGGTAGGCGCTTGGGACATGTCTCATTGGCATACACACAGTGAAATGTTTTCCAAGCATGTCTATGCTTACACAAAAATCCTTTACAGTATCTATTACATATAACAAAGTATGTGTTTTTGCATTGATCTCGTGAACACTATCAGAAATGCTCCAAACTAGCAGTGAGTGCGTGGGGGTTAGGTTTCTTTCAAACTTTATTTCAGCGTGCATGTTTCCGCTCCTCATAAGGTTGAAATGACCCACTGATGCATTGTCAGTACTTAGATCGAAGGCCAGTAGGGTATAGCGGAGAGCATACATGTGTGTTACATGAGAGCGGTGCATCATGCATATGCTTCCCTGTGACAGTTACCAGGCCTATGTATTCCCTGATTATGTTTGGAACTCCAAAGTTAGGAGCATATTGTAGAGGATCACGTGCATGCCTCTGCAGGAAATCCTGCCCCCTGACCTCCTGTGTGT
The DNA here is from genome assembly GCF_040938575.1 of Ambystoma mexicanum. Taxonomy (NCBI): domain Eukaryota; kingdom Metazoa; phylum Chordata; class Amphibia; order Caudata; family Ambystomatidae; genus Ambystoma; species Ambystoma mexicanum. Next base: position 1,208,208,814 of record NC_090928.1, read on the forward strand.
TGGAACTCTAAGATTGTGCCATGCTCGACACCAGCAGTTTTGACAACAGTGAATATTCGAAAGACAGTACCCTCTGAGCAAACCTTATCAAATGTATTCCCGAAGAAACGCAATCTGAGGGAGGAACTCCCTGAAGGAATATGAAAAACGAGAGAAAGCAGAGCTGGTGACATCATGAGAGACACATGTGACGGCTTGAGAAGACTGGTTAAAGAGATGTATGGACTTATGGAAACTGATGTCAAAGTAAAGAATTGAGTAAACTTTCATATACAAAGAGAAGATTGCATGAGTGTGGCACACTGCAGAAAATGCAAGCCATTTACTGCACAGATGCAGTAATGCAAGTATACTCAGTAATCCTAGAAGCTGGCTATATGTAGTGAATAGACTGCAGGTGAAGCCACCATTGTATAGAGGCTGGACATCAGTGTCATGAATTTAGTAAGCCCAGACCCATGGAGAGGAAAGGCTGAGAACTGTGTTGCAGCAAGAATTAGCTGAGATTGTGGATACGAATGGTGAGGCTGTTTGGCCTGGTGTCAAAGAGTAAGCAGCCAAGGCCAGTTATCTATTCTCAGAGGCAGTGAACATGAGAAGCTGAATCATCCCTTGTTAAGGTGCAAAGAAAGAACACCATGCATGCCAAGTTTTATTCCTTTAAGATATTTAAATGCTGGAAAGTTGTTCAAATCATGGTCTCCTGTCACGTGACCCAAGGATGAAAATAGAGTTGAGCTTGGACTTCTAGAACAGTGATAGTGTGTGCTCTCACTACCTTATATTCTCACAGACAAGAATACTTTGCAAGGCCACATTCGAAGACAATCTTCATGGCAGAAGACATGGGTGATGAGAGATGTTGGGCTAATTGGGTGGGGAGGTAAAGTCAAGCCCACCTCCTTGCACCTGGGTCTGAGCTTATGTGCTGCTAAGTGAACTGAATGTTCCAGACATGGCACAAGCGTGCCAACTAATTGTAGAGATCCATGTAATGAAGGACCTTATAGTTTGAGAAGCCAATAAGAAACCGTATACATAATATTTTTGAAGATTACATGTTTTAGAGGTAGGCATATGTAGTCCTCCTGACAGTGGGAAGCCACTTATAATCCCAGTTCCTACAGATAGTATACTCAGATGTTATGCTTAAGCCTATCCCTATACCCAGTTAGTTTTTCATTATTTGCCACGTAGTATGACGTCACCTCTGATGTATTTTTAGTATAAAGTCTATGTTGTGTGAAATGATTGCTGAGAGATATTGAGCTTCCGTCCGTTGATGTTCGTTGTAACTCCCTGTTTTAGATAATGGTTACTAAAGCAGTACTTTGCCATCTTCCTGAGTTGGTTCGGTTATTTGGAATCAGAGTTATTCTGTGTGAGCCCATCCATCACATGCACATTACTAAAGGGCCCTAAGCACACGTGGAAGCAGAGGACGGTTCAAAAAGATTCAGACTAGTTTGTCTCCAGAATATCAGACGATTGGGCATCCTCTGCCATTAGCTGGAAGATCGCAGAGTTTCCTGTGGAGAGCGGCCGAATAGAAATAAACTTGCAAGAAAAACCAAGACAGTGGCAGGTTCCCCTTTGAAGAAATCCCTGCCCGGTGTCCAAGGGCACTCTGCGGATGGAAGGTAAAGTGGTCAGATTGAAGGAGGAGTCGATACCAAAGGCCTTGAGTCGTTTAACGAATGGGGAGTAGACTAAGGGGAATTCCAAATAAGGGGACGGGATTGTAATCATTTTTAGTAACAGGAAATTATTGTAGAGATAAGAGAGACCGCCTAGGAGAACCTGATTCAAGGGAATCAGAAGTAAACATTTAAAATCACAATGGGGGTAGAGTGAAATATAAAATGTATTATTCATGGCTACGTAAGGTAATGTCTCAAACCCTGTGTAGGGTAAAATGTAAAGGCGAGGGAAGAAGTGTCTGACTAGTCTAAATGTTGTTTGTTAAGTAAAATATCGAAGAGCGATAGAGATTGTTAAGAACTGAAAAAGTAACAGTGTAGTAAAGAGAATGGTGTCAATCAAGAGAAATAGATAGGCTAATGAAATAAGAGGATTCAGCAGGTGTTGATGGTGCTTGCTCATAAGTGTTGTTTTAAAATGTTGAAAAGTGGTCATTTAAGCCTTGGTATTAGGTATATTTAACGGTCTGTTAAGTATCCACAGTCAATTGAGACTTGTCATTATTGGAGATACTGCTCTCATGCACCTATGCAAGACACTGCCAAAGCATATGCCCAAGCTCAAACAGTATGGTGCAGAATGGGTAAAGGGCACAGCAGATAAGATTTTCATGTCATGGGCACAAGGGGGATCATTGTCAAAAGTGGTATTGCAACACATGACCACATACTTGCATGCTGCGTATACAGGGTCTAAATTAGCGAAAAGAGTAGCGATTTTAGAGCTCTGGAAGATGTATCAAGAGGGGAGAGAAGACCTGCCACTTGAGGAGTGGATACTTAATCAGCATAAGGAGGAAGGCATTGAGATAGGAGTGTATCCTTTGAAGGAACTAAGAGCAGCGACAGGGTATAGTAATCCAATATAAGAGCCCCCCGCTTACAGTAGCGACCGTAGTCCCGAAGAGAATAAAAGAAAGGAAAATATTTTGAAAGTAATTTTTAAAGACAAGGAAGGAAGAAGTGAACAGTCGAATCTGTCGACAGAAATAGACAGGGAGATTAAGAGATGGAAGGGAGAAAAGGAAAAGGCTCACAAAGCAGCTCTCGTGCAAAACAAATGAGTGGTAGGAAATATATTACTCAGGATAGATGGGAAAATTGTCAAGGAAGTTTGGCAAATGGAAGGCAAGGACGAACAAGAAAGAAAGGATAAGGAACAAGAAACAAGATTAAAAGAGGATGAGCAGAAAAGGAAAAGCAGGGAGCGACGAGAACAGATATATCAGGAAGAACAAGAGAACATTGAAGAACGGGCAGAAGAACAGAGAAAGTATGACAAAAGACAAAGAGCAATAGAAGAAATGGACAGCAAGGACAGAAAGGACAGAAAGGAGAGAAAGAGAGAGGAGGAAGATGAACATAGACTAAGGGACAAAAGATTACAGAGAAGAAGAGAAACTAAGGGAAGGAGTAAGGAGAGGAGAAGAACCAAGCATAATGAAGAAAGAATTAGAAGTGATATGATATGATATGATAGGTTATTTATAACATGCTTAATACCCCGAGGTTTCTAAGCGCGGACCTGGGGATTAAGCCTGTGTTGCGCTGTGTCGTCTTGCTTCCAAGGCGAGCACGTTGCCTATGAGCTATCCTCCTGGGATGCAAGAAAGCGTAGGGAAATAGTTGAAGAAATAGAACAAAAGAGGAGACAGCAAGGTTGCGATGCTAGTCTTATTCGTAAAGAACAAATGAGGCCGAGCCCAGAAATGCAATTGAACAGAGTGGAAGAGATTCTTTCAATAAAGGAAGCAATGCCAGCAGCATCTAGAGTAGCACTAGAAGAAGAAAGATAGAATGCCGAAAGCATTGGAGAAAAGACTGATAAGGTCTATTGACAATTAAGACAAGATAGTGAGTACGGGACTCGAGGGAATGCTGATCGATCCCTGGTACCAAAATTACAAAGTGAGGAAGAAAACTTGTTTAGCGATGAATGCAGGGAATTGTATTTGAGCAGATTGAATTTAGACAAGGGTGAGGCGAATGATAGTCACACTAGTTTGTGTCTAGACATGTCAGATGAGGAAAGACAGTCCAGTCTTGGGGCAGAAGGAGGGAGAATGTGCGCCCCTGTATGAAGCCCGCAAATGGATAAGGAAGTGAGATGGTCAGATCTGGAACAGCCTAAAGATAGAACTCCAGGCCCCGTAGCATATCCTGAGTGTCCCAGAGGATGATCACATAGCGAGAAGGGAGAGTCTCCACTATACATTATCAGGTTAAGGAGACAGACAGGGATGATTATTCCTGCCATAGATAGACTAATAGTGGGATCCGATTATGGGACAGGGTTTACACAGTTTCCTTTGTTAGAAAAGGAGGGGCAAGACCGCAATACATTTCATGGCCACAGATGGACAAGGATAACTTAAAATGTAAGCTCCCTAGTTTGACTTCAGGGGCTGGGAAATGGATATGCAAATTAGAGAAAATGACAGGAGGAAATACGCATGCCATAGGGAAAATAAAAGGTCTACTGGCAGCTATTCTTGTGCGGAGAGTTGACGATATTTGGAGAAGAGCAGGATATTCATGCATAACTGCACAAAACACAGTGCATGATGGAGCACCATTTAACAATTGTAGAGCAGACATTTGGAGGGATATCTGAGTACAGTATCCTGACACATCAGATATAGGTGCAATTATGGCACGTAAAATAAAGGAAGATAAATACCCTATTGGTTGCATTCAGGATATTCAGGAGAAATGGCAACTTGAAACTTGTGAGCCGTGGGAAAAGACAGTGGCAATATTTTAACATATTTTATGTCAAGGGTTGCCTGAGCCAATACAGAGGCAGATTAAAAAACAAGTAGGGATGGAAGTGAAGCCATGGGCTGTGATACAGTTGACAATAGTACATCATGTCGATTATTACAAGAGAAAATAAGAAGAAAGATGACAATAGGAAAATCGAGGAAACTAATTTAGTTAAAATAAAATTGGCAACATTTTCCATGGAATGGGCGGTACTGATAAGCGGAGAAGGATTGGGGATGCAGGAAGCAATAGGTACATTCCAGACAAATAATTCATGCCCGATGGTCCAAGGTGGATATGGGTTTACGCCACGAGGTAAAGGTATGGGTTATAGAGGAAGAGGAGGTGGATTTCAGAATAACCAAGGTGGGTTTCAAAATATACACAATGAGAACCAGAGTATTCAGGGAGGATATAATAAAGCAGGGACTAACAGAAGAATTCCTCCAGTATGTTGGAACTGTGGAATGACAGGACATATTGCGCACATATGTAGGAGTCAAGGGAATGTACAAAATGGCCAATTCTCCAGAGGGGGGACAGTTTATCCTCCACCATACAGCACACAGACTACAGAGGTTTTTGCCCAAGATCACACATCTTATCAGAAACAAGCACCGCAAGTGCAGCAGGTACAACAACAGGAACAAGTACAAATGAATCTGCCACAAAGACAGTCGCAACAAGCCCCTATGCAGATACAGCAGTATGAAAACACAGGACAAGTATTGACACCCAGAATAGGAGGTGTCACTGTGTCAGGAGGAAATCCTTTCAGAGGGATGGGGATGAGCTTGTATCCACAAAAGCACAGCTCACGGGATGACTTGATCTTTTCAGTACTATCGGTGACACCAGTCGCCAAAGAGGAACCAAGGGTCCATGTGACGATAGGAGGGAAATCCTTTTCTTTTCTCATAGACACTGGAGCAACTCGTTTGTGTATAAGAGAGTAAAAATATCCTGTGTCAGGTATTTCCATGAATGCTCAACGGTTCTCTGGAGCTACAAGTTGTTTTCCTTTTATTGATAAATTACCGGTCTCCATAGGAGAATGTGACATGTCTGTTCCCTTGTTATATTCACGACAGACACCGGTTAATATTTTAGGAAGAGATTTAATTGAAAGGGGCCCCTGAGGGACCCTGGGATGTGGAAACAAGGCACAGTCACCACACTCGAATAGATACGCTAGATACGAGGTTCCGTTCCCAAAATCTAGGGTTTATTGCAATACAAAGAAGTCCCAGTTGGCCAAATGGTCCCACGCCCCGCGACGTGTGTCTAACAGACCTCAGGGAAAGCAAGAGAGAGTGAAACGTACATCAGTTACATATATTCAAACCGAGCACCTTACAATCACCTTACAATCAGCAATGACACAATATGACACATTTAATTTCCCTTTGAATTAGAGGCGATGTTTGACCAGTGTGACAAATATGACACCTTAGACCACCATATTTAGTAACGGTTTGCAGTCTTCAATTTTACAGACACAATTCTTTATTTGCGAGAACACAGTGTTTCTGTTTTTCATGGGCAGGCTGCACGTAGGAGACTGGCACATACCAGACCTCACTATCTCTTAGTTTTGATTCTCGCTCTAGAGGTCAGCCCGCTCTCCGGGGCCTCACTGGGCTCTGAAAGGGGGGCCGTAAAGAAGATCATAATTCAACTCTTTAAAAGCTAGTTTCGTACATTGCTATTCTTTCAGGAGACTCGCTGGCATTCGTGTACTGATTAAATACTTTGCTCCCTGTCTTCAAGGATATGTGAGGGAGGGAATCGGGCATTTCTGTCTGGCTCTCCAGTGTAATGTTTCAACATGTTTCTCAGCCTTCGACCATTGAAGCGAAATAATATCTACAGCAAAGCAGTTTTACATGAGGCAAAGTGGCAACGTTAGAGAGAGCAGAGAGAGAACACAAAATGGCGATTCTGGTCATCTTAAAATGGCCTCACTCTAGTTGAACTAGTTGAACTAATAGCTACATAATAACTAATTAATATATATTCTTAACACTGTAAATGAGGTGGTTGGTCTTCGGCCAACCAATTATCATTCATTTCCGGACCCTCAAGGGGTGTTTGGTTTTTCTGGACTGACAAACCCTCCTCTTTGCCGTAAGCCAAATGTCTCATCCATACATTGCATCCTCCTCCGACCAAGTATTTGAATTAGATTCGGAATCTGGTTCAAATTCGGACTCATGTACACTTGTTGTCTCCTCGTTATTATTATCAATATCAATTGCCATGAATTCTTTAATGGTTTCAGATTCGTTACTATGGCGAGTGCTTGATTTAGTAATGTTTTTTCGTTTCATCATTTGTACACACTCTTTGCTGATTTCAGTACATATTATGGAGAGACAATGTATGCAACAACAACATGTCACAAATATTCCTAGGATTGCTACTAGGATTGCAAATAGCTTCCATCCCCAGGATCGCAATACTTCCCAGAACCAGGAGCTTATGTTCAATTCCCAGCCATCTTCAGGGGGGTGGAGATCAGAGCTTAACACATGCAATTTTCTTATTGCCTCAAAAATCGTGGGGGAGGAGTCACTTACAAATACGCAACACGCTGATCCCACGATTTTGCAAACACTGCCGCGATCAACTAAGATTATATCAAGGGCCATTCTATTTTGCAGTGACATTAATCTAATTCTTTTTTCCTCAAGAGTCATATTATATAATATATCAGTGGTTCCATTTATTGTTTCTTCCAATATCCTAGACAGTCGTCTTATGTTATAAGAGTTTATCGCCTGGTCCCAAAATGGTATGAATGATTTTGCTTTGTCCCCTACAATGAACCCGTCTTCAATATTACGGCGAGGTCGTGACCTGGTCAATTTGGTAATGTCTGATGTTTTTAAAAGAAACACCCCAGGAAACAGAAATTCCAAATAACACTGTAAATGAGTGGTTGGTCTTCGGCCAACCAATTATCATTCATTTCCGGGCCCTTAAGGGGTGTTTGGTTTTTCTGGACTGACATAATGACAAACCTTAACATGACGATTTCATTAACTGACCAAGGAATAGTGTGCTCCACTCCAGGAATACACTATTTAAACGTGGGAGAGTTTATACTGGCATCGACAGTGCAAGTGGCTCTGCGAGGCGTTCTGCTTGATCCAGAGATTTTTATATATGGATTAAGCATTTTACTAACGTGGCTACCTGGCCTGGTGGGAAAGATTGTAAGGATACCTGACAAATTTCTGTTTAGACCACGAATACCTATGGATGAGGAGGGTGGAAAAACTATTCCAATAGAGTTGGAAGCAGCTATAGTGCAATGGAAAATGGCAATGCTCGAAGTAGTAGACAATGACGGCAGACCATGGAGAACAGTAATAGCTCTTGAGGAAGGGTACAGATTGACTGACATAACTGATGACAATATGTTCTGGGAAGGCTAAAGCGATGATGAAGTAGTTTTCTTTATGAGCATTACGTACTGGATAAGTATAGAGAAAAGGGAAGTTCAGCAGAGAATTGCGATAATACGGCAGCGACCAGAGCCTTTTCAGGAGGATCTTGACAGGGGCCAAGTGCCTTATGGACCACAGGCCCTTATGACGTAGGTTTACGGAAAGGGATAGGGGAGGTTAAAGTAAAGCTGAAGCCAGGAGCAATTTTACCCCGAGCAAAGCAGTACCCCATGTCTCGAGAAGCTGATGAGGGTATATTTCAGACTATTTCAGCACTGATGAATCAAGGGATTCTGGTGCCATCAGAGTCGTCATCGTGTAATACAGCAGTTTATCCAATTAAGAAATCTAGGGGGTCATGGAGATTTATCCAGGATATGAGGCCTCTTAACCAGATTTTAGATGCTGAGTTTCCTATTGTTCCCAATCCGGTGACAATATTCTTTAGTATCCCAGTGGAAGCTCGATACTTCAGTGATCGATTTGAAAAATGTGTTTTTCTCGCTCCCGCTGCAGACTTCATTAATGTTTCATCAAAAAAGACTAAAACATATTAGGTTGCCCCAAAGGTACTGTGAGTTCCCATCCCTATTTGACAGAGTTCTACAGATGATCTAGGCAATATCGATCTCAAAAGTACGTAGATGACGTATTGATTTGTAGAACCACAGAGGATGAGTGCATGCAAGATTCTGTCCAGCTAATGACTAATCTAGCAGACAAAGGGTATAAGGCAGATGAAGAAATGTTATAGTACTTTCAAGAAGAGGTGTTATACATAGGTCAGTTGATTTTGCATGAAGGAAAGAAAGTGACACCTGAGAGAGCTGAGGCAAACATGAAAACATCAAAACCAAACAGAGTGAGGGAAATGCAACAGTTTCTGGGTTTGTCTAATTACGTTAGTGCCTGGGTGCTTGATTATGACATGTGCACGAGACCACTCCTGCAAACATTAAAGAAAGCACATGTTGGTAAAATAAAGCTAGAATGGACTAAAGAAATGGAGGAAGGATTTGAAGAATTGTAAAAAGCAATTTGAACAGCCCCAGTTTTAGGGATTCCGAATTATGCTGAGGTGTTATATTTGTTTTCACACAGGAATAGGTCTGTGCTTTCACAAAGAGCCACATAAGGGTACAAACATTTGGAATATTACAGTGGGATTTTAGACCCAGTTATGAGGTGACACTTCCCTTGCGAACATTCTTTGGCAGCTGCCACGCTCACAATTGAGAAATCCACAAGTATTGTCATGGGCTGTTCTATGACCCTCTTCGTGGAGCATGCTCTATTTGCTATTTTAGAGAAACCCAAAGGCACATTGCCATCCCAAAGAGCTTCAGTTTATGAGGTAATGATATCCAACCCGGCGATTAAAATTGTGAGATGTAAAATAGTGAATCCAGCCACATTCATAGCTGAGCCAGTAGAAGAAGGTGATCATGTGCATAACTGTCCCAATTATGTTGAATTTTATGATGATATCCCCCATGTGAAAGAGAATGCTTTAGCAGGAGGGGAGATTTTTTTTAATTGATGGTTCTTCGAAAATGTATCAGACTAGTGGGGAAAGGCATTCAGGTGCAGCAGTAGCAAGACACAGATTAAATGGAGAGTTCGAAGTAGTAACAAGTAGCAAGTGGAAGACTACTGTCTCATTTTCCAGCACAAGCGGCAGAATTAGTAGCGCTTATTGTCGTGCTTAAGAAACATGAAGGGCAGGAAGTGAACAGTGACTCCTCCTATGTGATGTCAACTGTACAAGCAGGATTAGCACGTTGGAAAAGGAGGGGCTACCACCGTGCAGACAGCACTCTGGTGCAACATCCGTCCTTAATGGAGAGACTCATCAAGGTCCTACAACTCGCCGTAGCCATAGCGGTTGTTTAATGTGCAGCACATACTAAATGAACAGATTTTATCACTTGCGGGAATGAAATACGTAGATGCAAAAGCTAAAAGGGTTGCATATTCTCCAGAAATTTCGTGTTTTGATACCAAAGATATTAAAGGAAATTCAGTTACAACCATGTTGGTACAGAAAGGGTTTCATAAATTGTTAATAACCCAATTAATAGAGATTCAGGGTAGAGCAACACAGGAAGAGCCAAAACTATGGAAATGAAATGGTGTTTTTTATCCCCCACGGAAGCTTTATGGTGACAGGACAGCACTGGAAAACCAGTGATGCCAGTAACTTTATTGAAAGTCCCGCTTCAACAGCTACATTGCACCGCACATGTAACTAGAGAAATTCTTGCTGCTAGTATTGCAGAAGACTGGTTAATTCCTAATTTGTTGGAACACGTTGCATTGTTTCTGTTGAATTGCATCATGTGGCATACACTAAGAATGATCAGAGGAGTAATACCTCACCGAATGGTCCATTTCAGAATTGACATATTGACTATGTTGATATGCTGCAAGCATGTAATGGATATAGGTATCTATTAGTGCTGCTCTGTCCTTTCTCGAGGTGGTTCAAGGGATGTCCGTGTACCCACACTGATGCCACTTGCGCAGTGAAGTCTTTAGTGTGTGAGGCATTCCTGAGGTGGGGTGTGTGTGAGATACTATGATCCGATAATGGAGCACATTTTGTCAATGAGTTATTTGAACAGATAGGGCTTCTATTAAGCATGAAACACAAGTTCTCTTCTACTCGTCACCCACAAGCGACTCACTGCCTCCTCAAAGAAAGGATTGCCAAGATTAAATTGACTTTGAAAAAGGGATGACTGTATTGCCTACCGCAGGCCTTATATGCCCTTCAGAATCAGCCAGGATCAGACCACCACCAGGGTGTCAAATGAGAATGCCCCTTACATCTCCGTCTAGGAGTAAAAGTGATGCCCAGAGTGTAGAAAAAACTTTAGGTGATAAGATGCATGATTATTTGACATATATGACCTCTAGTATTTCTTTAATTTCAGATCAAGTCAAGCGTCGGCAACAAATCCAAGAGAACTATTACCACCACCTAAGTTATATGTTGGGGACCTAGGAAGTGGCATGAGCCATGTTTTCATGGCCCTTTTTTTCTCGAAAAAGTGTCCCCTTCCGCTGCCAAGGTACAAGGAAGAAGCTTGGCTGCACCTGGGTGATTTGAAGATTTATAAAGGCAAGACCTTCCCTCCCACCGTTACCGATCCAGAAGCAAGACAAGAAGATCGATGAGCAAGTGACCAAGAAGAAGGTCAATAAAACAAGTGATTAGCTTATACTCTATTTGGACTGGAATTCAATAGAGACCCCTTATACTTATTTTAGCAGGGAGTACAAAGACTTCCAGAGAATTCCAGGTATTTTGAAATTAACTTTTAGACATATCTTCAAGTAGTGAATAATCTAACAGAGTCATGCCTAAATGTCAGTTATTGATCAGAAATGGGAAACAAAACCAGTATCCATATTAATTTCGTACAGAAGATTTGTTTTAAGTGATAAAACATATGGTACCTGCCGATAGTGATGTTCATCGGCTTGTGGTTGCTGTCTTTGTGTGCATACTTCAATCTTACCCTGCTCTTGTCAGAAGAGACATTAATATTCACACTTTTTTACAAGATCCTAAAAACGATCCAGTGATAAGAAGACTCCTTTTGCTAAAATTGAACAAATGTTATAGTTGCAAATATAAAAGAGTTTTGATGATTGTATAAAAAATGATTAATGAAGAGAATGGCATGGTTATAGAGAATGAACAAGTTCAACAAGCAGTAGGATGGCACAAGAAATGGATGCCGAGATGTCTATGTATGATATACATTTGCATGATTATTCTCGTTGTCATTCTGTTCCTCATCTTTCACAGTCTCTATCATCCTGGTACTTCAGCTGAAGGAGAAGTTCCTAAGATTCTCCTCATTATGAAAATAAAGACAGGCCTTTCGATTAATATGGGTATTTTGGAAGACACAATAGAGATGCAGAGGAAGATAGTGAGGGCATAAATACCTATCTAGATAACACAGCCTACTTGGGGAATAACATGTGGTACCAACACATGAGAAAAGTGGGGGAGAAAGCATTTAAGGAGTGTTGCTACATCTGCTCTCTCATCCCCTATGCCATGAATACAGTAAGGACTTTCATTTCAAGAGACGTTCAGAGCATGATGCAAAGTGCCTCAGCCACCATGCAACAATTCCAAGGAATTTGGACAACCTTGCGATGGAGATCAAAATGGTTGTTTCCATACCAGGATGACTATATCAAAACTCTACAGATGGAAAAGGAGCCTGGATGGAAAAGCAAGATAATTGTGTATCCTGCCACAGGACAGGTTGATGTGCTCATTGAAGAAATGAAGAGGATGAATTGCCATGATGTGATAGAAATAGCAGGATTACCTTGATGTTCAGAACAAACTCAATTATTGATCTATGGACGAGTGAATTCCAAGAAGGAATGGAAAGAAGGAATGTCCTATGCAGCTCAGCTGCTGAAAACAGATCACGTACAAGAAGTACAGAGGTGAATGATGGATGCTTGAAGTGCGGGCCAATCACTATTGACATGGGTAGAAGACCAATCAGGCCCAGTAGTTGTAATACCATTGGTTAATGCGACACTCTGCTGTTAGGCAGAATTACATGCAGTACCCTTTGGAAACACTACACACAATTAAGACTACAGGTGGAAGCACAATCTCACCTTTAGTACAAGCCTGTACTACACAGTTATCTGGTAGCAGTGGCTGAACAGCCAGACTTATCTCAAGAGGGATGTGAGCAGTACAAGATGTTACACAAAGGACTACCAATCACAGTAACAGTAACAGTAGTTCAAACAAACACTTACTCAAGGTTTCTTGGTAAAAGAATATACATTTATTTACACATTTAGTTAGAAAACATTCCACTAGTAATAAACAGCTCAATATCAGACTATCATACAAGACAGTACTCAACCAATAGGTTTCTGAACAAGTTAGGCTCCCCTGAAGTGGGAGCAAAATGGCACTTCAGTAACTTTCAAAAGGGGTATAAAGACAAAGGTTATAAGAATCAGCACACAGTTACTTTGATAGGCAGGGAAAATACTTTCAGTTCATTACAAAAGGCAATTCAATTCAATGGGCCTGGGCCAAAGTCAATGGTTCAGTGTCTTGGAAAGGATAGCACAGTCCTGGTAGTAAAAGGTTAAGTCTTTCCCAATGTTCTTGGAAGTAGTTTGCAGGAAAAAGGGTTATAGGTCAGTTTAGGAGCAAACAAGACTCCAAAGTTGGGAAAGTTTCACAAACTTTCACCACGGCAAAGAGGTTTTCTCTACCGCATTTGCACAGTACCTTATGGATGAAGGAAAGCTGTAGCTGAGGCAGTTGTTCCAGGCAGTTCCTGCAGATCTCGCTGTTTCAGAGCCTCAGTCATGGGGACAAGAGGAAGGACGTCGGGAGGTTCCTGCACCACACCGGGAAGAAGCCACCAGCTGGGCAAAAGTTGGCTTAAGGTGAGAGTGCCTTAAAGTCCACAATATGGTATCCTTCACAGGCGATCCAGTTGTCAACAACACTCTGATGAATAATCGACCAGTATGGAGATGGTTTCCAGATGCCTTGCGAGTTGGTTGTTACCACCAGCTCAAGGGAAGAAGTTATCCTTGAAGGGCTTCTCTGTTGAGTTTCAGGCAATTCGGACCTGCAGCAAGGCTTCACCGGGCAAACCAACGGTCCAGGAGTTGCAACAGTCGTCTTCCTTCAGCTTATCTTTGGTTCTTTCGTTCCAGTGGTCGACTCTGCTTTCCCGGTCCCAGAGACCTGCTTTTAAACAGTTTTCTCCCATTCATTCCAGCCTAGCTGTTACTCACCCATCAGGGTGGCTGTCCTTGACGGATAGTCAACCAGCCAATCATGCCAGAGTGCATTCAGGTCTCCTAGGAGACTAAGCACAGAGAGTTTCGGGCACCTCCCTCACATCCTGTCCACCCCAGACACTCAGGCGCCAGAGGAGGGCTTCAGCACTAAAGCCCAGCAAAGGCCAACAAACAAATGGATCAAACCTGGCCAACACTAGAAGGACCTTTTCAAAAAGAAACTGCTAAAAAAGATGACTGTAGTCTGTTTTTACAGAGGGGTCTTGGGCGTCATATTGAAAAACATGGCTGAACCGATTTTTAGCTACCGGTGTTAGGGGTCAGGACAACTCATGGTAGCTTGTTCTAAAACCACTGCCACCAGCTATTTCAAGAGGAAAGGGTAGCATTTGACTGCGACATAAGTGTTTAGACCCAGGGTATGCTAGGCAACCCCTCCAGCACTCTATAGGAAGATAGGGTGTGCTGGGCCTATGAATTTAAAGAGACTAGTAAAGTCAATTTAACTTTACATTCACTGGGAAATAGGAGTCAGTCACAGAGAAGGTATTTAACCCTTGGGAAGTCTGAAAGACATCCCTGTGCCACTGCACTGAGGGTGCTGTGTGACACACAAGAAAAAGATGATGCCTATGGCGTTGTCTAAAACTCCATATCCAAAGAAAACAAAAGTAAAACACACATCATAATACATGAAAGTGTGGGAAAAAAAGGCTCACACTCTTTCCAGGTGAAAATTAAAATCCTAGAAATCCAGCAAAGTTGCTGTGGGCCTCAAAAGGTAAGGTAAATTAGCACATTTATGAGAATACTCCCTAACATCTGCTTCCGAAGACATGGAAAGAATCACATGGGATATAACAAAGAATGCAAAACCACAATTGATGTTTCCAGGTTGGGAGAAGGGACAGAGGTCATTATGGATCGATATTGGGCTTGTTGATCTAGATCCTGTATGAGGTTACCCAAGAATTGGGGCAGAGTATGTTCCTTTGTGCTGATTCAAGTTCCAGCATTAGTGATTTCTCAGAGCGATCTGATATTGGTGAACTTCCAAAAGTGGATGCCCATTTGAGGAAAAGAAGGTCACCTGAACTTCTCTCTCCGACGGACAAGAAGAGAGAATTATTTCACAGCCAAATCGATAACAGCGTATGACTCCATTCCTGAGGAGCACAGGTTGTTCAGCAAGACTGCCACAATACTGACAACTATCTTCATGCCTGGAATCCAAACAGGAGCAAACGCCAAGTGGTTACAGATCACTAGGTGGGAGCTTTTACAGCCAATCAATGCTACCATAAAGGGATTCAACGCCATTAAGGAAGAGCTGAGGGCCATACGACTGAGGACCCTCCAGAATAGGTATGTCCTTGATATGATCACAGTGATGGAAGGAGTAGTTTGCACCAAAATTAGGCCATCATGTTGCACATTCATACCTACTCACGATAAACAAAATGGAACCCTGATAGAGGCCATAATATTGTTGACAGACCTGCATAACAAGATGGAAGACAAGACGGATGAAACTGAAGGTAACAGTTGGTTTGCTTCTTTGTTCTCATGAATTCCCCAGTGGTTGGTGAATATATTCAAGATTCTTGGAGTAATATTGGTGCTACTGATGTTTGGATTTTGTGTAGGCAGGATAGTGATTGCCCAATGCAAGAAAACGGCAAAGAAGATGGTTGGGATGAAGATCATGATCGATGTCAAACCTAAATCAAATGCCAAGGAGCTGACTGATGACGCTGTCAGGAAGTACATAAAAGCCGGAATTGTAACACCTGAGGGAACAACATTCCTGTATGCAAAGAATCATAAGAAGTATGTGGGATAATGGGTCTATTGTACCCCGAATGGACAATGTAATTACATGACCTGGAGTGTAGATGAACATGTCAAATCGGCCGGCACCCTGAAGGGGGTGATGAAAATATGGAAGCCAAAGAAACACTTCTTCAGCAGAAAATATAAGGGTGTGGAAACAATTGAGGAAGTGGCCAAGGACTCAACCAGATCAGGGAATGTAGAGGAGCAGCTGTATGCCTTTGTAGGAAACCCTGGCATCCTACCTCCCATATGCTGGAAACCTGAGATTGTGCCGTGTTTGACACCAGCAGTTGTGCCAATAAAGCAACGTTTGTTCGAAAGAAGATACCCATTGAGACAAGCCTATCGAATGTATCCCCAAAGGGATGACAATTTGAGGGAGGAACTCACAGAAGGAATATGAGAAAAGAGGAAAGAAAGATGTCATAAGAGAGTGAACCCTTATGGTCCTTTAATTGAGGTAACACATCATACGAACGGGGGATGCAGAATAACTCTTACACCAAATAACAAGAGCAACTCAGAAAGTTGTTGAAATGTCTGTGTCAACTGTTTTATTCTCAATTATCAAAAACTGGGAGCTACAACGGGCATCAACAGACGTCGCACAGCATAGTCTCAACGCATTTCATAAAAAATAATTCTTATATAGCAAAAACTCATCTTACGTGACGTCACACTATGTGGAAAACAAGACAAACCTACTAGGGATTGTGGTTGGCTCAAGGGGAAAACCTAATATACTTTCTATACTGGGTGGGATTGTGATTGGGTCTCTACAGTCAGGTGGACAACTTATGCCCACCCCTAGTGCAAGTCATCTTCAACTATGATTAGATACATGGTACATCATTCGCCCTTAAACTATAAGGCCCTTTGTTATAGGGCCTTCTACAATTGGTTGGCATGCTTGTACCCTTCTAAAACATTCAATTCACTAGCAGCAGGAAAGCTGGTACCCCAGGTGTCAGTTGGTGGACTTGACAGTGTCTCCCCACTCATTTAGCCCCATATCTCTCATCGCTCGTGCCTTCTGCCATTCAGATCGTCTTTGAACTCAGCCTTGTAGTTGCTTCTTGCTCCTGGGAATATAAGGGAGTATTGGCACATCCTTATCATAGCTCAGGACTGCACATCCACTCCTATTTTCATCCTCATCTCATATGACAGGAGACTGAGAATCAGCCCTGTTATAGCATTTAATTGTCTTGAATAAAGAAACTTGGTATTCATGGTGTTCTCTCTTTGCAACTTAACAAGGGATGCATCAGCGACTCACATTCACTGTTGTTCTAAGAATGATAACCAGTTTTGGCTGCTTCAGCCTTTGACACCATGCCCGACAGCCTTCTGGGTCTTGTTTCGAGTTCCAGCAATTTTTCGCTGTGACACATGCATAGCTATCCATCCTTCTTTCTCCATGGGTTTGAGCTTACTAAAATGGTGTCATCGAACATCCAGATTCTATATAATGGCGGAACTGCCTGCAGTCTATTCACTACGTATAGCCAGCCTTATCATTACATTGGGCCTCATTACGAGTTTGGGGGTAGCCATGCCCTTAAAAAGGGCATGGCTACCCCCAAACTCGGGTCCGGGACCGGTTCCCACAAAAGGGGACTTACCGGGCCATTCTGACCTTGGAGGGCCCAGTAATTCCCTTTTGCGGGACCCAGAGCCGGTACATCCCCATTCCCATTTGAGCCACCATAGGGCTCAATGGGAATGGGGAGGATGGTAGGAGTGGTACCATCCTGTCTGCTCACAGGTGCTGCTCTGCACGCCTGGTCTGACCAGGCATGCAGAGCGGGCCCCACAAGCAGACTCGTACTGTGGTGGCCCGGTATGAATGGTGCTGGTGCCTTACCGGCACCGTTCATCCGGTGGCCGCCACAGACGTAATGAGGCCCATAGTGTACTTGCGTTTCAGCATCTGTAGTGTTATAAAAAGGCTTGCATTTTCTTCAGTGCTTCTTCACATGTGCAATCTTCAATCTGTGTTTAAAAGTCTTCTCGATTCTTTACTTCGTCATCAGATTCTATAAGGTCTATGCATTCTCTTCTTCAGCCACTCTTCACAATGCGTCATGTTCATTTCTTGTGACGTCACCAGCTTCTCTTTGTCTCATTTTCACATTCCTTCAGGAACCTCTTCCAGGAGATTGTCAATTCTCTGAGGATACATCAGATAGGGTTTTCTTAGCAGATACCTTGTCTCTAAGACTCTCCTCAGAATAGTCACAGTTACTGATGCTGTGCACGTTGCAACTTCTGGTTTCTAGCATGCAGGTAGCATGGGGGCAGGACTTCCTGTAGAGGCATTGGACTGCTCCTCTACAAGAGTATGACGTCATCACAGGATACTGGCTGAAGAAGATGGATTGATCCTACAGAAACTAATGACGGAGTAAAGAATCAAGTGAACTTTTAAATACAAAAAAGAAGATTATACATGCACAAAGTGCTACAGAGGATCAACCGTTCAACAATTGTTCAGATGCTGAAACGCAAGTAGACTAAGTCATCATAGAAGCTGGCTATATGTGGTGAAAAGAATGCAGACAAAGCTGCCATTGTATAGAAGTTGGATATCGCTATCGTGAAGTAAGCCAGAACCCAGGAAGAGGGAAGAGAAAACTATGTTGCAGTAAGAATCAGTTGAATCGTGGAGCTGCATGGTGAGGCTGTCTAGCCTGAAGTCAAGATTGAAGCAGTCAAGGTCGGCTATCTATTCTGGAAAGGAGCAAACAAACAAAGGATGAATCATCCCTTCTTAATGTGCAAAGAAAAAACACCAAGAGTGCCAAGTTCAATTCATTTAAGACATTTAAAAGCTTCAAAATAGACCAAATTGTGGGGTCCTGTCACATGAGCCAAGGCTGAAAATAGAGCTTGAACTCAGAGTCCTAGAACAACAATAGTGAGTGCCTGCACGCCTGTGTATTCTCAGAGACAAGAATACTTTGCAAGGCCAAGTTCAAATACAGTCTTCATGGCATGTGGCATGGGCGATCAGAGATGTTGGTCTGACTGGGTTGGGAGGTAGAGTCAGGCCCACCTCCTCGCACCTTTGTCTGGGCTTATGTGCTGCTAAGTGAACTGAATGTTCCAGCCATGGAACAAGCCTGCTAACCAATTGTAGAGGTCCATATAACGAAGGACCTTATAGTTTGAGAAGCCAATAAGAAACCGTATACCTAATATTTTTAAAAATTACATGTTTTAGGGGTAGGCATATGTAGTCCACCTGATTGTGGGTAGCCAATTACAATCCCAGTTCCTACAGATATTATACTTAGATGTTCCCCTTAAGCCTATCCTGATCCCCAGTAGGTTTTTCATTATTTGCCACGTAGTATGATGTTACCTCTGATGCATTTTTAGTATAAAGTCTTTGTTGTGTGAAAAGAACGCTGAGAGAAATCAAACGTGTGTCCGTTGATGTTCGTTGTAACTCCGTGTTTTAGATATTTTTTAATGAAACAGTACTTTGCCATCTTCCTGAGTTGATTTGGTTATTTGGACTCTGAGTCATTCTGTGTGAACCCATCAATTACATGCATGTTCCTAAAGGGCCCTAAGCTCACTTCCCAATATGTTGCACAGTCTTGCCACTGTTGAAAACCAAACCGATGCATCTGGATCCTGTAAAATGTCTTTCTGCTAGTGCGGGTCTAGGTGTAGCATCGTATCATCACACTCGGGTATGATTGATACAACTTTGTTGATGTCTCTGACAAGTTCCAGTATATTTGGGAAATGCCCCTTGGGGAACTCGGCCGGCCAGAGCCTTGCAGTGTTTGTTCATTTTGTTAAAAACGTGGCTAGCCCTGGGGCTAAAATGTCCCACGATCGAATGTACTGAACTTCAGTGAGCGTCACTGTCCATTGCCTTTGCAAATGTATGGGTTTTGTCAGCTTCACTGTAAAGTTGGATATTTTGTTCCCTGGGAATGTCTCGGGTGAAGCGTTGCTGGACTTTCTGGCTCCCCTCCCTGTAAAAAAACACCTTGAACACCCTTCCTCGAATAATCAATTAGTGTGCATATATAAATGCCCTTCCTTTGAGTCACTCCATCCACGATAAAGATCTTGTTGCTGTAGTTCTGCTCATAGGCCTTTGTAAAGACGACCTTGTGTTTTGAGATCTGCACATGATCCCCCTTCTTAAAGGGTATAAATGTAGTCTTTTAAAAAAAGTTTTTCACTGTATATTGTTGCCGACCTCCAGGGAATTCAGTGGCTTTAAATCAGCAGGGGAGGTTTGAATAGATCTATGATATATGTTGTTATATGAATTTATAAAAGCGGGTAACACCTCCACCGCGCTGTGGGTGTTTTTAGCCATGAATAATCGCCAGAGATGTGCTTTAAAAGTTTGCATAAAATGTTCTACGGTAGAGACTTTAACTTCAGAGTGGGTTACAAAGTGTTGCACCCTGTGTTGTTTTAGAGGATTCTACAGAGGCTTATTTAAAAACTCCTTACCGGCGTCGGTCTGCAGTTTGGCGGGGGCACAGCCTTTGATAAGTATGGGTGTAAAAGCCATTGCCACGCTGTGACCTGTTTTGTTCTTAAAAACCTCAATATAGGCGTGTTTTGATAAAATGTTGATGATGGCTAGAATGTAGGGGAAACCGTTGTCTTTGTGGAACTAGCTCAAATCCATAATATCTGCCTGACACTGCTGGTTGACGTCAGATACCCCGGTCATTTGCCATTTAAAATGTTTTCGGGACGACTTGTGTAGCGTGTAGGCATCCTCACCTGATAGCCACGTCTTGACCGCTCCCCGTGACACCATATTACCATTGATTTACAGTTTACTGAACAGGCTGTCAACCCCACCATAACTCCCAACACCTCCTTCATCATGACATATTTCGACAGCTTCAGGCCAGACATGTTCACCCATAACCGCTCATCATAAAGACGCAACCAGGTTTTATAAACAACAGAGTTGTATTAACATTTAAAACATGTACTGTATTCAAAATGTATTTGCATTAACATACTAGAACAATTGGTCCTGCTAAAAGCTTTGTAGTATATTCAATTGCTACATAGATACATTGTAAGCCACCACAGAGATAAGCAAACATGTGGACATTACATTAGGGATTCAATTAGACATCCTTTATCCCCGCCCACTTGGGAATTGCTTTTTCTTTTTATTGTGATTTAGTCAATAAGCTAAATTAAAATGTGACTTTTCACAAGACTTCTTGACATTTTTCACAACAACAACCATTAAGAATTTCATCAAACAATATCATTGAAAAGGAAAACATGCAAACACAAAAATAATAAGCATGATAAAATTGGAAAATATCTCTTATCAAAATACAATGGAAAGTAAAACTGAAGTAAATCTGTCAATTGGGCGGTGTCAACAAATTCTACTCCCTCAATAGTTTTACACCTTCTGACGTTAAAAAACTTCCTTCCCCAAGACCATTCTATTCAAGAACAAATCTGTTTCCAACCACAAGCCCTGATGGGTAAATCACTGCAACCTTAAAGCTCTCAACTCCCAAGTCCCAGGACATTCACTCAGCAGGTGCCTCAAAGTCTGAGTAACTATGCCCCCGCATTTTTGGCAACCGAAACTGGGAGTACCTATAATATCTCTAATATTCTTAATCTCCAAGGTTGGTAAGTGATTTAACCTTACACGCAAGAAGTCATCTCTCATCACTGGATCAGGAAACTCATTCAGATATGTGGGCTGCGTAGACCTATGTTAAAGACCAGTGTTAAAGAGGCACACAAACGCGATCCTCTCATTCGATCAATCGTTCTTATCCAATCCATTCTCTTCAATAGCTCTTTTGCCTTTTCTGAATTATGAATCAGAATATCTTCTGTACACACTGCTTCCTTTAGAATATTAATACATCAATTTTCCAAGTTATTCAAAAAATGTATTAGAGAGACCTCTCACTGTGGACAAAAGGTCTTCATAAAGTGAAAGAGGTGGGGGGAACAAAATCAATCTATACTGAGATCCCCAACTGCATTCAAGACAAGCCCTCAGTAAATTCAGGCCCAACTCATATCTCAGCGAGGCTATGAGCACACAGTTAGGCACACTCAGAACACGCCTCCACAGGTTTCCCTCCAGCCTCTTCCAATCGATATTAAATGATTGGGGGTTTGTCTCAAATCCGTAAATCAAAGCCAGGATTATCTTACCAATATAGAATTTGAGTAACGGTATCATAAAGTACTTGCAGCATTTGTGTAGAATTATTTTCATCTGGGACCTTGATTGCAAAATGAAACCATCCAGGCTAGTGGTAGACTGACCCTTATTTGGAAAGGCTCTAACCACCGAGCCCAAATACTTTAACTTTTTCACTTAGGAATTCTCTGATTGTCCAAACACCAATTAAAGTGCTTAACCATCTTCTGTAGATGTTTAAAGATCATAATACTCAATTTCTCAGGATTCAGCTTTAGCCCATTCTCCTCAGCATACAGCTGAAATGCTGCAAGCAGTCTTTGGAGGCCAACTGGTGTCCTGTCAAATAACACAATGTTATTGGCATAGGCCAGCCAATTAATTATGGATAAACCACATTTCAGACTGGCCAATGCTGAATCCAATAACCATTTAACCAGGTCAGCCAAATATAAATTAAACAAAATAGGTCTGACACCCTTGAAGATCATGATTGATTTGGAGAGGTTCCCTGATCTATCCAGTCTAACCTGCATATCAGTGTTTTTATGTAGTTCAATCAGGATTGCCAGTAGGCCTTCAGGGATATCCCATTCTCTCAACTTCCACCAGAGGCGGTCTCGATCGATGGAATCAAATGCCTGGCATGGGTCAATCCAAGCCCCAAACAAAGGTTGACCGCCCCTAGTGAAGGCTTCACTATTAACTACACTTAAGACCATGCCATTTAGAGATGTCGACATTCCTCTCCTAAATACTGTTTGGTGTCTACAGATAATACCTTGTCAATTCACCCAATTCTCTAAATCCTTAAGGACTAAACCTGCAAAGATTTTCCCATCAGAGGTTAGTAACGATATTGGGCGATAATTTGCAGGGGCCAGTCTCCTTTCTTGAAAATAGGAATGACCACCGCCCTCCTCCAGGAGTTGGAAATTTGTTTAAAATGTATAATGTCTTTAAATAGGGCATCCAACATCCGGGACCAGGTATCATGGTCTGCCTTCAAAATAACGTTCCTCAGACCATTAGAACCTGAGGCTCTGGAGGAGGACCTCATTATTCAGCCCTTTATGTCATCAACCGTATAGACCAAGGCCCACTTCGCAAAGATTTCAATGTTCTTATTCGTTGAAGAAACATGCCCATAGAGCCGGGAGAAATGGTCAACCCACACCTGCTCTTGAATGATTCCATCCTGCTCAGAGTCATAAGGCTTGTCAAGACCACCTGCTACAGACCAGAAATTACGGGAGTTATTTTGCCAATAGCCCTTGACATAAATTCTCTTTCAAGTTGTGAACATTGGAACCAGTGAGATCTGGACCATTTCCTATAGGTATTTTTTATGGCTTTGATCTCAGTGTTCATTATCCTTGGATCCCCCGCCCCTTACACTTTCTTATAGCTTGCCTCATCTCTCTTTGTTTCCCCAGGTTTGTTTATCAAAAGGATGATGATGTTTTCTCAGCACAGCAGCCAAAGGTTTATCAGGGGGGTGGATATCCCAAAGAAAATCAACAAATGCATAAGGTTGAAACTTCTTCATCAAAGCCCCTTCTGACATTTGTTCTATTGTCCCACCAAGCCGATCTGTCAACACCCGACCATTGTTTTTATACCTCAAAACTCTGTTCCCACCCTTTTTTACAGACAGTTGTTCACCATAACAATCGGTCAGCCCCATTGATTTAATCCTAAGGACCGCTTCCAACACATCATGGTCACTGGGGGACCCATTTGTAATAGTAAATTGGGAGCAGCATGTAAACAGAGGGCCGGAGAGGAACAAATAATCAATTTTTGAGAAACTAGAATCCCTATGCCAACTTGGAGCGGGAGGAATATCTCCTTCAATTGAACCATAAGCAATCCAAAGATCCCAGTCTTTTAAAACTTTTTCATATAAGATCCCATTGCTCAAGGGTAATTTAACACTCACTGATCCTGGTAGTGTAGTTTTTATACATTGGGCAATAAAGTCTCCCAACAATTCATAACCTGGGAATAGTTCTGACCAAACAACAAAAAGATCGGACAAAAACTGATGGAAACTCAACAAATCCAGCATCATTGACTTCCAGTATGTTAACCACACTCCATTAACGTTACCCTTCCCAATACTGGAATCTAACCTTACGGGCAGGATCCCCGAGATCTCATTTGACAAAAGAATCAATTGTGTAAAAACCTCATTCCTACAGGCAATACTCATACCCCCCCGAAGGATGACCCACCCCCTCACCAACTGCCATTTGTTGAAAGACTGAGAACCCTCCAACCCAAAGGCTTCCTGAAGCCAAGTCTCCTGAAATACAACCAAGTCAATCGATTTGAAGATGTAAACTCCTCTTGTACTTGTTCTGAAGGATTTATGACCCCTTGTATTCCAATTAAAAAAGGCAATGGACTTTTTCAATGTAGGAAATTCATGAACCACCCCAATTTGTGAAACATTGCTTTGTGAGGAGTCAATGTGGTCTTTTACTAGAGCTGCTTCCCAGGAAAGGTATACCTGGGATACAATCTCCGGAACCATAGACAATACATCGGGAATTTGATCCACTTTTTGGGAAATCATAGGCCTAGACTGTTCACACTCAAGCCTCAGGGGCCTGTCTGGAAAGGAATGTAGGATTTCTGGCATATGCATAGACACTTCAAACCCTCTCTTTCTCCATGCCAGACCCGATCTCCAAACTGCATTCATCACCAGTCTGGACTTTAGGCCCAGTTCCACCACACCCGATGATGGTATAAAAGCAAATCTAATGTAATCAATATCGGTTGTGGTAAAAAAGCTCAAATCCGGGATTTTGTTCATAATTGCTAGTATCGTAGATCTATTTAGATGACTGCACCTAGGAATGGGCACATCTATTCTAGAAATGTAGACCTTCGCAATCTTTTTATCAAACGGGCCCAAAGGTCTTCTTGATTGCTCACGTATAGGGCACTCCAAAACAGCCTTCAAACAGCCACACTGCGTATGCACCCCACCCTCAGGAAGTTTGGACAAAACCCTCCCTCCTGATTTCAATTCTTGGATGCTCTCACTTGACAACTCCTGAGATTTTTTTCCTCTCTGGAGATATATTCACATTCGGAGGCTGTACTGTTGGAGGGGGCTGTGACTGACCATTTGAAATGGTTACTCCTTGACCACCAACCATGGCTGATACCAGATTCCCTCCAGATGCTATTGGAGTACCCCTCTGATATTTGCCCCTTAGAAAAGTTGGTGCAATCTTCATAGGTTGGCCAGGGGCTTCTGTCTGGCTCCCGACTGTTGTCTTACTGGTTTTGGCCTTATTTGGAGAGGACGGTAAAACAACTGACTTTTGCTTACTTTTCCTCGCCACCATTGGCTGATTCTGGGCGCTCGATTTCCATTTTTCAGCTGTTTGCAATTATTTCATAAATTGATGTGTCCGTATTTCTATTGTTTTTAGATCTCTTGTGCTTCAATTTCTTAGACTCCACTGGTATTACTTGGATTTCCGAGTTAGAAGCCAGGAGGCAACTTTTCCTTCTTTTTTGACATTTTTCCATTCTCTTTCACCTGTTTAGCATCACACGGCCTGACCTCACCGACTATATTTGCAGCACCAGCATTTTAATTTAATTGGCCAGCCTCCACATCGTCAACCAGTTGTGCAAGGCGGAGAAATTCTTCCAGGGCTGATGCCGATAAAGGTGTATCATCCAAGGGGAGCATTTGCTGCTCTTGAGAAACTTCTTCCTGCCTCCTATTGTTAGCCAGGTTATCATTTGACCGGCCCAAGTCCTCCTGGACCCCCTCCCACTGCCCTTGCAGAAGGTCCAGCTTTTCCGACTGTTTTGCTGTTTCCACACGGAACTCCTTCAAGACTTCTTCCACCATACCATTTATTGCTGAATTCAGGGCCACCAATGAGGACTCGTTGGTCTCTAGATCTTCAATGATTTCCAACAAGGTTACCAGATTTTTCGGGCTTCAAAAACTATGGCTGACTAGCTTAACACAAAATGTAGTGAAGTCAATGATGGAATTTGTTCATCCACTAAGGGCTGGATGGTCTGTGTGGTCTTGTGATTATGAAAAACACACCCATCTATTTCTTTCTAATGCCATAGCCATTTTAGAAACCTCAAGGAGGTCCGAGATCTCATTAAGTAAAACAAATATTCCTGAGATCTCTGAGAGTTACTTGCCCGCAACACATCCACCTCACCTTCTTGTGTCACAGCATTTCTCAATTTAATCTAAGAGATTAACTGAGAGATTAACTCATTTTGTGTCATAGGAGGGCTTCCTATCATTGGAGAAAGAATCTGTACTAAGTTTCCCACAACACTTTCAGGACCAAATTCTGCAATAGTCTCTTTCAGTGTATTAGTTGCAAGTGTATACTCCATATTTGACACCACAATCCCTTTTATCAGGGGGTTTGAGGGTGTAGAGGCGGCAGAAGCGCTCAGTTCAGAGTTAGTAAATTTGCTAGATGTTGAGCCCATTGGTACTTGAGAGTCCTGAACAAATATACTCTCCGGCAGGCAAAAGCGCCCTGCTCCTGCTGGGTAGGGCTTAAATATCGACATTGACACAGTTTTCCAACCCCCCCTACAACAATGTCAAGTTCTGGTGCAAAAAGGTAGTCTGTGAAAGCTGTACTCCGGATACCATATGACCAAGACATGATTTCCAACAAAACACTTCAGTCAAAAGCACCATCTGTGCACAGCCAAAGTAGGCTCTGTGGAATAGACCAATGATACTGGATTCAATGACTTAGATGGCACTTGCTTCAATATTAGAGTGAAGAAACTCTAATCTGTTGTCCGCTGCCCCCGCTGCCAACCACTGCCAACTGCCACAACTGTAGACTTAGCACAGACTTCACATGTCCTACGCACCAGCGTGTTGCTTTTAAGCTGACACCAGACCAAAAAGCATAAGCACAGAGGTGCCGAGCCGAGCGAGTAAGAGCTTCCAGGCTCCTAGGCACTGTAGTTGCAAGCAGAGCTTGCAATCACTTGCTGGAGTTTAACAATGTATCAATCAGAATACAGAGTGTAGCTGGATGAACTCCACACTCGACAATGCCACAACTGTAGGCTTAGTGCAGACTTTTCTCAATGATGTGTCTAACAGCCCTTGGACACACGTGTCTAAAATGCTTCATTTTCAAAAGGGGGTTGTTTGCCGATTCTATACTTCATAATGTTTTAGACATGCACTGTTCAGTTCCTACGGCAATCCATATCTGTGTCAGAGGCTGCATCAAGCACAGCAAATCTACTAGACATTTAGGGGTCAACATGCAATATTTTTTAAGTAGCAAATTATCCACATAAGATATTTCCAAACATTTGTGAGCATCCTGCTGGGGACCAGCAATTTTAGGTCCATAGCACCATCTGTAAAAGTGTTGTTTTAAACACGCCTCAGTCACTATTGCCGTAAATCCTTGTATGGCCCAAATATCAACGCAGGAGAGAACTGGCATGCCCGCATAGGTCTCCATTAGCGAGATACATTCCTTACATAGACTGTTATTCCTGGGCTTCGAATTAGTTGTTGAACAGCACACACTTTGAATAATAATATTGTCTTTAATGCTACAGCTCTCCATTAGTGAAACATATTCCTTACATTGACGATTGTCATGATCCACCAGGGTTTCAAGTTGGTAATGATAGTCCCTGTTACCGCATGGCACTCCACACCCCTGCACACAAGACCCTGATTTTCATCAAGTCCCCGGGGGCTAAATCAGTATCCAGCATCATCACCGCCTGTAAAATGCTAGATTCACAGTCCCTGTCTTCAAAGCCCACATTGGCTGCTGCTGGTTGCAACTTTGTGTTCATAGTCAGCCATTAAATCAGGGGCATCTTCCATCCCATCATACACCATAAAACAATCAGAAATATGACTTTTGTCATAACCCCCAAGGCTTGCACAGGTTGTTTTGCCATCGTCGTAACTGTAGTTGTTCATAATCATCGTTTATAGGCCCTAGAAAGCTGAAAGAACTCCTGTGTTTCACAGGCCTACCAAAAATGTTATATATCCGGATTGTAAGTCCCTCCATGCCATCATAGACGTAGGTAAACAAACCAGAGAGTGTTCCTGTTGGGTATAGTTTAGATGTAATTCAAAACTCAGTCAGCATTTAAACATAAGAAAAGATTTAATCATCTAGTTCTTGATTTATATGATATATGTATACATTCATGGTGTGAAAAATGATACATAGAATGAACCATGGAATGAAAAGAAATTATTTGTTTTTTGTATTTATCAAAAGGTGGTCAAAAAATTGAGTGTTTGACGTAGTTCTAAAACAACAAAACTAAAGATTATGCATGACATAGAATCACAAAAACAGGAAAAGAACAGACTGAATTAATACAGAAGTGTATATGGGCCTGGTCACAGTAGAACGTGGAGTACTAGGACCGAAAGAAAACTAAAACATACAACACAAGAAGAAATTGACAATAAACAACTTTAAGTGATGCAATAAATCTTGCACAGTAGCTAACGTGCCCTAACTGAGGTAAGTGCAAATCAATTTTATAGACACGTAATTAATCAGATAGCCAACATTCAACCAATGTTATACTTATTGGAATTGAAGTGCAAGAATAATGTAAAGGAAGTCTATTTGTTGGG
This sequence comes from Ambystoma mexicanum, assembly GCF_040938575.1. Classification (NCBI taxonomy): domain Eukaryota; kingdom Metazoa; phylum Chordata; class Amphibia; order Caudata; family Ambystomatidae; genus Ambystoma; species Ambystoma mexicanum. The sequence continues at coordinate 1,208,237,230 of NC_090928.1, forward strand.
ACCAAAATAAAAACATAATCAAAATTGGGTCAACGCCATCTGCCATTGCAATAGCATAAATTCACATATTTATGTAGGTAACAGCCACCTTCTTCAAGAGGAAATGTCTCTTATCAGCCCCTATTAGAATGAGGTGTATATATATATATATATTATATATATATATATATATATATATATATATATATATATATATATATATATATATATATATATATATATATGGTAGGAACAAGAGGAGAAAGGGGAGACCGCACTCTCCGCGGATCCTGAGGCAAAAATCCACACAAAAAATACATGAGCGCAACTCACACGAGGTAGGTCATAGAAAAGTATTTAATGAGATAAACACAAAATAGTGTAAAAATATGGCTGGGAAAGCAGCAGAAACAGAGGCAGGACGCCTGTGAGCACGACCTGCTTACAACGCGTTTCACGCTCAACTGAGCGCTTGGTCACGTAAAGGAAAAAAGGACCACAGCCTAGATATAGAAACATGTAGTCCTTTTACTGTATCAGTGGAAGTAAGGGTGCATGAGGGCATGGATTAAATGGCAGCCATATTGGAATGGAGAAACAAATACGTATACCCATAATGGAACCAGGGAAGTTAAGCAAAAATAAGCCAACCAAGGAAGAAAATAGGGAAAATAGGCGAATGAATGAGGTGCGAAGTGCACACAATGCAAGGACAGCACTGGAATCATAAATACAGGGGTAACCAGGCAAGGAGTCTAGGCCACATAAATACACCGCAGCTTCCACTGTGAATTATTGGTCAAAGTGAGAAGGTACAAAAAAATGAGTACATAGTCCAATGCAAAAGAGGTTAAAAAGAGGGTACCACATAAAGTAAAATGAAATACATTAATGTTGGTAAAAAAAACCATAATGTGTCCAGTCTATGTCAGGCTAAAAGACAATAGAATCATGTATAAAAAAGGTTAAAAGCCAGATGGTGGCTCATACTGAGGCCACAGTTGAAAAAAATAAAGTGCAAGTGCATGCCAAAAATAGCAACATGAGCTTGTGCAAATAAGCAAAAGAACTGTAGCAGCCAAGAATAGCAACAAGGGTTTGTGCAAATAAGCAAAACCACAATAGCAGCATAGACATGTGCAAAATTGCAAAAAACATCGCTGACAGTAAAATACAAGGCGACAGCAAAATCCACACATAAGCCAGATAGTATGTCGTACTGAGACCAAAGATGGAAGGAATAAAGTGCAAGTGCAAGCCAAAAATAGCAGCATGAGCTTGTGCGAATAAGCAAAACCTCAATGGCAGTCAAATGTAGCAGCAAGAGCTAGTGCAAATGAGCAGAGCCACAATAGCAACATACACATATGCAAAATTTCAAAATGCATCGCTAGCAGTAAAGTACATAGCAGCAGCGAACATGTGCAATATATTAGTTGCTAGTTAAAAGAAATTAAACTTCAATTTCCAGAGAGAAACAATATATCATATACAGTTCAACAAGTGGGTTTCTCAGTCAACCGTGTGACAAGGAGCAACTCCGCGGAGTGAAACATCCGACCGCCACAGTCAATGTATCTGGAATCTACCAGAGACCCGTCACCAAAATAAATGCAGTAGCAAGTGAAAGTAAAGAAATGCCCAAAAGCAGATATAAGAATCAGAGTACCCAATGTGTGACCGCTGTGTTGCGAGCCTGCTGTGTCAAGAGCCTCTTGTTTATTGTGAATTTTCTCTTGTGTTGTATGTTTTAGTTACTTTCGGTCCTTGTACTCATAAGATTTCTTTTTTTCTGCTGTGCCCAAGCCCACATACTCTTCTGTATTAATTCAGTCTGTTCTTTTTCGTTTTTTGTGATTTTATTTCATGCATAACCTTTAATTTTGTTGTTTTAGAACTACGTCAAGCACTCAATTTTTAGACCTCTTGATAACTAAAAAATAATTGCTTGTATGTATCATTTTACATACCATGAACGTATACATATATCATGTACATCAAGAACTAGATGATTAAGTCTTTTCTTATGTTTAAATGCTGAGTGAATTTTCAATTACATCTAAACTATACCCAACGGTAACACTCTCTAGTTTGTTTATGTTTGATTGCTCCCTTCAGTTCCCGTTGAATAGGGAGACCCCCTTAGGTTTACACATCAGAGATCCCTTTAGTTTTACACATCATAGTAGCCATCACTTTAGATCACAATTGTATTCAAACATTCTTGGGATTCTTAAAATATATAAAATGTATATAAAAATATTGGAGTTCAAGAAAATTGCTATCAAACACTATGGGGGGCTTATCAATTTGATATAAAATATATACCCGCTTTCCATCACCATTGGGCGGAACCCTTCTGTGGCATCATCAACACGTCACTCTGCAAAACCCTAAATTCAGTCTCTGTCTTCATCGCTCGCTTCACTCTCTGCGCTCAACCAAGCAACATCGTCGAGCGCAGCTCCCATCTTTATATAGATTTGATATGAAATGTATATTCAATTTATGTCAAAACTGATATAAATTAGAAAACACTTCCTATAAAAATACACATTTGATATAAAATCGATATCAAGATTCCACCAGGGGCTGAGATGTTCTGACGTCTCTTAGCTGTCTCCTCTACCAGGGCCAAATTTGGAGTTTGAGACCCCCCCAATGCCCCATGGAGTGAGTGTCTGACCCCCCAGGGTGTACCCCAAGACCCCGGAGAACCGGGGGAAGAAAGTCCGGTCTTCTGCTGTGTTTTTGAAGCTGAATTCAGAGCCTCCGAAGTGGAGCAGAGGGCCTGCATCTCGGGCCCCGGGTCACATCTCCTGAACACTAGGCGGCTGTGGGAGGAGCCGGCGGAGATGTTTGCAGAATGCAATACTTCAAGGCCTGGTGACTCCCCGCTGCTGCTCTGGTTGTGTCGAGACCATCCTGAGTGCCGCCACCTCCATCAGGGGAGAAGCCCCCAGTTCTGCAATTCCCCTGCATTCTGACACAGACCTTGGACTCTCTCAGTCAGATTACCCCGCCTTCTCGTGTGGTGGTGTCCGACACAGGGAATCGAGAAGCTGCACACTTTGCCGAGAGGGCCCCAAGCCACAGTCAGACCCATCGCGTCTTGCGGGAGCCTCATCACCTCTGCGGGACTGCCTAAATGGTGGCAAAGGACGAGCCTGAGAGTCTTCGCCCACGAATAACGCTCCGGCTGACACAGTGCTTGGGGGCTGGGCCTGCGAGGTGATGAGAGAACCGATTGGATGCAGGGCCCAGTACTGAATGAAAGAGCTTCATACACAGGTCACCCTGGAGTTCCAGAACTCGGGCAGCTATTGAGAGATGAGGATCGGATGTCCCCATCGGGCCCGTAGTCGCATCAGAGTGCAGCTGTCATATTGGTAGTCACCAGGAGCCATGTACTTGAGCACTGGAGCCGGAGTGCTCGGTTCTTGGGCCCTTTGAGGATCTGTGTAGGCTGCCCCCCTCTCCCTGCACTCTCCTCGGGGAACAACGCTTGGAAGAAGGGGATTTTGGCTTCGGTGGAGCACTCCAGTCACCTACACCTGGTGTGTGGTGGACATCAGAGAAACCCGGTCACTCATAGTTGCAGCAGAGTGCGGCCACCATCTTGGACATCATCTGAGGCCACAGCCATGGGTATTGGCTTCGGGGTAATCTCTGAAGGTATTCTCTCGGCCCAATAATCAACACCCAATCCCCCGGACTGGTTTGGGGGAGCGTGGCAGGCTACCCCCTGTCTCCCATGCCCTACGTAGGGGAAGTCGCATTGAGGGGGCGACACAACTGCCCCGAGGGAGACGAGTGAAAGGTACCTCTGATGTATGTCTTTCTGGGTGAGGTCGTTGATTAGACCAACTACGTGGGAGATCACAGTCCATTTTCAATGCTGCTTATGATCCTCGCCAGCTTTCATTTCCCTTAGCAAGTGTGGTCGCAGAGCCAGGTTTTCAGACTTCAATATTTCTTTGTGCCTACCAAAGAGGTCCATTCAATAGTCCCTCTTGCCACTTGGCTTCAGTAGCTTTGGAGACTGTGGGCTACCGCTATCAAATAGGAGAGGAACTGGGAATCCCGGAGGTGAATCCTGCTGGAGAACATGTGAGTTGTGCATGGTGGTGTAAAGGGGAATTGGTCTGTATAAACCTTGAGGAAAATATAGTTTACACATGCAAAGGTCACCCCATACCAGCTGACCAGAATGGCCCAACGCAGACCACATAGCTAGAGACCACGTTCCACGGAGTAGTAGAAATAAGCCTCGTAGGGTTCTTACCAACCTCTGGAACCCATCTAGTTCCCCTGAACCCAACTCCCCAGTCTCCTCCCAACTGGCCCCCCTTAGCCCCTGTCAGGGAGTGGGTCTTGAGACTGTCCCAGTCGCTGAAAAAGTTCTACCACCCCTCGATGACCACGATGGAAGTGCCCAGTTCCCCCGCCCGACCCAATAAGGTGCAATGGACGCTTAATCAGTGGGCCAGAGTATGACAGCCCTTCTTGAGAAGATTGGTGGCTTTAGGGCTGACATTGGAAGAAGGCTGGACTCCCTGCACAGAAAGCTACACTTTGTGGAGGAATGTGTCCTGGCCCTGGAGGGGAACCAGTCTTCCGTTGACATACTGGAAATGCAAAAAGACATACGTCTTGTGGAGCTGGAGAGACGTGAGGAGAAATGCACTCTAAAACTAGATGACCTTGAAAATAGGGAACGGCGTAGTAATCTGCGGTTTCTGGGAATTCCGGAGCGAGAGGGTGAAACGCAATCAGACATTGGTAGAGCTGTCAATGCGGTAATCAGCAAACTGTTTGAGGATGCTAACACTCCTAAGCTGACCATAGATAGGGCCCACAGAGCAGCTGCCCCATCCAGAGGACCCAGGTCAATCCTAGTGAAGTTCCACTATTATACAGAAAAGAGCAAGATCCTGGAGCTGGCTCGGAAGAAAGGCCCGATTCTCTAGGAAGGGGCGAAGGTCTCAATTTATCAGGATCTTTCGGTTCTCACACTGGCGAGGAGACGCCTCTGTGGCCCTCTTACAGGGTGGCTTCAAACCAAGGGTGTCCGCTACAGGTGGGGCCACCCTTTCTCCCTCTCTTTCGAGTATGATGGCTATAAATATTCCCTAGTCACTGAAGATGATATTCAAAGAGAGACCCGAGAGCTTCTGGGTGAACCATCTCAGGGGAACAGCCAGGAGAAACGCTAAAAGGAAACAGAGAGCCCTTGTAAACCCACAGGGAAGACCGGCGAGCCCTCCGAGAGGTGTCAAGTCCGTGGCCACAGAAAGTTCAGAAGGGTGGTGCCACCCTCCCCTAGACCCTCTAATGATTGAGCATGATGTAGCTACTTGTAGCTATGACGTGGAAGGGGACAGTTATCCCGCCCAGCAGATACAGCAACTGTGCCGATGGGTATTCTACATTTCTCTGAGAAGAAGAAGATTCAATGCGACAATAGAGACTGCTGACTTGCTTTGCAATCAGGAGATCCTCGCCATAGCTATTGTAGTATAATGGTCATGGGGGACGTTTTGCTTCTTAGTGAAAGATGTGCCTTGATATGTTTTTTACGGGGGGAAGAGGAGTAATTCAGAGCCTTTTTCTTTTCTTTTCTCTCTTCCTCTCTTCCGGGGGTCATATTGTGGGAGGGGGCTCGAATAATGTGGTTCATTTGTTGTTTACTGCCCTAGTGGAGGCAGACATTGGTGGCCTGGTCTGTTGGCATTTTACATGTCGCAGGCAGTCCAGGAATTTGGGGAGGAGGGTATGTTGGGGTGTTGTTTACTGTTACAATGGGGTTATTATTGGTCGGTGACACCGGTATGGGACCTAAATTCATTGAGAACCACTTGTTTCACAAAAAGACTCAGAGTGGCCGGCCCAGGGGGTGGGAGGACTTCTGGGTGTGCCAGCCCCGTTATAGGGTGGCTTTTGGCTGACGCCATTTCTTTGCTGGCTTTGGGTTCGTTAAATGTTCGGGGTCTGAAGTCTCCAAATCGAAGATTGTTGGTGTTGAAGGAGTTCGGCAGGTTCAAACTGCCTTTCTTGTTTTTGCAGGAAACTCACTGGGATCTTGGCCTTCTGGACTCTCACACAATCTGCCAGGGTCAGAACCCTCTCTTCAAATTTTTTTCCAAGCCGCACTCATCTTTTTCTATGATTGACTATGTTTTGCTTGACAAAGCACTGCGTGAGTGTATTACAGGGTTTGGGGTGGAGCTGATCTTGTGGTCTGACCAGGATCTGGTCCAGGTTGTAGTGGGTATCTCCCAGGCTGCCCTTGGGTCCACGAGGTGGACTTGTAATGATCTCTTGCTGAAGGATAGGGAAACCGCCTGAACCCTCCTTACTAATATCAAGGAATACTTTGAGCTCAATGACAATTGCTTAAGGCAAAGCTAGCAACCCTAATGGTTGGGCAAACCAAGAGAAAGCTGTCTCTCCTTAAACAGAAGTATATGGAGAGGGGGGAGAAGATGGATAAAATCTTGGCTTGGAGGTTGTGTGAACTTAGAATCAGCAGAAGGGTGGATGCTGTGCGCCTCCCGGATGGTGAAAAATGGCTTGATGACCCGGGGATAGCAGAGCAGTTCTGAATATTTAACGAGTGCCTCTACCCGTCAGAGTGATCAGGGGTGGGGCCAGAGGCCGCCAGCTTCCTCGACTCTCTTCCAATCCCCTGCCTCCCTCCAGAGAAGATGAGCCCCCTAGAGAGGCCTATCACACCTCAGGAGGTAGTGGAACTATTAGCTCCATGAAAGGGGACACTACCCCTGGGGAAGATGGCTTCACAATCTTTTTTTATAAGTCTTTTCGCTCCACTCTAGCCGCATTCTTGTCCAAGTTATTCAGTGCGGTTCTGGACTCAGGGGCGCTCCCCCAGTCCATGTCATTGGCTTGAATTGTGGTTATCCCAAAGGAAGGGAAGGACCGGGCAAATTGTCAATCCTACCACCCCATTTCCTCATTGAACACCAACGATAAGGTCCTAGCGACGCTGCTTGCAAATAGGTTGGCCCAGCATATTCCCTCGCTTCTCCATGGGGACCAGGTTGGGTTTATCCATGGTCCCCATGGACAAGCGTCAGATAATATTAGAAAAACCCTGGATCTGATGCTCGAGGTTGGCAGTAACAACATAGAAGCGTACCTTTTGTTGTTGGGCTCAGAAAAGGCCTTCGACCGGGTGGAGTGGGTCTATATGGGCAAGGTCTTGCAAAGGATGGGATTGGGTGAAAGACTCTGTTGGTGGATTTCCGCTTTGTACAATGGTCCATCAGCCAGGGTGTTGGTTAACGAGACAATCTCTGCCCCGTTTCCCCTCTCTCGGGGTACCCGACAGGGTTGCCCTATCTCCCCCCTTCTCTACGCTCTAGCTATGGAGCCTCTCGTTATAGCGATAAAACAGCACCAAGGGATCTCTGGGATTAAATGTGGGGATGTAGATTTCAAACTATCCTTATTTGCAGATGACATTCTGGTGTATTTAACCAATTTGGACAATTTCTCCCGACCCTCTTGAGTCTGACCCAGTCATTTAGGGCGTTCTCTGGCCTGAGAATTAACCTGTCGAAATCATCCCTCATGCTAAGGTTATTGAAGGGGAAAGCATTGTTGAGGTATTAGGGTTGAGCGTGTGGCAACACCTTATCTAGCGGTTTTACTGCAGAAGGACCTGGGAGACCTTTCCTAACTGAATTTCCCCTATTCTCACATGGTGCGGCCGTATGGTATCCCCGAAAATGAATATCCTGCCCCGCCTCCTGTATCTTTTCTCCTCCGTCTCTGCTATTGTCCCAGATTAGTTTTTTTGGGTCCCTGCAGTCCTTGGCCCTCCGGTTTATGTGGGATGGGAAGAAGCCAAGGATTATATTTGCCACCCTGACTCTCCCAAAGTCTCAGGGAGGCTTTGGACTCCTGGACTTCCGCCAGTACTATAAGGCAGCCCCGGTAACGTTTATGTTAGAGCATATGAAGGACGAACTGTGAACCTACTGATCATATATAGAGGACACTCACATGCACTCTAGGAAAGTAAGAGACCTCAAGACCATCCGACATTGTCGGTTTTGTGGTCCCTATGGAAGCAGGATAGGTCTAATGCTCTCCTTTCATCCTGGCCTTCCCCTCTCTCTTCCTTGTGGGTCCCCCCCTTGACATGGGTAAGAGAGGATTTAGGGATACCCAAATGTGGTCAGATATGGGTTTGGAGCAAGCTGCTCAGTTATTCCAATATGGCTCCTTAATTCCACCCTAGCGGAAACAATGGGGGAACAACCGATCTCTGTCTTTGATTTCCTTCGAATTAAGGGGTTCCTGACTAGCCTTAGGTGGGGCAGGGCCCTCACCCGTCCCCTCAAACTCCTGGAGAGAATGTTGGTGGAAGCTACCTTAAGGAGAGGATCCCTCTCCAAGATATATAAGATTCTAATCACAGCTCCACTCGAAGGCAGACAGGGATTTAAACAGTTTTGGGAGGAGAGGTGGGTTGGGACGTTAGAGGAGAGAGGCTGGTCTAAACTCTTTGGGGGGCTTCTTTCAGGTTCCTGCTACACGGCGGCTATGGAGCACAACTTTAAAATCCTTCAAACGTGGCACCTCCCCCCGGAGAGGTTATTGTTATGCTCACCTAGTCTCTGCTGGCGGCATTGGGCAAGGTTGTAGCCCTCCCTGGACTTGGCTCCCCTGGATCAGACTTCTTCCCCAGCTTCTGTAGTGTTGACTGCGCTGGTTGCTGATGCTGCCCCTGAGCGAATACGAGAGGCAGTGAGAATGCTATGGTTGGACTGTGATTTCCCTCGAACCCTTCTTCCCAGAATGAGGTGAGCATGCGTCTGCCCATATAGTCTCACCTGTTTATTTATGAGGATAAGCTCTCTGTCCTGTTTCTCAACTGCAGAGGCGCCTTTAATGGACCTAGTTACTTCACTAGTCCGTGTACATGGCAGACCAGACTGGCTGTGGCTGATCCACTTCAAAGGTAAGTGTTTCTTAACAATCATTATTGTCCGTATCCTTTTGCAATGTATTTTTCTGTGATTATTGTCTATAACCCTTGTAATGTCTTTCCTTCACCCCAATAGGTGTGATGAAGGCCCAGCAGAGTCGCAGTGTCGGGGGCCAGTCCAAATGGGAGCCAGAGGAGTTTACCAGGTCCCTAGTAGAAGGTAAGTTGGGTTTTAAGGTCAAGCGCAAGGATTGTGTAACGCGCGACCTAGCATTAAGTCTTTATGTAGTGGAGAATACAGATTGACGGTGAATCCAATGTGCAAATCCTGGATATTGTTACTGACATTAGTCTAAGTAAAAAGAAATATTCTTTCACATCAAATCTTGTGATATAACAAATGTAATCTCTAGGTTTGTTTCAGATATCGTGAAGAACCAGCCGACACGTGTTTCGACCCTCCGGGTCGTTCTCAAGGCATTGATCAAAATAATATTTGAAAATAAAAATGTGAACATAATCCAAGCGTACATAACATAAAAATAACAAAAGTGCCATTGATAATGGAAGGCATTTTAAAAGAAATTCATCACATATTGGCAAGGTAGGCAAACATGACACATATGTAACATCACATCCAAAGTAAAATTAAATTAAATTCCATACTATGGTTCAGTAGTTGGTTTGTTGATGTGAATAAAACAAAAATGGTCAAAAAGAAAAAACAAAATCAGAAAATAATACTAGGCACCATAATCTGTTAGAAACAGAGTAGTCAGAAATTATGGAAAGACATAGGGTTAAGGATTCAAAATGTGCACGTGGTAACACCTCATGAGCAAGGAAAGTGCATAGTAGGCAGAGGATCTGTATCCATGCACCCTTAGAGGTTTAGGTCACCTTGTAATGAGAGGCATTGACTGTTTGGCCACTAACATATGAAACGAATGAATAATCAAGTGTTCACATTGGCCATAAACTGTATGTATGAAGAGGTAGAAAGCATTGCATACCTTATGTCCAGGTAAGTATAAGAACAATTTGTAGAGGGATGGCTGAATAGGTACACAAATGAGGGCACCTTGAGAAATAAGGAAAACCAGTGGAAAGGGCTACAAAAAAGTGGTACATCAATGCTAGCACTGAAGTAAAGAGTAGGGGGAGTCGTATGTCAGGAAACTTACCCTAAGGTTAGAAAGCAGGTAATCAGAAGGTATATGCAGAACGATTAGGTAAAATAGTTGTCAATCCAAATCCTAAAAGAAACCGGTACCAGAAGCAGAGTATAAGACACATGTCTGTCTGTGGAAAACCCTCCTATTGGGCTAGAGAAATTCTGCAATAGAAAGTGAGTACCTGTGTAGCAGTGATTGCTAAGATGTAAAGTAAAGGGGCCCAATCCCCATTTCCATTAAGAGTGAGTGCCAAGTCTGCCTTGCATGGAATGCGGCATGAACTCAGTAAAACGCTCTCAGCGTTGTGTCGTCACGCATGCGTCTTTCTCACAGTTAAGTCTTTATGTAGTTTCTAACCTTGTTTATCCTTTTCTTTAGCAGGGATGGCCTGGTCGACGTCAGACGAGGCAGCTATCCGAAGACCTGCCGGCGGTTACTGGATGACTGGATCCGCGAGGATGCTGGGAGAGATGAGCTTCCGCGTAGCGAGATGCCCGGAACAGGTGAGGATGTGCCTCGACTGCGATGACTGTTGGAATCAGGTAAGATGCGCTGCAGGCGATGGGGGGCAGGAGTCAGGCAGGAGTCAGGTAAGATGTGCTTCAGGCGATGGTATGGCTGGAATCAGGTAAAATGTGCTTACGGCGATGGTGTTGCTGGAGTCAGGTAAGCTGTGCTTCAAGCGATGGTATTGCTGGAATCAGGTAAGGTGCGCGCTGAAGATGATCTGCTGGCGTCAGTTAAGCTGCTCTTCAAGCAATGGTATTGCTTGAATCAGGTAAGAGCGCTTCAGGCGGCGGTGGTCGTTACGCTGCAAAAAGCAGACTAACGCAAAGCACTTGCATGCAGGCGGGGCAGGCTTAAATAGCCTGGTTCCAGCCACGCCCCCTTGGCTCCGCCTTGTGGCCCCACCTTGCCACTCCCAGAGGATGCTGCACGTGCCCCCAATTTTTCCCTATGGCCACGCCCAGCCTGGATGCACGTGGGGAACCTGCTGGGGAGGAAATAACATGTGCCCCAGAAATAAAGTGTGCAGAGCACACTTTCTCATAAGCCTAGCGCCAAAGGCACCAGGACTGGGTCCACCTGGACCCTTTAGATGATGGAGCTTCTGGTCCTTGCCCAGTGGCCATGACAGTTATCCAAAAAGTTTTGCAATACCTCCCCTCTTTGTCCAAGGGGGTGTGGCCGGGTGGGGTCTTGGTATCATTCGTGGTGGGATTTCCCCTTGTTCCAGATCTTCTGGTCGCAGCTCCTGAGCTGGATCAAAGACATAGTTGGTCTCTCGCTCCCTTTGCGCTCTATTGACCTATTGTTTAGTTTCCCCTCCCCAGCCCCGGATCCGGGGGTCTATCCAAAAGTGGTTCAGGCCATGTTGGGAGCAGGGAGACTACCTCTTGCCCAGAAGTGGAGAAGCAATTCCGGTCGGTCCAGAGCGGAATGGCTGGCATAACTTTGTGCTATTTATTCATACCAGAAATGCACAGCCCTGGTACATGACACAATGGATGCCTTTTTGCAGGATTGGACAGTAGTACTCTTGCATGAGGACTGTGGTACAATGAGACTTTAAGGCTCCCTGCTCAGAATCAACCCAGCGGATGGCGCCCTGTGTATCACCCCTCATCGCCTGTAATGTGTTGTCCCCAACGAACCCAACTTGTCAGCCTGTTCAAATTGTTAGGTCCAGTGGTTCTTCTCTTTGGAATCCCTAGAGGCCATTTGGGCCCTGTTAATTAAGTGCAGGGGGTGGGTGGTGGTGGGAGGGGGGATTGTTCTTGTCTTATTTAAGTAAAATGTTCAATAAAAAATGATGTGAAAAATAATTGATATCAATCATTTTTTATATCTTTTTTATATCAAATGTATATTAAGTTTATATCAAAGCACATCAAAAGGGGGAGGGACTAAGACCTATGGGAGGGGGCATAACCACCTGTCAAAATTTAACATGAGAGAAAAGGTGGCTCCATCTACTATTCAACTGCAGGGTTTTCTTGGCACAGTTTTTTGCTGCCGATTTTTGGCTGAAAATCCCCATCAAAACTTATTTTTTTTTTATTTTGTAGGTTCCCCCACACCCTCTTCCCAGTTATTTACTATCTATCCCCACACTCCCTACCCCTTATATGGCTTAACCCCCCCCCCATATTTTTCAATGAGTTTTTCAGATAGAAATAGGCAGCAAAATACTCAGCGGAAAAAAACATGGCGATAAATGAACATCATACACTGTACTATACTGAAGTAGCCCGTACCATAATTATGTACTCCATTAGCATGCCCAAACAGGTCTGTAACGTAAGCTGAGTTGTGGACACGCTACTGCCCCTGCACCACAGCACTGCCCATGTGCAGTTGTATAACATAGGGCCTCATTACACGGACGGCGGTGGACCAAGGTGCTACTAGCACCTTGGTCCATGCCGGTAAAATACCGGCACCGCCTTGGAGGAAAGAGGAATTACCGCCCTATTCCAAGGTTGGTGGGGCGGTAATTCCCCCTTCCCTCATTGCCCTTCCCCATTCCCATTTTTGCCCCATAGGGCATAATGGGAATGGGGAAGGTGCTAATTACGGCACCGCAAATTGTGGTACCGTAATTAGCTCCCTGGTCCCTTTGCGGGTTGGTTTTTAACACCTGCCAAAAGCAGGCGTTAAAGTCTCCAACCCGCAAAGGGACCTCGTAGTAAGGCAGTAAGGGTTAACGGTCACCGGTACCATTAACGGTGACCGTTAACCCTTACCGCCGTCCGTGTAATGAGGCCCAAAGTGGGCTTCATTACGACCTTGGCGGTAGCCGTGCCAGTAATTACCGGCATGGCTGCCGCCGGAGTCATTTTCTTACCGGCACCTGGCAATGGGGATGTACCGGGGCATTCCATCCCCGGCAGACCTGGTACATCCCCATTGCTGGGTGCCAGTATTAATTACTCCCCATTCCCATTTGAGCCCTATGGGAATGGGGAGGTCGGATGGTCGAATGGGGAGGTCGGATGCACCGGCCCCATTCGTGAATGGTGCCGGTGCATCCGACATGCTCTGCTCGCTGGTACCGGTACACCCGCCAGGTCAGACCTAGCGAACGGAAAAAAGGCACCATTTGCGAGCAGAACTCATAGTTTGCCGTTACTACCAGACCGGCAAACTTATAATGAGGCCCACTGACTTGAGATCTAAGTGTATGCCTGTGCCTGATGCATGGTTAAAGCAGCCATGCTTTTGAAGTAACAAGCACAGGTTTTGAATTGGGGGCGTACCCCCACTTGTCCATCATGTCTCCACCTACCCCTGCCAATGTAACTTTTACATGGGAACTCACCTTTTTCTTTCACTCACTCTCACCTTTTCAGAAGCACGTGCGACGCGACTCCAGATAAATGTCACATATCCTTCCTCACGCGCAGGAGTTACTGCAATCAAAATGTATTGGAAAGCTGTGTTTTCTTCTCTTACCCAACATAATGTTAGGGCTTAGAGCAAAATCATTTGGCTGCTAGATTTTTCTCCTTCTGCTGCAAAAAAAAAGAGTTTTTTTCAGGTCAAATTTGATCAAAATGACACATTGATTAGACTCCAGATTGCTGTGTAATATGTTTACCGTGCTGGGGTAGTGCAGAATTATTGCCAGAACGGGGACATCATGTTTGTAATAACATTTCTTGTTAAGATTTAATTACAGAAAATTGTTTTTTCTTAATCACTCGAAATGCAACCAGGGAGGAGGGGGAGAGCGAGAAAAATGATGCTAATTCTTCTTTCAGTTTATTCAATCCTTAGGATATTCCCTGAGAGTTCCCAGTAAGTGTAATGCGCAGCAGGCCTTGATGCAACTTGAAATGTCACAGTAGCACCTGCCAACAGGGTTGAACTCGGACAAAAAATAGAGCCGGGCAGCAAATCAGTTCACAAATCGCGATTCTTGCCTTTTCAAAACAAATTCTTTCTGATTCATGTTTTCTGTTGTATTGTCTTTGTTGGTGCCCCTATGCCTCCGGGCTTTGTCTAGTGCGTGGTATAAATAAAATAAATAAATAAAATTGAGCGTCTTATGCCTGGGTGCATGTTTGTATGGGGACATTGGTGAAAAGGACCTATTTCACAGCACTTTGCGACAGAAACATTGGTTAAGACTGTCATCTGCACGACGCCCTATGTCATTGAGGGGACCCACATTTGCTGAGAAAATCGCACACACCGTCCTGTCTACATGGCCCTTTTGCCCAATCTGTGAATGCAAGCCTGCCAGCCAGCCTGGGATGCAAGCTGGTGAAGCACCACTTTACCACATTCTCACCACAGAGATCTTTAGCAAGCGACATTTTTATGAAGCTGGACCTATGGGATGAACTCTCGTAACGTAACAGGTGTATTTGTGGTGGGCACGTTCACTCCCAGAGAGGCAACCTATTGACAAATACCAAAAGGGTATTGATACCCAACTTAATGGTACTCATTTGATCCACCGCAGAAGGATGAAGGGCTGGGTGGAACTGCTGGGAATCGAACCTGTCGACCTCGGAAGGATGAAGGGCTGGGTGGAACTGCTGGGAATCGAACCTGTCGACCTCAGACCTCGGAAGGATGAAGGGCTGGGTGGAACTGCTGGGAATCGAACCTTTCGACCTCGGAAGGATGAAGGGCTGGGTGGAACTGCTGGGAATCGAACCTGTCGACCTCAGACCTCGGAAGGATGAAGGGCAGGGTGGAACTGCTGGGAATCGAACCTGTCGACCTCAGACCTCGGAAGGATGAAGGGCTGGGTGGAACTGCTGGGAATCGAATCTGTCGACCTCGGGCCTCCGAAGGATGAAGGGCTGAGTGGTACTGCTGGGAATCGAACCTGTCGACCTTGGAAGGATGAAGGGCTGGGTGGAACTGCTGGGAATCGAACCTGTCGACCTCGGACCTCGGGAGGATGAAGGGCGGGGTGGAACTGCTGGGAATCGAACCTGTCGACCTCGGACCTCGGAAGGATGAAGGGCTGGGTGGAACTGCTGGGAATCGAACCTGTCGACCGCAGACCTCGGGAGGATGAAGGGCGGGGTGGAACTGCTGGGAATCGAACCTGTCGACCTCAGACCTCGGAAGGATGAAGGGCTGGGTGGAACTGCTGGGAATCGAATCTGTCGACCTCGGGCCTCGGAAGGATGAAGGGCTGAGTGGAACTGCTGGGAATCGAACCTGTCGACCTTGGAAGGATGAAGGGCTGGGTGGAACTGCTGGGAATCAAACCTGTCGACCTCGGACCTCGGAAGGATGAAGGGCTGAGTGGAACTGCTGGGAATCGAACCTGTCGACCTCGGAAGGATGAAGGGCTGAGTGGCACTGCTGGCAATCGAACCTGTCGACCGCGGAAGGATGAAGGGCTGGGTGGAACTGCTGGGAATTGAACCTGTTGACCTCGGAAGGATGAAGGGCTGAGTGGAACTGCTGGGAATCGAACCTGTTGACCTCGGACCTTGGAAGGATGAAGGGCTTGGTGGAACTGCTGGGAATCGAACCTGTCGACCTCGGAAGGATGAAGGCCTGAGTGGAACTACTGGGAATCGAACCTGTCGACCTCAGACCTCGGAAGGATGAAGGGCTAGGTGGAACTGCTGGGAATCGAACCTGTCGACCTCAGACCTCAGAAGGATGAAGGGCTGGGTGGAACTGCTGGGAATCGAACCTGTCGACCTCGGAAGGTTGAAGGGCTGGGTGGAACTGCTGGGAATCAAACCTGTCGACCTCGGACCTCGGAAGGATGAAGGGCTGGGTGGAACTTCTGGGAATTGAACCTGTCGACCTCGGAAGGATGAAGGGCTGGGTGGAACTTCTGGGAATTGAACCTGTCGACCTCGGAAGGATGAAGGGCTGGGTGGAACTGCTCGGAATCGAACCTGTCGACCTCAGAAGGTTGAAGCGCTGGGTGGAACTGCAGGGAATCGAACCTGTCGACCTCGGACCTCGGAAGGATGAAGGGCTGGGTGGAACTGCTGGGAAACGAACCTGTGACCATGTGGTCAAACATAGCCACCTGTAGTGGATGCATGGTGTGCAGTGATTATAACGAGTAGAAAACAACTAATGAAATTTCAAGGAATGAAAAAACAACGAAAACCAAAATAATTTGGAAAAAACAAGAAATGGGGTTGGGAGTGGGAATAGTGGTTTTGGGAGTGGGGGAAAGTATTATTAAAAAAGAGGGGGCTTTTGGAACCCACCCCCAAAAACAAAAAAAAGAAATTTGTGATTTTGGTTTAAGTTGTTTTTTTATTCATTAAAATGTATTTCGTTGTTTTTTCATTTGATTAAATAACATGGAAACGGATGCATTAGGCGTCTTAACAGGCCTTCCCTCCCTAGGCTGTCTGTTCCCTTTCCGCATTCTCCATTTTTGGATAGCTCCAATACATACATACATAAATACATTCACATTCTCCTTTTATAAAAAAAGAAAGCTTGCACACCTTCCAGACCCTTTTTGATAAAGTCACATGCTTCTGGTAATTTTTTGACACAGCTACGCAGATCATTTTGTATCCGTAAAAAAGCGCATAACATTTGCAGTTCCACAAAAACAAGCTGAATGGGTTATTTCTGCGCTAAACTAGCAAATAAACACTGTCAGCAGATGTCGGAAACTGGACTTGCCCCCCGTGACGCACCCTGTCTGTGCCATTGGTTCTTGCCCCCATGGCATTATGAACACAGCATGAACAATTGACAATTTCAAAAGCAATATGTCTGTGTCAGATTCTCCCTTCGGATTCTATCACGAGAAGGCGAACGGCCTCATGAAAGTAATCCAGGCATCTGTCGAAGTCTATCAAATCAATGAGACGCTGCCCAGTTTTCCCTGGCATTGCCAAGATCACTAACAACCTCTGCTCTGCTTCCAGTTTTGCATGCAAGGTCGCAATGAAGGGTAGGGCTAGGGGTGTAGAGTATGCAGGTGCCATGAGGTCCGCCCGCCTGGGCAACGCTATCTTCATGAAAGTCACTATTCTTAGAATGGGACAGGTTTTTTTTTCTGCTACCCATCCATCCCCCAGCTCTCCAAGGAAAAAGTTGGCACCCCTGGGTAGGGCAGTCCCATCTCACAGCCTATCAGCAGCCAGAATGATTCTGCCACTCTTCCACTGGGGGCAAATCACCCAACCCACACACTATTCACTTTTCTTGACTTCAAATATGCCTTCAACAGAGTAAATCAAGCAGTCTTTTCCCAAGGGCTTGATTTAGCACCGGGAACCAATGGGAGGGAGAGCAAGTGGTTCTAATATATTGTCTCCAAAACATAACTTTAAAAAGTGGCGAAGCCAACAGTGTTGCCTTTGGTGTTGGCATTGGATAAGCGTTTGTTAGACGCTGCCAGAATGGCACTACCATGCCCTAAGATGGAAATAGCAGGAACATGGTGTGAGCACCTGGGCAGGTCATAGCAGTTCTCTGTAAATGCCTATCTAATACCTACACACAAGCCCAAACTGTTGTCTTTACAAATGCTTCTCTTTAGTAGAACTTCAGTGCAAGAAACACTTAGTTAAGAGGTTTTTATTACACCAGTAGAGCATTTACAGCAACAATTCATGTTACTGCTTGATAAAGCTGTCTCAAAGAGATCCTGTGTGACCTATTTTGTGCGAGGAGTGGCCGATAGTCGATGCCCATTGGCCTTAGCATGGCCTTGGGCACTCAATGGGTCGGTAAATGTTATTCTATGTTATGATCAAATGTTTAGGTAATGTGCAAAATACCACTATAGCAGTTTCAAAGCACCTTGCCTTGTCCATGGGCGCATGTCAGCCCTATTAGGCGGAACATAGTTCTGCAAAAGAGAGGATTAAGATGTGTCCTACAGTGTTGTGATAATGGAGTGTGTTTCCAGGGCACATGTGGGGAATTATAAGTTAATACACAATGTAATAATAGTGCTTGTCCCTTGGGCTCACCCCGGCTAGCAAGAGCTCTGGCCTTAAGGGGGGTCAACCCAGCTTAGCTCCGAGTAAAGGTCGTGCGCTCTTCTTATGTGGCAGGGAAGATGCCAGCCACTGAAATGGAACCCAGAGGATGTCTCCCCTTCTCTTATTCAGTGACGATATTATGTTCTTGCTACAATGATTTAACATTGAGTTTGGGTGGCCTTAAACTGTATTTCCTTTCCCACTCACTGCCACAGCTCTATCTATGTACAACCCTCAATCCTGATAACTTACTCACAGGTTCTGCAACACGTCCGCAACAGTTCCTGCCGCTCCTAATGCACATATCTAGGGCTAAAGAGATTTGACAAAACAGAAAGACTTCAGGGAAAGAGGTAAAGCGCATCACAGTGTTGTTAATTAGCATTTCACTGTACCAACATGTCCCAAGTCAAGAATGACCAACGGTGCATAAAAGATGTATTTATTTACACATAGAATTCCTCATTGCATTCTCTCTCTCTAACTCAACACAGTGTTCCAACATATTTGTCACCATCAAACGACCCTCAATGTGTCTTTCTATTGCACATAGAATTCAACACATTTGTTTGGTAGGTAACACGTTTCACATCTCTGTCATCAAATCGATCTATTTTAATACTCTAATCATGGGGCTTCAAACACTTGTGGAACACATAAAGCCCTGTACGACCCAACATGGGGCTTAAATCATATTTCCATTGACAAAGACTCAAAAGCCCTGTCCAGTCTTATCCTTTCTGCTGGGGAAAGCAAAAGTCCAGATAAAATACTCAATTCACTAAGAGCAACACTATATGAAGGCATTCAAACCTACTCTATGGTTGCCAAACTAAAACAAAAGCTTAAATCAATAAATATCTCATCCATTGTTTGCTGAGGACGAAACACCCTCCAAAATGGCCGCTGCCATGTTAACACCACAGTATTAACTTTTCTACAGCTTGTTGCTGCATTTGATTGGTCAGCATTTGCTTTAAGCTGCCCAATGAGGGAGTCGGCAGGTGAACGCTGGCCCCCCACCTAAGGCCCACGCTCAAGGCCCCTGTCCTGAGCCTGTTGGAGCCGAGAGCAGCCAGCAGCCATAGACGGAAAGCATTGTGTCACACCCAACCAAGCCTGGCAACTACCTTTATAAGGCTGGGTAAGCTAATGCCCTCCATTGCATCTGCTAATCTACTTCGTTTGCCATGCATGCCCGTTTTCAAATTCAATGACTCACACCTCTTCTGACTTCTGTAACACTGCTACGTCTAGAAGCCAACACTGCTTCATCAATCCTGACTCGTTTGCTACTGTCTCCGCTGATCTGTGTCCCTGAATGCCCTCAGGCTCGCCCTTCGCTAACACGGAATAACCTCACAGTTCCTCCATGCTCCAACACCCGTATTGAGCAAGTTGGAGTCACCCCCTTAGCTGAGTACGAGCCTGCCTGTCTGCTCGCACAGCATGCCCTGTTCGCAGCTCACATTGCCTACTGCATAGCGCAGGCTCCCCCAACTGCGTAGGTCGTAGCCCGCCCCAAGCAAACTACACATGCCACACCTACTTAACTTTTAACTTGCATTGTATGCCATAGCTTTTAACTTGAATTGTATGCCATAGATTTTAACTTGCATTGTATGCCATAGCTTATAACTTTCATTGAATGCCACCTACTATTGCTAATCTGTTCCAGTTATTTACTGCTCGCTGCTGACATTCTATCCATAACCTATGTGACCTGACTTCCGATTACATGGTTACCAAATGAGTTGCCTTCTGCTTGCCAGTGTCTCTCCCTGCTTATATTGTTTTGCACCTCTGTGAGGAGTCGAATTCTGTTATATACTATATTTACATACCTGATATGATATGGCATTTATAACGCTCCTATACACGAGTGTTTCAAGGCGCGACGAGGCAAGGGAGGGGAAACAGAGGGAAGACAGAGACAACGATCTTACTAGGCCAGGTGACATTTAGATCGTGCAAGGGCAGGAGAGAGGGGGAGTGGAGAAGTGCAGGGAAAAGGGGAGGGGGCAGTGCAGTGCATAATATAACTGTAAAAAATAAATAAGATAAATAAAATAAACACAAAGACAATAAAAGGTGCGGCCCGCTGGTGGCAAGTGCGGCCAGCTGGTGGCAAGTGCAAGGGTAAGGGCAGACAACAGGCGTCGAGTGCTGGTAGGGGGCTGCAGGTATTCAGAAGCAGTCCCCGAGTGCAAGGGTTGGCAAGGGGGCAGTGCAGGTGTGCAACTGGTGGGTAGGGAACTGGGCCCGAGATCAGAGGGTAGCCAGGTAAAGCAGAGCAATTTCAATTTCAACCAGGTGATCAGCAGGGGAGCAAAGGAGAGAAAGCAGAAGCAAAGAGGAAGGTCTTGAGGTGCTTCCGGAACTGGAGATGGTTCTCCTCAAGTTTCAGAGAGGCAGGGAGGCTGTTCCAGAGGGAGGCCCCAGCAGAAGAAAGAAACCTACCACTATCTTGTTGCTTGGAGAAGCGACGGACCCTGAGGGAGTTGGAGTTGGATGAGCGAAGAGCTGCAGAAGAAAGATATTTAGGAAGAGAGAGTTGAAGGTATTGAGGCTCCAGGCCCCAGAAGGCCTTATGGACAATGCAGAGGGTTTTGAACTTAATCCTCACTGCCACAGGGAGCCAGTGCAGTGATTTCAGTCCTGGTGAGATACGATCCCTGGGCTTGAGGCCAAGGACAAGTCTCGCAGTCCTGTTTTGGATAAGTTGCAGAGGGCGGAGAGTAGAGCCAGGCAGATTTAGAAAGAGGCTGTTGCAGTAGTCCAGCCTAGAGAGAACCAGTGCTCTGGAGACAGTGAGCTTCTGGGGGAAGGAGAGGAAAGGAATAATACCTCTGAGGAGGTGTAGCTGGTAGTGTGACTTCTTAGAGACATCAGAGATGTGACGAGAGAAGCAGAGTGTGGAGTCGAAGATGACCGCGAGGTTTTTAGCCTCACAGGATGGAGCAGGAAGAGGGCCAAGAGAGGCCGCCAGAGAGTAACAGGAAAAGAAGGAGCAGGTGTGCCGATGAGGAGAAGCTCGGTGTTACTGGCATCAAGGCAGAGATCATTGGCAGCACACCACTCCTAGATAGCAGACAGGCAGTCAGAGATGAGAGAAGGAGAAGAGGTGGCTGACGGTAGCCTGAATATGAGTTAAATGTCATCCGCATAGCACTGAAAATTGGGACAGAGAGCGGCAATGCGGTGGCCAAGAACTGCCAGGTATTGGTCGAACAGCCAGGGAGAGAGGTTAGACCCCTGGGGAACACCACAGGTAGAGATAGAGATAGAGATAGAGGAAGGACCCAAGTTGGACCTGGTAGGGTCAATCAGAGCGGAAAGAAGTCAGCCAAGCCAGGGCCTACCCTGCATATCCCTGTCTATGCTGCATACTATTAGCCATCCAAAACTAGAGTACTATTTTCTAGCTTACTGTGTTCACAACATTGCCAGGCCTTATTCCCTTACATCACCCAGGAAGCCTAGCTCCACCCAGCCAAAGCAACCACTAAGGCAGGACCACAGTGCAGACTACCTCTCACTTACCCATCACCACACTTGCTATGTCTTGCTCAGAGCTGCTTACACACAGCGCCTCCCTCTCCCACTGCGCTGGGCACCTCCGAGCATGAACCCTCGCAGCTCCACACATCACACGACCATTGAGCACCTCTAGCCGTAACCGCAGACTTTGTTCCAGAGCAATGGACTATATGGATGTGGTCTTGCACACACCCACACAGGCCAAGAGACTGCTCACACGTCAAGATCACCCAACCTCCAAGAAGCCCACTACATCCATGACCCACATGCAGGATAGACACACTGCGAGCCCACACTGCCCCACCACCTTTACCTCATTCCATACTGCCCGCAGGACACTGACTACACCCCTATGTAATGGACTAGGTGTTGCCTCTCTCCCCACAGCCACCACTAAGTTCGCCATGCCCACCGCCAACACCACTAATGATGCTACTATTGCTAATGCCTTACTGCCCCCGGTCTCCATGCCACACACTGCATCCACCATGCCCGCAGATAATGATGCTGCTTCCACATACACTAATAACACCGCTGCACCTTCTCTGCCTAATATCCTGCTGCCCAAGTATATCAGTCCTGTCAATATCGATGGCCACTTCCACACGCACCATCGACTGGTTAGCCCACCACAACTGCCCACCGGTTGTCACGGCCAACTCACCCCTCCCATGGACAGACCACCACCTCATCCTCTTCACCCTATCCCCAGCTAAACTCCAAAAACCACTTGCCATGCCGCTCCCCTCCTCCACCACCAGAAGCGCTCGCCTCCTCACTAAAGAGAGGCTAGCCCCTTACCTCAGTGTCCCAGCTCTAATAGACCCATTTTCCAAAGATCCAAATGTTCTCACCCTCTCCCTCAACTCTCTTCTCTCTGAGGCAATAGATGCCATTGCTCCCCTAACTGCCTACAAAGCAAAGCCCAACAAACATTCCAACACATGGTTTACCCCTGAACTCTCTACCCTACGCTCCAAAAAACACACAGCTCTATCTAAGTGTCAAACCAACCAACTTGCCTCAGACAAACTCGAATTCACAAACTTTCCAATGAATCCAAAAAAGCGATCATTCAGGCCAAGGCCAACTCATTCAACACAAGAATTGCCAATACCAAATCCAACTGCATGGAAATCTTTACCATCTTCAGAGAGTTAGAAACACCTGCCCTCCCCTCCAAGCCATTCTTAAAAATGAAGCCTGGTGCTCTGACACCCAAACAGCCATGCTCTACAAGCTTGACACCCTTCAGAACAAAATCCTAGCAAATTAAACTCCATCCGCACCCCTCTAGCCCTGCCCAGCTCCCCACCCCCAACCAGGAGCACTCCAACACAACACTTTAGAGATGTTAATGAGACTGGAGTAGCATCGATCATGAAAAACATTAAACCCTCCATGTGCAAAGGGGACATCTGCCTACCTCATCAAGGAGTGAGCAGACCTGTTCACACCATTCCTCACAGTGTTCATCAATGCCTCCTTTGCCTCTGGATCTGTTCCTCCCAGTCTTAAGGAAGCATGGGTTTTCTCCCTTCTAAAAAAGGCCTTTGTTTGACCCATACAATCCCAATAACTACAGGCCTATAACCACTGTGCCCTTCCTACTTAAAATCCTAGACAAGGCAGTTTACCGGCGAGTCCAACATTTCTTAGAGTCCAATAACATCCTTGGCTCCGACAATCCGGCTTCAGTCCAGTTCACAGAACAGAAACAGCCCAAATGGGCCCCAAAAACCAAATTGACGACATCAGAGACACAGGCAAACCCGCCTCACTCCTACTTCTAGACCTCTCAGCTGCATTTGACTTCGTGGATTATAAGCTTCTCTGTCAACACTTCTCTGCCTCAGCGTCCTTTTCCCCTAATGCAATCACCTGGATCGCCTCCTTCCTCCAAGGAAGAGCTATGCAAGCCTTCTCAGACCAAGCATCTGCAACCCCAGCCACCATCCTATGCGGAGTCCCCCAGGGCTCCTGCCTGTCCCCCACGCTATACAACATTTTCACTATTTCTCTCTTCAACACACTTGACTCGCTCGGCATTATGTACACCAACTATGACGACGATACTCAAGTCCTCCTCCCCTTATCTGGTGACTACGAGGCTGATTCCAAAACCCTCAACTCCATCTACTCCACCATCCATACATGGATGGCTGAGTAGTGCTGTGCCTGAACGGGATTAAGACTGAACTACTACTGCTAGCCCCCACTGATGCATGGATTAAACCAGACAACCAGTGCCTATCCTTCACCAGTGACAACACTACCATCCCCGTCTCACAATCAGTCAAAACTGTGGTTGTTTACTTAGACGCCAACCTAACTATGTCGAGACAAGTTAGTGCAATCGCTACCTCTGCAGCATATTACTCTAAACTCCTCAACCCCACCAGACCATTCCTCTCGACCACAAACTGTCTGTCCATAGCTAGAGCCCCAATAGCTCAAGACTGGACTATTGTTATGTTGTCTTCACAGGAACATCAGCTTAAAATCTGGACAAACTCCAAACGATTCAAAATAACGCCCTTGGAGCTGCATTGGGCATTCCCAAAAGAGAACACATCTCAGCAGCCAGACAGCAAGCGCACTGGCTGCCTGCCCGCCATCGCATCCTCTTCAAAACTCTTGCCCTCACTTACAAATGCATCCATCACACAGCGCCTCCCTACTTCTCTCACAGAATCATCATTCCACCCACCCCCAGACCCACAAGGACACCATACGCCAATCTACTGCCTGTTCCTCGAGTTAAGCGTGCCAGAGGTGGAGGTGCTAGCTTCCCCTTCATTTCCTCCAGACATTGGAACTCTCTCCCACGTGCTCTCAGAGCTAAACCTTCACATCTCGCCTTCCGCAAAGCAATCAAAACCAGACTTTTTGTGTAAACCTCGCACACGCCGCCACTAAGACCTTACGCATCTAATTCTATGTGTCTGAATACAAACATCTGTATCCTATTGACACGAATCATGATATGCAGCTTAACCTTGCATCCCTATGTTGCTATATCACATGTGTAACCAATCATGCATATCTAAACTCATGTATGGGCTAATGTAACCTAGCGTTTTCTCTGTAAAGTCACTAAGCCAGTTTCTTGTAACAGCGCCGCCATGCCTCCGGGCTGCTTGCGTGCTATATAAATGCAAATAAATAATTAAAGCTATCACTGCATCTCAATATATATCCATCACAATATACAATGCAAAGCAGATATTCACTTCATTAATCAAAGGACCAGAATTGGTGCACATTATTCAAGCAAGTAAAACCCATTGCAACATGATTCTAAGGTGCAGCTAAAAGCATGCACCCCTTGCAACCTATTGAAAATGGAGATCCAAGTGCGGCCCTCGTGACCCCAACCCAACTCGTAGCCCGAAGGCCGAGGAATTATAGATGATGTACATGACTTATGGGTCCTTCATCATCATCATCGATGTATCGCAGATATGAGAAACAATACTCACTCAGAGAGCCATTCAAACCATCTCCGACTGATGATATGGAGGACATAGGGTTGTCATCTATCGAGCAAGTTGACTGACTCCAAAAGCTGATGACGTCATCACTAACATCACAAAGGAGATGCATGTACACATGAAGCATATAGGCAGCCATGCACGAAGCTACACGAACACTGCACTTTATTACTGCTAGACACAACTAAATGCTCATGAAACAGCAGGATGCCAACAACACACACATTTCGCTTGCCCATGCTTAACTGCGATTAACACAGAAAGCTATAAGAACAAAGATGGAAGCCCTGGGTGCACTGGAGTGAATGGGGCAGGCGAGACAGACTTTAAATACCCAAAGAAGCTTCCAGCCTGATTCAGCTAAAGGCAGACAGACAGAGCTTCCAGCACAGACACGGTGCACATCTTAGCCAAGGACGAGCAGAGACGGAATGTTTTTAGTTTACTAAGGCGATAAGACACCTGCAAGGAACATAACTTAAAATCCTCATAATTACAAGCAGGAGAGCTCCATTTTGTGGTACCTGACACTAGTGACCTGGAAGAGCAGGACAATGCCTATTCACTCGAGGTAGATGGAGGAAAGCTGTTCCCATCGAACCAGAGGTGGAAAGATACAATTACTACACAGGTTCAAAACTGGATGTTCTCTCTCAGGGCTTAGGCGATCAGAGGCGGCAACATGACGGGAACATACTGCACCTTCCTGATCGTTCCCATTGCCTTGAAAATCCTCAGCTACCTTTCACGTTAAGGCATACTACATTGCAGGGGCCAATAATTTCCCTGTTGACGTGCAACTTTGCATTTGTTACATTTAGAGGTGGTCCTAGAAAGAGCCACCAGATATGGCTACCCAATAACCATATTAACCCCTGTGTATTACATATATAGTTTTCCTAAACTGATCCATCCACTTCCATGATAGGTTTTGGGGGCTGCAACTCGTTCTTGTGATGTCATGTATAATTAAAACGGTGTCACACACATTTGGAGGACGAGAGCTCTGAAAACGACATGCTCCTCTCTAGTGGAATTAGGACAATAGACCATTTTAGAAAAACTGAATAAAAAAAAAGATTTAGAAAGACCGCTCAGTGATTGCAGTCTTTTTAAATCGAACTGTCAGCCCCTGCGACGCACTAAGGACCCGTTAGCTGCTGTCACGGAGAACAGGTAAGTGTGTGTGTTGCGTGTTTGTGTGTGTGTTTATTTTTTGGAGAGTGTTAGGGGTTGGGGGGTGCTGAGGGAGGAGGGTTTGGGGGTTAAACCCCCCCAATTTTGAACAATTCCCATCAGGGAGGGTGGGGGAGAGTGCGGTCGGGGGAAGTGTTTGGTGGTGGCCAGGCAATGTGGGTTTTCGCTGTTTGTAGGCCGCCCACAATCGGCAAGATAAACAGTCTTTTTGTTGGGCAATCTACAAAAAGCTAAATTATCACATAGAATCGATCTAGTGTGATCCCTGTCATTTTGTGTGATAATAAAGGCAGTAAATGTTGCCGTATGGTTGAGTCTTCCGTTCTTGCAGTGGAGATTTTGTTGGAGCCCAAGTAACCTCTTGCTGATAATCGGGGTAGCTGCTAAGAGTGCCCCTGCCAATCCTTTACACTTTGACAGGTTCTCAGCATAACACCGCCACTGCATGCCAGCCAGCCTTTGTGAAGGTGCTGGCATGGTATTTATAGGGTCTCTAGTTTGGAAATCCCCTTACCATAAAATGCTGTCATTCGGTGGGCAGACCCTCAGCCTCTGATTCTAACCTGTATAACTTGGAAGTTCCTCCCGTCATTTGTGTGATGTAGGTAAATAATTTGAGATTTTCCTCCCCTAAGCATCTTGCCGTTTGATCAGCTCTTAGCAACTTGCTCTGAAGCATCTTGCTGAAATATCCATCTAAGCCCTAGCACTAGGACTTTACGTCATGCTTGTTTTTATCCTGGCTCTTAAGCAAACTGACGTTTGTTCCCTTAGCATGGAGAATGAAGTCTATTTGATTTCACGGCCTACTAGTATAGTATGTATGCATATGGCGTTCATTCACTGGCCTGCTCAATGCTTGATATGTAAACATGCTTGCGGGCATTCATGTATAATACGAATAAGCTGTTTAAACAGCTAAGCACTTTGCTATAATAGATGGTTACATGTATCAATGAATGAAAGGTAACACATGCTTCTTGATATGTAGCTGCAGTGCAATATAAGGCTAATACAAGCCTCCAGGCCAGTGGTATTCAAACCCTTTTATGGTGAGTCCCCCTGGATTATAAATATTGTTGCTGGGCCCACCCGGAGATGCCATATCTGCTTATATAATCTATTGAAAGCAGTCACTGCACTCCTTTTTTGAAGAGCCTCGCGCCCCACCCCCCGTGACATCCTGCGGCCCCCCCCTAGGGATGCCAGCCCCACAGTTTGAAGGCCACAGCTCTAGGCACCTAATGCGCTTTGAGTATACTTCTGCTGGTTTGCAGCACTCGTGCTGCTATTCTGTCTAGCCTGCCCTTAAGCATGTATCACAATGATTGCTCTTTCTTCAAGGTGCTACATACAAGGGACTACATCCTACTCTGCCTTGTCATGCTGATGCTGGTACACTATTATCAGGGCAAATCTGACATGAAATGATATCTCACTTGTTGCCCCTACCCCGCAGGGCAGAATGGAGGAATTCCCTTGACAATGTTGGCTGCATGAGGGGCTTGAGAGTACACTTGGGCAATCATGGAAACCCGATGGCTTATTTGCCCGGACATCTCTGTACGTTGTACCCCAAGTCAAATTCCTGAATTTTAATTATGTGACTGCCAAGGCTGATTCAAGGGTGGCATATCAAGAACTGAATGCGTATAAAGGTAAATGTTGTTGGCAATAGAAGCTAAGGGAATGGAGTAACCAAACTAGTTGTTTGCAGTGAGAGAGGAGGGCACCTTTCTTGGGAGTAGGCTAACAAGGTGCAGTAATACATGGCCATCTATATAGTGTAAACATACCCTGACACTCCCTATGGAGGCTGTGTTCCATGAAAGACAGAGGTGGATGTACATCAAACAGGGTAGGTAGGTAGAGAAGGACCATATGTCTTTCCTTATGTATGCAGTGACAGTCTGACACCCTTCTCTTATGTTCATTTACGTCCTATAGATCGTGGGCACAGAAGACCGTAAGCGAAAGCACGAGAGCTCGGAGGCGGAACCGCGCCCTGCACCACACACAAGTGAATGCAGGGCCTGACAGGCCCGACCTCCGAGCGGCCCGGAAGAGGGAAGATGGAGCGAAGGGAAGTGCTTATGTGTACATTTGTGTGTGTATCTATGCAAGTATGTATGTGTATGTGTATGCATATGTGTGTATGTGTATTGTGAAGGGTGGGGCATGAAAGAGAGTTCGGGGGTGAGCTCCCTTCCCCCTGAGTTCAGGTAAATCCTGCCAATGCGGGAGAGGATGGGAGGGCGTTGGAGGTGGGGCTAGTGGTTTTGGCGGGTAAAACCCACAGAACTGGCCATTCGCCTGCCCGTTGAAGGCTGCACCAAATTGGCCTAATAGAAGCAGCCTTTTTGGTGTGCGGCCTTCAATGGGCGGAGTTTGTAAATAGATCCCTTATGTTATGTCATGTTACTAAGCTTTGACTGTTGCTGTAAGGTTATGACACGCGTTGTTCTTTCTGCATCTCATTGTCTACAGTAAGGCCACCCCACAGGACTGAGAAGCAGCAAGTTATTCTTTCAGGCTGCAACTCAGCAATGCTCCCGGATATCAGCAGCATAGGACCCCCCTGCCACTCATACCAGTCAAAGTGGAGAGAACGGGCAAGAAACAGGAGTGAGTGTGTTCCACAAAGGGGATCACAGGTGAAAGAAATGGTGATTAAATCAAAAGAAACCATAACATTGCACAGATGACGTTTGTAATCTTAGAATTTCGATTGGGTCATAATAGTAATGTATGCAAATATGTCCTATGGAAAGCGCTCGCGAAACTATCTCCTAGACATGGTAATATTTCTAAAAGATTATCCCCAAGGGAATTGTTTTGGATTGATTATCTTGGAACAATGCACACCTCTGGAACGAATGAGGAATTCAACATAGGATATTTGCAGGGTAATTCATTGAATAAATGTGCGCCGAAAAGGGGAGCGCAAGTGTGAAAAATGCAGCGCATGCAAAAGCCACGCACGCAGCCGTTCGTCGATTCGTGGAATGCGCTGCGCGTGTACACCCTGGGATGTGTGCCAAATCCGTGGGTGGTGCACGCAAGCTCACACGTCACCAAACGCCATGCGCGAAGCACACAACGTGTAGCGCACACAAGAAAAGTGGGCGGAACACAGGGCGTAACACGCAGAATGGGGAACAATGCATGAAAATGTGGGCATTATGGGGGAAGTATGGGAGGTAAATGTTCGCAACGCCCACACACGCGCTAAGAACACGTATTCATGGAATCGAACAGGGGAAACCTGTGCACCAAAAAATACACGCTAATCTGGAAACACGTACGCCAGCATGAAGCAGGTGTAAGCGGCCCCGCGCAGCATAAAAGTGCACGCAAACAACAAACAAGCTCATATGCTACGATGAATATACCGTTCCTCGCAGCCGTGGTCGTGGGACACAGCAGGAGGTGGAGGATAGCCAGGCCCCGCAATTTCTTACCCAGGACCAGCCTTTTTGGGATGCCTGATGACCAGGGTATGGGAGGTACAGGTTTCCACCACTAATAATCCTAGAACTGGTCAGGGAGTGGGAGGATGACCTCACATCACCCACCCTGTGCTCCCAAGCACTGAGCCCCTTGGAAAAGGTACTCAATGTACTGCACTTCTTGGCTACTGGGTCATTTCAGCGGACAAGTGCCATAGTTGGGGGTGTCTCACAGGCCACGCAGTCACGCTGCCTACAGCAGGTGTTGGCAATCACGACTGCACGCCCCTCAGTTCGCAGGCACATATACATGCCCAGAACACCTGCAGAAAGGCAGGCCGTCGTCCAGGACCTTTACGGGGTGGCACACTTCCCCAAAGTGCTTGGTGCCATTGATTGCACCCATGTGGCTCTCCGTCCTCCCAGGGCCACTGAGCACATCTATCGAAACGGCAAGCTCTGGCATTCCATCAACGTGCAGGTTGTATGTGATGCCAAGGGAATCATCACCTCAGTATATGCCAACTATCCGGGGTCCAGCCATGATAGTTTCATATTCAGAATGTCACACCTAAACCGGGACCTGGAAGCTGGGAGGCATGGTGACACATGGCTAATTGGTGAGTATATATGCCTCTGCACATGCATGCATGTCAGACACTGAGAAAACCCAACTAATGACAACCATATTAACCTCCCCAGGACACAGTGCCTACCCTCTGAGCACCTACATGATGACACCAATACGGAACCCCACCACACCACCCGAGGTAAGATACAACACAGCCCATATTGCAACCTGGGGCATAGTGGAGCGCACATTCGGAGTGCTGAAGTCACGCTCCTTTGACCGCCCTGGTGGGCAGCTGCTATATGCGCCCCCAGTTGTGTGCAGGATCATAGTGGCAGCATGTGTCCTGCACAACATTGCAACCTGGCGGGGCGTGCCGGTGGACATGGTGATGCCCCCACATCCCCAACCACATGCACGGCAGCTGCGCATGAGAGGTGAAAGGGCACGTGGTGAGGCAGCCCGTACCCAGCTAGTGGCAAATTTCTTCACCTAAAATCCCACCCCTGCGGAGTGCACACATGCCTGGCACATACCAGCTGACAATTTATGATGATGACAAAAGGGACAGTCAACTGTGACAACCGTCAACCCTGAGATTGGTTACCTGTAAGTGCTACATTGTGTGCCTCTCTAGCTACTTAAACACACCCAATGCTGTGTGAGTAAAAGGCACACATTCATGCAGCATGAAGGACTACCCTCTACCAAAACACTACATCCAAATAGTGGCATGTCACCCAACCCCTCCCTAACCCCATCTCAGCTACCCAACACACCATGTCATGGCATGCTATGTGAAAGCAACCAAATGAATGCAGAACACATGACACAAGTGTCACAAAGTGCACCGTCACAAATGGAAACAGGCCAGAGACAATTTCCTCTCACTAATGAAAAAGAAACAGCACACATGAACAAATACTTACCAGCAAGACAAAACATCAGTAAAGGATCGAACAGTGGAAACATATGACAGTATAAAATGAACGTAGTGCAAGTGTCACAACCTGACAAAGGCAGTACATCGACCCCTTCCAACTGCAGTGTGTTGCTGATAGCCAAATGTGGCAGTGTACTGCATACAACATGAACTGCATCCGCAATGGAGACGGGCTTGTCAAGACATGAAGAAGTAACATGTATATATGCAAAAAGTCCTGTATGTAAAACCATATACAAATCCACCATGCAGTGGAGAAATTAACACCAATCCCCACTAGGGATGTATACACAGTTTGGACTACAGACTGCCCACATAACCTATGGGAGCCCAATGCCTCTGTGTAAGTTACTGTCACTTGGTCACACCCTTTGCGAGCCCATGGAAAGGGGAAGCAGGAGGGGCGTGTGTGTCAGGAACCCAAGTATCTAACCCAAAACAGGACAAGCCTGTATGAGCCCAACTGGAATACACAGTGGATGCCTACAGGAGCCACACAAAGCAACACACTGTAACATGGCTTCACAATCTGAAAGAAAATGGTTATGAACAAAAAAGTAAAAGCAAATTAAATAAATGAAAAGAAAAAGTAAATGTAAAGTAAACCAAATAAATAAAATAATAAAAGTAAATTCAGAATACAATTTAACTAAAAGAAATCTATTAAAATTAAAATAACAAATTACAAATGAAAATATAATGAAAATAATAAATAGCAAAAAGAAGATGAAAAATACATAATAAATGAATTAAATACTATTTTCGTTTTGCAATTCGGAATGAAATATGAAAAAACCAAAAGAAAAAAAATCAAAAATGGCCATGTGTCGACCGGGGGGGCACCCAGGAGGGAGGAGGTACAGGGTGCACCCCAACACCCACATTCGTAGATGTTGAGGAAAACAAAACCTCCATGGGCTCATGGCCTGCACAGCTACCCTACAGTGGGAGAACTACCGTCGCTGTCATCACCCTCTGGTGGTACATTAGAAGGTGGGCGTGATATAGGAGGCAGACCATGCAAAGCCCTGACATGCTCCTCCATGGCAGCAAGCATGCAGGTCTGAAAGGTTTGGCTCTGCGGGATGATGGTACGGAGATCCCCATGCAGCACCTCACGGGTAGCACCCATTTCTGCCTGCAAGACCTTGCGTGATGCCCGGATCTCCTCATGGGTTGCCTGGAGCTCAGTTGAGAGTGTGCGTGTCAGCTGCTGTTCTGACCTTGTACACTGGGACACCTCAAGTGCACCCAAAGTATCTCTGAGGGACCTGTGTTCTAACCTCAGGGCATCCCTGTGGGCCTGTGACTCTACAGATATGGCTGTGCGCAGAGTCTCCAGGCCAGCCCGTCGGTCCCTGTTGGACGCCAACATGTCCTGCCTGTGTGAGCGGCACATGGACTATGTTGCCTGCTGCTGGAGCTCCACCTGCCTTTCAGGGGGGAGAATGGAAGTGGCCACCCTATCCATGGCCTGAGCCATCATTTCACATGATGCCCTCCGTTGTGCTGCAATGGTATATATGGCGTTCTCCCACACAGTATTGCCTGGTGGTGCACGGCCACCGTGTTGGCAGGCACCACACCTGTTTGGGGCAAGGTGATGTGCACCTTGCTGTGCTGGCACTGCCTGAGGCTGCAGGACTGCATTCCTCCTTTGATCTGCTGGCCCAGGAACAGGAGCAAATATAGTGGAGTGTGACCCTGCATCCGTAACCACCACAGGCAGATTTTCCAACACTGAATGGCCCATAGCGGGGTCTACCCCCAGTGCAGGTGGGTTGGACAGAACAGCATCCCTGCCAGAAACACTCACCTGCGAAGGGACATTTGTCTCAATGTCAGATTCAGCACCTGAGCTGTAGAGGTCTGCGGAGGTGTACCCAGTGACACCCGTGGACAGGATTGTCTGTAGGAGTAATGGATTTTTACCCACTACCACCCCACGTCCTCCACTGGTGCCTGGTTGTGTCTGTGAGTATCTCCTCCTCCTCAACAGCATCTAGTGACTCATCACCTGCAAAAACATAAAATAAAAGTAATGAACACAGGCATGAGCAGCATAGCCCACACACACAGGATCACGAACTACACATCAAATACATAAATGACACATGTCACACATGAAAATAACTCTGGCATGCATGCACTGGCAATGAAGTGGAAGGGGAGCCTAAAAGCAGCCACTGAGGACTCCAAGATGGGAAAGCAACACATGTGCTGCATGCTGCATAGCACCGGCATCACACATTAGCCTGTGAGTGGCATGGACAATCCACATACATGACACATGCCAGCACATATATGGCACATAGCATAGCCATGGCAGATTTGATAAGGACACCCAGATGGTGGCAAATCAGTACTCTCACCCATCCATGTGAGATGGACATCATGAAATAGAACATGCAAAAGAGTGTGACAAAACATGCATGTTCCACACGCTGCAACAAAGCCAGTGTTCACTAATGTAGTGATGGCAGGCACATGGATACATCAATGGTTGGTCACTTCGACATGACTGAAGACAATTGTCATGTTGAACATTCAAACAGGGGCCCATAGTGATTGTGTGCAGGCCATGTGTAGGTGCACATTACTCAATCAGCCTGATTGATGAAATCATTCACATAATAAGTAAACAAATGGGGGGCATTGTGAGGTGTAATCTATGTCTGAAGTATGTTACATTTGCGGCAGAACGGCACAAAAATGTGTGGTAAACATGCAAAGGATTTCATCAATCAGGCAGAATGAACAGGAAAACACTCTGAACAATGTTGTGGCATGATGGCAGTTGAAGGGCAAGTGCAGTAATTAGGTGCAAATTGTCAAATGAGGTCCAAAGGGATACTGTAAAACCCCAACCCAAGGCCGGGGGATGGTTTGGAGGCACCACATGGGTGACCCATAGCAGTCATGACTACACAGCCTCACCTGGCACTCAATCGGAACAAATCACCCAAACAACATACACATGGTTTGCACACACATGCATGGTCACTCACCTGACATTGCCTCAAGATCTGGTAGGTCTCCCACACCTTGAATCTGATCCTCTGTGTTGAAGCCTCCAGCGATAGACTCATGTTCTGTGAGTACTTCCTCCTCTGGTGGAGACCCACTGCCAGTCACCAGAGTAGAGACATGATTGGAAGCCAGCTTGTTCTTTGCTCTGCATTTGAGGTCATTCCACCGCTTAGAGCAATCATCAGCTGTGCGCCTCACACCTCCAAGGGAACTAATCTGGTCCGCGATGCACTGCCAGTGGGCCCTACGTTGAGCAGTCGTAGTCTTGCACCATGCAGTCACCAGCATTTCGCGGCCATGGGCCGACGCATAGCCCACAAGTGCGTCTAGTTCCACATCATTGAAACTACGCTTCCTTGATGTGCCGGAGGGGGGAGCCATGTCTGGGGTCCCAGCCTGTACCGCAAGAGCACCCTTTTTCCTCTTGGGAGGTGGTGCGGACCCTGAGTGGCTTACGCTGCTCTGGTTGGTAGGGGCTGAAGCGCAGGTGGACTGGGCACTGGAAATAGCCAAAGGCACGATGACCAAAGGTCTCACTGCAGGCATTGGCTGCTGGGTGATGTTGGCAGGACCAACCTCAGTGTGATGGACTTGGACAAACACCGTCCCGGCTGGGTGACTCGGAGCGGGGGTGGATTGAGCTGCAGCTGCCCCTGCAGCCTCCTCACCCTGGCTACTTGGGGCAGCAGATGACATTGCCGCCCCAGATCCACGTGGCCTGGTGACAGCAACTTTCACCGCCACACGTGGCTTTGACTTGGTGACACGGAAGTCAGCCTGGGAGTCATCCTGTGCCGGTTCGGTTGACAATATGGGCCAGGTTAACAAGGCATGAGCTGGGATGGTGTCAGCTGCATCTATCCAACCCATTGGGGGGGCATAGGTGTCCCTGATTGGTTCTCCACACACTGGCCTCTTGGGCCACCCTGCACATCCTGGCCACGTCCCCTACTGCGCCCACCTCTTGGAGGTTGGCCACCTTTGCCTCCCTTACCACTTGGTCGCCTCCCAACCATGGCAATGATGTTCTTGTGCGAATGGGAGGTGCAGTAAACAATTGTCCTCGGCAATTGGGGTAAAAGGATTAGGGTACTAGATGGAATACGTATCCTAGTGCTTTAGCAAGGCTGTCTGTGACCCCTGGGGGAAGATGACGGGTCACGCAATGCTCAGGCACCCCAAAAACAAAATGTAACGTGCACTCGACCCCTGGTAGCCCACGTGCATGGAATAAAGAACCTGCACTACGCTGTGGCACCCAGAAACACAAAAATAAGTGTTTGTGTGGTACACGCAGGCTACAATGACCTCTGAATGGGTACCCGACACGCAGGGGCAACCACAGTTGAAAAATACATGCGCGACTCACCATCTGCCTGGAAAAAGAATGTGAAAAAAACGCTTGTGTTCGCATTGGAAACACCCCTACCAAAAGAATTGAATGGTGTCTGATTGTACAAGGAGTACGAACTGGAACCGTTGTGAAGTAATCGCGTGTGAACTAACAAGAAGTACAAGAATCTCCCGCTCGCTCTCCACAAAAAGCATGTACAAGAAAATGGCGTCCTATGCATACCTTTAAACCCAGCCCACACGTGCAACGTCACATACGCGCGTACGTGCTAAGGGCCTTTCCTCCAATTACACGCAGTGACACCCGGACTTGCAGTGTTTGCACATGTACAATTAACATGCACCCGTGAGGAGGGAAACGTCCATACATGTTACGTCACAGACACGCTTACACGCTAAGTGCCTATCCTCGAATTACATACTGACGTGCAGTTTTTTCACGTGCCAAATCACTCTGTATCAAGCTGGCCACGCGACAACACACAGAAGACCACGCTCCTGCCCAGAAGGCCATTTTCCTGCCCCCCAGAGCCCCGAACCCGCTCCCACCTGCCATCTTCTGCTGCCTGCCTGCCTGCTGGCCACGTGCCCTGCTGTTTGGTGCCTGCACGTCAGCCATCTGCAGGGGTCCAGTTGCTGTGACCACCCCTGCTGGAACAGAAGACTCCCGACTGAAGTTCCATCGCTCCACAGCCCAGCACCAGGACCCAGTTGCCCACCCACACCTGCCTCGGGGGTTGCCATGTCAGGGGAAACACCATCCGAGACCACTGGCAACCCCCAGCCAGAGAGGCAGAGGGCTACCAGCTTCAGTGCTGCAGAATTTGGTATTGTGGTGGAGCAAGTCCTGGTGAATTATGATGCCCTCTTTGGAATTTCACGTGCCGACAATGAAGGACAGAAGAGGATCTGGAATGACATTGTGGCTGCCATCCACGTGGAGTGGGTGGCAGCCCACGACATGCAACACGTCCGGAAGCGCTGGGAGGACTTCAGGTCCAGGACCCTCAGGAAGGCCTGGCACCTCTTGGAGGCAGTGGATGCAGAGGGGTGCCGGGTCCACCTTACCAACATCCAGATGAGGGTCCTGGAATGCATACACCCAGTGCTCCACCTCCAGGTTCTTCAGAGGCAGACCCGTCTGGAGTCGAGCGATAAGTGTCCATGCGTACTGATTGGACGCAGTGCATGTTGAGGTGTGCCAGGAGTGTGCAGGCTGGACATATGTCTTGCAAGGCCCATGTATGGATGTGTATGTACAGATACATGAGCCTGCTGCATGTGAGTCCAGTCATGTGTGAGGCACATCAATGGTGTATGTGTTCAAATGCATGATGGCCAAATGCATGTGTAGGTGCACACATGTATACATTTCTGTGTATGTACTGTGGCACTGTTCTGGTGTGACACATGGATGCTGGTTCCACCTTCATGTATGTGCATAATGTACATGTGCGTGTGGGTGTATTTGACATGTGTGCCATTGTGATACACCATGATGCATGTGACACCGACATGCAGGAGGCTGATTGGCGAATGTGACATGAATGCCGATGATTTCAGTTCGACAGGTGGTGGAGATGTACAGATGCATGTATGTCTGGTGGCATGTGTGCATGTGTTTGACACTCCCCATGTGACATCAGGCTAACCTTCGGATACTCATGCTGTTGTATGTGTATGGATAGTGCTGCCTGCTGCAACATTCCTGTTAATTTGCGCATCTGTGTGGGTTCAAATGATAGGTGTGTTGGGGATTGTGATGCCATGTGTGAAGTTTGACACTGCCACTCATGTGCAACTGTCATGTGTGTATCAGACCATTGTACAGTGCCCTGATGCCTGTGTGCTGTCTCTCCCTGTCTGCAGCATCAACTGATGAAGAGGGCAGAGACGGTGCTGTGGAGCACAGCGGCAGGGATCCCACCACCAGCAGGAGACGCAAGGCCCATCTCCCCTCCCATGTTGTCATCTCGTCGGAGAGTGAAGGGTCTGGTGCCGCGTCCATGGCCGCGCTGCTGAGGGTAGGTCCAAGAGGCGGAGGTCAGAGGTGGACTCCTCGGCAGCAGAAGGGGCAGCTGAGACCCCATAGGGGCCTATGGAGGAAGATGGCACCGAGTCATTCAGGTTGGTGAGAGTTTGGTTGAGGAGGAGGCCGTGAAAGGGCCACACATGGGGTCTGGAGGGGGGATTCCGATGGTGCTAGTGGTGCAGTCCAGGGGCAAGGACAGGAGGTAGCACAGGCGGCCGCAGAGGTGCCTGTGTGTAATCCTGTCCCCGATCCTGTAACTGCATCATCCCGCAACAGCAGGGATGCCTTCGTCCAGACCCGTTTTCAGCGAGGGGATCTGCTAACAACAACTGGCCTTCCTCTCCCTGTGGACATGGCAATCTGGGACCGTGTTGAGCCTTTCCTGGCTCGGGTGGCATTGCATCAACTTGGCATCCTCACGAGAACCCTGCACGTTATTTCAGATGCCTCATTGACCGCGTCGACTGGCTAGGAGGGATCACCGGTGCTGGGTTCCTCCGTGTGCTGGACCTTCTACCGACCCCCTCCTCAACTGAATCCCCTATGCACCAGTCGTCCTCCATGCCATCTTCCTGCCCACGTATCACCTGGGCACCCTGTGGAGCTGCCCCTGACCCAGCGGCCAGGCTGCTGGGGGACACATCCCTGCCACAGTTGGGAGTCGGAGGTCCAGCAGGGGTGGCCACCACAACAACTGAACCCCAGCAGGAGGAGGATGTGCAGGCATGGACAGGCAGGGCACGTGCATGACAGCAGCAGGCTCAGTGGGAGCGATGATGGTTCGGGGCCATCAACATCACAGGGGCAGGCATCGGCCAGAGGGCAGGAGGACCCTGGATTGGGAGTGTCTTCCGTGTGGCAGCGGTGGGCCGGCAAATAGATGTGCAGCGGCAGCGGGTGGAAGAGGCACGGCTCACTATGGTCAGGGCGGAGAACTCCATGCGCAGGGTGTTGAGGCAGGCAGGTGCCTTGAGGAAATTCGCAGGGAGTTGGAGGTGGACATGGCTTTATCCCTGCGAGACCTCGGGGCCAGGGAAGAGGCCTGCCTCCAGGACGTTGAAGAGGAGTTCGATGATGCCCTGGCCCGGGACATCAACAAGTGAGCCGTTGGACTTGCCCGCCACCATTGTATATAGTTAATTAGTGTAAGTTTCCTTTCTATTTTTTTCATTTGGGGTGCATGGACTATTCCCCACCTTTTTGTATATAGTTATTTGTTAGGTAGTGATTTTTTGTAGGTTTCCTTTGGATTGTTGGGCTAATGGACCCCTGGATGTTCTTTTGTAAATAGTTTTCGATGTGGATTTAATTTTCTTGGACCCATGGTGGAATACTTTGATTTTTTTTAACTCTGATTTTTTTTTTTCATGGACAGACCCATAGGAGCCATTTTACTTTGGATTTTATTGGTTGCTGCATTTTTTTCCAGTTTTGGAGTTGGATTCTTTCTTTTCA
The DNA here is from genome assembly GCF_040938575.1 of Ambystoma mexicanum. Taxonomy (NCBI): domain Eukaryota; kingdom Metazoa; phylum Chordata; class Amphibia; order Caudata; family Ambystomatidae; genus Ambystoma; species Ambystoma mexicanum. The sequence continues at coordinate 1,208,276,353 of NC_090928.1, forward strand.
TTATTGTGTGATTGTGTTTTATTCATTTTGTTGATTCTTCAATACACTTTTTTTCTATACTTTACTTGAGTGGTCTTCTATCATATGTTTTGTGCATGTCACAATGTTGTTTTTCAGTCATGTGTCACCATTGTGTGGGTCTGAGGGACATGTATTCATGGGCATGCTGGTTATGTATTTTCTATCATGACTTTGGAAATTCAATGTGTGGTGTTTGGACTGGGGTGGCCGGGGGTGGGATTTGGGTAGCCATAAGGCCCATGGGTCTGGAGTGTGATGACCTGTCGGGTGGGGGGACATGAGTCGGGGCCTGCTGGCAGGTGCCCGTCACTGCTGGGTGGGTGGTGGTGTAGGGGGACATGAGTCGGGGCCTGCTAGCAGGTGCCCCTCAATGGTGGGTGGGTGGATGGGTGGGGGACATGAGTCGGGCCTGCTGGCAGGTGCCCGTCAATGGTGGGTGGGTCAATGATTGAGGGACATGAGTAGGGGCTACCTGGCAGGTGCCACTCAATGGTGGGTGGGTCAATGATTGAGGGACATGAGTAGGGGCTACCAGGCAGGTGCCCCTCAATGGTGGGTGGGTCTTTGGGAGACATGAGTCGGGGCGTGCTAGCAGGTGCCTGTCAATGGTGGGTTGGTTTTAGGGTGGGGAACATGAGTCAGGGCCTGCTGGCAGGTGCCCTTCAATGGTGGGTGGGTGGGGGACCTGAGTCTGGGCCTGCTGGCTGGTGCCCGTCAATGGTGGGTGGGTGCGTCAATTCGGGTGGGCGACATGAGTCGGGGCTCACAAGTGCGCACATGGTGCCATGTGGGCTGCCTGCAGGGCATGGTGAGGGTTGTAGGGTAGTCCCCTGTGGTGTGGGCTGCCTGCAGGGCATGGGGAAGGGGGGAAACTGCACACCCGGGAGGGACCACGATGCAAAATTACACATACCCCGCTCTCGCCAGGACTATCACATGTGTAACTCCCCACGCAACCCCCCAAATACACATACCCCACTCTCACCAGGACCGTTGCGTGTGAAACTCCCTGCATACCCCCTAAATACACGTATCCCACTCTCGCCTAGAGTATCGCGTGCGAAACTTCCCGCACGCCCCCGAAATACACGTACCACGCTCACCCAAGGCCTATCGCGTGTGAAACTCCCCGCATGCCCCCGAAATACATGCAGGCACCCCATCCACCCTGGGCATTCCCCACAGGCAGCCCACTCACCCTCCCCATGCCCCACAGTGAGGCCATCCACCCTGGGCATGCCCCACAGGCAGCCCACGCCACAGGGGGGTGAATTTTCTACGCAATTTACCTGGCGCGAGCGGGTTACGCGTATTCCGAGGGGAGCGCCAGTACATTTTCTCGCTTTTGGCTGCCGTGAGCGGGGTACGTGTAGTATTTTCACACGATTACAGTGTGCCGGCCCTGTAAACTGGTGCAGGTTTAGCACGGCCCTTTGCGCTGCATTGGGAATTTCTATTACTTTTCCTTGCGCAAGGGGCGTTGGGGGTGTAACTGGTGCTGCGGGATGTTCTCTGCGCCAGCGCTCAAAATGGCTTGGAAATTCCATGAATACGCGGTGCGCCAGAATGCTGTTTAGCGCACACCACTGGCGCACGCTGGCACACGCTTCCTCTCTGCGCTGCTCGCGTGCGCTGCCACTGCGCTGAAATCTATGAATTACCCCCTTAATTTGAATACATTATATTATATTGTGCTAAACCTTTATTTCTATATCTTATTCAAAGGTATTTTTACAGTCACAGATTTTGGATGCAAATGCTACACCAAATGTTTACTATTCCATTGATGTAATTTTGTTTTTATTTACCTACTTTCTAACGTATATATTTGTATTATATATATATTGGGCCTCATTACGACCCTGGCGGATAGAGTGATAACCGCGCCAGTAGTGCTGCCAGCGCCGTTATCACTCTACCGCCACAATATGAGTTCTGCTCGCGGGGCCGCTCTTCACGCCTGGTCAAACCATACGTGCAGAGCGGCACCCGCTAGCAGAACAAGATGGTCGCAACGCTCCTGTTAAGAACGGGTCAGTTGTTACCATCCTCCCCATTCCCATTGAGCCCTATTGGGGCTCAAATGGGAATGGGGACGTACGGGTCCCGCAATTGGGAATTACCGGGCCCGTAAAGGTCAAAATGGCCCGTTTATTCCCATTTGCTGGGACCCAGACCCGAGTTTGGGGGTAGCTATGCTGGTAAAGACGGCATGGCTACCTCCAAACTCGTAATGAGGCCAATTGTCTCTTCTAGAATGTAAGTGGGAAATATAAACTTGCTGATTAGCTTACTCTTCTATTTAATTTGGAATTTATATTAAAAAAGATACTATTTCCAAAACTCTTCTTAGCAATACATTTTCACATTTAATTTTGTTCACATTTTATTCTCTTCAGAAATTCATACAACGTGCCATATACAGAGGATCTTTAATGATCCTGGTCTCTGATTTAATTGTGTGCTCCGTTAGCATCTACGCAATGACGCCATTATGCTTCCATGTTGCAATTTATTCTGACATTTGTATGATTATAATTCCCAGAATGTGTCACATACAGAGGATCTTTCTCAGTCCGGTGCTCTATTTTAATCATTTGTTGCAATGATGTCTACGTGATGAAGGCATCACATTTTCACGCCTAGACGTCATCACGCTATTTAAACGTTCATGCCATTTTGAGCTTCTGAATGAGTTGTACACCACTAACAGCATTTTACCTTTGGCTTGTCCTACATCTTCATACCATTCCTATAATTTGGTAAGATGACTACCCTCGATTATCTGGATTTTCTATATGTATATGTCTCTAAAGTAATGCTTTTTTTAAATGTTTGTTTTGACTTTTTTAATCTTTTTCTAGATTCAGTATTTTGTCTTCTGTGAAGCAAGAGGACTACACATTTAGTTGATGAGTTTGTTTAAACAGCACAAGTTTGCCGGTCCGGAAACAACGGTACAGTTAAGCTTACCGGCACGTTGTTTCCGGAACGTCAAGTTTCGAATCTGCTGGCGGGTGCCGTTCCGCCCTCCAGCAGATTTTCACGAAACCGTGGTCCCCATTCCCGTGGAGCCCTATGTGACTCCACGGGAATGGGGATTAACAGAATTGCCAGCACCAGATTTACTGGGCCACCAGGGCTGTAATGCCCCAGTTAATCCAGCGCCGGTAAATCACTACGGGTCCGGCGGCAGCCTGCCGGTTTTACCGGCATGGCTACCGCCGGACTCGTAATGAGCCAATTAATTTTTCCTTACTTTTTGTTTGACATCATTTTTTTCTCATTTGTTATTCCTACTTTTGATCGTTATTTTTTAGCATCAGTTTTTGCATCATTGGTTCCAATGAAATAAGAACAGGTATTTTACAACACAGTGATTATCTGGACAATTTTATAGTTATCATCAGGCTAATTCCTTTTCATTTGAATACTTTCTACATTTTCTTTTTCCAAGACAGCATTTACTAATCTTTATGTGACTAATAGTATATTGTTAGTCATTAAATATTGTTAAAGTACACTTCTCCTGGAGGAAATGGCAGTGTCACTTGAATATATTTGATGGTTATGCCTAACTCAGTTCATATATATTTATATATATATGCAATCAGAATCCAAAGTCAATTTATCTTTCAAACGGCAATTGTTATATAGAAATATGTTCTGTTTTCAGCGCATTATTTAACAAGAATGTATTTCTGCCCCTGATGAAGGAATAGTCATCCCCGGAACACGTTGAGCTAATTTTTCAACTGTTGAATGAAGACTACAGTGAAAAAATCGTACGATAAATACTTCATCTTTGAACCCTATTCCAGACTGAGCCATTTTTCAGCTTTTTATGTAATCATATGTATCTATTAACGTTGCATATTGATTTAATTTATTTTAACAACAACAAATATTTAGTTTGAACCTATTTAGAGATATTATGGGCCTCATTATGGAGTTGCCGGCAACCTGCCGGTGCTACCAGGCGGGTTGAGGCCAACCATGTAACACCAGTTCCACCGCCTGATATCCTGACGGCACCCCAGGATATCAGAGGTTGCGGTGGAATGGGGACACAGAAGCACCGGCACCGTTACTAACCGTGCCAGTTCTTCAGTGAGAAGTCTGCCGTAGGGGCCTGAATGCCCAGCAGGTCAGGCCTGCCGGGAATTCCATGGTCCCTACCAGCAGACCCAGAGTGTGCCGGTACGTTGCTACCGGCACCCTTATTTCCAGACCAGCAAACTCGTAATTAGGCGACTCGTTTTCCAAATATGAACGATGTGTAAGGGACAGGGTTGTCCCCATCTAAGGATTTCATTCTTTCCCTTTAGTGCATTCTACTAATACCCAAGACAGCCAACCTCTCACACCAAAACAACTGTTTTTGGGACAGAGCACCACTACCTTCCAGGAAATCACTTCCCATCCCAATAAGACGCACATGCATCAATTAATCTTCCTCAAGGTGTTGCAGACCTCTTTTCAGACACAATGTGCCCTTTGTGCGTCTGCCGAACACCACTAGGCGGACCACCCCCTCTGAGGGCTAGACTTATAATTCCTTACAGTAGAATGTTCATATGATATAAACTATGTATCCTATAGATAACACGTGTATTCCACCTTCATATAAATTCCATAAATAAGGTGCTACAGAAATTAAGAAGGACAACAAGGACATTGTCATTGGAATGCCATAGGAATTTCACAGGGATAAAAGATCATAAGGAGCTACTATATTAATGTTATAGAACAACAGGATATCACATTGCTCACTCTACGGTCTCACCATAGGAATGCTATCGGAGCTTCGCATCATCGGGCACCACTACAGGAATGTTGGAGGCTTGCCAGACACCACAGTGTTGGCTTCAGTGCATTACCACTGTAATTCCTTAGGAATGCTGGATAACAAGGCGCTGGGCTCTGATAAGAGACTGTAGGGCTAACCCCAGCCAGCTCATTACCATGTACATCGCAGACACGGTGCAAGGGTGCAGCCTAAACCCCATTGCTAGTACATCGGTGGTTCCTCTACTGCACTACAGGCTTGTGAACCTATATGCAAGGAATGTGGATTCTAAATGAAATTACTCACAAGGAGACCATCTTTTTTTACTGCTACATGATTGATAATTAAAGGTGTTTCTAGGGCCATGGGGGTGTGCTGGTCAATTTTACAAATGATAATTCATCTCATGGTTCCATGTCTATTTGCCGACAGAAGAATTTTACGATGACATATTTAGTGAAAAAATGCCATCGAAAAAACTCATTGAAATATTTGTTTGCTGGGGTTCCCCCAAGACCTCCTTTCCCTATATTTATATCCCTACCCCAACCCCATCTCGGCCCCTTTTATCCCCTTACCTCCTCTATAGTTCAATGATTTTTTTTGATGGAATTTGTTCAGTTAACATTCCACCGAAAAAGCTAAACGACACTATATCCTCACCTCATAGATATATAAAAAACATACTGCATAGATTTTCAAGGTTTTATATTAGTCTATGAATAAAACAAAGGTGTGTGCATAAACAGAAGACATTGCGCAGTGCTGTGCACGAGAGGGAAAGCGAGTGTGATGGCATCACAGTGAACTCAAGTTAGCTCAGTTAACTCAGATAAATCAAGTGACTGAATTGGACAGTGTTTAATGATTGCCCAAATCTTATTATATGCACTGTAATATCTAGGCAGGACACAGGACTCCATTTCTTTGTATGTAATGTCGATAATGTTTCGGCCCTTTTCATAATTCTTGATTGCCTTATTCAGGACCAGTGTGCGAAGGAAATACCATAGCTGCAGCAACTTCTACATAAAATAAATAGTGTTTTGCTCAAAAGATTACAATTATTTCAAAACAGCCAAGCTTTTTGCATTTTAGTTATTGAAGTAAATGCAAGGATATTCTAAACAGTTCCATGTCTAACTTTCAGTGACCAATCTTCTATCGTATTTTCTTATTCATTTTTAGTTAAATGAATTCTATTAATCTTATCACAAAACAGTAACATTCTGTCCTGATTTCAACGGCGCAATGCAGGACATTTTCTCCATACACATTCTGTTTGTCGGAGGGGTCACTATGTGTCAGCACTTCTTCAGTCATTCTAAATGGTGTTGCACTTGCCACCCACACTATAGCGCCAGAGCAAAGTAAAGAGTGAAATACCCTGCAGCCCAAGATTTCTCTCTGTATGTTTACAATTAATGGTCAAAGAGGAAAAGGACATGCCAAGGCCACACATGTAGTCTTCGAGTAAGTATCATAGTGGAACATACTCAGTGGCAGGGCTATAGAGGTGAAAGGAAGGACACAAGGGAGACAATGGGAAAAAAACAATGTGGGGTCAGGTAAGCAGTAGTGGGTGGGGGTGGCCCTTTGATACCAGGACACAGACGAGAGATTGAAATTAGGCCCAGCTTGCAGCTAGGTGTGAAAGCTGTTAGTTACACTGCTTTTAATAGGGCAAGACTATGAAATCAAGCAGGATATTTCTCTATGCGCTCCCTCCTCTCACTTCATGTCTGTTTCAGTCTTATTTTTCTGCCTCCACCCGTCTTTGAAAAGTGCGTTGCGTTCAGCACGTGGTGGGGTGGGACGCTGCTCAGATCAGACAATATATAAGCATTCCGGTTTATCAGCCATCTTGGGTACACTAGATCTAGCAGAGTTGGCCAAGGACCTATGGCACTGCTGTCTAGAAATGAAAATTTCGGCTCAAGCAGAGTACCTTCCAGCATTGGTGAAAATAGTGAGTGACTGGAATTCGAGGTACTTGAGGAAAGTCAGTCACTGGAACCTTTACAGTGAGGACTTCTAAAGGCTGATGGACATATGGGGACCTTGTTCAATGGATCTATTTGCCTTGAGACTCATTCGTCAACTGTAAAAGTTCATCTGTTAAAGGCCAAATCCAGCTGCAAAAGATGCGTTTCTCCAACAAATGGGGTTCGGGACCGAGAATGCGTTTCACCCATTTGTGATGGTCACATATACGTTAGCATTTTCCAGGAGGAAAGCATGGATATTATTTGGGGGAGACTCCACTGGAACATCTGCTACTGCCTTTGTGATCCCTCCTGAAGGCGTGCAGAGCGCTCAGTGCTTCCTGGTTTCTGTTTTTATGCGCGGGAGCGAGAGGACCACAGAAACAGGATCTGGCCCGCAGCTGACTCTGCGGTAAGTGGAAGGAAAATGTCATTCTGTTTGTGTATGTTGTATGTTTGCATGAATGTGTGAATGAGCAAGTAGTTGATGTATGGGTGGTTGAGTGTGTGAATGCTGTATGAATGTGTGAATATGTGTTTGGATACATGAGTACATTCTGTGTGACTCCTGTTTGAATGCATTAATGTGTGTTTGAATGAACCAATAAACACTGTGTGAATGCTGTATGAATGCATGAATGTGTTTGAATAAGTGAGTACATGCTTTGTGAATGCTGTTTGAATGCATGAATGAGTTTTTGAATGAGCATGTAAATGCTATGTGATTGTCTTTTAAGAGGAATGATGTGTAAATACTGCGTAAATGTGTGTTTGAATTAGTGAATTTATGTGGGTGAGCTTGTGTTGGTGTTGTGCCAGCTTGGGAGGCTGATTTGGGTGGGGTCTAGGGGGGTGTAGGAGGGGAGTGAGGAGGAGTTTTTTGTTGTTGTACTGGTTATCTACGATACTGTATCATAGATGCCCAGTAAAAAAATGTCATGGGATACGATCATCTGCAAGCCTTTCCGTAATTGTGCAGGCGGTGGGGTTGCTCTTCTCTGGGTGGGTCCCTTCTTCCCTCATACCCACCCAGCCTTACTCTTCCTTCGAGAGCCTGGTTTGCAAGTTGGTCATCTCTCCCACCTCGTCACTAACCGTTGCCACCATCTACCACCCTGCTCCTCTCTGAATGGGTGGATTTCTCCTCCTCTCTCATCACTACCACCACTAAACTCCTACTCATGGGTGATTTTAACATCCACCTTGACTCCTCAATCACGGCCTCCACTCTCTTCCATGACCTCTGCACCTCACTCTCACTCTCCATTCTCCCTTCAGGTCCTATCCACTCGGCTGGACACACTCTTGATGCCATCATCCACACTGATCTTTCGCTCTCTTCCCCACTAACCACCCCACTCTCTCCTCTCCTCTCACCTGGTCCCTCTCGGGCCTTTGGCCAGGCCTCCCCCAGCATTGCCAACCTCGTTCTTGAACATCCGTCCGATGAAACGAGTATCAGTTGTTGCCTTTGCATCTTCCTTCATCCCCCTCTCTACTCACTACAGACTCTACATCTGACTCTGCTCTCAGCAACCTCCATCTTGCCATTACCAATACCCTTGACATTCTTGCCCCAGTCATGATCATCCACCTGAAACATGCCTCTAAGCGTAACAGCTGGGAAAACACTGAACGTGCAGCCCTGAAATGCAAGTGCAGAGCTGCGGAACCGAAGTGGCAGACCTCAGGCTCACCCTCTGACAAACTGGCCTATCGCCTGCTCCAAAGTCAATACAGTTTTTCCATACGCACCGAGAAAAGGGTTCACACCCAGGCCTGCATCTCTAGTGCATCAAACAACATGGCTGTGTTTGTTTTTGTAGGAATATAGTGGTTTTTCACATCATGCTTAATAAAATGGTTAACTATATCAAACGATAAATGACAGGTAAAGTTGCTTTAACACTGATTTCTGCAGAAGGTGCGTCAACTAACGGGGAGCCTAACAAATTACATTCAAAGTATATATTCTGCTGCATTAACTGGTTGAGTATAAGTGAAAAGGTTGGTAGAAACACACATTTAATTCTGGAGGGGAGAGTGGAGTAAAATCAAAAAGTGATAGATGCAATGCTTTCAATTAAACATTACCACTGCTGTTGCTCTGCACAACATTCTATGCCATAATTATGTAGTATGTCTATGCCATTACAGAAGGGGACAAGCGATTAGCAAATTACTTTTGGTGCTGCCACCAAAAGGTACAGTTGAATCTTAATTGCTAGGCCATTTACCCTCTGCACTGGAACACAAGCAACCACATGAAATTTTGGTGCCTGTGATCTAGCAGTTTTGGAAGGGCTTCTGACATTAGTGACAGGGCCAAGACTGATATGCAAACAATGGTATAGAAGGCTATTACGGTGGTTCTAGACTCAGAGACTTTTTACCTGTTAGGTACAACCAGAGCGCATGCTGTGGAACACAGATAGGATGGCAATAAACTGTGAGGAGAAACACACATCCTATGGGTGTGTCTGTTCATTTACCCACATAATGACTAGCCATGGCTATGTTAATGCTTCACCATCAACACCTAACCTTGCCAGAACTCCTATCACAAAGTAACAACAAACATGTTGCAGTATAGGGCCTGCCAGTGTTATATCTAAGCATTCTTTTCAGTGTTTAATTACTTAATTGCCTCTGTAAATAAGCTCCCGGTCTAGTAAAATTCTCTTAATGTGTGTCTTCAGCAAGTTGATTTTATGAGCAATATATTTGTCAATGCCTCTGACATGCAATGAAGTCCTGTCTTAAACAAGCAATCACAAAGTCAGTAGTTGGCATGTGTATAGGTATTAGCAGACATTTGCCATGCCATCATATGTCCTGTTACACCAGTTGGAGAGCAGATCGGACTTAAAAAGGTCCTCCTGCCAAATCCTATTGGTGTTCCACCAGCATGTATTTTTTACGTTAGCGGAAAACCAATGGATACCTAAGGGATCTGCTTGACTTTTACACCTGGTAAAAGCGGGCAGAGTCCAAAGGAATACATTGTGGATGGCTCCCACAATCGTTAATTGTGGAAGTGATTTACACTTTTCCAGACACGCAGTGCTAAAGTAAGGAGCAAAGGCAATTTTCGCCTGTGTTTTACTCTTTACTTTTCCAGTATTGGAAACAATTAAAATTAAAGAATGGACCCTTTTGCAAAAAAAAGTGCAAACAAGAGAATTCCACTCTGTGCATTTTAGGATTCAAAACAAAATGTCCCCCTTAATCTTTTCATCGACATTTTTCTACAATGATGAATACATTGTCAGGTTGGTTTATCATGTGACTTGTGCATTTCTAAAGTAATCTGTATAACATTTAGTATTATTTTAGGTATTCAAAGCCAAACTTCAACACATATTTGTACCAACTTGAGCTCGGAAGATGTGTAGTCAAGTATCTAAATTTCAGGCTAGGATCAAATTATGGCTTTACCACTTGACCAAAGTGTGTGATTCATGATATATTTGATTTTAATTTCACTATGATTTACCTGTTAAAATGAAGTGCCACTAGAAGTGATTCAGTTCACCTTATAAGCTATTCCAAAAAGCCTCACTCATGATTTAATATATGGGTAGCACAGGCATTAGGGCACACACACACACACTCACACATCAACTTTGAATATATCCGGGCCACATCTATTGAACAAAATTGTGTCATTCAATAGCAAATCAAAATAAACACATCAAACAAAGAGTCATCATGGACAATTGCATATTATAACCAGTATGTAAACAGTATGTACCAGACAATGATGTTCAGGGGCCGCCCCACCAGGAGCGATACCAGGAGGTTGCAAACCCCTCAAACAGCACCGTCTGCTTCCTGATGCAGCCCTTACAGCCCTAGCACTCCTTTGCACTCGCAACTCAATTAAAATGTGCTGCAAAAATGCAAATAAAAATAACATTTTGTGTTTAAAATGTAATTTTGGACATGAACCATTGATGGAAGAATGGGACTACTGGAGGGGTTCAGTTGGAAAGGAGGGGGAAGGTTGTGGAATGGTGGGTGAAGGGAGGATTGTATATACATGTGTATGTTATTGGAGGATATGTTGTTGTGCTCGAAATGTTCTTAAGATCAACAAGACTTCCTGAGATGGTACAAAGACTGGGGACTCACTGCTCAGCCCTCTCAGAGGAGGAAGAGGAGGCATCACCCTCAATTCTCCCAAGCCAGGCCAGGAAAGGCATGCTGGGTGCAGGGATGAATAGGTGGGAGGGGAGGTAAATGGGAAAGGTGGTTAGGGCAGCTGAAGGAAGGTGACTGGACGGTGAAAGGTGAAGGAGAATCAGATATAACAGAAAGGGGAGAGCAGACGGGAAGGGAAGATCAGTAGATTGATGTTGTAACACTATTTTCCTTGCTTCTCTTTTGCTATGTACTGTTATTTTATAGAGCGGTGCAAATGTATTTTTGCAGGTCTGGGAAGAAATGTTTTGCTGGATCACGGATCTGGGAAATCTGGGTCAACGCCAGCACCTTGTTTAGGGTACTCCTAGACCCACACCCAATGGAATGAGAGCCCCCCTGATCACAACCCTGGCCCACCCAGAAGAAAATTTCGGGAGACGGGCCTGTTCTGAACACCTGAGGAACTGCTTGCATCTCTTGATTCCAACTCACCAGCTGTTCTCATTCTCATTGATCTCTCCTCTGCATTTAATATGGTCAACCACTCCATCCTCATAAAATGACTCCACGATACCCAAGGTATCTCGTAGCGGGTACTGGACTGGCTGACCTACTTCCTCAGCTACCGTCCATCCCAGGTCATTCTACGCTCTTTCTCCTCCCCCACCTCTAGCTCCACCTGCGGAATCCCCCAGGGCTCCAACCTTTCTCCCTGGCTCTTTAACAGCTACCTTGCTCTGCTTGCACACCTCATTTCCACTCTCCCCAAACTTCCAGTGTTTTGCAGATGACACACAACTCTTCTTCAAACTCCCCTCTGATACTTTTCTTACTTCCTAAATCGTTCATGACTGGCTTTCTGCCATTCAGTCCTGGTGCTCTTCCAATGATCTCTGCCTCAATGCCAGCTAGACTGAGCTCCTTCTTATTGGGACTCCTGCTCCCTCTTTCTGTCACTCTCTCTGGCCATCTTCTATGGGCTCTCCCCATCTCCTTCATCTGAAGCCAGAAACCTTGCAGTCATCTTCGACTCCTCTCCTTCCTTCATCCCTCACATTCAGGGCCTTGCCAAGAAGTCACACTGTAAACTCCACCTCCTCAAAGGAATTCTTTGTTTCCTCACTTTCCTTCCAAAGCTCAATGTCTCTCGAGGTCTGGTTCGTTCTAGTCTAGACTACTGCAATAGCCTTTTCCATAACCTACCCTCTTCTTCTGTACAATCCCTCCAGCTAATCCAGAATAGGGCTGCAAGACTTATCCTTGGCCTCAAGCCCAGGGACCACATCTCTCCAGCCCTAAAAGCTCTCCACTGGCTCCCGGTGGCTGCAAGGATCACATTTAAATCCCTCTGCATCATTCACAAGGCTGTCTGGGCCAAGGACCATGCTGTCTACAACTTTCTCTCACTAAAAACTCTCCCTTCAGATCTTTACATTCCTCTGGCACCAACTATCTGCGTGTTAAGCTCTTCACTAAACAGCAAGCTGGTGGCCTAGCTATTTCTTCAGCAGGCTTCCTCCTATGGAATTGCTTTCCGCTTCCTCTTCGTCTTGAGCTGGATCCCCTCAAATCCCTTAAACTCCTCAAGGCTTTCCCTTTCATCTCCTCCTTCCCTTCCTCCCTCCTCTGTGTTAAATCCCACAGTTGAGATTGGTGTCCAGGGCCCTTATGTGTCCTCTCGGGTCATGGCCTCCCAAACCAAATCATTAACAGCCGCCAAACATCCCAGCACATTGCCTTGGCACCCACTGACCTATGCCACCACAGGCCTGCACTTACCTATTTATTGGCGGCTGTCCACTTCATCTAGGCACTTACAGCTGCTCACTCCATAGCACTTCCTTTTTGTTACACCTAGCACTTACCCCCTTCCCATTCCCTCATCCCTTCTCTCTCTCTGCACGTGCACGTTCTGAATACTCACAGGGCCTAGTAGGTCCGCCTCTATCTTTCATTATTGTATTTATTCTGTATTCCCATGTCCCCTCCATGTTGCCCTGTGGGAGCTTTGAAACACAATTTACTTGATGTACAAATGCACAATAAATACATAAATGCCACAGTAAGACATGGCAAGACAGTTTGCAGTAAAATGCATTCTAGCCACGTAATAACACTTATCATGCTTCCTTTAAAAGCACAATGAAGCTAGCAGCATGAAGAGTGTTATTACATGGCTAGCCATTTTCTTACTGTGGCACAATGTTTTTACTGGCCATCTATGAGGTGGCCAGTAAAATATGTCATACCACAGTAAGAAATGGCTGGACTTACTACACCAAAATGCCAGTCTAGACACGTAATAACACTTATCATGCTAACTTTAAAAGCATGATAAAGCAAGTATGATACTTGTTATTACGTGGCTAGTATGCATTTTGATTAAATTTAGCCATTTCTTACTGTTGCATGATATTTTCATAGTTGCATAGATGGCCAGTAAAAAATGTCATGTCACAGTAAGAAATGGCTTGACTTTCTACACCAAAATGTCAGTCTAGACATGCATGCTTGCTTTCAAAGCATGATAAAGCAAGCATAATGAATGTTATGCATATTTAATAAGAACTAGCTAGTAAGATAGCTAAGCATGTTAAGCGCTCCCTGCTTGTATTTATGTGTGTCCTGAAGGCAACAGGTGTGAATCCTAGCAAGATTTACTCAACCGTATATGCCACTCACCATATAGCTCAGGAATGTATGGTCAATGGCATGTATGGTCAGCGCAATAAAAGTACAATGCTGTGGGGTCAGCCTCTTGGCCTCCCTGATGATGAGCCATGTATGAATCGAAACACGTTGAGGTGTCATGAGTTCCCTTTCACTGCACTGAATGTGCCTACTGCCACAATGTAAAGAGATGATGCCTATGGAGTTTGCCAGACTCCAAAACCAAAAGAAACACAGAGTTCAAATCACAGAAAAATACATGAGAGAGTGTGAAAAAGGTCTCACTCTCTCCAGGTTAAAAATGGAAAAGTCCTAGAGTCCAGTAAAAAAGTGGTCTCTGAGGTAGAGAGGAATTAGCACATTTTTGAGAATTCACCCTAACACCACCCACTTCTTCATGGGAGCATCGCTGTTTCTTTCAGGATCAGAGGCGAAGACAGGCTAAGGCAAGACGGTGATTCAGAATTGGATCCGTACGGTTTCAGGTTCATCAGTCCTACGGAAGGTGAGTGGGACTACTATATCTGAGGACGTGTTTTCCGGGTATTTGAGGACTGGTGGACAGTGATTGGCTAGGAACTTCATGTGATGTTTCTTCCAAGACTTCTCCTCTCCTCGGCTCCATGGAGAGGGTAGGTCTTTGTTTTTATTGGTTTTTAAACTTTAATGCCGTTTCTCTGAGAATTCAAGTTTAACCGGTAATACTTCGCCTCTGTGTCCTTAATAAAAGTATGACTTTCATGGAAATTCTGTATTATCCCCGGCAAGGAATCCAATTAAACCAAAGACAGAAGAGAGAGTGTGAGAGAGGAAAGGCGCAGAGGAGAGCACAAATTCCCTGTGGTTCTCCCACTGAATGTTAAAAAAAAAAAAGAAATCCCCTAGAAAATAAAAACTATTAAAAAAAAGAATATGTTCAATTTAATACAAATTTAGAAATGCACTTCACAATGAACATATTAAACCAACAATAGATGTCTTAAATGTATGGTCCTCTGTATCCTTTATTCACTGAATTCTTATATATGTCAACTCGGGTAATTATAATCTCTCAGTTTACGCACCCGAGCCAGAGTCTTTCTACTGTCAGTGGAGGCTAATCATTCCCTGGTTCAGTCGCTCGTGCCATTCCGGATCCATGGTTTATCTACCTTGAAACGATACTATGGGACTTCCCACAGCTCACCTGTTCCTAATAAAATGCGCCTGATAGACAAGACATGCAAGCTTGGGTGTCAGCAGGAATCGTAATTGCTGTCAATCATTTTTCATACAATTCACAACTCACGAGGGTGGCTTGCAAATCATTGCAAGACTCTGGATAATGGATATATTTATAATGCTCGGTGTACATGTACCCCCTGCATCTGTAACATTCTTATTCGCTCAACGGATGAGTGCACAGGAATATTATCAATCATGCAAAACTAGGCTGTCAATTACACTCCACAGGTGTAGACGATACCAGCAGGAGGTTTCAGGGGGAAAGCATGCCTCATCTCTCCTTGCCGGTCCTTTCCACTGGAATCCTTCTTCCGCTTCTTGGGATCCTCCGATGGTCAACATGTAGACATCCTGGTGTCATCATTCAGACACGCGGCTTCATTATAAACCATGCAACCATTAGGCGGAGGAGAAGAAGTGGGTAGAGTGCTACTTGTGTGATTTAGAGCGGCTTCTGAGATGTTGGCCCTTGAAGATCTGGACGGAGTGACGAGACCTATATAGACGAGTCTTCACTGTCAGAGGTAGAGTATGTACATCTCTACCAGGCTTTACGGGAGATGCCAGACCCTAGGCCATGTTCTTGGATCTCTTTAAGGCCAATCTAAAATTATGGGTACCTTTGATCACCACAGTTTTCAATTGCATCTGGATCCCTTGAGTTGCAAGCAGACTTTGATTGTGCTGATCCGGTCTCCCTTCCGAATGCATCCTCTAACATCTTTAGAAAACCCAAAACTTATGGCTTGGGCGCAGGACGGGGTTACGCTAGAAGATGCCCAGGTGGTTATAGTGAAGGCAATGGACCAAACAAGCAGAAAATACATTTGTATTTCTGGATCCGAGCACAGCCTTTGACATAGTCACTCATGCAAGGTTATGGGAGACTCTGCGCTTAATGAGGATTCCATCGCCCGTCGTGGGCATCTTACTATTCTCCACCATGCCACCAAAGCAGGAGTTGTGTATGCCAGAGGTGCATGCCAGCAACCCTCCTTTTCAACCTGTATAGAAGCTTCCTGGTTACGGAGTGAATTAAGGAAGAGCTGGCATTGCCCATTGCCCATTGTTGGGAGAGGGGTTCTAATATGCTGATGGCTCTGGGATAATAACCAAAAAGCCCAAAGCCCTCCAAGGTCCTGTCAGCAAGTGTGTGATTTCCATTCACAAGCACAAACTCCCAATCAAGGTCTCAAAGACTAAAGGGTAAATAGTGGGGTAGAAATATACTGCTCATGTACATCCAGCAAATCACATAGCTTTATGTAGTGTTTAGTGAACACCTCTGAACGAGGCCCATACTAGGTCAGTCCTATGTTGCAGGTGAACAGAGCAATATTGCTTCCCTCCTAATTTCCACAATCTAGAGCCATACGTTACTATGTCATCGACCTATGGGGGTTTGAGTGATATGAGCTTTCAGAAGTCTTTGACCACAATTCAATGGCCAGCTTATGCCACCACACCATGGTCCATAAGGAGTGCAGATATTTTTATTTATTTATTTGAATTTTTGTTTAGCGCTAGCCCTACCCCGGGGGTCTTGTAGCACTGTGCATGGTTAAATGTTTGAAAAGGGAGGAGTTGAAAAAATAAGTTACTAAATGTTTTCAGGAAAGGAAAGGACGATTAGGACAGACAAGTGTTATTAGTGGGAGTTGGGCAGGGTTATGTGTGGGAAAACCGATATGGTTGATGCTCTTTCTGAAAGTGGTGATGGGAGATGAAGTGCGCATTTGAAGATGTAGGGTGTTCCATGTCCCGGGTGCCCTGTGGATAAAGGCTTGCTTTTGTGTGCATGTGTGTTTGCAGAGTGGAATGTGTAGACGGTGTTGGCTAGCTTGTCTGGTGTTTGTGTGGGTGATGGATTTCAATTGGTCATGAAGGTAGGACGTGGATGGCTTTGAATACAATGCAGAGTCCTTTAAAGGCAATTCTTTGGGAAGCCAGTGGAGCTGCGCAATAGCGGGGTGATGTGTGAATGTTTGGGTAGGTCGAGGGTGAGTTTGGCTGCTGTGTTTTGCCAAGGTTTCCAGGGTGTTGTTGTGGAGTCCAGTAAGGAGAACATTTCCATAGTTCATTTTAGAGATAACCAGTGCTTGGACTGCGGTGCGGATGTCATCATGAGGAAGGATATGTCTGATTTTGCATAGGAGATGTAATTGTAGATTGCATGTTTTGGTCACAGCGGCTATGTGGTTTGTGAAGGAAAGGTGGGAGTCGATGGTGAAGCCAAGGAATTAGGTGTGGAGAGGGATATGTATGGGTTGTCTGTGTCAAGTCCTTGGATCCATGGGGTGAGGTCGAGTTTGTGCCTTGGGGGGGGCAGAGGAGGAGTTATTCTGTTTTGGAGGGGTTGAGTTTGAGGACGCAGATGGCAATCCAGTTGGTGTGGAGTTGTAAAAGGGTATGAAATGTGGAAGTATACGTGTCTTCTGCATATTGGTGGAAATTGACTTTCTGATAGAAAAATCCACCATGACTGGAGAAGATGTTTAGTTAAAGAACCAATAATCACAGAACATGACCTTGTTTGCTCAGTGGCTGTCTTTGAACCTTTTATTCCAGAACTCGAGGGAAGGAGATGGCTATCCCTTATGAAATTTGAACTGTTACCCGTTGGGAAAGTCCTACCCATACGGCAATGAACGCATTACTGTACTCCTTTATATCGCCTCCGTCAAACTGTAGAGGAGAACACTATATATTTCATAATTCTGTGCTCAGTGTGCTTGCATTCGCTGTTCTGCTTTGGCCCACTTTGAAAAAAGGGGGGGATTTCTACCATTGCAAACAAACTTTTATATAAACAAACTTAATTCAACATCATACAGCATCTTGGAACCTACATTTTTGTATTCCACTTGTCCTGAAACTGAGGAGACAATTTTGACTGTTTAATTCTTGATATTGAAATACCTTCTGAACGGCAGCATTGATTTGTGTTGAACTTTGTATTTCTGGTAACTTCGTTTTATATTAGTGCCATTGTTAGGGAGAATTCTCCAGAATGGCTTATTTCCCTTACCTAATGAGACCCTCAGCAGCTTTGCTGGATTTCTAGGATTTATTTTTTCCCCTGGTAAGAGTGTGAGCCTTTTTTTCCCCACTCTTACATGTGTTTTGCTGTGTGTTTAACATTTTTGTTTTCACAGACTGTGGAGCCTCACCTACTCCACAGGCATCATCTTTTTACTGTGTGTTACACAGCACCTTCAGCGCAGTGACACAGGGTTGTCTTTTAGACTTCCCAACTCAGACTCCATTTTCTGGGACTGACTACTGTCTCCCAGAACATATAAAGTTCCCATTAACTTTAGCCTCTGTAAAACCACAGACCCAGCACAAACCATCTTACATGGAGTACTGGAAAGGGTTAATACGTATCCCTTTTTGTCTGTTTCTCTTGGAGCATTGTTTCGCTCCCTTTTCATCAACACTTGGCTGGTGGCAGTGGTAACTACCCTATATTTCCTACCGTGGTTATCTTAAATAACATTTGTGTGATTGACAGCCAGGCTGTGTGAATGGGGGAAAACTGCATAAAAAGCAGGTCTCTGGGTCTGGAAAGGCAGAGTCCCCACTGGAATGAAAGAACCGATGAGGAGCTGATGGAAGAGGACCCCTACCATGACTGAACCGCCCGATGAAGCCCTGCTGGAGGTCTGAATCCGCGAACTCCAACGACAGAGAAGATCCTCCAGGAATCTTCTTCCCCGGAGCTGGTAGGACCAACCAGTTCGCCCCAAACTGCAAGGTAGTATTCGCTGTACAGAGCTACAGTGGACCGGATAGCCAGGAAGGTTGGACCCTGCTTGGGTTTTAAGGAGCGCACCTTTTATTCGTTGCTTTGCTCTGCTGCTGGTTTCTTCCCTGGGTAGTGCAGGACCCTCCAGTCTTTCTACTTTGTGTCAGTCTGACAGTCGCTTCAGGAACCGTGAGCCTACAGGAACTACCAAAAACGCCCACCTCAGCTACAGCTTCTTCTCCATTGAAAGGTACTGTTCAAATCCAGTTGTTCGCTTCGTTCAGCCGCGGTGAAAGTGTGGGAAATCTTTCTCCAATCTGAGGGCTTGTCCTCTACTCTTTAACCTAACTTTTCTTGCACCAACATCGTCCGGAACTCCTGGCAAAGACTTAACCGCAAACTACCCTGAGCTGTGTGATCTTGAGCAAAATACTTTTGTCCTATTGACTTTGGCCCTAAGCCTTGTTGATTTGATCCTGTCACTGTAATTCATCTTTCTAGATTGCCCTGCTTACCTACCTTTTGGTGCTGTTCAATTTCTGCCTAACTTTATCTATCCCTCCCTTTTAAATTTCTGGAGTGCCATTTTGCTCACACTTCATTTTGTGAGCTTAACTTGTCTGGAAGCTATTGGGAGTGGTGTGGTGTATTGAGAATGTGATTGTTAAACTGCTTTACTTTAGTGAAATGTTATACAGATGATCTGTAAATAAATGTATATTCTTTAACTCAGAAACCTTGAGTCAGTGTTTGTGTGAATCATAGTAATTGCTGTCCTTTGTGTAACTATTTGATACTGATCACTTGCTCATGAGATAAGTCTGGCTGCTCAGCCATCACTACCATTTTACTGTGTAGTACAGGCTTGTACCAAAGGTGAATTTGTACTGTCACTTGTAGTCTTAATTGTGTGTTGTGTTCCCAAAGGGTACTGCATATAATTCTGCCTAACAGCCATATTTATATCTACTACGGATTCCTTTTCTTTGCTTTTGTTTGTTTTACATGGTGTTATCTTGTGTTAATTTATGTTATCAGCATTTATAGAGTGCACGTTCGCCCAGAGGCATCTTGTCAATTCCTATGGAGAGAATCTCCAAAATATTGTTATTTATGATGTATTGGTAATATAATCTTATCTCACATCAACCAACACATGTTTCGCACTCAGCTGGCGCCTTCTCAAGGCTGCTTTTGTCTATTGTTTTCAGTTCTCAGTCAGGAATCGCAGGCGCATTCATGTGGATTTGAGACACTCTTCGATTGCCCGGCTGGGATTGATATATATATTTGTCGCTCCACAATGGAAAATGAATGTCAATCTGCGGCTTTCAGAAAGAACTGGCATCTGATGAGAGATAACAGTAGGCCCCTAGTCACAGACCTACATGACATGAAACAGACTTAATGAACACATTATTGGCAACAGTAGGGAGCAAAGGAATAGCATTGTACACTCCCCTTTTCTTCTCTGCTTGATTCCGAGCAGGCACCTCATGGTGGCAGGTTAATGCCCCTTCCCAACAGTATGATAAACTAACATAGAGTACAAGAATGCCTGTGCAACACCACCATCCTGCTTCCATGGCACTGATCCCAGCCAGAGACAGCCTTCAGTTCCAGGAAACCCTACTGATTGGGGGCTGTCCTTATTTTGAGCTAGGAAAGTATGAGCTCCAATTGACCATTGGGCCACAAACAATGTTTGGTGAAATGCCCCTGGGTGCTCTGAATTGAATCAAATCACGCATGCAAAAGATGCAGTGGTCAACACATGCCATCATGCCGCATTCAGGGCAGGGGTCTGCAACCTGTGGTTCGCTAAATGTCTGGAATTCGACTTTTGTCATCCTTAGCCATTGACTATGCTCTCAGGGGCTGACGGGAATTGTAGTTCAACACTTCTGGATTAGGGCCAAATTGTGAGCATGGTGATAAATTAAATTGTGTGAGCTGCATTGGAGGTCCCTGAGGAAGTGCACGGGAATGCAAGTCTAAGTGCTGCCTTTTCATTCCATCATCCCCCATATTGAGCAAACCTGGTCCTTTAATGGCTTCTAAATCAATTGTGTGTGTTTGATCAGGTGACTGAGAGAACCCACGTTTGCAAGCAGGTGTTCCCCAGCTAGCCACAGCCCACTTAAAGCCCTGATATCGCTTCTCCATTGTTTCAAGGCAATCCTTTTCTAGGTCGCCTTGGCAGCCTGGCTCTTACGGCTGTGGCGTGTGGCCCATTTAACTGTGGGCCCATTACCCCTTTAAGATAGAGCGTCATGACTCTGTCATAAAAGGGGCTGTGCTGGCACGTGAGGGTCAGTGCAGCAGAGCCCCAAGAAGCGTCAACTCGTGTCTGTGTCATTTCTTGGGTGATCCGACTGCCGTGTGATCACGGCCTATTCTAGCAGCCCCGGCCTGGGTGCCCCCAAGCCGAGGCTGCGGTCTACTGGGTGCCCACAGCCAGTGTGTCTCGATCCGGTACTCCCGATCCAGCCGGGTGATGCCTGCCCTGTGGTTGCTGCTAGCCCGCAGGTTAACAAACCTCATCTGTTATATCAGTGAAAATGCACACCCACTACCAGGGATGTCATTTCACCAAAACGCCAAGGGTAGCGGAAGCGACATCACACGACCCTTGATCTCTGATATCACAGGAAGTAATGCCTTTTGACCCCGGTGGAACCCGATCTTTCATGCCTTGACAAAACAGGAAGTGGCATCACATAGCATTGTTCCTAAGTACACTACGAAAAATATAGTTACAATATCACTGTAATTTGATATACATTTCATACAAGAATGGATCACCATATGGATACTTAATATCAGTGTGTATAGGCCCATATTACCAAATTACTGTGAATGCAAACAGACGTCCAAGGCCAAATGATAATTATTTGTTATTATATAGCACTTACGCTTAAGTGCTTTATATAGAACAAATATGCATACAATATCACCCTACCTGTGTTGGTATTCATTTATCAACCTCAGAAGGATGAAAGGCTGAGATGGCCTTGCCGGGATTCGGACCTGCAAGCTGCAGATCACACGCACATCCCAGCAACAAGCTCTCAACTCACTAAGCTATCTTACCGGCTATAGCTATCTTACAGGCTGTAGTAAAATGAGCAATTACATGTCTGAATATCCTCAAAGTCAGAAAGCAAATTACACTCTGTAGTGGACACCAATGAACTGGTAACTGAGATTTAACAACAGGCCAGTTTATCTGCAGGTATGGTGCAAAGTTGGCCACATGTCAAGCCTTCGTGGATTTACTTTTCAGGCTTCAGAGGGTGGCAAAATACATACCATTGGAAGGGTTCATAACAGTGTATTCAAGAATTTAGAGTAGCGTAGGGAAAACCGCGCACTCACATTGCATCCCATACTCTGGGCACACCACCTCATGCATGAAAACAAACATCCTGAACAGCATGCCAGGGAGATGGGAAAGATAGGCACATTTCAACAAAGGATTAATTGTGCCACAATTAAATCAAAGGCCACTTTATGTGCTGTGGTCAAACATTTCTAAACTGTACACAAGCTTTTAGGTAAAAGGATTTTGTCAACTGACCGAGGACACCGAGATGGAATCTCTTGTGATGATCGTAACAGAGACAACGGCAGAAAAAACATGCTATAACTGCAACTTGCAAAAAGCAAAGTACATAGTCTGAAATGGATGCTTAATGCTTTTGACGTTTTTGTCTGCATTGTGAATTTGAAGGGTTTCAGAGCACAATAAATCAGTGACTCACCCCCTGAAGTGTGCCTGAAAGAAACCATTAATGAGTCTAGCAAATATTGTATAGAATTCCAGAAATACACACTATTTCTTATTTGGGGTCGTGGTCAAAGTGTTACACTTGTGGAACCCCCTATTTTTTTTAAGAGGCCTGACCAAAAAAGCCAGCCACTCCAGAAACAAAAAGCCACATGGCGATAGCCACAGCCCAGGAGCTTCAATTTAAGAAGAAAAACTAAAGCTTTGGCGACCCCTAAATGACATCCCTGCTCACTACTGCCTCACTTTCCCACTCAGAAGGTAAAGATTTTCAGAGATTATTAATAATCTAAATAATCTGTATTTCTATATGTAACCATATGTTTTATTCCAGCACTTCACTTGTACGATGCACTTTCAGTAACTAGCGCCTATATTCCCAAGGGCTTTGTGCGCTGAAATAAATGCAAAAATAAATAAATATATAGTGCATCATGTTGTAAAGACTGTAATAACAAGTGTTTTATTATTTGTGAAATGCAGATTGATTCCAGGTGTGAGGCACTTAACCTATGAACCATCCACTCAGACATGTATACTGGAGGAACCCCACCTCCTTATCAGCTGTTTTCTGTCTGTGGAGACATGAGAGTGGGACTAACAAACCAGAGCGGCAAACCCCACAAAGACAGCCTCTACCAGCTTACTTGTGCAGCCCATCACTGCCGGGCTCTATTGCATTGGCACCAATGCTGGGGTCTGTGGCATAGGGCTGGTCACACATCATGTCCCTGCTGGTCTTCTATGGGTATGTGTACAAATATCCAGCACACGCTGCACCATCTGTTTGGCCACTCTGGTTCCAGGTCATGGAGCTCCAGCCTCTCAGTCAGTGTAGGTCCCAGATGTTGCGCAGTCCTTCACAGTGCTGACTCATCTGACTGTGAGGAATTCGACCATCAGCACAGGAAGAGTGCACTAACCTGGGCTTTTTTGATTTTTTAATAATGAAAATGAATGATGGGAGACCAACCTCCGAGGACTGTGTGAGGCCACACACAGTCCATCTGCTTCCTGCAAAAAACGCATAGTAACATGTAATCCGGGAAGACACAGTTTACAGGCGGCGTCTTCTCCTGTCATATTCAGCTGGAATATAACAGCTCCGGGCACATCAAAGCATCTAAAGGAGGGGAAGGCACACCTTCCACCGGCATGGGCAATCCAATTTAAATATCAAGGGCCCCATGAATCTGCTTTCCTTTGTCCTACGGCTGGTGGCAGTGCACGCTAACGAGAGATAGTTGAAGCAAGCCTGAAGGGGCTTGGTTGCCAGAATAGACAACAGGAAAGGTGGGGCTAATACCCCTTTGGTATGCAATGTGTCAACTTGAAGCTAGTTCCCACCACTCTGTATGAAAGGCAGTGAAATGCATGTGTGGGTCCACTATTTACCGTACGCAAACCCCTGCAGAGCTGACCCCTTTCAGAGGGGAGAAATATGTGGTTTAGGGGAGACAGGAAGTCTGCTCCCAGCACGAACTTCAAGGGAACTCTGCTCTTTAATTAAGAGTCACAGAGGCCTCAGTTAACCAGAGAGACTCTTTGATCTACAACAGACAGGGAGATGGGTGGGGCTTAGGTGTATGTTATCACCCCCTTGTCTGTCCTTTTGCAGTGCACTCTGGTCATGGCCGCATGCATAAGAGAAGATTGTTGGTGGGGGCCCAAATTGGTTTGTTAAGGTGGGCTTAGCCTGCACCAATCACTGGGGCCATTTGGCTTTAAAAGAGGGCTGAACCCCTCACTTAGCAGATCATCTGAAGACTTTGAAAGGAGTAAAAAGAAGGACTTATTTCGGACCCGAGCTGAAGGTACAGATACCTTACATCTTCCGCCAGTGAAGGAAGGCCAGGAATCCCAAGAGGGAGCAAGATCCCTCCTCTAAACATCTCCCAGGGAACAGAGGGAGATACCAGACTCAGAGGACTCGTCCAGCAGCTCCAGAACCAGTACCCAGCCAGCACACAGCGTGCCCTGCTAGGTTCTGCCATTAAGCTTCCTTGGAAGGAAGTGCCGGAGAGTATCTGAACTAAGGACAAGGCCATTGCCTTGAAAGGACACGAGCCCTGCGAAGAAGCTAGGAGGAGAGCCACAAAAGCATCATCCAGCATCCATCTTTTAAGGACATTTTCGAGTCAGTCGAGTCCTCGAATTGCATTCACAAGAGCCATCCAAGCAGCCTCGACCAGCATTCCAGAGCTGCCAAACAGCACAGAGACAACGATTCTTGGCCCCGGACCGCTGCACCAGTCAGCCTGCAGATGTCCATCCAGCCTCGCTTGCCAAACTACCTGCTACCTGATACCCGCAGCTGTCTCCCGCCACTAACTCTGTCTCAAGGGCTGCAAAGCACCCTGGAACTGCCTCAACGCTGTTGAGCACCAAGAACTTCTTCAGCATCAGGCACATTGTGGTTCTGCCCCCGTGGTCCTTCAACCCTTTGCCCCTTGGTGCTGAAACCAGATTACCTTGAACAGTAAGACTGATTACTTTACTAACTACCATCCTATCAGTATCCTGAGTGCATCCCTTTCCTTAGTGAAACTGTTTGTCTCCTGTGTTCCTTTGCAGGGTGGGTTGTATTTTGTAGTGTGCTAGAACTGTCTGTTGTAGTAATAATAAAGTAGACATTGTTATACAACCTTGACTGGACAGTCCCATTTATCATATGGTAATAATTTTATTTTCGCTGTGTTGCAACTAACCAACGATCCACGACCTTGCGGAGATAAGCCTGCCGTTCAGTCCATGTTATCAAAAATTGGACAAGGAGGTCTTATAATTCCCTTGCATTCCAATCTGTTCGAATCATTTCTGGTGTACTAGAGGTGTGGGGTTGATTGATGGTTTAGAAAGCGATATTCATCCCTGGACCACTGGTGCCCCGGAAGTTGATTCGTCACACTGACTCCTCGCAGGATTGTTGTGTCCTGACTTCTCCCCTGTCCCAGTGCTGTGACCTTGTGTGCTTTGGAATCTCTGTGGAATGCCTGCCTCTGGGATGTTGAGTCAGTATTTGTGTTTGAGTGTTCCCTGGGTGTCAGTCACAAGAGAATTGCTTGACTGAGAGAGTGCCAGTGGATGTCTCTTTGTTTTCTCCATGTTACTTCTTACCTGATGTACTTACCTAACTCCGGGACCTGTAATCAGTAACTAAAGTAAAGAAGTATCTTACCTTACCTGAGGCAGTGGTCTTCCTTTAGCAAGAAGCTTACGGAGCACAGGGTGTGCTTTCAGTGGTGAGTGAGGGGGTTAACCTAGAAGGGCAGCCTCTGACTGGTAAGGTCACCGTTATTCCCCAAGAATAGTCCTTAGAAAAGGTTCTACAGCAACGTACACTGTGGCTCTCAGCACACACTATAGAGCATGTGGCAGAGAGACTTAGGGGTCAATACTAGTTGGGCGGTAAGGGATACCGGGTACCGTTAAGGAGACCGGTGCGGTGCCGGTAATCCCTTACCGCCCAATTCCGAGGTCCCTTAGCGGGAACCGTAAAGGACGCTAAGGGACCAGGGAGCTAATAACGGGCCTGCTATTCGCAAGCCCGTTATTAGTGCCCTCTCCATTCCCATTGAGCCCTATAGGGGCTCAATGGGAATGGGGAATGGTTGGTTCAATGGGGACTTACCAGTTCCTCCAGGGTCGGAATGCACCGGTAAGTCCCCATTGAACCAGACCAGTGCCGGACCCGGTATTGGAGGCAGCCATGGCGCAAATAGCGCTACCATGGCTACCTCCAATATCGGATTGAGGCCCTTAGTCTTGGGAGAATAGCTCAGGGGCAACGTGCTCCCCTTGGAAACAAGACAAAACGGAGCAGCACAGGTTCGATCCGTGCTTAGAAACCTCTGGGTATTAATTGCGTTATAAATAACTATCATATCATATCAGAGCGTTCATCACTACTGCCGACCACGTGCCCATAGCAGAGGTTCACCTTTTTTAATACGCAGTCACAGGTACGGAGCCCCGTGGATCTGTCTCAAAAAACAGATTTAGAATACAAAAACGGATTCCCATTACTTTATATCGGGCCTAAAAAACAATGCGAAGAATGTCAACACTGGCAAGAGGATCCGAACTGTGACTGCCTGTCCCCAATTAATTGAGGGTGTACGTCCTATCCACGGGCCTGCCAACAAAACAAGATGGGCAGTTGCCTCCATGCCTATGTGCTTGTAGGGGCTTCTACGTCACACGTGAGTAAAAAAACACACTGCAGAGACCCGTACTTACAGCAGCTAGGTTGCAGCCGTTGAGCGCCCAATGAAACATGAATGCCCGTGAGGGGAGAATATGGGGGTGCATACCCTGAGGTGTCTCTGCTCAAGGAAATGTTTCGAGGTTTAGGGGACTTGAGTTCTGGCCTCATTGTTTGTGATGTTCCACCTCGCAGAAGGGGGCTTGTACGTTTTGGAGCAAACATATGTTCAGAATGCGGTCCTCCCACCCCTCTTCCATCTCACTTTGCTGGACCCTGTGGGTTGAGGATTAGGAATATGGAACATATTCATGCTATATCCGTGATATGTGACATGGTCGTATGGCATGACCTTTTGGAGGACATTGGAGTGTTGTTCACCGAATTGATGTTGTCTTGTATGAGTTGAAAATGCCAAAAAACAGATTCAGAAACAGTAGAGGAAGAGCATCATGTGCTTGGCCCAGGGCACGTGGCCACAGGTGACTTCCTGGAAGCAGCAGAGAAGAAAGGGCGGCGTGCTGGTGTGTTGTTCATGACCCACTCTGCAGAAAACGATCGGCTGAAAATAACTAGTCCTATTTGTGGTGCCAGGTGCACCAACATCTCTATGCTCATCGGGGCTGTCTCTGGGACCCTCCATGACCTGTCTTGCACCAGGCAATCATAGGGGTCTCCAGGGTCTGGGCAGCAGGACCTAGAAGGGGAAATATCCTTCCACCAGATGTTACCATTGAAAGTGTTCACAAAGGTGCCTGTGGTGGGTAGGCTTGAAAGAAAACATAGGGTACTCTGGCGAAGCGGTGCAGAGAATTTACACCTCTGGCAGCCTGAGCTAGCGGTCTGCAGAAAAACCTCAACACGAGGAGGGCCCATGGTGCACAGGTTAGCTGCTTGATGGGATGTTACAGAGCCTAGAGCTTATTCAATTTGATTTGGTGCAATAGACATGCAGCCATTCACCATAGAAGTGGCCTAGTGTCACTGTGTTCTTGCTCTTCCAGCAATACCCTAAAGACACCACTTTGTAAGCATGCAGGCTGGACAACCTCACCACTGAGCCTTTCTAAATGCCCAGAATAAAAACATGGCATTACCTAGGGTTTCAAGCTTGCTGCCACCAGCAGCACCCTAAAAAAGAAAATGGGTGAAGACCTGCAGCACCCAGGTCACACCAATGTGTCTCCGACTCACCTCCTGGCACGACTAGTTCAGGAAGGAGCTATCGACTGAACATGGATTCCTCAACGCAGAAATTAGTAGCCAAACTATCAATTAGATACAAGCATCTACTCTGTTGGTTCCTAAATCTATGCACTTCTTCAGGTTTAAGACTTGATCAACCAATCATAGGGCACACAGCATGCTGGTTGGCAACGCTGTTGTGCCGTAACTAGCACGGGGGGAGGAGGGAGGGGGTGCCAGGCGTTGGATTGCCAAAAATCTTGCTTGGTGGTTATCGCAAGTCTAAAACCGCAATATCGTTTTTGTTTATTCTATCTTGTTTTCAATGATCATTTACAATTACACAGTTCAGGGAGGTGTCCTGAAGGCAGCGGGCATCAAATGGGTTTGTGATCACTCATTTACAGAAATAAGACTTATCATGCCTAAACCATGCTAACAAGCAGCAGAGCTCAGAACCAGGCACCTGTATATCGTCAGGCAAACTGAGAT
Organism: Ambystoma mexicanum; assembly: GCF_040938575.1. Classification (NCBI taxonomy): domain Eukaryota; kingdom Metazoa; phylum Chordata; class Amphibia; order Caudata; family Ambystomatidae; genus Ambystoma; species Ambystoma mexicanum. The sequence goes on from NC_090928.1 coordinate 1,208,304,607, forward strand.
ATTATTGATCAGGAGCAGCGTACCCACAACCATGCAGGGGAGGTTTCTTGCAGCCTTTGTGGCAGCTGTGGCAGGTTCTTGGCAGAGTGCAGGTGGTGGTCGCCAGGAGGTAGGGCAGGATTAGGGAACCTGCAGGCAAGATGTGAAACGGTTGAGGACAGGCGGGATATCCGCCAGTTGATTCTATGTGATTTCATAGAGAAGATTTGGTCGAACCGATATCAATCTAATTTTTTGTTTCCTTTAATCCATTTTGCCACAAATATATGTGGGGGGAGACCCCTCACGCGGCCTTCCCTCCCCCAACTTAATTATTACCCTTACCCACCCCCACATGTATTTGCAGCCAAATCTCCTGCGATGGAATCTTCCCATCGCATGCCAATCGACATCTCAGCTCTACTGATCGGTCAATGTGTGAATATTCAAGTGTGGGCTCTTGATAAAACCTGGCGCTAAAACATCTGGCCTTGAAATGCCCTCGGGGGAGTTCACAAGGATCACAAAGAACCGCAGGCCCTCATCTTGGCAAAGCCTGGGCCATCTTGGCCAAAAGATTGATGATCTTTGCCATTTCTCTTACTTGTCTTTGTTTCCCTGAAATGTGGCCTATCCTGTTTTATTTTTTTATATTACTGTAAATAATCATGAAGGAGTAAAGTGCAGGGCCCAAACACAAATCCCCCTTCGCTGCTATAACACGTGGGCCGGTTTAATGTCTTCTAAACAGAACACTATGGCTAATCCACGCCTGCCTTTGTTTGCTTGTAATTTATGGCTGCACTTTAATTGAGAATAGATTACACAGGCTGTTTGATTAAGTGCACCCTGAAATTGATTACCAAGGAGTAAATGGATGATTGACCGCACGCCAAGGCTCCAACTGAGCGGGAGACGTTGTCTTCAGGCATTCCTATTACTCTTCCATGGGCTCCTGGTCACCAGAGCATCCCGATAAATTCTCTCGAACACCCTGGTGCAGAACAATCGAAGAAGCAGGGCCTATGTGTTTCAATCCGTTTGGCAATTTTATTTTTCTGGTATTGGATCCTTAAACAGCTGTGGCAGAAAATCCTGCCGCATTGCACGTCCGCAACGATAGCGGGCAATGCTATGACGTGAACAAAGACATCCTCTACTTTTAAGGGGATAAAGACAACAGTGCACGCCATACATCACACAAAAAATAACAATGATTGGGTTTAATAGATATTTTGATGCGATTTCCTTGTATACAGAACTGCAGAAATTGAACATATAATACAATGGGTGTCTTTCTGTATCTCTGAATTAGACACATTTGCAGCCATTCTTTACTGCACTTTGCGTATACGCACCACTTAGGTCTTCGAAAAGCGCTTGGCATTTTGTTGTATAGCTATTTGCTTTGCAGATAAACATCATGCATAAAAAGCGGGCACGTGTTCATGTTTGTTTACTGAATTTACATAGTGTTTTTGACAAATTTCTGTACAAGTTCTAAATGGTACAATCCCACAGTAAATTTAAAAGCAGCGGTATAACAGTATTCACGATGTTACCGAAAATAAATCAAAAGGAGGCAATCAAAGAAAGAAGAAGATGTTTATTAAGGAAAGAACAGAAAATAGTCAAAGAAATGAGAAGTGTGCATATGAAGAGGGGCAGAATTCCAGGGCTGAGGAGCGAGTAACAAGAAAGAACGGAAACGGGATTGCGAGTAAGGAAGGCGAGAAACAGGCTGAAGAAATGGAGACCACCTGGGGGAGCGAGGATGAGTGTAAAGAGAGACTGAACAAGAGAGATAGACAGAGGCCAGACCGTGAACGCCCTTAGAGTCGAATCCGACTGTGATACAGAAGCCAATGAAGGTAAGTTAGGGAGGAGAAAGGCGAGGATCGGGGAGGAAAACCAATCGTAGAATTAAAGATGGAGCGTCACCAGGCAAGTGCATAACTGGACGACCATCTCAACGAGCGGAGCCATAATCAAGGGGCAAGAAAAAAAAGGGCAGTGATAAGAAGTTAATGCTGCCCTGGACATACTCCAAGGATCTACTTGTTGGAAGAGGGCTGCACGCTCATGAACATGCAGGAGGGAAGCGGGTATGCAGACATATTTTATGAAAGTATACCACCACCTGGGGGACACTGGGGAACGTTTGGGGGCCAGAGGAAGCCACTTGTTCTGTGATGCATGGAGTATCCTCCGCGCTCCCCCATTCCGCCCCAAGGAGACCCAAAGGATCAGGAGTTCTACAGGTTCAGGGAAGCACACTAACACTCCCCTCTGAGACAGAAAGAAGAGTGGGGTTCATCAACCCCATTACTACCCAAACAGGAAAGCCCAACGAGTGGTTTGACATGTGCAACAGACACATGGGTAATTCGGTGGACACTTTGGGCCCTTTTCTGGTTCCATGCACGGAGCAGGACTAAGAAATAAGTTCACATCGGGTGCGTATTGGATGTGAACCGGTGCTGAATGAAACTCTGATGACAACTACAGGAAGCACATGGAGCGTGTGCCTGCACTCAGCATGTCGTCTCCCAAAGTAAACAAATGCACTCGTTCACAAGAAGAGAGACAATAGTTCAGGGTCTGCAGGCTGCTATGCTAGTATTGCCTGATCCCAAGATGGCTGACAGGCCTTCTGTAATCTCAGACCTCAGGAGCCAGCGAATGAGCGGATCCCAATTATTGAAAGATACGCAGCACTCGTAATCAAATTAGACTCGAGGCCAGACACACTGGGAGGAGGTGGACCCATTCGGGAACATCCAATCATGAACAGATACACTACGGAGGAAATTAACACACAACCAGAGCACTCACTGGTACAATTACCTCTGCAGCACACGTATAACAAGATGCACACACCTCCTGGCTTTGATGGTGGTAGGAAAGTGGTCCAAAGTGTGATTTCTTGCACTTGGAGAAGTAGGATGGGAAGAGCTAACAGAAGAGAACCTGCATTGGTCAAGCCAAATAGGCCAGTTGTAAGCAAACATACAGAACTGGAAGTGATTAAACCGACTTAGCCACTCTGTAAACCAGGTCAGGCTTCGAGGGAAGGCTAAAACAGAAAGCTTGCTAGCGGCCTGGCCCAAAGGCTCACAAAAGGAGTAGCAGAACAGCTAGCTAGAGCTTCAAGTCGAGATACTGGTGGCAGCTGTAAGACCATCAGGCCAACTAGAGAAGCCTGCAATCGTTTGGAGTGTAGGTAGGGAGTGAACATCCTATCCAGAAATGCTCAGATAGGAGGGAAAATGCTTACTCAACAACACCAAGGAGAACTCTAGACCAAGGCGTTGCTCTACCTGTCTTGTCCCGGTAACACATTTGCAAAACATCTAAGGTGAAAAGGGTATGATATGGGGATTGAATTGACCAGGTAGCAGTTTCAGAGCCATCACATCCCAGGAGGTGACACAACATTGGATTGTCTGAAAATACCAAGAGGAAGGCGAAGTCAAGGGTAAAGACCACAATGTAAATGTACCATACCGTATGGTTGTGAGTAATCTGAAGTACACCACAGGAGTCTGCTCGGGGAATGATCACTGGACTTAGGGCACCAGGTACATCTAGAGCAAGCCCTTTGCTAAGTTTCCTGTTTACCTCCTTCCTCCAACTGTTGCCTTAGAAACTCCCTTTTCTTTTTCTTCGTTGGCCCGTAAACAGTCTTATAAAGTTGTCAAAACATATTGATGTTTCGTGCATGGATATGTTGTGTCACAACACAATACCACACATGTCGACCAAACTGGCCTTATGTATTGGTTTTGCGGAGGTTCTGCAAGAACCTTCCAGGGGACATTACGGCGTTCTGGTCATTATGGCGATGTGCTAGTATTGCACCGACCGAAAGACAGCGGCACAAGGCCGCCCAACAGCCCCTTTGTTCTGGGTGTTAGGGCTGACTGATTGACTAAGTGTTTCTGAGCAAGGTCAGTTCTGAGGATATTTTTACTTGTGCAGCCTAAAAACAACCAAAGGCCAATGGATGATTTCAGGAGCTGTCAGTTGCATTCTCCTCCCCACCAACACCTGACGTTAAGTCAGATGCTGATATCCGTACTCTACATAGGTTTGGGGGCATTCTTCTGGGAGTGCAAGTACATATCTATAGTCCTGGCCACACTAATGCACTCAATCCATGCATTAATGAGGCATGCAAGAAAAGGGCAACGATCTAAAGAGTCCACATTGGCCTGCAGGGTACCGTATGCCAATGCATGCTGCCTTTATCTCAGGGAATGGTGTTGCCCCCCAAAAACGTAGCTACTGCATAAATATGATGAGCATGATGATATGGCAACCAAGTGATTTAGATAGCACAGAGACTAGAGCACTCGCTTTGACATCCATGCAGAGACTGCCAACGCAGGTTCAAATCCCGGCCAAACTCATCCTTTTATCCTTCCGAGGTCGATAAATGAGTGCCACACACCGTGGGTAGTAATAAACAGCGCTCAGGAACCTGAGGGTTCGTAGCGCTATATAAATGTGAAATATTTTTATTATCAGTGTTTGTGCGTGTGCGTTTGTATCTAGTGTATCAAGTTCCATAGGAAACCCAAAAATTGAATTGCTAATAACTTTTGACTTACATGACGGATTTGGCTGATATTTTGCAAACTAAAAGTTTGTCATGGCGCCCTAACCCCTCCCCACAGACTGGACTAGACATTGTGGGAAAGATTCACAAAAAATTGAAAAGTTATTAAGAAAGCAAAATAACACTGTTTTCGGTCTATTCCCATTTTTGTCCCTATAGAGAAAAAGTCCAATTTACTGCACAGCTCACAGCAAAAAACTCTGGACAAAATTGGACCAGCAACGAAACAACTTGGGCACTCGATTTCTGGGTGGGGTGTGGGGGTTATACCGTCCAGTAGTTCTTACAAATATAATGCCCCCTTCTCCCAAAATTATAGCTGTATCTTCCATGGTGCTTTGTAGCAGAGAGGCTTTTCATAAAAGGACAAGCCACCATTTGTTTTTGTTCGATATAAGGGGTAACCAGGGTCATTATAGATATAGTCAGGGTTAGCTGAAAATGAAAAGTGGAAAAAATGCCATTTGGAGGAGGAGAAAGGAAGAAATGGCATGTGAAATTGGGGAGTTGGGGAGGGCTGGGGTCCAAATCCAGAGCTTGAATGTTTTCGCATAACCAGGCTATAGCGGGAATAAGCAGGGTTATAGTAGAAAACAGGGATCAGAATAAACGTGTGTCACACAAACAACCTGGGTTATATTATGAATAACCAGGGTTATTTTAACGATAAGCGGGTTTATTTGTAGTGCATTACTATTATCGCCATTATACTAACGCAGTATGGGAAAAAGATTTTATTTTTAAAAGTGAGAGTTGAAAGAATGAGATTAATAAAAAAAAGTGGAATGTTACAGCTACAGTGGTGTGGGTAATTGGTGTGGCTGAAGGCTATGGCTTATGGGTTAATTTGGGACCATTGGACAAAGTCATGAAAGAAAGGTCGTGTTTTAAAAGATACAGTAGGCATGGCTGAAGGCTGTGCTGACTGGCCAGGGCTGAGGCCCTGGCTAGTTGGCTCAAATGACATGCGGAGTGGCCAGGGCCAATGGCCATGGCCACGTAGTGGTTCCAAAAGAAACATATTGGGGGAACATGTACAATGGACAGACGGAGGGTTTAAGGAACTGAATGGTGAAATATGGAAAGTGGACACGGCTGAAGGCCATGGCTATTGGGCCCCAACAAAACCTATTGGACCAACATGTCAAGGGACCACGGTGAACAGCCATGGCCAGTGTGCCCAAAAGAAACCAAGTGGTGTGGCCACAGCCGAAGGCCATGGCTAGTGAGCCCATTCAGGAAAACTATTGGAGCAATATGTAGAGTGGCCATGGCCAAAGGCCATGGCTAGTGGACTGGAAGAAAGCTATCAGGGCAACATGTAAAGGGGCCACGTCCGAAGGCTGGGGCCAATGATCATTGGCGAAGGCCATGGCTAATGAGCAAGAAAGAAAGGTTGTGTTTTAAAAGATACAGTGGGCCTGGCCGAAGGCCCTGGCTAGTGGGCCTAAAAGTCAAGTAGAGTGGTCACGGCCGAAAGCCGTGGCCACCTAGAGGGGGAACATGTGCAGTGTTCATGGACGAAGGCCGTGGCCCCTGGCCATGGGCGAAGGTCATGGCTAAAGGTGCGTCAAAAAATGATGGTATACCAAAACCCTTGAAATTCGCTGAAAAAACTTTAGTTTAGGAGCAGTTCAGATGTGCAAAAGTAAAGCAAAAAGAAACCTTGAAATTCAGTGAATACGGGAAGTCATGACCAGCTTAACTCAGCACGTTCCCGTTGCAAAGGCCGTTAACACATACATATTACAATAGAAGGGATTCACAATGACAGACAAAATGGAATTTTGGGGGCCATGGCATCATGGGGGACATCAACGGGAGCTCGCCGATTTAAGCTTATCATGACTTCCCACATCCAATGAATTTCAAGGGTTTTGTTGCATTAAATCTGCCCAACTTAACTTCACCTTAACTAAGGTGCATTTAAATTGTGAATATATATATACATACACAGATTGTGTACAACTGCATCACTGTAACCTGTCAGTGAATATGTATGATAACATATAAGCATAGGAATGGAGATACAAGCACAAGGAAAATCCAAGACTGAACATGCATATAGACAATAGAAAATTCACATCACATGAAATTATCATCCTTTTTTCACATCATAGCACATCTTAGCCAGTCCAAGGGCTTGGGATATATTATGTGTTACCTTCAGGTGGTGGCCCACAATTCCTGCCTCCAAATGAGCTAGCCCCACCTCTGGTCACTTCGCTGCCATGTTCTTACCCTCCCACACCCCCAGATGTCACCCCCCTTGCCCTCTACACATTCTTCTCTCACAGGCTTACTAGCCTGTCACTGCTCTAGTCACACCCATAGAAATGGAGTCAGGACTTTGAACAGTTTCCCTCCCCATAACCTATAGAGTATCATGGTCCTCCTCTCTAGCAATGATACGATTATGAGCTCTCCCAAAATTAAATACAGACGGAAGTGTGGCAGAAGTGCGGCAGAAGTGTAGTCTCCTGCACGGCATTCGGCTCTCCTGACTCATCTCCTAGGCTGCTCATCTAGCTCTAAGTCCTTGTTCCAGCCTGAAGGAAGGGGAGGGGCACCAATAATAAAACCTCCCAGAAGCGTGAGCACTGCAGAAGTGCGGCAGAACTGCGGTCTCATGCGTGGCATTCGTCTCTCTTGCCTCGGTAGAAGTTTACTGCTGCTTTCTCACTGAAAACGTCTGTGAGTTTTTTTTATTACCTTAACTCAGGATTTCATTTTAAACTCATGGAAGCACCTAATCATAAACATGTCTTTGACATCTATATCCGGGACAAAAACAGGTATCGAAGCGTAATCTTAGAGCTTTGATTCGACATTCCTCCATTAATTTAATGGTTGAAAAAGCTAAGATAAGATTCTGATATAAGAACTGGTTGAGAGATTATAGTCTATTCTCCAGCCTGATGCAGAGACGATGCTAAGTAGCTCGTCCTTGAAAAATATAGCATCTTTTTGGAAACTGATTAATGACTCTAACTCTAACCAAATGTATAGATCTGTGTGTCCAATTTTAGAAATGGCGTGAGTTCAATCATTATAATATGAATTATACAGATCTCTCTGACACCTATGTTGATACGAGTGTCTCTGATACAAAAGAACTACTGAAGTGGAATACCACAGGCGCTTATCCAAAAGTGTTCACAATTCCACCTATTTGAAGAGGCACCCAACTAGTAGAAATATCAAAAGTATAGGCAGCAATTGTATGCAATAAACCAATGGTTTCAGCACCACACTGCACATATATAGAGAACAGTCTCAATTAGTATATTCTAAATTTGAATGTAAGAATAGCCAACAGGTGTTTCGACCACACGGTCTTCATCATATCAAACCTGGGCACTTCTCGAAAAAATTCATATCTACGTTGCTTTTATTAACCGACCTATGGCCTCTGACTGCGTTGATCGATCGATTCTGTGGACACAACTACAAGATAAGGCTGTCTGCCCTCCTATATGCCAATTCTCCAGTACCTCAATTGTGATACCATATTTCAGATTAGGCTCAATCCTACATTGAGTAGGACTGTAGGAATATAGGCAGAGTCGGCAGCAGAGTCTTTTGGACATTGACAGAGAAGGTTGTCTCCTGTTTACCTGCTACAGACTCCTGTTCATTGAGAGACTTTTTTGTCCTTTTTCTATTACTATTACCAACTCCTTCAAAATACCCAGCAACCTGCGGAGCGGGCCACGGAGTCGGCTGCAGAGTCTTTTTGTCTGTGGGCTCTGCGGGCTCCGCAGCACCGCTCCCCGACCCAGTGCTGGCTGACATCATGTTCACCCAAGTTACACTGCGAACCTGACTGCAGTGCTCCAAGGATTACTGGGATTATTGTCACCCGTGACTGAGCTGTTCCAGCAACCACAGCCCAAGATCCCCGCTAAACCTGTGCTGCACATGGACAGAATATCGCCTTCGACAACTGCAAGTTTACACTACCCAGAGCGCCGAGTTACTCAGCCTTCATAAACCCTGCACATACTGCAATCAGCGAGAGACCTGGCTCTGCTGATACTTTGAACACTCTCTCTGCTTCATCTCTGGGTGAGTACGGCGCTCCAACAGGCGCTGACGAAACTGCTCTATTAACTTTTTTTCACCCTTCTGAACCGTGACCTCCCCTGCCCCCCCCCTCCCATTTCCAATCTCCATCCCAAAGGCTGCGGCACCGTTTTGGAACATCACCTTCCCGATCCTACTGGACGCTCTCTCGTCTTCCCACACCGAGGCGCCCATCTCTCCCCTATGTGACCGTGCAGCCGCAACACCCGTTTTGATACACTCTGCTCCTTACAGTTCCGGCTGCTCACCCATGAGGATTTAGATTCCAGAGAAACAACAACAGTTCAGCACATAGCTGAACTCTAACTTCACCAACACAAGGAACGCATAAATAAAAAAATTACTAAACTGTCTCCCTACACCTCAAGATAACCACGCTTTGCACATCAGAGGAACAGTGACTGGACGGGTTGCCCCTCTTGGATCTTGCATCCTCCTATTTCATTTTCAACTATACACTCTGCCTCCAGAACTAACGGGAGACCGAAAGGGCATGACCCTTGGATCCCACTTATCCCCTTACTATACAGTGCACACTTCTTCCAAAGATTGGTAGGAGTCTGAAAGGGTTCGACCATTGGATCCCGCTAATCCCCTCACTTACTGTGCAGCTGTTTTTCAGACCGGCAGGAGACCGAAAGGGCCTGACTCTTGGATCCCCCCACCCCTTCAACAAAGAGCACAGTCTTCTCACAGATTGTCAGGAGACCAAAAGGCTACGACCCTTGGATCCAGACGACATCTCTACACAGTCTACAGCTGCTCCACAGTTTGGCAGGAGCCCGTAACGGGCACAGTCTTTTCACACTCTGTTGAGACGCTGAGACACCTCTTCTAGTAGATCACGTACGCTAAACTGCAACACCGCAGACGATGTTGAAGGAGCTGACTAATTACCAAACAAAAAGGTGGCAGTAAGAACCGGTCCTCTACCAAATTGGCCTCCGAACACCGAACGAATCTTGTTCCACAGCTTTGGATATATACTTCAAAGTGACAACAATCACTGATTCAACTCACCCTAAATTCGCTACAATGTCTACAAGTTGCCAGAACAAACAACCTAACCTTGGCAGATCCAAGACAAGACTCTGATGCAAACTAGGCTAATACTGCATCGCATGCTATGGTGGACTCTTCACAACTAACACTCCAACAGTCTTTGCTGAGACCAACCAAAAAAGAAGGCACTTCAGACCATTCTATGCATAAGGTGAAGCTCAATCCAACCAAAACCCCAACACCTTCCAAGCTCAACTGAACTACTTACTTCTCCTCTTTCACCACAGAATATCCACCAACCTGACTTCAGCCAACTAATTTCTCCTGACCACGGCCGGTCTTATATTGATGAGAAACACTCCATTATCAACCAACCAGATACACAGAATCTTATTTGCACAGACCCAATCCAAGGGACTGCCGCCCACCCTCAGGCAGACCAACAAGAACTTGACGCCGATCTATCACCCTCTACACCCCCTGGTCCAACTTCCCCTGAACTTGAACAACCGGAGCCCCTCCAGCCGACTCATTCAGCCTCAGAAAAGATAGGACAGCTTCATTTTTGCACTGCCACTCAGGAATCCTCTAGACTGCCCTCAAATGAAACAACTATTCAAACACTAGTAAGCCGAATATCAAGACCTTCAGGAAACCACCAAACATCAACCATTCTCAACAGCAGCTCCCACCCCACGCCAACTTCGTCAGCTACTACAGCAAAGAAAGAAAAAGCAAGACTTGCAAAATTATCCCGGCTACAAACTCATAGAGCCCTCAAAATTGCACAATCCTTGGAAATTCAACCAACCAGAGAAGCAGCCAAAGTTGCAAGACTCTCTATGGACATTAATGAAATTGAATCAATTATGACAAATGTGGAAAAAAGAAAGGAACTATTTGGCACTTCCATTGGCAAGCAGCAACCAAACTCAACCTCAACTCCTTGCATAAATCCAATAAATCAGCAAAAACCTTTACAATCGCCCGTCAAATTAAGCAGCAAAATGTTAGTCCCGTGTCACAACCATTGCAAAAGCACTTCACCTATGACTCAGATGAATCCTTCCATACCCCAGATCTACCAACCAATAAACAACAACTCTTAGCGCCTTCACAGCCTTCACAAGACAAAAACACAAGCACAGCACCTGAAGACCTCTGTTCTGATGATCACAATAATCCGAGGATACCCACCACCATGTTGGATCTTCAAAATATGCTTATTTCAGTAATATCGCAATCAATGATACCCTTCCTTAAACTCCAAGAAAACATGAAAGATAATATTTGTGACCAAGCAAACTTACTAGCCATGATTCACTCAAAACAAACTTACACAGAAAACGTCATCACCACTATTGAAACTCGCTTGACCGCTGAAGCAGAACAACCCAACAAAGCACCCGATAACAAAACAGAAATTTCGAAAAAACACAACAAGAAGCAAACAGGATCAAGAACCTTCTTAAGCACTGTGAAAAAATCCGAAGAATCCAAGGTCCCAGCAAAAGATAAATTGCAAATATCCCTTGCTTTATGACTCAACGAAAAACCCCAAACCCAATCGAACTTAATTCCTGTAAAGAACACAGCGATTGTACTACCAGAAGATATTACACCCACTGTCGAAGATCTTCTCAACCTAACCACCCATGGCGAAGGGCACCTGAATTTGTTAGTCTCAACAGTGACTGAAAATGCATATCCCAGCAGTAACTAAAATGCATACAGGATAAGGGCACCTAGATTTGACAATCCCAGCAGTAACTATAAATGCATATCCCAGTAGTGACTAAGAAGGCATACAGGATCAGGGCACCTAAATGTGACAATCCCAACAGTGACTAAAATGTATATCCCAGCAGTAACTAAAAATGCACACAGGATAAGGGCACCTACATTTGACAATCCCAGCAGTAACTATAAATGCATATCCCAGCAGTGACTAAGAAGGCATACAGGATCAGGGCACCTAAATGTGACAATCCCAACAGTTACTAAAATGCATATCCCAGCAGTGACTGATAATGCATACAGGATAAGGGCACCTAGATTTGACAATCCCAGCAGTAACTAAAATGCATACAGGATAAGGGAACCTAAGTTTGACAATCCCAGCAGTAACTAAAATGCATACAGGATAAGGGCACCTAGATTTGACAATCCCAGCAGTAACTAAAATGCATACAGGATAAGAGCACCTAGATTTGACAATCCCAGCAGTAACTAAAATGCATACAGGATAAGAGCACCTAGATTTGACAATCCCAGCAGTAACTAAAAATGCATATCTCAGCAGTGACTAAGAAGGCATACAGGATATGGGCACCTAAATGTGACAAGCCCAACAGTGACTAAAATGTATATCCTAGCAGTGACTAATAATGCACACAGGATAAGGGCACCTCGATTTGACAATCCCAATAGTGACTAAAAGTGCATATCCCAGCAGTGACTAAGAAGGCATACAGAATAAGGGCACCTAAATGTGACAATCCCAACAGTGACTAAAATGTATATCCCAGCAGTGACTAATAATGCATACAGGATAAGGGCACCTAGATTTGACAATCCCAACAGTGACTAAAAATGCATACAGGAAAGGGCACCTAGATTTGACAATCCCAATAGTAACTAAGAGTGCATATCCCAGCAGTGACTAAGAAGGCATACAGGATAAGGGCACCTAAATGTGACAATCCCAACAGTAACTAAAATGCATATCCCAGCAGTGACTAAGAAGGCATACAGAATAAAAGGCATCTAGTAGGGTGGAGCGGACAGGCTAGTACCCAGATTGGAAACAGTAGGTAGAAAGATACAGTCAATTGTGGGCAGGTATAGGCCAAGCACTAAACACATATCAGTTTTACAGTATCAGCAGGGTGAAGCATCGTGTCACAGCAACCGTAGCAGTGATATAAGTGCAAGCTTTACGGGACAATGGCCATATGCGCTCATGGTCTCTCGTCATTAATAGACAAATGGTGTAAACTTAACGCCTGCACGGCTGGCGTTAACGGACTAACGCATGCCATAGAACGGGAGTCATTGGTTCCAATTCAATTAGGAATCGTGGTATCGATGGGATTAGCCATGTATATTTTGTCCGAGTGGGAAGCACCGGCAGTGAAGTGAGACAGAAATAATGTTATGCAAGAAGCGCTGAGCACGAAAGAATGCTGGTAACAGACAGTGTCACAGTGGCTCAAGTTGCAGATGAACTGAGGAGTCATGTAGGTGATCCGCTGTCGATGGAAGACAACTAGTTAGGAGAATTAGTTGATATGGAACAGTGTTCCGGTGTTATAGAGCGGTTACCAGTGACGACAATTGGCTGAGCTGTATTCAACAGAGGCAAGTAGTAGCTGGGACATCAGAATAGCACGGCTGGACTTATGCTAGCTGTGAAAGTAAGAGTGATAACTCGCAGCCTGACTGGGTAGACGTTGTCTGTCGGTTCGAGTGTGAAGCCAGTGGTAGGAAAATCAAATGGGCTATGAGGCATAAGATACTCACAGTAAGTCGAGGAGAGGACAGAGGGTTCTGGCGACGGTCGACAGAACAGACTGTCACGGACAGTGCCTTGTTGATATTGTGCCTTAGTGAGGTTGTGCCGGTTCCCGCCTACCGGCCACAGTGATTGGCTATTGTAGGGGAGGCTGGCCAATCCTAAGCAGGCGGATGGTCAAGTGTTGCACCTAGATAGGTGTTAGAAATCGGTGGCCATTTTGTAATGGCGAATTCGACCGCAAATTCAAGGTGGTGAATTCTGAAATAAGGCAAAGGTGCTTGGAAGCCACTTCTGCAGATGAATTCACGATGGTCTTAGAAGATGACTGCACATATAAATCAGGCGTGCAATTAAAATGGAGGTTGCGACGTGCGGATTTCATCGGGGCTCACCGTAATAAATTAGGCGAATGATGTCATGTGCATCAGAGAGGGGCTGGTGAACGGCCAAAACAACAAATACATTTACACAATTACTCTGTTTCTTCAAACCATTCTTGAACTCAACAAGTGGAGCCACTGAGACTCATTTACTCACGAACTCCCTTAACGTCTCTCTATATAAATGAAAAGGTTTACAATTAAACTATAACATTTTAATTAAAAAAAATAAAAAAATAGGGGGTCTACTTGGACCTTTCCTTTTTTAATATGTTCATAGCTGACACTGGAGAGTATTTGGGTCAAGCAAGATCTTTTCGCCCTAAAATTGGGAACTTCCTGGTTAGTCGGCTGGTATACGCCGATGATTTGGTGTTATTGAACCTTACCCCTAATGGCCTGCAACATCAATGGATAACTTTAAACACCTATGTTCAGGCCAAGGGATTAACAATAAATCCAACTAAAACAAAGATACGTATTTTCAGCCCTGGTCAAAAAGGCAAATAAAAAAATGATAACTGGACATTAAACAAAACTCCAAATGGGTGTAACCAATTCAGTTATCTATTTGGAATTCCCATTCTTTGTCAGGAATTGTAAGGCAGCTTTTTGTGCTGGGAGCTGTGAAAAATGTATTGCCCTTACAAGCCAAGCCTTATGACTTTGCATGAGATTTGGGCGTTTCTTTCTGATCCCACCTATCATATTTTACAAGGCTAAGACCGTGCCTATCCTTATATATGGTGCAGAAATAATGAGCCTAAATGATAAGATTTTGGAGGAGAGTGGGGGAGAGTGGGGAACCTACCAAACTGTGGCCCCATCTATGTTATAATATACGAGTTAGGTTTGATTTTCCCTTAATATGCTTGTAAAATGTAAATATCTAAGTTCATACAGAATAAGTTTAATTCCCACTGAAGGTTCCTTATTCTGTACCATGAACTTGGCATCGCTAAGGGAATCTATACCGAACTAACCCATCGGAAGGACTTTAATAAGTGTCTTCTTGGTGAGTTGAAGTTGTATGCCAGTGCTTTAATCAAATTGCTCTCAGAGGTTTGGAGAAAACCTAAGACAATAGACTGTATTTCAACAAGAGAAAGGATAGGTAAATATAACCAATACACACTCATTTTAGAAACAGAAAAACCGGCAAATTTAATTTTACCCTATCAGAAGAAATGTCCTGACCCAAGACATAGACCTTGGTTCATGAGATTCAGGTTAAACATTTACCAACCAATGAAATTCTGAGAGCACGATTTTATATAATCACAGAACAGAGACTTAACAAATTCTGTAAAAGACCAGATATTGTAGAAACATTAGACTATCCGGTGGTCGAATGCAAAATATTAGCTTGCAAATGTCATCTTTATTTTGAGACGTTTTTTCATATTTTCAATTCTATTAATGGGCATGAACTCTGGCATAGAATAATGTCTGGGTATAAAGTCTCCCTAATTTTTGCTACCACTAAATTTTTTATGGAAATTTGTCCTAAATGTGATGAGTACATTTTATAAGTAAAGACTTAGGATTTAGGCTTCACTGACCTTTGTAATTTCTAGGAAATGTATACATTTATATACCGTTGTTATTGATGTTATGTTATTGCCAAAAGTATACATAGATTGATTTTCTTCTTTCAAGTGTGTGATTTTATGAATATTAAATGTATTTGATTGGTGAAAGGTGGATATTACAAGCCATGACACCTTTTAAAAGAAAATAAAAAACAAGTATCAAGGATATTACCCCCATCATACTTCTCAATACAGTGTCACGGAAATAGCTGCCAGCATAATCGTTGACACAGTATCATGGATATTGGCCCCAGTATGCTTCTAGACACACTATCAAGGATATAGCTCCCAGCATAATGGTTGACACAGTATCAAGGATATTGCCCCATACATACTTCCCAAAACAGTCTCAAGAATATAGCACCCTGCATAACTGGTGCACAGTATCAAGGATCTTTGCCCGTACCATACTTCTCGAAACAGTCTCAAGAATATAGCTCTCAGCATAGTTGTTGGCACAGTATCAAGGACATTGCTACTGCCATACTTCTCGGCACAGTATCAAGGACAGTGCACCTACCATACTTCTGATCACAGTCTCAAGAGTATAGCCACCGCATAATGTTTGACACATTATCAAGTATATTGCTCTACCATGCTTCTCGATATAGTCTCAAGTATACAGGTCCCAGCATATTTGTAGACACATAAACAAGGATATCACCCCCAGCATGCTTCTCGACACAGTCGCATGGATATAGCACAAAGCACAATCACAATCCCAGGCACATAGCACCCATCACACCTCTTGTCACCCCAAAACACAGTATCATGGATAGAGTGCCTGGCATACCACTTGTAATTTCCTAGGGATACAGAGCCCTGCTCTCTTCCAGAGTTCTAGTGCCCTGATAACTTCCAGGGATATAGTGTCCTATCCATTATACACTTCAGACTATAATACCCTGCTAGCACTCCAAGACAATGCCAGATATTCTCGCCTTGATTGAGTCACCACTCTTGTTCTCCGACCTTCAGCCCTTTTTGTCTTTGAATGTGCATTTATTTAAACAACAGGATGGGATTTCTAACAGAAATGACGTATGGTGAAAGCATTACAGATGACAGAGGGCTTCCTTGAGTAGTAGTTGAGAGGTATCTGGTGCAATAATCTAGTCCATAGAATTTTGAATGAAGGAACGGTATGCCTAATGCATTGATAATGAGGCATACAAGCATGTTCTACCAGGTGTTTTATCTGAATTTGTGGCAGAGGCGCTGTGTGATGTCATTAATCCAAGATGGCTGCAATTAGAGATACTAATTTCGGTTTTGAACTGTTACTGCTTCTAGGGGGGTTTTATGAAAAATGTGCTAAGTAGGTTTTTTGTTAAACATGATCAAAGCAATAGAAACATTCATATAAGGAGGTTTTTGGTATCCTTTACCATTTCTGAGATATAGACTTGCAAATTATTGATACTTCATTGCAAACCTTTGACTGTATGCTCACTAAATTAGAATTTTTGAAATAATGTGCAACCTTCTAATGGAAATATATTATTTAATAAAACTACAATATCTATTTACATTTGAAGAGACACATTAAGGTTTTACAGGTCATCTTCTGAGTGCCAGAGTTCACTGACACCATCTACAAAATCGTTGTTTTCACAGAGCTCTTCGTCGCCACACACTTACAAAGTTCTGTGCACCTAAGTGACTGAGCTCGGCATTTGCAGGGCACAGCACACCACCCTTTCACACATGCACACCGTTACAGCTGTATGATTGATTGTGGTGCACATGAAAGTGTACACAAAGTAGGAGACTATTGATTATCTACCTTCTACCACCCGAATTGTGATGGCGCTGGGAGATCCGGGTGTTGTTCATCACGCGTAGCCACTCCATCACCTGCTAATAAGTCATTCAGATTTATACTATTAGATCTCCCTTCTAAAATTCTAGAAATACAGGTATTCCCTAAGCTTCAACAATTTATTTTTATGAAGTCTTGAAAACTTTCCAGAAAAACAGTTTTCCTTGCTTCGAAAAGCACCCAGTAACATCACATCCTGAAAGAGCATCAAGGCCTAGTAATGCCTGCACAGGAGCACACACGTTTGAGATCTATAAATATTCTAGTAGTTCCAACTCTGTGACAAACATACTGCAGTGACTACCCCAGCAAATGGACAAAAAACGTGGTATCCGGTGATAAAATGTGGAGGGTAGTAGCATGATGAAGTATTACATAAAGGGAGTGAAGAATTATTTGTGTGTCTTCTTCCTCATGTGTGCTTTTAATGTCTCCAACATCATTTCTATATGATGACTTTGCATCATTACTACAACTCGCTACCAGGCTTCTTTTTATCCTCTGTATGTGCAGAATTGCTTTATTTGAGCGGTAATCTGTTAACTTTTCTTTAGTTTTAGAATGCACTCAGAGGGTTCTCTTGGATACGTTTTCAATATTTGTAGAATCTGTGTTTTTGTCCTCAACAGGTGTGGCTTTTCCTGCTCCTTTCCTTCACATGGAGTTCTTGAGTGAATTTTCTAGGTAGGTATCAAATACTAAATGAGTTTCATCATACTTGAACAGATAAGGGTCTATTTTCTCATCGAATTCAATTGCAAGGTCATGGCATGCCTTCAAATATGACTGTTTCAGCAGTGCTTGCAATTCTGCCATTCCGTCAAGCCCAGCTGCTGAATATGTTTTCTCTGGTACAGTTAATCTGTCCTGAGTAGCAAATGAAGAGACCTCTGTCATTTTCTCAGAAACCTCTGCATGTTGCTCCTCTTCCTGTATCTTCATCAGCTTGCTTTTGTTTGCAGCTAAAATGATTGTACCATCTAAGTTAAACATTGAAAGAGGTACGGCACAGAATTCGTATTTGCTCAAGCATTCCTGTAGATCAATGTCTGTTCGACTTTGTGAAGCAATCAGCAAACATGTAAACAAAGAACGATTGTCCTTCAACTGCACTATGATGTCTGATATGTTTGTCTTTACAACCTTGTGTGCGCCGTTACACAGCTGAAGGTTCTATTTCTTCATTGGTGCTCACAGGCCACGACTGCCTGATTCAATCCGGTCTTCTTTAAAGCTGTTGTACAATTGGCAAACTTTTTCTGTCATTGTTGATGTTTCCTTCTGAATTTTTTCAACAAAAACTGCCTTTGTCAAGATGTTGATGAGTTATTTTCCATCGTGATTCACAGAATTAGACAATGTCATGATCGAGTTGTAGATCTGTTGAATATCTTCCTTTTGGCGTGTTGCTTTGGATGCTGTTATATTGTGATATTTTGGCTGTTCGTAATCTGTGGTTCCTACAATTTCTTTTGCTCCTGTAGACAGCCTTGACATCTCAGGAGAGGCTAAAAAGAATCGTGCTAGAGTCTATTTCTTTTAAATGATATTAACCACACCACCAAGTACTTTCATTGACCTGTTTGGATGTTCCAGAGCTTCAGAACCTAAAGCATAAAAGGGTTCTTTTGGCTTCCTTGCTATTCCAAATGCCTTTCGAATAACTCACTACACCAGTCTTGTTTTTTGCTTTCAGGCCATTTCATTCCTGTTAAGCACTATGCTATCATAATTGCGTAGTTTATCAAATCGGGGACAAAAAAGTACTTAACAAACTCCTCAATTGATGCACGGTGTAACACCTAGCATGCAGTTCGAACGGATATGATGAACGAAAGCATTATGCTCACCATATGAATGTACTGAAGAGCAACTCTGAGTGTTGTTTTTGCTTGAGATTATTTAGAGTCAAATGTTTCAATTTTGGTCATCACATTCAAATTTGTCAGAACTGTCACAACATAATTATGGACTGATTTTGTTTTTTTGGGAATCATCCGCTTGTAAACTTTTAAGTAACTTCTTAAGCTCAGGATCCATCCATTCTTTGTTTTCAACATGCTCTTTGTAGAATGCACTGATGATGCATTTGAAAAGTGCAAGCCTTAGTGACGTGTCAGCTTGAACTGCTCTCCTTACGCACTTCCCTGATAGTATCTTCGGTTCCATGTCATTTTGTGTACCCCCATTTTCCGACGAGTGTTTTGCCGCTGGAGTTTTGCCAAAAAACGTAATGAAAATGTTGCTTACATTATTTTTGGCGGGTTCCAGGCCCATACCCCCTTAATAATTTATATGTATTTCCCTTCCCTTATTTACCCAACCGTATGCCCAAAGAATTTCAGTGGACATTTGCGACAAAACTCCAGCGGCAAAACACCAGTTGGAAAAAAATGGGTGTCGGCAAAAGGACGCAATACCGTATCTTCGCCACAACATTAACATCATAAAGTACAGTTAAGGTGGGCTCAGTGCCTGTACCATCCAAGAAAGAACCAATAGCTTGAAGCATCACCATCATTATATGTAGCTCACCTGCTCTAAGCATCCAGTTCTCTGACAGGTTTTTTTTAGCCATAGCTAATTTTAAAACAGGCTTGTAAAGGCCAAGATCCAATGTTAAAACTGTTGGTGATTCTGGGGTGACAACAGATGTTATTTTCTCCAACATCTTCATGAATGTGAGCTGTGTTTGTGAGCTTGTTGGGCTGGCATCTATGAGGGGAAGTGCTCATACTCTAGTTTCTTTAGTTGGAGGATCCTTTATAATGGAATTGTAAGTTGACCAATTTGCAACTGTAGTGAGTGGTTTTGACTCTATCTCACATTCATCCGTCTTGGTTCCTTCACTGAGATTACAATGTGTATCCATCAACTCTCCATCAAACCATTCTTGAAAATCACTCAATAGCAAGACTTATGACATCAACCAAAGTAGGTCCTCATGCCTGTTGGCATCTAAAATAACCTCATTCTTCTCTTTATAGTGGGTGATTTGACTGCTTACAAGATTCTATGGTCTACACCATTTGGGTCCATTGTAAGACATGACGTCGGACTAGGACTGAGGAATCCTTTGCAATGATCACGGTGCTGGTGGTTTATTTCTGTCGTACATAGGTATTTTTTATCTTGTAGTGTAGCTTTGTTCTACTTCTGCATCTTCTTCATGCCTGACTTTGGCTCACATATCTGCTCTCCATGCAATCTTTTGCTTAGATCCATGTTTGCCTTTCCAGTATATTGAATGTAGCATTCCAAATGCCATGATGCTTTTTTCATTTTTCAATTCTTCATGTGTTAAGTCGCCTAATTGTAGACGTATCGGCTCTCTTCTTAAAACACTCTAAAACCTTTTCATAACATTTTGGACTAAACAGGTGAAATTTCTTTCTTAGTTGACATAAGATACACAAGGAAAAGTTTGTTATCCATTTTCTTTTTCTGGCTGATGGTGAAAGTTCTACTT
The DNA here is from genome assembly GCF_040938575.1 of Ambystoma mexicanum. NCBI lineage: Eukaryota > Metazoa > Chordata > Amphibia > Caudata > Ambystomatidae > Ambystoma > Ambystoma mexicanum. Next base: position 1,208,325,075 of record NC_090928.1, read on the forward strand.
TTAAATGACTTTGCATGCCTGGAGGTATCGACATTTTGAAAACATTGATTTTACTGGAAGATAGAATCAAATTTCACGCATCAACTGCTTTTAAATTATTTTCTAATTGTATCTACAATTACCAGAACCTGGAACAAAATAGAAGATTTTTTTTTTAGGAATCATGAAAAACGAACTGAGAACAGAAACCTCTAAAAAATAAGAAATGTCAAACTCTTTTAAGGACCTTCTTTATTTATGATGATCAAAAAAGGTCCTAGAAAATATTTGATAGGATCATTTGGAAAGGAGTAATAGATCAAATTCTGATTCATAAATTGTAGCAGTGTCCATCTTTCTTGGATTAATGAAGTCACACATGCTGTCTGCCACAAATTCAGACAAAACACCTGGTAATACATGATCATATGCTTCATTTGCAATGCACCCCAAGTATTCATGAATTCCCTTCATTCAGTATCCAACAGAATTAAATCTGCCCCTCAAGTATTGGGTGTTTTTACAATAAGCAATGGTTGATGAGAGTATAATAGATTGTGGAGCACAGAGCAGGGTCAGTGACTAGGGAAAAGGCATAAATAAGATGTACATGAATCACCTAGTGACATCATCTTTATAGGTGTAATATGTTATATATTACATGGCCTGCGTTAGTGGCTGTGTAGTTATGGTTAAGTTGCTCAACTCATAGAAGGCAGGTTTTGGGCAGTTTATAACTTTGCTCCCACTGGACGAATCCTTACCAAACTTTGCAAAAAAAGTATATGGCACGCTCTGAAACTTTTTGACAAGTTTGGTGAGGTTTTGTCAAGAGGGGGAGCAAAGTTATAGTGGGGACCCCGTTTTTTTTTTTACAGATTTAATGGAAAAATAATTTGCTCACGCCTATAGCCAAAACCGCTGGACAGATTTTCACCAAATTTGCACCAGGAGTGGCGGATTGGTCCCGAAACCGTGCTTTTGTAAATCTGGTGTTAATCAGTCCAGTAGTTTTTTTTTTAAATGACCAAAAAGTAGGTCCTAAGAAATACGTGGTATCTGGCTTCGGTCCGCGGACCCATTTCCCTTTTCGGTCTGCGGACATGCATCTGATTGGCCTACAGGGTGCCGTGATGTCCGCGGTCATCGGACGTGCCCACTGATTGGATGGTGAAAAGCGTGAAGAGGCACCAAGCACTAATATGGAGGAGCAGGTGGACAGGAGAAGATGTTGTGCGTGTGTTACTTCTAAGGTAGTTGGCAGTGTTTCTCATGCTACTTGATTACAGCTTCAAACGCACGTCGAAATTGCTTCCCCCTGCAGAGTGGTGTGTTGCAGTATATACAGAGGACTGTTGTCTTCGAAAGATATGGATCAACAGCCTCTTTTATCGCTTGCAAGGTAGCTGGTGGGATTCTGTGTCCCACAGAAGTAGGCTGTGTGGTTACAGTATTGGTTGAGGAAGATCACGTGGAGGAAGACAGCCTTCTACTTGGTAAGAAAGGAACAATCTTTCTGAGAGCATTGCAGTAGTGGATTTGGTGCGGCGGCTCATGGAGGTATTCCCGTAGGAATAATGTCCAGGTAGCCCGCGACTGAGTACAAAGTTGACTCATTGCATTTCACTTTTGTAGCTTTAGCCTTTGGTACATTCCCAAAAGTGGTAAAGAACTGCCACACCCATGATTCTCTAATGGTGCTAGTGGTATGCACTTCCTCTACCTCATCTTCTTGGTCCTCTTCATTGCCTTTGGAAATACTGTGCTTTTTTTGTTGTGTGGGTCCTCTACCTGCTGGTGGTGGTGGCTCTTGGGAAGGAAGGATGGTAAAAGCTGATGCCATTTTTAAGATAAATAGCAGTTTTGCTACTGTTCTTCCAAGAATGTGCTTTGTACTAGATTGTTAATGGATAATGAGTAAGAATCGGTGTAGGAGCTGTAAAAGGGTACATTTTGAGCTTTAAAGTTTCTAGATCAGTAGAAAAGGCAATTCAGAACTGTCCTCAAAGCAAGGACCTGAACGCGAAGTGCAAACGTGTTCATGGACACGTCATCATGCCACGCGCAAGCCCATGGTCACGTGGCACTGTCCGTAAGGTCCACAATGATGTCAAACATTTGCGGATGTCGATGGAAGCAAAAACAGTGGAAAAAGTATAGAAGTGTTAAAAATTATGCTAGAAGGTGGGAAATGGCAGAATTTTAATGTGAAACGTTGTAAATTGGACAAAAGGGTTGCTATATTGGGGTAAGTATGATATTAGTAAGTTCTAGGACAATAGCATGCACTGGTAAAAAAACATGGAATTTTCTGAAAAAAACTTTGTTAAAAAGACGTTATGGTTAAGTTGCACCGATAAAAAACCTATACAATTCACAGAAAAAACTTTGTTAAAGGGACTTTATGGTTAAGTTGCATTAATAAAAACCTATGAAATTCAATGACAAAACTTTGTTAAAGGGACGTTATAGTTAAGTTGAACTAATTAAGACCTATGAAATTCAATGAAAAAACATTGTTAAAGGGACGTTATGGTTACAAGTAAAACCGAAAAACCTCAGAAATTCACCAGTTATGGTAAGCTAAGCAACCATAACTCGCGCCACCATCGTGCACTGCTAAGACTAATACCCAGTACATCAAAGATGACATTGCAAATGTCATTGATGACATCACTGATGACATCACATATCTGGCCCACTTATTTTTGTTCACTGAAATATCTAGACCAGGTGGTTTTGTTCACTGACAGTCAGAATATTAAAATTCAAAAGGGTCTGTATATTGAGCCGTTAACCTTGTCATATGTTCTTAAAGTACTTTCTATGGGGTTTGGTCTATGGGGTTATACATGAAGATAAACTTTAAAGCTATTAACATTTTCTGATGCTGCTGTTTCTTTCTTCCTTACTTTAGTTTCCCTGTATGTGCCTCTGATTTGTATGCATTGTGGGTCTTCATTTGTATTGTTTGTACTAGCACAAGTGTGTAGTAAGTCTTGAATTGTTAGCTAGTTATTACATGTTTAGCATTACACAATCACCCCTGGCATCATGTAACCAACAATATACCTTGTAGAGACTTTTCATCAAAATCAATTTCACATGTGATGTCATCAGTGATGTCATCAATGACATGTGTGATGTCATCTTTGATGTCCTGCGCATTAGTCTTAGCAGTGCGCGATGGTGGTGCAGTGGTAACCACAAGCAAAATATTTTTTCCCATTCAAACCAACCGCTTTGGCCATGCTGCATGCCCCAATATGAAAATTACAGTACACATTTCTCTTTGCTGACGGCCAGGCACGTTGCCCAGACGCAAATGTTATATCACTGTGTGGTGTACTTACATTTTCACACTTTCAAAAAAATAAAACACAATAAACATTTGCAAAACCACGCTTTCAAGTTCTTGCTGACCCTCATTGGGCATATTTGCTGCAATCCAATTCAGCACTTCAACCTGTACCCACGAGCAGATTTATTTTCCCATTCAAAACTATCCCAATTTCCAAACCCTTTACCACATAGCTGGTCCCTGGTGGCCATGGCCACTTTAACCCCATTGCTCGTCCCTCATGGTCATGGCCAGTAGCCAGATTGTCCGAGTCATGTCCCTAGGCCATGGCCCGAACAATCTGCCCACTGCCCATGGAAACATGCACCTCAGTCATCAAACTTATATCACCATTCTTTGTACTTACATTATGACCCTTTCAAAAAATGAAACACAGACACATTTGCAAAACCCATGCTTCCAGGTCCTTGCCAATGCTCCTTACATGAGTGCACTTCAAATCCACCCATGTTTTATTATTTTGAAAAGTGTCAAAATGTACGTACATAAAATAGTCAAATAACAGCCCTCAGTTGACAAAATCCATCCAGACTTCGCACCAGCATTCAAGGTTGGGTCTATAATCTTTCTGAAACCTTTTACCCATATTCGGCAAGCGGCAACAAAGTTATACGCCATCTAAAAATGCTGAGACCCCCCCCACCTCTAATTTTGCTCCCTATTGACAAAATCCCACCAAACCTTGCAACAACATTCATAACTAGGTCTAAAATGTTTGCAAACTTTTGTGCAAATTGATCAAATAGCACCACATTTATAATCCATTAAAATATTATGGGACCACCCCTCTAATTTTGTTCCCTCTTGACAAAACAGCACCACACTTTGCAGTACCATTCAGAGTCAAATGTCCATGCAGTTTCATTGAGTGGCGCAAAAGGTATAAGCCATTTAGAAACTGCTTTTCACCAACCCTATAATGCAGAAATAGGTATAGAAGTCCCTGAACATCTCAGATGTTCCCGAACATCACAGGACAGCCCCGGACAGCTGCACTGTTCGCGGACCTCAGTGTTGAAAAAAACACCAATTTTGTGGGCCAAATACCATCCCATCCTCATCACCCCTCGCCTCTCCAGAGATTGTTTCATTAGTTTTACAAGTGCAAAGCAGTGCTTTTTTACATGTTTTGCCGCAATTTTTGTGGACAACGGGCACTGTCAGAGAATCCAACATGGCGGGAGTTTCCAAAAATCTAACGCACCTTACGCTTTTCACCATCCAATCAGTGGGCGCGTCTGATGTCCACGGACATCACGCCATCCCCTGGGCCAATCAGAGGCCTGTCCATGAACCGAACAGGGAAGTGAGTCCGCGGACCGAACCCAGATGTCGCCAATATTTTTTTACCTAATTTTTGGTGATTTTAAATATAAATACTGTCCAATTTGTATTAATTCCTAGGTAAATAAGGTCTTGGTTCCGTGAATATTACGGGTTAAAAACCTACCTCAAAAGTACGATCTTTAGTCTCTGCACTTCGGCTTCAAAATTCTCAGAATTGGACTTATGTGAATGTGTTATATGCCCTGATTTGAAAAAGGCACATGACGTGCCGAAACACATGTCATCCAAAAGGGCTCTCTCTTGGGGGACTGGTCATAATTCTTTGAATTATAAATCAAAAGTGGAAATCAAACTAAAATTTGTGGTGCAGTTCTTGTGTGAAAGCAACATACCTAGAGGATTAAATGATAACTTTACATGATTAATTAGACTGGGTTTTGTGAGTTTCACTAAGCTTCCGTCACAAGTTGAGACTGAATATTTGCCAGTTGTCTCATTTGGTGTGACATTGTTTTTGTAGGTGTAGTTTTTGGCAATGTCGTACAGACAAATGTTTTCCAAAGCAGTACTTCTGTTTTAGTAGTATGTGTCAATTAAATTGTTTTTTAAAATGTCCTGGCTGTTGGGATCATTTGTGGCTTTGTTTTCTATCTTTTGGTAGAATTTTAGCCAGACTATCAGCCTCATCACGAGTTTGGCAGTAACCCTTAAAGGTGGGGGTAACACTATTACTGCTACATTTAAGGGCCCACCAAATCACGGCTTGGCGGATTTACCTCCCGCTCTGAGCTGGGCGCAAATCCACTGCAATTTTGCCGATTCTCGGTGCTATTACTGGCAGTGGTAATACCGCCGGTGGTAACAGCGCTGAACATTCCCCATTGGGCCCAGTGGGGAATGGGAAATTCCAGAATGGGCCCAATGGGGAATGGGGACTTACTGTTCCGCCAAACCCGTGATCCGGCACTATTAGCGCTGGGAGTCTGGCGGTTGGACTAATAGCCCCAGCGGTAGAACCGCCAGGGTAAGCACCCAACATGTGAAGAGCCCCAATGTGTTCAAGTTTGCCATATAGGGCTGTACTTGTTAAACAGTCTGCAGTTTCGTAGCACCTGCATTCATATGGGATAGCATTTTTTATACCGAACATCTACAATTTTTGTGATAGTGTTTTGTCTGATGATATGTTCTCCCAGAGGTCTTTTAGCTCTGTTTCTTCAGCTTTGGTGAAATAGGCTGTGACATATCTTGCAGCTGTAGCAGAATTGTCTGCAATAGATTGTATGTCTATGTTTGCATTCCACAAGAGGGCAATGATTGCATGGTAATCATTGATGTACTTGAATACTGCATGTATTTTTAGGGGATTTGCCTTTTATGCTGTATCTAACAGAAGACATCAAGCTATTTACCTGTCATTTTTTGCAAACTGGCCTAGGGAAGCCAAAGCGACATTTGGTATAGTATTTGCCTTTTGTTATATCTACGTCGGCAGTATTTGCCACATTTGTGTTTTTGGAAGCCTAACACTTGTGTATGCAGGTCACCATCTGTGGTTTCTGAAGGGATGTTGCAGGTAATGTCTTTTTCAATAAACTGCAAAACAGTGGCATCACTATCATAGCCACATTTTGGAGTATCTTTTTCCACAAAAGCATGTGGATGTGTGGTGCTCCTATGGATTGATATTCTTTTCTCCAAAAGAAGTGTTGCACTTCTCTGAGCGGAGAGTAGTTTTATTGCAGATAAAATGAAGCATGGCAATGAATCGAAGGTGAAAGTACCTTGATACATTGACAGGGTAAAGAGAACCTAGTTCTCCTGTTGTTTTTATGTCTATTCAGTCTTTATTTTGGTTTTCAGTGCTTAAGAAGTCATGCAAGTCATCCCATGCATACTTTGCACAATTTAAAGTAATAAACCACACTTGACTGCAAAACTTCATCTTTGTCTTTTATTTTTTGAAGCAGTTGGGTAGCGGATATGTTTAAAAAGTTAGAGACTGTCTTTAATGTGTGTGCAACTTCATAACAAAGGAGGTAGAAAATGTATTTGACATTTTGTCTAAATCTGGGGTCTTCAGAAAACATTCTTAAAGAGCGACATTCTAATGCACTAATTTGCGCAGACCTTTCATCATATCTTCCTCCTTTTCCTGTAGGAAAGAGTAGAGGAAAAGAATGTTCTTCTACACTTTTTCCCATATACTCATTGGGGATCCTTTGGCTTGATGCATTTGATATGTGTCTAATGCATGGTCAATTTTGTCTTTGGAGTGTAGTGGGTGAATTGTATACTGGTCTAAAATGTTGGCTGCAGTAACAGGATCTGCATGTTCAAATTGGCCAGTTGCTGGTGAGTCTTGAATTTGGGCGGTTTCTCTTATGTTTTCCTCTATGTTTATATCTTTGTAGTATTCATTGTTTCTTTTATATATTGTAGTTCTTGTCTAACTTTGTTTAAGTCGACTAGTTGTTGCCAAATTATTTTGTCTTTTGTTGGCACACCATTAACTAGTACAATCAAAGATTGATCTATTGGCCACTGTACTCCTAGAGTTTGCACATTTTCTTTTAGATCTAATGGTAAATATACTACTTTGCCACGGATGGCCCTTACTAACTCGGATGGAGGTAATTTAGCTGATTTCGGTTGCAAGCGTATTATAGCTTGAAATGGGTGCACTGTTCGTATTATAATGCTCTCATACAAGTTAAGCTGTTGGAGAGCTTTCGGAAGTGGGAATATTTCTAAGCTATTAGTTGCAGCATGTGATGCCATTTGGTTATTGTTAGGGGGCAGTACGTGCAAACTGTTGAGGGGTTAGTTATTTTGTATTTAGTTTCCGATGTTAGATATCAAGCTTATTGGAAGCATTGGTATGCATTCTTCATTGTCTTCTATTTTGTAGGCTAGATCTACTATTTTTGTGCTCTTTTCATAAAACATTATATATTTGGTCCGGTATTTCAGCAGATTTGTTTGAAATGTAGCTATTTCATTTTTGCATTTCTTTATTAGGACATTTGTGTTCATGAAGTTTTCGGTAATGTTTTCTAAAGGTATAGATTTTTCTAAGTCACCTTCAGTTCCAAAGTATTTACATTGGATGTGCTCTATTTCTTGAAGCAGTTTGTTGGCTGTTCCATGTAGGAGAATGTTATTTACATTTTGCAGTTCTAGAGCAGGACTTTTTGCATAATATAGTCGATGCACAAGATTCCGTATAGTAGAATGGTGTGTCGCTAACATTTTGATATGGTGGAAAGTGCTTTTGCAAGCAATTCCTAAAATGCAGGCTATTGAATGTCCGCGAAGACCAGTGTGGTTGGGCACTGGACAGGATTCTATGGTTTGTAAAGTTTTTATTTTACTTTTGTGTTTTAGTTTCACATAGTGAATGGTGAATTGTTGTAAAGATTTAAAGGATTGTTGGAGTACATTACACATTGAACTGCATGTCCATTTGTATACGGTTTGTTCGGGCGAAAAGGAGCATTTGGTTCAAAGTGTGTTGGGGACTTTTTTATGGAAGGGTTTCTTTTGCCATAATGGTGTGTTCCACCATTTCATACCCTCAACCATTATTGTCGATTGCAATTTATTTTTGTAGTTCTGCTTGTGTGAATCCATTCACCATCACAGAAGTTTGAAAAGGTCTCTATAATGACACTGCACATGTTTAGAAGTGCTTTTTGTAATTTAATGATCAATTTAGTTAGGGGTTTCATATTGTTTAAAATCAATATAAACAATTTTCTCTTCAGTAGAAAAGCGCTGTCAATTAGAGCTTGCAGGATTAGTCTCCTGCGATCGTTTTTAAGGATAGATAGTGACTTTACAGATTGTTTATTAGATTGTGAAGAACTCTACGGTGGATCTGTAACATCATTTTTTTGGACTGCTTTACCATAACTACGTTAAAACTGGTAGATAGGTTTGTTAGTAGGTCTGATTTTCTTTGTACATAATTTTTTACTTTTTGTTTTTACAAGAGGACCTTTTTTAATTGTGGCTGGTTTAGTTTTGTTGAGTGAGGTTACTAGCTCTTTTGTTTTAATGTTTTCTATAAATTGTTTTAGAGGTGTATGACTATATGGTGTAGTTTTAGTCTTATCTGCTCTACTGTGCTTTTCTTTTCTACAGAGTTGGTGTTTAGTAGGCATTTTATTGTGTCTGTTGAGAGAAGAGAAAGTTTGATTTGTAAAGTTGTGCAATGTATATGCATATATGGTGCATGGGTGTGTGGGTGTGACTGTAGAGATGAATATAGTGCTCTTTGATTGTGAGGTGGTATATTAGGTGTGGTTGGGAAGGTTGTGAGAGTAAGAGTCTGCAGAGGTGTGATGGTGTGGGGTTGATGAGTAAGGGCGTGGTGGTGTGATGGAAATCTGTAGGGTGATTGTGCTGTTTTGGGCAACCGAGTGGATGTTGCAATGGTGGTGTGTAGATGGGAAAAGTGAGAGTGAGAACTGTGGAATATAATGGGCTAGAGTGAAAGAACTGTTGGTTTGAAAAGAGTAGTCTTGGATAATATATAGTGAAACTGTGCAGCTGTAATTACATACATATACTTGGTACATTAATGTACTTACTTTGTTGGATGCAAAAGGTATTCATTTTTCTGGTGTTTTCTTCGGTAATGTGCTTCTTTCCTGTAATTGTAAAAGAAAGTTAGTGGGGATATGTGGTAATGGCGAAGTACTTTTAGTAAGCAAAGTCCATATTTATGAAGGAAGGAGGAGTTGCGGGGAAAAACTGTTCGTGAAATTGGTGGATGGTTAAAAATGGTTGCTTTTAGAAGCATTTTCGTGATAGTTTAGAAATGCGTATGTTCATTTGTAGAAGCTCTGTAACATTTTATAAAAGAGAAGAAACGTTGATGAAAAAGAATTGTAGTACACTTTTAAATGGCAGTTGGTGTGTGGAAGTTTAATATGTTAGGAGTATGAACATACTTGCAAACATGATACATTCTAATCTGTAGGTGTTTATGTAGTGCTTGATTTTTCGTTTGCGTTCCCGGACTTATAGTTCCACTTTTTTCATTGTGCAAGTTTGAGTACAAGTCACAGAACGTAGAGAAAAAAAGTATGACTGCATAAGCAGCTGAAGATTGGAATGGGTTACGTTAGGGAGTATACATGCACTGTCTATATATTAAACTGGCACACCTGAGTGCCAATTACAAATGGTGTACAGATCGATTTTATCTGCTTTTACTTTCTTTAATGAAAAAGTGAAATAGTGATGCTGTAAAAGCAGATATGGATTTTTGAACTTCCTTCAAAATGCTTTCCCCTAAAAATTATTTTGATAAGCACAACATTTTATATGTTTATTTGATATACATGTGACCGTTTTGAATCTTGAGGTTAAGTCGTGTTTTTTCATTGCATTCTTGGAGTTGTAGTTTGAGTTTTATAATGGAAGTGACAGAATGCAAAGGAAAAAATAAAGACTTAATAAAGACGTATAGATTGGAATGGGTGATGTTGGGATGTATGCACATGCTGCCATCATATTAAACTGGTAGATAGTGAGTGCCACTTAAAAATGGCCTAAAGATCTATTTTACATGCTTTTCCTTTATTTTATGAAACAGTGACACAGTGCTGCCATACATATACATACGCATTTTTAAACTTTCATCACAAGGATTGAAAATAGAAACATTTTGAAGTGCAGAGCATTGTAATTGTTTGCTGCTTCATGTGAGCAGGTGATGAATGGCATTTGCTAGAGTGGTTAAAAAAGAGAATATGATTATTGAGAAGCTTATTACAGGGTAAGCAGCTGGAAATTTGTATATGTATATATTTGTGAAAGAGTTGAAGAAAACATTTGTTTAAAATATAAGCATACCTTTACCATGTTTTGTTAGATGCAGATCCTGTTTAATCTGCAAATAGAAATCTTGGACAGTTACACAGTAGTTTTTGATGCAGACGTCTTTCATTAACAGGAGATATGTACTGTGAGAGTTTAAGTGTACATCTGAAGTATTGAAGTGAGATGACAGGGTTAGGTATAGAGGTTTTGGATGTGATTGGTGGATGGATGTGTGCCTCTTTGAAAGCAGCCAATGAGGGAGTGTTGAGAACATAAAAGTGGAAAGGGTAGATGGGCTGCCCATTGTTTTATGGGGTCTTCGGACAGTGCGGTAGTCCGCGGATGGCACGTGCCCCATCCAGATCTTTTGAGGATGCCTGGGATGGAAAGGAAACTGTGGGGATTAGCCACCAGGTTTGCTGGGTGTGGTGTACAGGAAGAGAAGGTAGTAGGAGTTTTGTTTGCAGGAGAGCACTGACAATGGCTATGGCGATGTGTTTGAGAAGGCAAACTGTGTGGATTCTGGGGGACTCTTCAATTCAGTCATTGAAGGTTTATGCTGGAAATCATGGCATCCTTGGAAATATTGGATTGGCAGAAGTGGAGGCTTTCTGGCATGCAGTTTGAGGCTTAAACTGGGCAAGCTTGCTTTCATTCTGACATTGTGATTGTGCATTGTGCAGGGGACAGTTTGGGGTTTGTGACTCCAGTGTCTATGCAAGTTGCCCTGAATGATTTCTTTAAAAGCCTACTACAACTGTTTCCTGCTCCTCAGATAATTTTTTTCAGAAATAAATCAGAGGAAGACATGGAGATATCCAACAAACTTTTTCAGTCCAAAAATTGAAGAATCAATAAAGCTGTATCTGCTTTTCAATACGCGGCAGGAATGTCATCTTTTGAAAATAATAATATAAGTTCTGATGGTGTTCACTTCAGAAATGCAATTTTCCGTTACAATCCTAGGAATGCATTAAAAAGGTCCCTGTGAGGACATTGTAAAGGAAGATGTAGAGTCTACAATACTACTGTACAGAAAATGAAAAAAATAAAGGTTTTTGTAAACAAACCCCCACAAAAAAAGCTTTTTTTCAGAGCCACCACTAAAGATTAAATACCTTGTGTTGTCTCTTTGATGTCCTGGGTGTTAGTCTTAGCAGTGCACGGAAGTGGTGCGAGATGGTGCGAGTTATTGGTTGCTTTGTGTAACATAACTGGTGAATTTCTGGGGGGTTTTGGTTTTTCTTGTAACCATAAGATCCCTTTAACAAGGTTTTTTTCACTGAATTCCATGGCTTTTTGTTAGTGGAACTTAACCATAACGGCCCTTTAACAATGTTTTTTCAGTTGAATCAACCTGGCGAAAAGCTCCATCCGACTCCACAAGAGCAGAGTACAAAAAGATTTACAAAACCTCCAAACTGGCTATCATTTCAGTGAAATCCTCTTCCTTCAACGTCAGAATTGCCAATGCGAAATCTGACACTAGAGAACTGTTCACCATCTTTAGGGAACTTGAGACCCCAGCTTCCGCCCCACCTATTCACCAAGGATGAAGCCTGGTGTACCAACCTACAGGCAGCCATGCTTTAGCAAAATCGACACTTTGAACCAAAAAACAGAACAATCAAGCCAGTCCGCACCTCCCTCGCAGTGATCTTGCCCCAGACACCTTTCCTGAACCTCAAACTAAGGGCATCCTGCAGTTTCAATTCAAAGAGATCACAGAAACTCAAGTCCATGCCATCCTTAACAGTCTTAGATCCTCTAGGTGCAAAGGGGATATCTCTCCAGCCTCTATTATTAAGGACTGCTCAGAAGCCCTGGCGCCTTTTATCACCACCTTCATAAATGCCTCCTTCTCCGTAGGCATTGTGCCCTCTAGCCTTAGGGAAGCTTGGGTACTCCTTCTCCTAAAAAAACATGCTAGACCCCACTGTGAGGGGTCAGAAATGTGAGGCAGACAACTTTGTAAAGATTTTCAAGATTCCCAAATCTGACAAGGATTTCCCTGCCTAAAGTTAACTGTAGGAAACACTCTAACAAAAGGATCTCTGTCCGTTACACTTGTACATTCATTAAAGCAATAAGGAAATGTATGGCAGTTCAATTCAACAAATATATATAACATATAATCAAATTCACAATATGATCACCGTCTCATCTCATGGCTTCTGTGAATTCCCCTTCCCCAGATCTGACCAAGGTTTTGCTCCAAAGTTCAAAAGAAATAAGGATATCCAGATTTGCCACAAAGTTACAGCACAGTTCTTGTGGATTCAAACCGGATAACAAAAGGTTCTGCTGTCTCAATAATGTACCAAAAGAAATAGTATGTTCCAGCTCCTCCTGGAGTAAGAACAAGTTTGACATTTGTTTTCTTCAGGTACACAACAACAATTGTCCTAGTCAGGATGATATGCCACAAACCTTGATTTCTTGGAGAAATGTAACTCCTCCACATCCAGTTTCCACAATTCTTCTTTCAATGTCACACGTAACATAAGTTTCCTTTGTTAGAACCACAGTTCAGCACTTTTATCAACCACCACCCAGTTTACTCCCATGCCAGGTGAAAGATTCCTCCACATTTGATATCCTTCTAGATAATATGTACACCCCAAAGGTCCTGTCATCAAACTCCTTCCAACTGATCAGGTATTGCCCCATATACTCTACCTTCCCATTCAACATTCCAAATTCTACATTCTACAACCTACATACTAAATTCCCCAGGTAGAGAATGCTACACCAGACCTTCTACATCAATAACTTGTTATCCCGGTGTCTGCCCGCTGAACACTTCAAAAAAGAACAAAGTGTGCTTAGAACAACAACAACTTCACAATGTTTCTTTAACATCAGACTTTAAACCATTTTCAGGGAAACAAGGAATCACATTAGTGCTCTTTAGGACTCCTCTGGAACTATGCTCATCTCCCTCTGGAAAATCTTCTCCAGAAGGGCTGTCTGTTTGTAATCTTTCCCTTCCCTTCGGCACCAACAACCAAATAGTGACAAGGATATGGTTTTACACTGCTTCTGTCTTGGCTTTGGCAATGGGCGCTTATGTCAACTGGTGATCTGTGCTTCACAATACATGAGCAGCAAATCTTATGATTCTTGCGGTTCCTAATATTCCCCTCTCGCCTTGAGCAACATTTGTTGAATTGATATTGCTGAGTTTTTAAACACTCTTGGCAAAAGTATTGTAGGCTTTTGTTTTTGATAAAGCTTCTCCACAGGGTTTAAGAGCCTTCCACAAACTCACGCACTTCCTTGCAAAGTCACTTTGGTTTAGTAACTTTTGTTGGTTTTTCAGCAGTTTGAAGTTCAAAATTATAATTACTGCTGAATTCACTCACATGCCAGTGAAACTGTCTGCTGTGAACAAACAAGCAGACAGCGTTGGAGCACTCCGGAGTCACTTGTAAGCTGTGAATTCACTGGGTAAGTTGCTCACTCACGCTCTGCTTGGTGTTCGCAGGTCTTCTGTCATTGTGGCTTCTTGCGATTCGGCGGACAGCCTACCCTGGTCCACCTCTGCTCGTGTCACTCAGAAATGGAGCTTCCTTCACTCTGGAGGGGCTCTGTTGCAACCCAGTCACCTGAATCCTCTAGAGAGGGAACACATCCCTCGCTACCAGTGGTCAAAGTGGGCGGGAGCAGTGCTCCTCTACTTCTTTTAATTAAGTTTTACCATTCCTATACTTTTATTTGAAAAAGAAACCGTTCCGGAATGGTTTTGTTTTAAATAAACGTGTAGGAAGAAGTTGAAACTTGCACTTTCAGTGCACTACACTGTATGTTCCTTTGAACAGCAGGCACATTTGTTAGGGGGTTTGTATTGTGCGGGGGAGGGTGTGTGACGATGGGGTTTGTGGGGGTTGGGGGCAGGCCAGTAGGGAACATAGTTCCACTACTTCTTTCCTTACACTTCGACCACTGCTCTCTACTGCTGCTACCCGCTGCTCAACATCTGCACAACAAGTCTTCAATGGGCAAGCATCCTTTTCTCACGCTGCCCACTGCGTGACCTCTGCAACAGGGACAACTTGAGGCAAATACCATTACAGGACCTGCCACTGCTTTAGGCTTTACAGAGGTCCCAGCGTCTTCTCTCTCCTCCAGTTTCACCATCAACTTCATACACGGCCCACCTTGCTTTATCCTCTCCTGCTTCTCTTCTAATACTTGCACCTGAGGGGACCTGTTAAGCCTCTCAGTCTCCCTCAGGTGTAGGCCATCTACACTAATTACCTGGCCACTCTAAAGAGAGGGTCCCAAGGATGCCTCTTCTTGCCACCAGGAATATGACAGGCCGACGGGCTAGGAATGCTCGAAGCTACTCATCCTTTTTCAGACAAACCGCAAGTGCACCATTTGCTGACACATATACAGAAAGATATCCCCTTACTCAGCCAACCAGACCTAATCCAGTACACATTCTCTCAGGGATAGGGGAGACAACAGAGATCATGGATGGAAATACCCTAATGGCCAGTATTGATTAAGCACCAGGAAACGACAACGCTGATGTCATTAGTGAGACTACGACACTATAGCGTTAGTCATGAAGCAAACTCGCAGCCCAACACCGCATTACACGAAAACACATTCGCATACATGAAGAACATGCTTACACAGTTCTATAGCTATAGGACGGATACACATATATACTGTCAACGCTTTATTGTTTTTCTCTCTAGCCAAATAAAATAACATAGAAACGCAAGGCAACAAGAGATCAAGAGCAAGCTTGATCTATTGTAAGAGCAAGCATGCTTATTACAAATAACGGTATGGAACTACAGGAGTATATATGGAACCTGGTAGGACCATGTGTGACTAACTTATAGATTATTTAGCACAATAGGAGCATGTAGAAATGATATAAGTCTAAGGAAAATTACAGAAGGCTTCAAGCTACAGGACACGAGACGAGAGAAGCAAACCCTGAGCTTAGAGATAAAAAGTCACATTCCAATCTTCAAGCAACATGGGACTAGCTGCAGAGAACTTGAATAAATCCTCATAAATGCAGGCCCAGAGAGCTCAATTTTGCGGTCTATAACCACGTGATGCAGCCGAACTAGACAATGGGCATTCCCCTGTGGTGGGAAGACAGCGATTCTCAGCATTCCAGATGAGGACTGAAACAAGTGTTGCAACGTGGAGGTTCACTCACACAGGCAATAAGTGGTCTACTACCAGTTACAATTCAGACGCATAGTCCTTTCCCATCGTTTTGAAGAGGTGCACAGAAGGCTGAGAACCATTTTGGGTCCCAGGCCTGGGGAGACCAGCTCTAGCCAATCAAGAGACAGTAATACAGGGGTGGCATGGCAAGGGGCAAGAACTAATGGTAAACCCACTACTCTGCAACATAGTAATAGATACTTTTTGGGGACGGGGTAGGACAGCCACCTGACATGGAAGAGCCAGTAGAATAACATCTATACATGCCCACCATAGGTGATACCATTTTCAGCATCCAACCAGTGATGGGGATAGGTTTTTTGGGGAAGGACCCAGAGATGATGCGATGCACCGACAAAACTGCCAAATGCACCATGGAAAGCTGAGAAGTACTGGAGAATGTTGTTTGTCTAGTATGATCCCTGTTGTTTTTTTTTTAAATAAACCACAGTTCTAACTTGCCATTGGCTGAGTCCTCTGTCTATTCTGAGGAAGGGCATTGGGCCCTTGGGAGTCAGACGGACCCCCCAGAAAACCTCTGGCATACCTGGGAAATTACCCCAACAAGTTGGTAGCAGTAAGTATTGACCCAGCCAAACAGCAATCAAGGGGAATGTAACAGGGTGCAAGGGTGGTATTGAGTATTTTTGAGTACTTTGTTGAGTATTGACGAGTATTGTTTAGTAGTGTCTAGCATTGTCAACTTTAGCAGGGACAGGAACGGGGGTTCTGGTGAATAACCTAGACTATTGACTTGAGGGCATGGATGGCAGAAGTTATGTACATGGTGAATTCCCTGTGGGTTGGGCATTTTAGCTCGGGTCATGGATGATGGTATCCCCGGAGGGTTTAGCAAAGGGCAATGACCTAGATTGCGGAAGGTGACTCAACTGCTTAAGTTTCGAGGAGGCAGTTACTTGTTGCTACGATGCTACAGGAACAGATCGAACACAAAAGAATATTGCTGTACTCTGCTAAGAGGTGGGAAGACAGCGCTGGGGTTTATGTTGCGGTTGCATGTATTTATGGGTAACAGGATTCTAGTATTGTGCACGCTCTAAGTGATTTCTTAGCAATACTTTGTTTAGTGAATTAGTGACGTCACCCATAGGTTTTCACATAGGATTTGGAGAACATAAGGTAGCGAGTAATCAGTGTTGAGAGCTTGAGATTGACAGAGGAGGTTAACCAGTGGCGGTGCGCGGATGGCGCACGCGCAAGATTTGTGGGTGCGCCTGAGGAGGTGGAGAATTGTGATGGGGCGGTGCACGGAGCAAGCCTGTCAGGTTGTAGAGCCAGAGAGGCTTGGAGAAACGTGAAATAATTGTTATTGTTATGTTTCTTCCCCTAACAGTGCAATATCGAAATCCTCGATTTGAGGTCAAGTAAGAGCAAAAGCAATGTAAAAGGGAATTGCAGGGAGACAGCCCCTACAGCACCTGTGTAAAACCCTCCCATCCTATAAGGATAAAATGTGCAAATATAGCGAGGAATAGACAAAAAGCACCCAGGGTAAATTGACCAAACCATGGCCACCATGTGGAGGTTTCTCCAAAGATGTGGAGAAATAACTTGTGACACACTTACAGTGTACCTTTAAGGGGAAGAAGCAAGCAAACCACAAGGCAATATTCAAGTTGTGGAGGATGTTTCAGGAGGGGCAAGGGGCACAGTGAGGCGTCAGTGGATGCTGAGCCAGTAGGAGGTGCAGGGGCACGCGCCCCAACCCTCTGCTCCCCCACCCTCTCCCGCAAGTGAGAACTCTGAGGACACAGACGATGATCAGGGGAGGTACCCACTACGGAAGCTGAAAGCTGCAGATAGATATTCAAACCCAATATATAAACCACCACCATACACTACGGAGGCTGGACAGAAAGGAACAGGGCAGCCGATCGATGAAAGGGGAGCAAGCAGTGCAGCGCAGAAGGGAGCGAAGGAGGGGGTAGAGGGCATAGACAAAAACAAGTGGGTAGGGGGGCAGATTCTCCTAATGCTAGAAGGGAAGACAACAGGAGAGGCAGAAGGAGCAACCAAAGGAATAGAAGTGTCTAAGAAGAGCAGTGACGCAAAGACTGGGCAAAAATAATGGAGGAAGTGGAGAGGGAGAGCGAAAGAGAAGAGAGCCTTGAGATGAAGCTCAGAATAAGGAAAAGGAGGAACAGAAGCAGCAGGGAGAAAGGAAGAGGAAGAAACAAGAAGAGATTTAGATGCAGAGGGAAGCAGATGAGAAGGAAAAATGAATGTTAGTGGATAGGGAACAAAGGAAGTGGCAGATAGAGTGGATCATGACAGAGCACAAGTGGAAGGAGGAGGAGGAGCACATGCTCAGAGACATGAGGGCACAATGGGTAATGGGCACGAGAGACAATCAAGGGGAGGAGGAAGGAGAACGCAACCAGATAGTATAACCCTGATGAGCAGGACACAACAGCAGCAGAGGCAAGGACATGAGATCCTATGGAGATAAGGGAGGCATAGACATGATTGATTTCAGGGGGAAGACTGGGGAAGACATGACCTCTTGGAGACAGAGTTTTGTGGACTATTTTTGTAGCGATATGGAGACAGAGTCAGAAGATGACGCAGGGGGAAGTGGGGATGAGAAAATAGGGCGACCCAGATATAGGTCCCTAGGGGACAGAGTGGAGAGGACCATAACATGGGAAGGGGGAAGAAATGCAGGGATGACTAAAGACGACAAGGATGACCAGATGCCATAAACAACAGCCGCATCACACAACCCTGACAGTGATCTCCCATATGTTGAGAGGGTTAGGGATCTCCCAGGACGAAGGAAGGGGGAGACGGCTATAGCATGTTTTGGCACTAGGAACCAGGGAAACCAATTTATGAATTTCCCGGGGGGTGGCCAAATATAGGAAGTGACATCACCAGCAGTTATATGGCCGCATTTGCACGTAGTCACCAACCTGGTGCGAGGGGGGTGGTGGGGTGCAGAACAGTGGAAACATTGGCAAGCATTTACTGCATATACTAAAGTCAAGTAAGAAGGAGGTTTAAACCTTCCAGTTGCATTTCAGTAGGCTAACACTGCCCCTACTCCACCCCTCTATAATCATCAAGGTTGTAGTAGCCCTCAAAAGGCAGAGCAACACAACTAGGATGGCAGAAGGAAATGCCATCCCATCCTGTGAGTGTGTCAAACATCAGAGCAAAGACTGTGCGTGTGCTTCCTACCTTGGAGCACAATCTCACTAATTTGGTGCAAATCTCACAAGTGGGTGCATAGGAATCCCATGCGTGTGTGTGGGTTGCAGACTCTGGATCACATGCTCACTTCTTCAGTGTGAAACCCTGGCCAAGGCTCTTTGACCAAGCATTCAGGATGGGTCTCACACCTTTAAACAGTTTGATATATTGAGTGGGCAGCTCACTCCTTGGAGCATAGTATACCAGTTGCTGGTATTCTCACAACAGAAAGTACAGCTTCACTCTTGGTCATCTCAGTGACCCCATGTATATTAATGGAGTCAGTCTCCCATCTGGGAAGAGAATTGTATTTCTGTTAAAACACTCTGAATTCTCACTCCAGTTTTCTGGATCTATTTTCCATACAATATTCATTCAATATGTGTGCTGGGGTGATAACTTGTGTCTGAGAGAGCTCATTCATTCAGGAGCGATAAATGGGTAACAACCCCCTGTATGTGGGATCAGGCTCATTTTGCCCCATGGCCCCTCGAAGCAGAATGAGTGAGCGGGTTTTAAGACCCTGCTGATTCTGCTATCCTACAGGCTCGAGCCTTCTATCCCTTGCCCCATCATGCCTTGCAACATTCTGAGTGGCAGTTTATGGATAGCAGGGAGCTCGGGACATGCCTGTTGCCAATTGAATGTAGCCAGATCTACTATTTAGACACTGGGAGAGTGCCATGAACCCACATTGGTGGTGAGGAAGCACTCAACATACAGAACACAATGGTATAGTGTTGCAGTCCTGCTGAGAAATGACAATTTGGTCTGTTTAAATGTAAAGCAGAGTGGCTGAGAGGTACACACACTGTGCCATTAAAAATAAAGCAACTGTGGTGGGTGGAAGTGCTGCTTCGGTGGCATCAAGAGTATGCAATTCCCTGCATGGTAGTGTTGGTCATTTCCTATTGAAGCTTAGTAGTCCTATTGAGAAGTGCCATTAAAAGTGAAGCTGTCCAGTAGTCTGGATCAGTGCTGCCCCATAAAAGGTGTAGAAGCCTCTGTGAGAAGTGGCAGTACTGTCCCAATGGTGAGAAGTAGCTCTTGTATAACCACAACAGTGTTGAGTTATTATGATGATGATGAAGATGATGTTAGACTTGCTCAATAGTTCTGGTTCTGTATCATTAATTGTACTTCAGATCTTCAGAGTCTTGGGAGGATAGCTCAGGGGCAACGTGCTCGCCCTGGAAGCAAGACGACATAGAGCAACACAGGTTCGAACCCTCGGTCCGCGCAACACAGGTTCGATCCCTTGGTCTGCGCTTAGAAACCTCTGGGTATTATTACCCGCATTATAAATAACCTATTAAAATAAAAATTGGGAAGTTCTGGGGCCTTGTCAATAAGAGTGTAGCAGCTCAACTGAGAAGTGCTGATGTTGTCCCATCAAAAGTATGGCAGCCCCACTAAGATGAACTAGCATTGCCTCAACAAAAGCATATTATTACAATTATAGAAGCCCTGTTTAGTGAGTTATCTGAGGAGTACCAGCATTGTGCAATTTCAAATATGGCAGCTCTAATAGAAAATAGATTACACAGCCCTGCTGAGAAGTGCTTTTACTATTTCTTTAAAAATATAGAAGCACCATTAGGCCCTGCAAGTACTGTCCCATTAAATGCTATTACACTGAACAAGGTCAACAGTATGGCAAGGTCCATACTGGGTTCTATGTGATAATTCTGCATTTTGAAGAGCAAATACAAAAAAGACAGATTTATTTTGTGTGGTCTTCAAAAGGCCGAATTATCACATTCTACTGCCCCCCCACCCAGCTAAACCCCCTCCAAGTAGGTGATCCCACCACACCCCACACTCCCACCCTCTCCCACGCTGTTAACTTCCTTAGAATTCAGGGGAGTTACTTCCCTCAACGCCTCTGTTCCCCGTCCATAGCATAGCATTCACCCTCACCACGTACACACTCAGAGACATGCAAACAGTCTCAATTGCCCTCTCCCTGCCACCTCCCTCCGCAGATGCAATGCAAGAGGGGTGCGTACATCTAAGGGACAGACTTGCTTTGCATCTGTGCACAGATGTACAAATACATCCAACCCAAAAAGATTTTTAGAAATTGAGGGACAAACTTGCTTTGCATCTGTGCCTCCATTTCTAAAAAATCTTTTGGGTTGGGTGTACCTCTACATATGTGCACCCCTCTTTACAAGAGGGGTGCACAGATGCACAAATACATCCAACCCAAAAAGATGTTTAGAAATTGAGGGACAGACTTGCTTTGCATCTGTGCCTCCATTTCTAAAAATCGTTTTGGGTTGGGTGTACTTCTACATCAGTGCACCCCTCTTAGCAAGAGGGGTGAACAGATGTAGAAATACATCCAACCCCAAAAGATTTTTAGAAATCGAGGGACAGACTTGCTTTGCATCTGTGCCTCCATTTCCAAAATCTTTTTTGGTTGGGTGTACCTCTACAGTTGTGCGCCCCTCTTTACAAAAGGGGTGCACAAATGTAGCAGTATACCCAAACCAAAACGATTTTTTAGAAATTGAGGGACAGATGCAAAACAAGAGCCTCTTGCTTTGCATCTGTCCCTCAATTTTTAAACATCGTTTTTACCCGGCTTTTACCTGTGTTGCCAGAGAGAGACAAAGTATGGACGGAACAAAGGGGGGGCTCAGCGCCGACTTCATTCTGCTGGCGGGTGCCTGGGGCCCAGAGCACCCGTGTACTCAGCGCCCCTGCTAGGAACACAGGGGGGTCTGACAACTGCACACAAGTGACTAGGGGAGAGCCAGCAAGAGCACACACCGGCCCCAGAGATGCAGACAAACACATTAGGCTGACTCGAGGAGCAAATGAGGAGGTAGGGTTTACACAACTGCCCCTATTGGAGAAGGGAGGGGGACGACCTCAATACATACCATGGAAGCACATCGAGAAAGAAAACGTGAGATGTAGGCTACCTTCATTAACAGTGAGTGCAGGAAAATCGATATACGAAATATAAAGAATGACAGCAGGACAAAGATTAGCAGTAGGGGACTTAAAGGGGCTGTTAGTGGCAATCCTCTGGGAAGCTGCTGATGACATATGGAAAAGGGCAGGGTTCTCAGGAGCGACCATTCGTGACACGGCACATGATGGCTCGCCGTTTGCAAACTGCTGAGCTGCCGTATGGCAGGCTCTAAGGACACAATACTCAGACACGTCAGACATTAGTGCGATTATGGCCCGCAAGATGGGGGAGGACAACGACCCCTTACACTATATTCAGGCGATCCAAGAGCTTTGGGGTCTTGAAACGCGAGAACCATGGGACAAAACAGTAGCTTTATTTGACCACATATTGTGTCAGGGGCTGCCAGAACAGTACAGAAGCAGTTTATGAAGTTAGTAGGCAAAACCTTGGCCAGAAATACAGCTTATGATAGTACATCATTGTAGGCTATTGCAAGAGAAAATAAGGAAGAAGAACGAAGAAAGGAAGCAAGAGGAAGCAAAGCTAGTGCAAAAGAAATTATCCAAGTATGCCTTGGAAGGGGCGGTACTGACAAACATGGAACACAGGGGACACCACAGCAACAGCATGCAACACCGCCCACGGGGGGAGGAGTCATGGGGTGGGGGAACATGCAGCGCAGGTTTCAAGGAAGAGAGGGACCACCCACGGGAAGCAGGTATGAGCCACAGATACACCACAATCAAGGGAGGTTTGCAGGAGGGGTTTGAGGATATGGACAGCACATGCAGAAAGGCCCAGGGGAGGGAACCACCACAGTGTTGGTTGTGTGGACAGATGGGGCACATTTACAGAAGCAGGGGGGGTGCAACAGAATGGGGTAATGCTACATCAGCCAGCATACCAAGCGGAACAAGACGATTATAACAAACAAGATCAAGCACAACAATGAGTACAGACACCGCACGGATACCCGCAGCAACACCTGCCCAGATACCACAGATGCAAGCTCCTATACCACAGTATTTGCAGACACCACAGGTGCCACAGATACACAATGGGGCACAAGCAAATGTGAGGACAGGCGCACGCACAGATTCCATAGTAACAGCCCCCATCAGGAACTTGGGGGGTCACCATGGTTGGGAACAACTCATTTTTGGGGACTAGGATGTCCTTATATTCTCAATAGGACAGCCCACAGACCATTTTCATGTGTTCTATCCTGTCAGTCACACCCACCACTGCGGAGGAACCACGCGTAGGGTTGACGACAAAACATTTTCCTTTCTTGTTGACACAGGGATGACTAAATCTTGCATCCGAGAAAGGAAATACAGGTTGTAAGGCAACGCCATGAATACTCAAGGATTCTCTGGGGCTACAGGCATAGTTCCTTTCACAGACATAATTGCACTCTCTATAGGGGAACATGATCTATCTCTACCCTTAATTTACTCTTGACAGATGCCTGTAGACAGTTTAGGACAAGACATCATGAGCAGACTCAACATGACCAACTGATTCACAGACAAGGGAATAGTGGGCTCCACACCAGGGATACACTTTCTCAATGTGCAGGAAATCATACAAGCCTATTGTGATCAAAGGGTACAGAGGGGGTGCCAGTGAATGAGGAGCTGTTTCAATTCAGGGCTGAGAAAGCAAGTGAATGGCTCCCAGGAATACAAGGTTGTATACTAATTGACCTTTTCACAATTGACCTCAGGAGAATTGACCTTGGGAGAATTTACCTAATTTAGAAGGTCAATTAGGACATATATGCAGGGGGAAACCCCCTGCAACCCCCACCCAATCCAAAAACCCCTGCAACCCCCCACCCAATCCCCTTATATTATTTATAATCCAAAATCAGCCCAATACATATATAAAATAACTAAAATAATATAAAGGTCAATTGTGCATTAGGTCAATTAGGACCACTATAATTAGGTCAATTGTGTAAAAAGGTCAATTGTAAAAGGCCAATTTGGGTAATACCAGAATACGCAGGAAGATGTATTCCAAATGATTACCTGTTCAGAACAGAGGTGCCATTGGATGAAAAAGAAGGCACAGTATTGCCACTAGAGATCCAGGCAGTGATCATGGGAGACGAATAGACAGCAGTGCATGGGATGGATGACACATGCACATCCATGGAGAGCAGTGATCACAGTAGCTGAGGGATACAGGTTGACCACAGTTACAGACAAAGACTTGTTTAGGAACAACAGTTCAGACCATGAGATGGTGCTTGAAATGAGCAACACCTATTGGGTGAGGATACATTACAGGGAAGAACCACAGAGAATGGCGATGGTGCTGAAAGCACCACCAGCCTTTCCCGAGGAGGACTTGGCCAAGATACTGTAAGGAAGGCATGGCATCAGATTAAGACAGATACAAGTGATCACAGATCAAGGGTGTTTGTTAACGGTAAAAATGGGTGAGATGAATGCCTAATCTAAACATAAATCGAAGATGGGAGCAAGCTATGACCCTCAAATAATAAGAATGCAATCCAAGTGGAGTCTAGTCAAATAGAAAGGGCCTATACCAAAAATCCTATTACCAATCCTTACCGCTATACTATAAAAGAGTGTGGGATAATATTCACAAGAAAAGAAAGAAGTATTCACAAAATGATAAGTCAGGATGTTATGGCCGGGGTCAACCTTACCCACGTTTTTAGCACAGGACAAGGCAGGACTCTAGAGCACAGCACACTCCTGGGCCTCTCCGGCACAAACTTACAGTTCCTTTTCCTCGATATCAGTGCCTTCTGTGCCCAAGTATCTTTCATGCAAAGTCTCTTGCTTCAGGGGGCCTGATAGGCTATGAACAACAAAACAAAAAGTTCCTTCTGGTAATTTTCACGTCGGGTGATTACTCTTTACCCTCGGATCCCTATCGGCCAGGCTCTGATCCTTCTTTTAACATCAGTCTTCCTCTGACAGGCTCAGACCATCGACTCACTCTGGAGATCCCTCAGTCGAGTTCATGCTTATCATCACAATTTTCACGGGTATCTCACTATTTACCCCAATTCACAGGCATCCCTCAGTCAGGTTCACGTTTGCCCTTATTACACAGTTCACAATGTTTTCTTATAAGCGCAGGATTCACTTCCCTTAGCTTTCTCCTGGCATCCCTCTGTCAGGTTCACACTTGCCCCAGTTCACTATTTCATATGTTCCTCAGAAAGCAGAGGGGTTCCCTTCCCATAGCTTTCTCTCGGCATCCCTCTGTCGGGTTCACACTTGCCACAGTAGTCTATTTGTCATCAGCTTGTAATATTCAGAAATCTTAATGTCTTTTTAAACAATGATGCAGCTTATTTACTAAATTATATGGCATTTCCCTCTTACGGGTGCAAATGTGACTTTCACAATTCTTGTAGTCTGATACATACTTTCCCAACATGTCAAAGACTTTCGACTCTATAAGGGGTTTGTCCTGACCCGTGTATGACCATTTTGACACACCATGCCGGCTTTCCATAGGGGGTCTTGGTTTTTGTAGTTTTGATAATCTAAAAGTTCTGATTTCAATTTCTCAGAGGGGTACCAGTCACAGCCATTTCGAGTGCCCACTTGATGCTGGACCACTCTATTTCTGGTACCAGGTTTGGTCCCAAAAAGCCTTTTGTCCCTTATCTTATTTCTTACAATGTTCCCACTGCAACCTTGAGCCTAACACAGTCCGGTTCAATATCAGCCTCCTCCGACTCACCAGCTGTGCTGAACTCGTTGGCTCTTCTTCTGCTTCGGAAGTCAAGTACGGTACCACAGCGGCAAGCACTTCTCCCCGCCCTGGCTATCAGTGCGGGAGAGCTCCATGTACCATTGACATCTGTCATACCACTCGCTAGCTGCGATTCCGGGTCTTACGTTTCTTTCTTTGGAGGCTTTGCGGGTCTGGTTTGAAAAGGGAAAGGGCAAGTCCCTCCTGGTTGTCCTCTCAGGTCTCACCACCTTTCTCCTCCATTTAAACTACCGTCCCAGAATGGCTGCTTCCTCGTGCGTTCACCCTTGCTCAAAGTGTGCCTTGCCTTTTATCCTAGTGGGGAAGGGAAAGGGTAGTCAGGTGTCTATAGTTCTTGGCAATTTCCTGCCTCTGCCTGACACCTATGTTGGGACATGTCAGGTTAATGGCTCTGGTGTTAGTCCATAGTCTTTCACAGTGTGAGAAAGTGTTCATGTTGGAAAAGGGGGGTAATGCTTCTACATACCCTACAGGATAGGATGGGGGAAAGGTATCAGAAATGATATCCCTCGTCCTAGGGAGTTTGGTAAACTCGGAAGGGTGAGTTTTGTAGGGTTTGTGAAATGATTGGGGGGATTGTGAGAACTATAGTGTTTCGTCAAAGCCGACTGGGAGTTTGGGAAATTATAATCAGAGGGTTGGGGAGAAGAATGACTGGGAGTACTCGGATAGGCAACCAGGAAATAGGGATTCCGGGAGATGGAGTTTCCCACTGCAACAGGGTTTGGGTTTCTAATAGTTTGACCAGATGCGGAGGGGTTGTTGGATTATGATAAGGGAGATTTATTGGGTGGAAGGGAGGTTGATGTAGCACAGCCTATAAAAGCCTTAAGGACCTTGTCCTCCTCAACCTCTACCTCAGTGTAATACCGCTTCTCACCTGGGGAATTCCCACAAGCATAACCCCGGGTTCCTCAGCCAAGGTGATCCTCCCTCGCTCATCCACCCCCAGGGTTAGGATCTGAGAGTTCCAGCCATTTCATGGCCACCTGAATAAGGGATTCTCAGGATCTACATGGGAGAATACCCTCAGGTTTCCCACACTACCCAGCATCTTATGGACCAGCAGTCCCTGTGATGTGGGGTTTCTGAAGGGAGTGGGAAGTGTGAAGATTAAGCTGAAGCCAGGAGCAATTTTACCATGATTCAAACAATACCCACTTTCATGAGAGGCAGACAAGGGCATTTATTAAACCATTGCAGCCTTAGCGAATCAAGGCATCCTGGTACCATCAACAAGGCTGTGTACCCTGTTAGGAAAGCAACAGGGGGGGCTGTGGCATTTTATCCAGGACTTGATACCTTTGAACCATATTGTAGAAACCGAATAACATTTGGTTCCAAACCCAGCGACAATTTTGTGCAGCATTCTGGCGGAAACTGCCTACTTCACGGTCATAGACTTGAAGAATGCTCTGTACCATTACACACAGACTCGCAAGATTTAACTTCCTTTCTGTATTGAAAAAAGAAGTGGAAACACACAAGACTTCCACAATGGTACTGTGAGTCACCCTCCATATTCAATAGGGTCCTCCATATGGACCTAGGCAACATACAGATGGAGAGCACAGTTATACAATACGTAGACAACATTTTGTTCGGCAGCATGACTGAAGAAAAGTGTAGAAACGACTCAGTACACATGCTGATCGTGTTAGCTCACAGGTTACAAGGTGGACAAAGCCAGATTACAGTACTGTCAGAAGGAAGTGCTAGACATTGGGCAGATGATTTCTCAAAATGGCCAACAGGTGATGCCAGAGAGGGGGGGGAGACAATATGCAGCACAGCAAAACCCATGACAGTCAGAGAGCTGCAACAGTTTCTGCAGTTATACAATTAGTGCAGAGCATGGGTTTTCGACTACAGACCTTACACCAGGCCTCTACTGAGTGCACTGAAGGAATCACAAAAGGGGACAAGACAATACAATGGACAACAGAGATGACAGAGGCATTCAATTAACTGAAAGAAGCAATATGCACAGCTCCAGTGATATGGATTCCAGGCTACAAGAAGGAATTTTTCCTGTTCTCTCACTCCGATGGAGTGGTGATGACAATGGTACTGACACAGAAGACAAGTTTGGGGCACAAGCCACTAGTGTACTACAGTGGAAAGCTAGACTCAGTCATGAGAGGACCATAACCATGCAAACAAGCTTTGGCTGCAGCAGCCTTCGCAGTAGACAAATCAGTGAGTATTACCATGGGGATCAGCACCACTCTTTACGCGGAGCATGCCCTATCCGCAGTACTTGAGAGACCAAAGAGCACACCACACAACACAAAGAGCATGAGGCTACGAGGTGTTACTGTCCAATCCAGCTATCAAGTTAGTGAGGTGCAGATTTGTGAATCCGGCAACCTTGCGCTGTGACATGCTACAAGAAGGTGACTACGCACATGACTGTACAGAGTACCTTCAATAATTCAGTGACACTCATCAGGTACAGGATGACGCACTTGAAGGGGGAGACGTGCTTTACATTGATGGTTTATCAACAATTGACCAGACAGATGGGGTCACACACACAGGAACGGCAGTGGTACGGCTAAGGGAGGATGGAACTAGTGAGGTAGTGGCAAAAGCAGCATAACTAGTGGCCTTAATATTGGCATTAGAGCACAGCAGAAAAAAGGAGGTGACAAAGTATTCATATTCAGCCTACGGGATGTCAACAGTACAATCAGGATTGTCACGATGGTTGAGGAGAGGGTTTAGGAGGACTGATTGGTCACCAGTGCAACATGCACTTTTACTGGGTAGACTAGTAGATGTTATAGACTACCCTGAGCAACTAGCCATAGTGAAATGGCAAGCACACACACGAGGGGAAGATCTATCTCAGACGGGAATGAAGCAGCAGATGCAGAAGCAAAATGTGCCGCATATTTTGGAGAACTTCTAGAAATGGAGGCCTCCTCACATGCCTGTGATCATGCAAGGACAATGATACTCAAGGAAGGGTACAATGTATTACCAGCTGCCCAGATAATGGAAATGCAGGCAGCTGCACCCAGGGAGGAAAAATACCTGTGGCTTAGGAGAGGATGTACAGTGTCTCCAACACATGCCCTATGGCGACAAGATAACACAGGGAAAGTGGTTATGCCACTCGCACTGTTGCACACTGCACCGAGGCAGCTACACTATATAACACATGCAGGAGAGGAGGTACTTGCCACCCATATTGGAGAAACATGGTTCAGTCCTAATTTGGCGGAACACATGGCTGAGTTCATGAACAACTGTTTGATATGCAAACAATTCACAGCAGGACATACTTTGAGAGTTGTGGGAGGAGCCATACCTCAACCAGTCGGTCCATTTCAACACCTCCATGTCAACTATGTAGACATGATCCAAGTCTGCCAAGGATACTGCAACATCATAGTGGTTATCTGCCCATTTTCTTGATGGATAGAGGCGGGCCCCTGTTCTCATCCTGATGCTCTCAGACCAGCAACATTTCTGGTCTCGGTAGTGTTGCCAAGATGGTGGGTGTGTGATGTCCTGGGGTCAGACAACAGCCCTCACTTTGCCAACAAGATGTTGAAGCACATTACAACATTGCTGGACATCCAACATAAGTTTTCCCGTGCTTACCATCCACAAGCAAATCGGGTGTGTGAACGCCTCAACAGCCTTTTGAAGGAGGCAATAGCTAAAACGAAAAAAAGTACCAATAAGAACTGGCTGCATTGCTTACCATTAGCCCTGTTTGCATTTCACAATAAGCCCGGGTCCGACCACCATTTATCCCCACATGAAGTGGTGAAAGGACGGTGCATTATACTTCCCCTGGCTCCTCCGAGTAGGTCTATCAAAGATGTGCAAAGTAGTGTGACTGTTTTGGGCCAAGAGAATATGAGTATGTTACTTCTTTGATTGCTAGTGCCTCTTTTATCTCTCACCAGCTACAACGACACCTGGGAGGCCCTTAAGCCAGCAGAGAAAGCAACTGTGTCAACGACACTGAGGACTTGTTGAAACAACCGCCTGTGTTTCCAGGAGACAAGGATCTGTTGAGGAATTTTGTGAGACGGTGGGATTCACCCAGATTTACAGGACCCCACACAGAAGAAGCTGTAATTGAGAGAGCAGTAAAGTTCCAGGGGAAAACGGTCTGGAATTATCTGAAAGACATC
The DNA here is from genome assembly GCF_040938575.1 of Ambystoma mexicanum. NCBI lineage: Eukaryota > Metazoa > Chordata > Amphibia > Caudata > Ambystomatidae > Ambystoma > Ambystoma mexicanum. Next base: position 1,208,354,797 of record NC_090928.1, read on the forward strand.
CAGCCCTACAAAGCTGTGGCCTCACCTGGCAACGAGATCGACAGGGCCAATGATCATCGGCAAGAGGAACACGGAAGAAATTCAGAACCAGTACTGCTAAGTGGAGGACACACAAAGGTTACTCGCTCAGGAGCAGCAGGGTCAGGGAAAGGACTTCCTACACATCCAGAGTGAGGATACACCGTCTGTTATTTTCTTCTCTACATACATTTTTCGTGAAAGTGCGACTGTATATTATATGACTGTTCATGTTGCCCAATGATTTACAACCTGATACATTCTCAGGCCAATTTGTGCATCTTATTAGAAGATACAACAGATTCCGAGCACATCCACCTAGGGTATATTATCTTGTTTTCATAGCATATTTGGCCCAAGCTTACCTACAACTTGAACAAGGAGACCCTTCAGTCCTTGCCATACTAAGAGGCCCTAGAATTAGAACTGTGTGGGAACACATATTTAACTTCACCATGAGCGACTACATGGTCCACGGGGCTTAAAACTAATCTGACACTAACCAAATAACGCTCACTTTTGCGCATTTCAGGCAGGCAACTGGTAACTTCAGGCTGCACAAGGATCCAGCAGCACAGGTAAAGATGGGGGAAATAATAAAGAATGTATTTATTTTGTTATGTCTCTTATTTCCAAGTGTGCTTGTATAACCCACTTATCTTTGGCAATATAGATTATGTCCACGTCAAAAACTATTTATGAGCAGCAAGTTCTCATTCCCCAACGTTGCCTACCTCTCTCTTCCAACTGTTAACCAAAACAATGACCCAGAAGCCTTGGTGCCACTCTCTTGGCTTCAAGTAATGCTTGCACACTTGTATCTTATGCATGGTTAAACTTCTATTGGCCTCACAACATTGGTTAGATGGTGCTCTGGCTTTAGGAAAGGCTGCTTTCAGTCTCAATGGGGAATACTCTTGGCTTGGGGAATGATTGATCTCTCTCCACTGTAAATACGTTTGAATACTTGACTTCTTTTAGGAGTAATTGTTGTTCGCATGAATAAAGATGTGAGTTTCACTCGTCCTTTGAAAAGCAAAATTAGGCACATGCGACCACTACTTCATAAAGTTTATAACATTTAAAGTGTTCAACAATGGCTTTCTGTAGCCTTTGCTTTCATACAAGGGAAATAGGAATTAACAAACACATGCAAGTGCTGCTTTTCCATTGTTCCATATTAAAGGTTCAACAAACGACTTCAACTCGCTTCTGCTTATATGCGAGTGAATGTTAAACTGGATACTGTTCCAGCAGTGCTTGCGCAAGCAATCAGAACGCCAGGTTTGACTCACTGGCATTTGTGATCCTTGTTCCACGGGTTGCACAACTTCCATGGCTTCTGGCAGAGCTTCTACTGCTTATGGCTTCATTGGGACCCACACACTTCCTTGCTAAAGGTGTCTCCGGTCCGGCCACTTGGTAAAGGAGCTCCTTTCGCGCCTGAGACCCACAGCCGTCCAACAGCTTCCTGCCTCGGTCTCTAACACACCTCTGGTACTGCAATCTTCACAATCAGACTCACATGGGGAAAGGCAACCTTCATGCATGTAATCTACTGCACAGCCTCTGCAACTCAGTGTTTGGGGGAACAGGACCCTCACAGAACAAGCAGGTGGAATCTGCTGTATCAGAGTTCCGACGTCCCTTTGGTTCTCCCACTTCTGCCTGGATTGCCAGCACCGTGTTTTCAGTTTTCTACTTCTGCTACTACACGAACTCCAGCTGCAGTTACAGCTCCTTCTCTCTCCCATTGCCTGCACCTGAGGGGGCCTTTTATGCTTTTCAGGTTCCTTCAGATGTGGTCTGTAAGGCTTCATTGCCTGACTGCTACTACAGCATACCTCTTAAACCCTCTTCCTCGTCCCAGTACTCATGGGATTCTGGGACTTGTAGTCCCCAACTACAAAGTTAGTTCTTTGAATATTTTCTGCCCTTTAAGGGTAGATGTATTCCCCTTATGTTTATTTAAAGATGAACCATTAGAATTTGTTGTTACAGAGGAAGACAAGCCTGTTAACGGAAATATTTCCAATTTCCTTTTTATTATACCTTTGGGAGAAGGGAGGATTTATATCCTGAAATACCTTACAGGGTCTTGCAGTAATTATGACTGTTCAAGTTTAAAGACATTTGCATTCAGAGCCACTGATTGTATATGGGGTTCATATACATCATAATGACAATAGGCCATTAACTGTTCTGGTAACTTTAAAAGGTTCTCCCTTTTCAAGGACAAATACCATGTCTCATCCCACAGGATCTAATCACCACCCTGGGCCATGTCTCCTCCCAGGAGATCCTCCAGCAGTGCACCAGCCCAAAGGTCAGGATCAGGAAGTGACTCCCTTTCCCTGGCCACCTGGGAGGAGACTTTAGCGGTTTTTCTTTCCGAGTTTCTCAGGCTCCTCCGAGCGGTTTTTCTTTCCGAGTTTCTCAGGCTCCTCCGGACCGGAGGAGCCTGAGAAACTTGGAAAGAAAAACCGCAGCGTTTTTAAACACAGCGTTGTATTTATGTTTGCGGTCGCTTCAAAAGCGACCGCAAACATAAATACAACGTTTTTAAAGCTGCAGTTTTATTTCTAAGTTTCCGGGCTCCTCCAGCCCGGAAAACTTAGAAAAAAAAACGCAGCTAGTGCTTATTTTTAAAAAAAAATAAATAGCACTTACCGAGATTCAGCTGCAGCTTTCCTGCTCTGGGCTCCGGTCCCCGTCCTCCGCGTACAGCACCAATGAAGGAAAAGCCACTCAGCGGTAGCTTTTGTTTACTACAGCTGGCTGGCTTTTCCTTCATTAGTGCCGCAAAAGCAAAAGCCAGCACAGGCGGGCATCCATTTCACAAAATGGATGCGCCCATGTGCTTGCTTTTGCAAATTTTGAGCTTGAATAACTCAACATTTTACATAGGAAGTTTAAAAAAAAAGTGCTAGTATTATTTTTTTAATGTTGCCTATCTATTTTTAAAATAACATTTTTTACGGGACTATCCCTTTAAGCAGGGTTTCTCTGAAGGATCAGTAGGATTCTTCACAGAACACCGATGTTGTAATACTGCCTCCTGTATCAGTTCCTCATGTTCAGGAAGTTGTAGGGTTGAAACACTGTATCCATTTACCCGCACTGCTCACTACAGGCTCTGTGCACCTCCAAGCACTCTTCAAAGTGCCTGGTGAAATAGCAACAGCAGCACAACATGCTCTGCCTTCGTCCATAGGAAAGGTTTCCCTTAAAGGGAAAGCTCTTTTTTTTTCGGGACTATAGATTCAGGAAATGGATGGTCTCTGTCAAGTATTACAGTGGTTTAAGTCAGAGTCCATGCCTCAGGGCCTGGCTTGGGCTGAAGTGCCAGTAAGCTATGAAGGGACTGGATCCCTGAACCTGGCCTGTGATAAGGCAATATGACTGTCCCCTGTCATTTTTCTGGGGAGCAGGGCCAAGTGGCATGGGGAACCTCTCCATACATCCACTGGCTCCAACATCCACTGGCTGGTGGTAAAACTTGCAAATCCCAAAACAAGACTGGACCATTCATCACATACGGTAGTGACCAACAGTAAAATAAAAAAATGAAAATAGTCTGATAGCAACCAACAGCAGACATAATGTAAATAGGCAAGCAGCAACCAATAACACTCATATACCGGTGAGTGCGGTGACTCTGTGGGAGAAAGAGGGTTTGACAGTGGTTAAGGGTAGTGAGCATATGGCCCTTTAGGAACGTGCATGGGATTACACCAGAATAATTTGGGATCCAAATAGCGGTACCAACTCAGGAAGATGGCAAAGTACTGTTTTATTAGCAATTATATAAAACAGGGAGGTTACAATGAACATCAACGGACGTAGGCTCAGTCTCTTAATGATCTCTACACAATGTATATTTTTTATATGAAAAATATGTCAGAGTGACATCATACTACGTGGCAATAGTGAAAAAGCCTATCAGGTGTCGGGACTGGTTAAGGGAGACATCTAAGTATACTTTTCTATAGGAGCTAGGATTGTTATTGGTTTTACATTATCAGGTGGACAACTTATGCCTACCTCTAAAAAACATGTAATTTCAGAAACATTTGGTTCTTTTAGCAGCACGTAAGCCAAGACCCAGGTGCAGGGAGGTACGACATGAAACTACCTCACCACCCAATTACCCCAACATCTCTCATCGCCCATGTCTTCTGCCATGAAATTGTCTTTGTACTTGGCCTTGCAGAATATCCATGTCTTTGAGAATGCACAGGAGTGAAGGGGCACTCGCTATCATGTCTGGGACTTCAAGTTCAAGCTCTATTTCCATCTTTGGCTCACGTGATGGGTGACCACGATTTGGTCCATTTTGCAGCTTTTAAGTGCTGTAAATGAATTAAAGTTTGGCATCCTTTGTGTTCTATCTTGCACCTTAATGCGAGAAGGTTCACCCTCCGCATACTCGTTCTTCTTCAGAACAGATAGCTGACCTTGCTTCTTGAATATTGACTCCAGGCCAGACAGCCTTGCCCTTCAGCTTCACAAACCTATTATAATTGCTTCGACACAGTTTTGTATTCCAGCTTCATGGGTTCTGGCCTACTAGATTTATGATACAAATGTCCAGTTTCTATATAATGGCGGATTTGACTACATTCTATTCACTACTCATAGCCAGCTTCTATGATGACTTAAATCTATCTTGCGTTTCAGCAACTGTACATTTATTGACGGTTGTTTTTCTGCAGCACTTCATGCACATGTAATCTTCCTTTTCTATATTGGGAAACTCACTGGATTCTTTATTTCACCATTAGTTTCTTCAGGATCTATACATCAGCTTTATCCAGTATCTAGAGACAATGTACACACTTCTTATGACATCATTAATTCATTGGTTCACTTGTTTTCATACTCCTTCAAGTTTTTCCTCCAGAAGGTTATCATCACGTCGAGGATACATTCGGTAGGGTTGTTATGTTACCTGGGCTTGTTATGTTACCTGGACTTGTAAAGCGCATGGTCGCACAAGGGCATCATGGCGCTGGTGAGGAAGCTACCGAGCAGGAAGAACAGTAGTAGCCAGAGAACTAAAATAGAGTTGTTTTCAGGGCTTTCCTGAAAGCCAAATGGTTAGAGGTAGACTTGAGTAGCAGTGGGAGGGTGTTCTACAGCCTGGCCGCGGCAATGGAAAAGGCTCTGCCACCGAGTCTTTCCCGGTTGTACCTAGGGACAACCAAGAGGTTGGTGGTCGAGGAGCGAAGATTGCGTTCCGGGATATATCGGACAAATTTGGTTTGAAGAAACTCAGCTCCTAGGCCCTGGATTGCCTGGTGGACAATACACAGTGACTTGAACTTAACTCGCTGAGCCACTGGAAGCCAGTGAAGTTGGCGAAGCACTGGCGAGATATGTGCTACATAGGGAGAGCCTGTGGCCAGTCTAGCTGCCAGGTTCTGCATGCGTTGGAAACGCTGGAGAAGGCCCACCGGCTGAGCGAGGTACAGGGAGTTGCAATAGTCCAACCGTGAGAGGACTAATGCAGCCACCACAGGAGGGCGCATAGCTTCTGGGATCATAGGGAGGACGCTCTTAAGTACCCTAATCTGGTGGTGGGCGGATTGGCAGACCGCTGAAACCTGATTTGACATGGACAGGGAGGTGGAAAGAATGACCCCTAAGTTCTTTACTTTGTCCACTGGACAGGGCAGGGGGCCCAATGAAGTAGGCCAAAAAGCGGGGGTCCATAGTGATGGGCTGGGAGGACAACCCACCAACATCACCTCCGTTTTATCGCCAGTGAGCTTGAGTCAATTTTGGTCCATCCAGACACTGACTGCTTTTAGACAGTCATGAAGACAAGCTGAGACCTCAGTATGATCTTGATCCAAACGGATCAGGATTTGAGTGTCATCCGCGTAGGAATAGCAATTGAGTCCATACGAACGGATAAGGCAGACAAGCGCCCAGATATAAATATTGAATAAGATAGGGGAAAGAGACGATCCCTGGGGGACACCACAGGTGAGGACACAAGGGGAAGAGAGGAAAGGGGGCATAGCAAGGGTCTGAGTGCGGTCTGCAAGAAAAGAGGTAAACCAAGCCAGGACTGAGCCAGAGATCCCGATTTGTGCTAAACGTGAGAGGAGGATAGGATGGTCCACCGTATCAAATGCGGCGGACAGATCCAGCAGAATCATAGCTCCAACTCCACCTGCGTCAGCACGTCTGGACATATCGTCTTGCACTGAGACAAGCACACTCTCCGTCCCTCTTCCTGGCCTAAAGCCTGCCTGGGCAGGATTAAAGATCTTAGAGGATTACAGAAAGGAGGACAGAAGGGGCGTGACCAGAGATTCCAAGAGTTTAGACAAGAACGGGAGCAGGGATATGGGGCGAAAATTAGAAGGGATAGTAGGATCAAGTGACGGTTGTCTCAATGGGTATCTTTTTTCGAACACTTGCTGTAGTATTGGAATTATGGCTGGTGTTAGGCACAGCGCGATTTCATGTCTCAAATACACGAGAGGTAGGGGGCAGAATCTCCTGCAGATGCACACAGTTGCTCCTCCAGATTCCCCCCTTTGGTTGAGTCCTCAACCACCTCCTCAATTCTCTTGGCATCCTTGTATATTCTTTTGAAAACTTTTCTCTTCGGTGTCCATATCTTCGTCACCCTCTGAGGGTGCCCGCTGTTTTGATGTGTTGGTCCACACTCTAGGCCATGTAGTTACATTGTCCTTTTGTGGTACAGTAGACCCATCGTCCTAGGTATTTCTTATGATCCTATTGATACCAGAACTCTCAGGTGCTACAATGCTGGATTTTATGTAATCTCTGATAGCATCATCAGTCAGCTCCTTTGCTTCTGGTTCATCTTTGGCATCAATCATGATCAATCATGATCTTCATTCCTACTGCTTTCTTGACAGTTTTCTTACATTGTTTTCTTACATTGTGCAATTATTATCCTTATCAAACACAATCCAGATATGATTATCACCAATGTTGCTCCAAGGAACTTGAACAAGTTTACCATCCAATAAGGAGGCAAACCAACTATCATCTTCAATGGCTGATGTCTCGTCCAGCATTTTTATTTGCAAATATTTCAGCATCAATATGGCCTCTTTCAAGGTTCCGTTCTCTCCGTCATGAGATAGTTTGAATGTTCATCATGATGGCCCGATCTTGGCACAAACACCTCCTTCCATAGCTGTGATCATATCGAGGATGTACCGGTTCTGGTGGGTCATCAGCCTTATGGCCCTCAATTCTTCTTTTATCACGTTAATTCCATTTAAGGTGGCATTGATCATCTGGAGCAGCTCCCATCTGGTGATTTGTAACCACCTGGTGTTTACACCAGTCTGAAGTCCAGGTATGAACGTGGTTGTGAACAACGCTGCAGTTGTACTGAACAATTTGTGCTCATCAGGAATATCGTCAAAAACCTTTTTTGATTTTGCTGACAAGTAATTCAATCTCTTTCTTTGCTGGCGTTCTATTAATCTTCTTCTTCTCAGGTGATCATCTACTTTTGGGAACTCTTCAATCTTCACCAACACTGGAACATGAATGTAAGCAAGAGAGCACACTCCACTCCAGTCCTGGGTAACTTCCTATATGCTCTAGATCTGCAGGCCCAATACCGATCCATTAGGACAGCCATCCCTCTCCTCATTTCTGGAACTTCCATGATGTTTTTACACCATTTATTATGTCCGACATAATTATTTCCTTTGTTTTGAATCACATAGTCGCATTTATTAATGGGACTACGGATATTGGCCCAGCTTTATCCTCTACCCATGTCAGCAGCTTAGAGTATTCAGACCATGACTTCAAACACTCATTGTTCACCTTCTGCACTCCCTGCACTGCTTCTTTTCTTAGTAGATGAGCTCTACGGGACATAATTCCATATTCTCCTCCTTTACTGGTGTGTACTTACCCACAGAACAACAGCTGTGACTGTTCCCAGAATCCAGACATTCCAGTCTTCTCTGTCATTTCAGAACATTTCATACTCTTCATTTTTTCAATGTTCACCTCATCCTGGCCTGCAGCAGGGTACACGAGCATCCTGTCTGTCCATCCAGGTTCCTTCTCCATTTTTGTTGTTTTGATATAATCATCCTGGTATGGAAACGATTGTCTTGATCTCCATCATAATGTTGCCCAGCTCCCTTGCACTGTCCTCTAGTAGTACATGCTGCTAGATGGCTGAGGCATTTTGCATCCTGCACTGCATTTCTTTTGAAATGAAAGTTTTGACAGTATTCATGGCATAGGAGATGACAGAGCAGACATCTACAGACTGTATCACTGTACTTTTAAGATCGATATTACCTAGATCCATCTGTAGGATCCTGTTAAAGATCAATGGGGACTCCTTTGGGGCAAACGAGTATGTTTTAGTCTTTTTTGTCTATACATAAAGGAAGTCAGGTCTTGTGAGTCCTTATGCAGTGGGATCGAGAAAAACACGTTTTTCAGATAGATTACTGTGAAATACTGAGCCTCAACTGGGATGCTGCACAATATTGTCACAGGATTAGGAACTAAAGGAAACGCTGCCTCTACAATCTGGTTAAGAGGTCACAAATCCTGGATAAATCTCCACAACCACCCTTTAGATTTTTTAATCAGGCACACTGCGGTGTTGCACGATGACTAGTTTGGAATATACCCTTATCAGCTTCTTGGGCCATGGGGTACTGCTTCGCTCTGGGTAAAATTGCTCCTGGTTTAAGCTTTATCTTAACCTCCTCTATTCCCTTCAATAACCCTATGTCAAAGCGGCCTGTGCTACATAGGACACTTGCCACCTTTTCTAGATCTTCCTGAAAAATGCTGGTTGTTGCCATACTATTGCCATTCGCTGTGGGATCTCTCTCTTCTCGATCCTTATCCAATATGTAATGCTCATGAAGAACACAACTTCGTCATTGACACGTTCATCTCTGAACATATCTTCATCTGTTATGTCAGTCAATCTGTACCCCTCTTCAAGGGCTATCAGTGTTCTCCATGATTTACCTTCGTCATCCACCCCTTCAAGCATTGCTATCTCTCGCCTCGAACTATAGCTGCTTCCAACTCTGTAGGGATAGTCTGTAAATCTTCCTCATCCATAGGTATTTGTGGTCTAAATGCAAATTCATCAGGTATCCTCGCAATCTTCCCTAACAGGCCAGGTAGCCATGTTAGCAAAACGCTTACTCCATATAAAAAGACTTCTGGATCTACTGGAACACCTCACAGAGCTGCTTGCTCTGTGAATGCCAGTATGTACTCTCCTACATTTAAATAGTGTATTCTTTGTGTGGAGCACACTATTCCTTGATCAGTAAATGAAATTGTCATGTTAAGGTTTGTCATTAAATCCCTTCCAAAAATGTTAACTGGAGTATGTTGTGAATATAACAAAGGAACGGACATGTCACATTCCCCTTTAGAGACCGGTAATTTGTCACTAAAAGGAACTAGATTGGTAGCTCCAGAGAACCCTTGAGCATTCATAGCAATACTTAAATTGGGTATTTTCCCTCCCATATACACAAAAGAGGTGCCCCAGTGTCTACAAGAAAAGAAAAGGATTTTCTCCCTATCATCACATTGACTCCTGGTTCCTCTTGGGAGTATGGTGTCACAGATAGTACTGAACAGATCATGTCACCATGTGAGCTGTCCTATTGAGTGTACAAGGTCATCCCTTTCCCTGTGAAAGGATTTCCTCCTACCACACTGAACCCACCCATTCTAGGCATCAATGCTTGTCCTGTGTTTGCATATTGTTGTGTCTGCATAGGTGCTTGTTGCTATTGCCCTTGCAGTGGGTGCATTTGTATGTGTCCCTGCTGTTGCGCTTGCTGTATTTGCAGCACCTGTGCCTGCTAGGTTGTGTGATCCTGGGAAAAGCCCTCTCTCGTTTGTGTGCTATATGGCCGTGGATAAGCTATACCCCCTCTTAATAACGGGCCATTTTGTAGGCTCCCTCGGCTTCTGCACATGCTCACAATATGCCCTGTTATCCCGCAAGTCCAATACACTTGGGCTGGCCCTCAGGTGAACCCTCCTTGGTTATATCCTCCCTGAGCACCCTCGTTCTCATTCCGAGTGTTTTAAAATCCACCCTGGTTATTCTGAAATCTGCCTCCTCTTCCCCTAAAACCCATACCTCTGCCTCGTGGTGCAAACCCATACCCGCCTTGATCCATCGGCCGTGAATTATTCACTTGCGACATACCTATTGCTTCCTGCATTCCCAATCATTCTCCACTTGTCAACTCTGCCCCTTCCATGGCAAATATTGACAATTTTTTCTGAACCAGTTTAGCTTACTCAATTTTTCTATTCTCATTTTAAATTCTTCTTTTATAATAACCGACAGTGATATGCTATTGTCAACTGTATCTCAGCCCATGGCTTCACTTCCATCTCCACTTGTTTTTTCATCTGTCTTTGTACTGGTTCTGGTAACCCCTGACATGAAATATGATCAAATAGTGCCACTGCCTTTTCCCACGTCTCGTGTGTGTCATGCTGCCATTTCTCCTGAATATCCTGAATATAAGCAATAGGGTCTTCATCTTGCTTCATTTTTCGGGTCCTAACTGCACCCATATCTCGTGTGTCAGGATACTGTACCATAAGAGCCCTCCAAGCATTTGCTCTACAATTATTAAATGGCGCTCCATCATGCACTGTGTTTTGCGCAGTCACACTTGAGTACCCCACTCTCTTCCATATGTCATACGCTCTACCCAAGAATAGCTGCCAGAAGCCCTTTTATGTCTCCTATGGCCAGCGTGTTTCCCCCTGTAATTTTCTCTAATTTGTAGATCCATTTCCCAGCCCCTGAAGTCAAACTAGGAAGCTTGCATTTTAAATTATCCTTATCCATCTTCAGCCATGGAATGTATTGTGGACTTGCTACCCCCTTCTCTAGCAAGGGGATCTGTGTGAACACCATCCCATAGTCGGATCCCACTATTAGGCTATCTATGGTGGGGGGATTCGTCCATATTCACCTTCTTGCTGGTATCGACCTTAACCTGCTTACATATGGTGGAAACTCTCCCTTCTCACTATATGATCGTCCTCGGGGACACTCAGTTTATGCTATGGGATTTGGTGTTCTTTCTTTAGGATGTTCCAGATCTGACCATCTTACTTCCTTGTCCATCTGTCTGTTTCCCGGGGGGCACACGCACCCTCTCCTTCTGCCTCATGTCCTGACCCTCTTTCCTCGTCTGACATTTCTAGACCCTAACTAGTGTGACTATCATCCTCTTCTCAGCCTAAATCTAGCCTACTTAAGGACAACGCTCAGTATTCACTAATGAGCATATTTTCTTCTTCAATTCGTGGTCACAGTATCAGGGATCGATTACCACTCCCTTGAGTTCCAAAGTCACTATCTTGTCTTAATTCTTGATAGGTTGTATCAATCCTTTCTCCAATGCATTCTGCATCATATCTTTCTTCTTCTAGCACTATGCTTTGTGCTGCTAGCGTTCTGCCTCATTTGTTCCTTCCTCGCTGCCTCCTATTCTGTTCTATTACTTCATCTACTGCAACTTTTGCTTTCATGCAGCCCTTCTAGCTTTTTCTTCCTCCTGCCTCCGTTCTTCCCTCCTTACTCCTTCTCTTCAGTCCTCTTCTTCTCTACTTCTTTGTAACCTTTTGTCCCTTAATATTTGTGCTTCTTCCTCTTCTCTCTTTCTTTCCTTCCTGCCCCTTACTTCTATTGCCCTTTGTCTATTGTCATACTTCCTTTGTTCCTCTGCCCGTTTTTTCCTCTTTCTCTTGTTCCATCCTGTATATCTGTTCACGTCGCTCCCTGCTGTTCGTTCCTTGTTCATCCTCCCTCAATCTCTTTTCTCGCTCTTTGTCCTTCCTTTCTTGCTTGCCCTTATCTTCTCTTTGCCTAACTTCATTGATGCTTTTCCCATCTAACTTGAGTAATATCTGTCCTCCCATCCATTCGTTCTCTACAAGCATTACCTCGTCAACCCTGTCTTTTTCTCCCTTCCATCATTTGATTTATCGATCTATGTCTGTCGGTAAGTTCGACCTGTCATCTCTTTCTTCCTTATCTCATATAAACTTACAAGCGTCTTCCTTTCTTTTACTCTCTTCTGGACTGCCGTCACTACTGTAAGCAGGGGGTTCAGATGTCCGGTTACTATACCACACCCCTGCCTTCAACTCCTATCTCTTCTAGATTTACAGTTTTGCTTTCGGGCAAGGTAAGAGGAGATGAGGGCTCGACGCCCTCTCCTTTATGCTGATTAAACATCCACTCCTCCGGTGGCGGGTCCTCCTGTTCCTCTTGATGCATCTTTCAAAGTTATATAATGTCCAGTCTTTTCTCAAATTTCTTTCCTGTGTACCCAGCGTGCATGTATGTAGCCATGTGTTGTAATACCGCTTTCGACATTGATCCCCCTTGCGGCCATGGCATGAGCATTTTCTCTGCTGTGCCCTTTACCCATTCTGCACTGTACTGCTTGAGCTTGGGCGCATGTTTGGCAGTGTCTCACAAAGGTGCATGAGATGAATGTCGTCCATAATGACAAGTCTCAATTGACTGTCAAAACCTACCAGATCATTAAATAAACCTTTTATTGTAACTGAAATTGCCACTTTTTAACGTTTTAAAACAACAAATATAAGCATGCACCATCAATCGCCGATCAATTCTCCTTTGTTTCACTAACCTATCTATCTTTTGATTGGCACCAATCGCTGACTTCACCTTAACTTCAAACACTATTGGTTTTCAACCTTTCACAGTTCTATTACTCCTTGACACTTCACACAATAAACAATATTTAGACTAATCACACACTACACATTAATAACCCACGTGATCACATTCCCTTATTATTAACCATCTATAATAAGGGGTATACGTCTCCCGGGCTTTACTTATTTTACCTTATACAGGGTTTAAGACATCACCTTTCACAGTCCTGACTGTGCGTTTTCTCTTATCATCATCTCCTCCCGTTGGAGTTTGAAATGTCTTCTTCCAATTCCCTTGAACTAGGATTTCTAGACGCTATCTTTGTCTACACAATATTTCCTGTTACTTAAAATATCACAATCCCATCCCCTTTATATTGCCATTTCCCTTAGTCTGCTTACATTCGTTAATCAACTCGATGCTTTCGGTATTGACTCCTTCTTCAATCCAACCACTTTGCCTTACGTCCGCAGAGCGCCCATGGATACCGGGCAGGGATTTCTTCAAAGGGGGACCGGCCCACCGTCTCGATTTTTCTTGCAAGTTTATGTCTATTGGCTGCTCTCCACAGGAAACTCTATGATCTTCCAGCTAATCGCGGAGGATGCCCGATTGTCCGAGATACTGCAGCAAAACTTGTTTGGATCTTTAAACCATCCACACCGCTAACACGTGAGCATATGGGAAATGTGCATATGTAATGGATGGGATAACACCAGAATAATTCTGTATCCAAATAATGGAACCAACTCAGGAGGATGGCAAAGTACTGCTGTATTAACAGTTACCTAAAACAGGTTACAGCTAACATGAACAGACATAGGCTCAGTCTCTCAATGATCTCTACACAAAATATGTGTTTTGTATGAAAAATACATCAGAGTGACATCATACTACGTGGCAATAGTGAAAAAGCCTATTGGGGGTTGGGGTTGGTTAACATCTAAGTATACCTTTCTATAGGAGCTAGGATTGGTATTGGTTTTCCATTATCAGTTGGACAATTTATGCCGACCTCTAAAAAACATGTAATTTCAGAACCATTAGATACACAGTTTCTCATTGGTCTTCAAAGTATACGGTCCTGCATTATATGGACTAATATAATTGGTTGGAAGGCTTGTGCAACATCTGGAACATTTGCTTCTTTTAGCAGCACATAAGCCAAGACCCAGGTGCAGGGAGGTAGGCATTAAACTACCTCACCACCCAATTAGCCCAACATCTCTGATCGCCCATGCCTTATGCCATGAAATTGTCTTTGTACTTGGCCTTGCAGAATATCCTTTTATTTTTATATTGTCTTTGAGAATGCACGGAAGTGAGGGCACTCGCTATTGTGTCTGGGACTTCAAGTTCAAGCTCTATTTCCATCCTTGGCTCACATGACGGGAGACCACAATTTGGTCAATTTTTCAGCTCTAAATGAATTAAAGTTTGGCACCCTTAATGCGCGAAGGTTCATCCTCCGCATAATTGTTCTTCTTCAAAACAAATAGCTAACCATGCTTCTTCAGTCTTGACTGCAAGCCAGGCAGCCTTGCCCTTCAGCTTCACAAGCCTATTATTCTTGCTTCGACACAGCTTTCTATTCCAGCGTCATGGGTTCCTGCCTACCAAATTCATGATACCAATGTCCAGTTTCTATACAATCGTGGCTTCACCTGCATTCTATTCACTACTCATAGCCAGCTTCCATGATGACTTAATCTATCTTGTGTTTCAGCAACTGTACATTTATTGATGGTTGCTTTTCTGCAGCACTTCATGCACGTGTAATCTTCCTTTTCTATATTGGGAACATCACTCGATTCTTTACTTTGCCACTCGTTTCTTCAGCATTTTTGAGCCAGTATCTTGAGACGTTGTGCACACTTCTTATGACGTCAATAATTCATTGGTTAGCTTCTTTTCACACTAGTTTCTCCTCCTGCAGGTTATCATCATGTCGAGGATACATTTGGTAGGGTTGTCTCAATGGGTATCTTCTTTCGAACACTTGCGGTATTGGTATTATGGCTGAGGTGAGGCATGGCACGATTTCATGTCTTCAATACATGGGAGGTAGGGGGGCGGGATCTCCTGCAGATGCACACAGCTGCTCCTCTAAAGTAGGATGGGCTAGGTAGGACTGTGGGCCAGAGGTTGGCTGCTCTTTTATCTTACAGAGTGGGTAGGGCTGGGGGTCAGACGATGACTCTCTAGGGCCTACATGGCCAAGCAGATGATGTCTTTAGATTGCTTGATTTTTGCGGTGAATGCCAGACTTCTAAGCCCTTTAAGACCTCTCAGATATCTGGGCTCGCTCAGCTCCATTCTCTTGACTTAGGCCACTCCACTCTATTGGGCCAATCAGGTCTTTTGGCCAACTCAACTCTCTGAGTTCACTGAAGTCTCCTGGCCATCTCAGCTCTCTTGGCCTGCTGCGGGCTAATGGATCACTCCACTCTCTTTAGTCTTCTTAGAGCTCTTGACCACTCACCTCTCTTGACCAGACCTCTTCACTAGTTAACTCTCTTGGGCCACTGCGCTCCCAGCATTCTTCTCGGCTTCTTCTTAGTTCATCCTGATTGTTCCTCCTCCGTCAGTTCCTATTAGCTGCCACTTTTCTTCTGGTTTCTCTGGGCCCTTTATCCGTATTCATGTGGTCCCTGTTTTCCAACAAGGCTCTACGTAGTTAAGCTTCTTTGAGCCTTTTCCAGTCTTTGCCTTTTGCTTACCAGTCTGAATCTTCATCAGGTGTTTGTTTGCGCAGTTTGCAGAGGCTTAAGTTGAACCATGGCCCATTTTGAAACCTCATGGAAGACATGCCTTGGCAAAGAACCTCTGCACTCGCTTGCATTTTCGTCTCCACTCTCCTGCCAGGCTCTCTGTTTGCCATTAAGATCCCGGGCAGTGAGACCAGCTAGACCATTGTTGTGAGTGACAGAGGTGCCACCAAGGGGTAACCAAGGGGGGCCACCGACACCCTTATAAAAACGCTGCCGCTCCGCCTCCCCGCCCCCCCGCCAGCCTGCCTGCCTCAATGTGTTTGTTTTTGTGTGCCACCCCAGTGACCTCATCAGGCCATCCCTATGGAAAATGTCTGGAGGCGCCACTCAGTGATATGTTTTAGGTTTGCTTACTGACCAGTGGTGGTGCCTGATCCCTCACGCTTCCCCATTGGCACCTCCTATGGCTCCCACTTGTCCCCAGTCTTGTTCTTTTCATTAGAGCAGTCCAGGACTGATCAAATTACTCTCACAAAGGGCCTTGAGAGTGGGACAGGAAGGGGGGATAGAGTGAGTCAGAGGGGACACATCTGGAGAATAGTGAGGGGTACTCAGGGATCCCATTGTTTACCTCCTACAGGTAGTTCTCTGCAATGGGCAAGAGCCCAGTTAGGCTTACTTTCCTGCTCTGTGGAGTGCTCCCAAGGTCTTAAAATTGGGTCAGGACACTTACTTCACCACAGACCCTAGATGGAGACTCTGTGTGTGAGTCTGATAGGGTGAAGATCGACAGGTGAGTTTGTGTACGTTTAGCGTAACAGGTTCCCAATTTCGAATCAGTGTCCCGGGCTGGCAGGGTGTTGTGGGGGGGGGGGACTGTGACATATCCCTGACCGGGTCCCCAAAGCCTCAACAGGGACTCAACGTCTTTGCTGTGCACAGCGTGGTTGCACAGTGGTTGGGTGAGCCAGGTAGTGCATACAGCCAGCCCCAAATTGAATGCGCTATTTGCAAGATCAGAGAATGCGAACAACACCGTGGATAAAACCCTCAAGAGGGGAATGGAATGGTTTCCGGTGTTGGACATTCTTGGACGAGCAAACAAGTGTGTCCCTAAAACCAGACTTACTTCTTGGTTCTCCCAAATGCATATGTGTCCATAACAAGATACCTGGGGCACGTGTATATTCAGAATTTAAGGCTGCGCTGGTGCATTCGGGGCGAGGGAACATGCACAAACACACGGGACATCATGGATATTTCAGCGCATGTGCAAAAGCCCCATTGAAAAGCAAATTGGCAACTTCACTACCTCCCCACCCGCATATGAAAGTAACTCGAACCGGCATCTGCAACGTCCAGTGGTGTTTTTGGATTAGCAGAGGCAGGAAGTAGAAACTGTTTCCACTGACATTTGACTCTAAAAATGAAGGTACATAATACTATGGTTGAGGCGTGAATCCTGACACGGAAACTGTGCCCTGACCGCTTATTACTACCCTCGGCCATTATATCCGCCACAGCCCAGGAACAGAACCTCATTAGCCTATCATTAATCGCTGACCGAGGCAACATGGCTGCCGTCTCCTTCTGCTCTCGAATCGTAAACCGCGCTGCTGGCCTGTAACATTTAATTGTTCTTTAATCACCAGCTAAATTATGGTCCATTCCCAGTGTGATGAGCGGCTAACACTTGCATTGAATCATGGAACACTCTGCAGTAACGCATAAAAATGTACAGCAGATGACTGGACTTCACACTTGCAAACACTCGCTTCAAGTCTTTCTGGCTCTTCTCTGCATTGCTTAGCTCAGAGTCAGACAGGCATATGCACAAATGCAAACACCTCATTGAAAAAATCTTTGTAAATAAGGCCCAAAGCCTTTTCCTAAGAACTCCCGCTCAAAATTGTTTAAAGAATTGTAGGTGTCAAACCAAAATAAAACACAATTGTAGTGTCATGTTCCAATAAAATGCCAAAGATGGCCGATAGAACAGCAGCCGCCGTTGTAAAAAATATTATTTTATTTTGTTGTATTGATTGAGGAGGAAATGGTGTTTTGCCAGAAAGAACCTAAATCGGAACAAGAAGTAACCCAGGCAAAGCCGCAAGATTGTGCAATGGAAAAAAGGCCCTGTAAAGTGATGTGACCAAGCAGGCCCAATACAAACAGTCAAACGGTGCTTATGGGATATTTACAAGGGCATGTCAGTGTAGGTAGGGTATTGATAGGGTAGACTTGAAATCTGCTGCTGCAAAAAGGAAAGGACCAGAAAACAAGCCTTCTCTGCCTGTAATGTTCCTTTAAGAGACTGCTAAGGCAGTCACGTCACACGCCAGTAAAGGCGGGTCCCGCGGCACATGCAGCAGTTGAAGCGGGGAGAGCATTAGACCTGTGTCCGTGTTGCTCTGTACCGCTTTGGGGCCTGACCTGGACCAGGCCCCCACAAAAACAAATTTGGCGTTGGGCGTCCCTCCCATAATCACAGCACACTGCTGTTCCTGCCCACGGCAGGCTTCAGTTTTTGATGGTAAACCCGTTGAGGGTGCAGCTCCTCCCACACACCCTTGCCTTGCCTCACAGACCGTATCACATGCCGGGTGTATGGAACGTTTTCCCCGTCAGCATCAGACTCGCCCCCACCCTCTTACAAGTCAGAAAAGAACTCAAGACCCACCTCTTCAAGAAGCTTTCCTCCTCAACACCTAAGCCATCCCGTCGCCCGTTGCACCCCCTGACTCGGTAGAGGCCGCCCGGCCCTCACCTTCCCGCCACCTTGCACAGATGTACCCCACCTCTGTGCCCCTCTCTATCCTACCCCCCCACTGTATATCTGTTTTTAAAAGCTCTGTTATGCATCTGTACAGTTATATACCTCTATAAAGCGCTCCGTTGTGTATCTGCATTGGTGTATACCTCTGTAAAGCACTCCGTTGCTTCTCGAAGCCTGGTCCACGCTCAATAAATACCATAATAATAATAATAAAAGAGGTCAACAGGGAAGACAATATGTCAGGATAGTGTTGGGGCTCTCGCTTGAGGGTCGTGACGATTGGTATATGTTATGATTTCATGGGGCATGGAGTTCAAGGGGAGGGGGTGAGGTGAGAAACAGGTCAGAAAGAGAATGCACAGGGTGGATGAGGGACGGTGAGATTGAGGTGGAGGAATGCGTGCGAGATGGGGAGTAACAGGTGAGAAACGCATCCAGGGGCTGGAGAGCAACTCATATGTAGATTTTAGGAGGGAGAATGTGCTGATGGGCCGGTTTTGCGTTGTGAACCAACCAGTGCGAAAGCAGTACATTGTTATTGTAATTGTTTATATGTAAAGCACTTATACACAAGTGAAGTGCTTCAAAGCGCTTCAAGGTGGGAAGGGAACAAGGGAATACAGTCATCATTCTTAGGCCGTCAGGTTTCCGATTGATCTAACAAAAATAATTAGCATACTAGGCCTGAGGCATTTCTACTAGTGCAAGTGTATGACAGGAAGGAATGAGAGAAGGGGGGAGGAGGAGGAAAAGAGCAAACAATAAACTACCGTACTGGGGCGTGGCCAGCAGGCTCTCGATGGAGACGTGATTCACTAGAGCTCCCGAGGCCACCAGCAACATCCTGCGAAATCCTGATGCAAATCTGCATATACACTCATGAAAATAACCACTGAAGCGGCGGAACCCCGGCAGAACCACCGGTCCAAACCACGAGAGGTATGCAAGCGGGAAACCTGAGAAAATGAAGTGAGGAAGAAGGATAGCCGGCGCCGATAAGAGGAAACAAGATGGCCGCCAGCAACGTGTAACGAAATAACTGAGTACGTGAGTGCTGCCGACTACGGTCGGATTGAATAAAATAAGGCTGCGAGCCACAGAGAGAAACGTGGACGGAGGTAGGCAGCACTCCATGCGCCCAGCAGAGCTGACAGAGCCTCACGAGAGAAGCTCTCCAGATCTAGACGCCGTAACTCTTTGAAAACGCAAGCACACCTGTGGAAGGCAACGCACCGCCTCCCTCCGAGACGCCTACCGATCGATGGAACGACACCACAGCCAGACCCTGAGAGGAGGTGTCTAACCCCAGTCCTACGAGATCTCGCACCATGCTGCAAAGCAGACCAGACAATCGCGGGCGCTCCGCTG
This sequence comes from Ambystoma mexicanum, assembly GCF_040938575.1. Taxonomy (NCBI): domain Eukaryota; kingdom Metazoa; phylum Chordata; class Amphibia; order Caudata; family Ambystomatidae; genus Ambystoma; species Ambystoma mexicanum. Next base: position 1,208,374,394 of record NC_090928.1, read on the forward strand.
GAGCGTAGAGCGCCTGCTCACACATCGTGATCACCAACCAACCAGAGGCCCAAAGGAGCCCTGGGCGCAGGTGAGGAGGCGGGGGTGGAAGACACAGGCCCGCACATAAATAAAAGCGTATTGTGGACAAGACGCCAGCCTCTTTACCCGGCCCCCCACACCGCGACCAACGCCTCTACCGCCGGCGCCCCAATCCACACACCAAAGAGACACTAAACTACACCACACAAATAAATAACGCTACACGTTACCTGTAACGGCTGACCAACAAGTCCACAAAGCCACAAGGAAGAAACAAAGAGGTCCTCCACAAGCGGTCACGGGACCTATGAAATATAGGACCTGAGTAGAGTGGCACGTTGCACGCACACCCCCACGGGCACAAACAGAATCATCGGCGCCTGGCAAATATACTAAAACGGAACAAATGACAAAGCGGTAACGCCAGGGAGCGATCCAAATACAACAATCTGCGTGTTCCAACAACAGAGGTGGGCCATACGGAATTTGCCACTAACAAAACATAACGGTATTGGAGCACCTGAAAAGAACACACAACCTGATAGAGCTGGACTCACATTATACACTATAAAGTGCCGCTGTAAACCCTTCAGGCCGCCAGTATGCCGATAAGGAGAAGACTTGATAAACAACACATAGACAATAAGAGAAGATCACTAACACGGTCTCCCTGAGAACCATCGAAAATGAATACGTTGAGCCAGCAGAATTGGGAATTTGCAATATCAGAATTAGACCATTGCAAAGGAGCCAACATTAGAATCCCCCCACCCGTGCAACTGAGAAACTGCGTAATCAGATCAGGCTGTGCCGCGTAGTGAAGCACTCCCATATATAAAGACACACCTGCTATAGCACTTGACATGGGAAAAGACAAGATCAAAAGAACTACCATGCAAAGCAGGATGGAGCAATACACGGTACCCACCCTGTCCCCTGAATCAGAACAGGAGAGAACAGCCGCAACTGACTACACTGAAACCAATCTCACTCTCAAAGATGTAATGGAAGCCATAGCCAGTTCCAGGACATCTATGGAGAATAAGATGGACGGAATAAGCACGGAGGTATCTCTCTTACATCACGATCTGCAAAAACTTAGTTCACATATAGGAGAAGCTGATACCCGCATTTCTGAAACAGAGGAGGGTCTAAGAACCATAGGACAGAAAATGACTAGGGTAATGCAACGAGTGAAGACATTGGAGCATCGGATAGAAGAGGGCGAAGGTCGCTCAAGACGAAACAATATCCCAATCCTCGGACTGCCCAAGAAAACTGAAGGCCCCTCCATGGAGCTATTCCTTGAACAGTGGCTGACTGACCTGCATGCTCCAAACACATTCTCAAATTTCTTTTCCATTGAACGGGCCCATTGCGTCCCAACAAGGAGACCAACTCCCGGGGCACCACCACGTACTGTAATTGCCAAGATTCTGAATTACAAGGATCGTGACACAGTGCTACAAATGGCAAGAACTAAGGTGAGTATAACATATAATGGCTCCAAGATTGCCTTCTTCCCAGACTTCACCAAAGAAGTGCAAAAAGCACGCCAATCCTTCGACCAGCTCAAAAAGCGATTACAAGGACAAAACATCAAATATGGCCTCCTATTCCCAGCCCAATTAAACATTTACCATAATGGTACCACAATACACTTCACAAATCCTAAAAAAGCCTGGGATTGGGCAGAACGCAACCTACACGGAGATTGGGGCCCACCATGCAGGAGGGAAGCGATCGTAGTGGACAGCAACCTAACAGATCACCAAATCCACGGCCAATGCGACAACCCGAAGAAATACCACAAAGAGAAGCGGACTGAAGAAAACAAGCAAACCCGTAAAACAACTAGAATCCCAGCAACGTTTCAGAATGTATAGACACAAACCCACTTACAACATAACACTGAGAGACTGCCGCTCACAAGAATCGCTGGTGGCCCAAATGAAGGCCCCCACCCCCCCAAGCAAAGGAAAGGAAAGAACAGAAAAAAACAAATCAAAACAGACAATAAAAGTATACACCGGAAAGTGAACAATGCAGTAGTCCATAGGTTGGAAAGCGCTGAACACTTGATGATTTGTTGATAAATTTGTTAAAATGGGCGACAGATGCTTCAGTTGGGGATGGAGTATGGGGAGGGGGGAATGGGAGTTAAGTTTGAATTTGTTATTGTTATCCAATTTTGTTCTTCACCAACGCACAAATCGACCATTAGCACCAAGAATAGAAAGCAGCAAAGTACTTCTGACCTAAATAACAGCCATTAACATGTATATAAACTGTGGTCACCCACGAACAGAGCCTTGCAACACCCACAATGGCCTCAACTGAATCAAAGACTCAAAAGCTCTGCCTCATAACCTGCAATGTGAACGGCCTAGGAAACAGCATCAAAAGAAGGCTGGTGACACAGTACTTAACCCAGACATAGCCCTCCTGACAGAAACCCATCTTACAGGTACAACGTGCCAACTATTCAAGAGAACTAAATATTGCACAGCAATACACGCAGGTTTCTCCATGGGCTTGAGGGGAGTACTAATACTGATCAATAAGAAGACTCCAATGGAATACAGGGGGAATACAGGGGGAAGATTCATATTCGTACAAGGTACACTGTGGAACCAGACCTTTGTCATACTGACGGTCTATTCTCCCCCGACACTTATGGACGCACTGCTTGAAGACATTACACCAATAATAGCAAATAATACAGCAGACACCCTAATAATAGGAGGAGACTTTCTCTGACGTAATGAACAACTTTGTAGATCGAACACATATAAGGGGAAAGAATCCAACCACTCCAACCAAACTGGCAGCTTTCACGACAGCATAAGGGCTAAGAAATGCATGGAGGGATCTCCACCCAACAGAATGGCAATACGCTTTAAATTCAGGCACACACACGTCACTATCCAGACTGGACTACTTCGTCCTTCCTACTGAAAGTATACATAAAATAACAGAAGCAACCCTGCACCCCCGAAGAATATCAGATTACTCTCCGCTACTCATACTACTCGAAACATAAAACCCCAACCACCGCCATTCTGGCGACTAAACACCTATTACAGAACTACAAGATAAAATCCAAGAAGCCACATCCTCCTACTTTGAAATAAATCAGAATTCGACAAATGACAAAGGAATAATATGGGAAGCATACAAAGCGACTCTGAGAGCCGAAATCCTGAACTGGACAACAGCACATAAACAAATGCACAGGAAAAGCGTTGAATACGCCGAAGCAGAAGTACAAAGAGCAGAGACACAATATACAAGCTCAGGAGCAGGCGAAGACAATAGGGCTCTAATATTAGCACAGAAAAAGCTGTAAAATGTAACAATGAACAACGCGAAACAAGCACACAAACAATGCGTGCTAGACTAAATGAGACCGGAGATAAAGCTAGCAAGATGCTGGCATGGCTGGAGAGGAGAGACGAAGGACACCATTAGGTCAGATGCATAAACAATGCAGATATGGGACGTACATCAATTGATTCAGACATAGCAGAAGACTTTGCAACTTATTATGAAGCCTTGTACGCAGCTCCGAAAAATCTGATGGACTTCACTATAATGGATGAAATAAATATCCCTTCCCTAAATGATACACAAAGAATTAACCTAGAGGCAGAGATCACAGAGGAAGAACTGGTGACAGCCCTATCCCAGCTACAAAATGGGTAAACCCCAGGACCCAATGGCTTCCCTGCAGAAACATGGAAAAAGATTGGAAGCAACGAAGGGGCACCGCATATGCTAAACATGTTCCTGCACTCAAAAGAAAAAGGCATTCTTCCCACAGACCTGCAAAAGGCTAGCATAGTAGTGATACACAAGGAAGGAAACCCGCCAGATGAATGTAGCTCCTATAAACCAATAAACTACTGTACTATGCCTAACGACTTGTCAGATAGTGCAAGTGCATGACAAAGAGGGGGAAAGGGAAAAGGACATATCGAATAATAAACTACCGTAATAGGCTTGGCGACAATCAGATTGATGTTTTGTGCTTCTAATGCGCCTATGCACAAGTGTTTCAGGCACAACCAAGCTAGGGAGGGGAGACAGAGGGAGGACAGACAATCTTGCTAGGCCCAGTACATTCAAGGTCATGCAAGTGCACAGACAGGAAGTGCGACAGAGGGGGTGGGAGACAAGTGCACCCAGTCCAGCAGCGGCCTGGGTTAAGTGCAGCGTGGCTGCCCCTCTCATGGAACGTATTCCGAGCGCAGCAGTGCCAAGCAGAGTGCAGAGGACCGGAGGCAAGTGCAGGACTGGCGGGGGAGCCTGGGACCTGTGAGGCTCTGAAGGTGCATCAGGTGACCAGTCTCGTACTGTCAAAGTTGGGGAGGAGAAAGAAGGGAGGGAAGCAGAAGGGAAGAAAAAGGAGGTTAGCAGGGAGAGGGAGTGAGAAAGAGGAAGAGAAAAGGAAGGTTTTGAGGAGTTTCTGGAACTTAAGGAGGTCCGGCTCAAGACGGCGAGAGGCAAGCATGCTGAAGAGAGAAGTGGGTGAAGAATGAGGATGCTGTGGAGGGTTCAAGTTGCACAGTTAAGGATGTTATCAGTGGGTGCAAAAGAAAGAGTAGGGGGGCAAGAGGAGGCTTCAGCAGTAGTATTAGTGGAGAAATTAGTTTCTGTGGAAGGATAGGTTAGAAGGGTACCCAGCTGTGGATCACTACAGCATGGACTGTGAGTCACTTGCCATCTGGTATAGCTGCTTCTCTCTGTGGGCAATGCTCTACTATTCCTCCAGCACAAGGCAGCGGGGGGGGGGGGGGGGCAGAAAGTGAAGGTTGCTTTGCAGCTGCACTGCCAGGACTAATAGGTGCAGTTTCAGGCGGGAGAAATAACCTGTGGTGCAGTGCTCTATGCTCATAGTAGAGTCTCTTGCATGTGCCTCACTGGGAAACCCCACCATGCACCAGAAAGGCAGCCCCTACACCATTCCTCACCCCTCCTACGCGGGCCAGGTCATACCTTGATGTGTCACAAGCAGGCATAATATGACCAGGCAACAAAAGGGAGCCCACATGACCAAAACAAGTGTGTTTGCATATCCTTTATAATTTAATTCAAACCTACACAATGTGATTTTCTGATGCTGATCCCAGAAATCGTACTAAATTCTGTAACCATATAAATATTCGAGCAACAATCATTCATCCCCCACCTTATTCCAGAAAAGGCAGCCCCACTTTCTCCTCCTTCTTACCCCTTTTGTAGTGCAAATAGCGTTTAATGGGTGAGGCAGTTACCGTCCTGGCTGCAAGAGACCCCCAGGGGGTCACCTCTCACATTGGGCACCCGCTGTTCCCTGAGAACCGCTCTCTTCTTCTCGAAGGACAGCCTTTACATTGAGATGAATGCTGAAGGACTGCCTTTCCCCCAGTTTCATTACTGAGCTGTTGGCTCAAAGCTTTCCAAGGAGCTCGGACAGAGATAATTACTTCACAAGGGACCGGGAGGCTGCAAATTCCACATTGCAATGTTATTGGACTTCCCATCGAATCCCCCAAACGAAAGTCTTTTCGTTCAATGTGATCATGTGTCTACACCTTTCCTGCAGCCACTGCATGCCCTTTAGGCCAGGGCATGGTGGCCCCAGCCCTGTATCATCACAGCACCTTGTATCTTTCCTGAACCTCATGCCATGATTAAGGATCCCCTGTAGGGCCTCGGGCATCATTCTGAAACTAAAGTTATGGAATTGCATCAGCACCTAGTGAATGGGGGCTGGTAGAGCAGGGAGAGGGTTTCATTATGCCCTGTGGCTGCGTGCTCTGTGTGTGAGAAACTTGAGGCTTGTGGAAAACACTGGGATAGACCCCTGGGAGACACAATCAGCAAACGCTGTTCACTTCCCCTAGGGGCATTACCCAGATAGGTAAAAGCCTCAGCAGGCCACTGAGCAGAACACCTGAGTAAGTTAGAGTGAGGCTGGTGGCGGCTCTCTGCCTGCCAACCAACTCACTAAGAGATGTGAAATGGGTGCCTGGGGTCCTCATATTGGAAGCAATCCATTCAGCATGCAGCTTATGGTACCAAGGGGGTCTCCAGAATGTCCCCTACCCTCATCAGCCAATCCTCAGGTTCTTGTGGCACATGGGGTAAAAGCGACCTATTGGAGGGACAGAAAGAGAGAGAAAGAGACTGCGAGGGACTTGCCTGTAACAGGGCATGGGGAAAGGTACAGGGTGGGAACCAGGTTCTTCTGCCTTGTAAGTCCTTCTCCCCTCTTCCTCCTCCCTCTTACATCTCGTTCCACCATGCACTACACATACAAATCCCCCACAGACAGCCTTAGCATTCAGCACGTCAGCACTTAGCGGTCCATGACGTAGCCCTCCACTTTATGCCCATCCTATTCCCTCCCCATCAGCAACTAACCAGACCCAAAGCTCTGCAGCCTATCAGATCTCGACATCTCCCCTGAAGCAGAAACGCACTCCGGTCTCAGGTACTTCCGACCTGCTCCCATCCACAACTCAGGCTTCGCATCTGCCTCTCCTGCTCCTCCACTAACAAGCCCCCTCTGCTCCCCCTCTCAGCAACTAACCAGATCCAAAGCTCTGCCGCCTATCAGATCAGATAACTTATTCAAAAATACTCACCCTAACTAAACGTTTTCAACATTGCAACATTTAAACTGATTTGGACATCTTTGTAATTTGGAAGTGAATTCAAAATGGATGCAACATCAATATCTATTCTGGGGTCCAAGCGCAGTCCCTAGACAATGTTTCTTTTACCTGCACAGAGTTTTTGCTGGCTCTTAGGCTCAGGATGACTGTGCACGTTCTCAGTTCCCAATGCCCAGGCATCCTAAGAGTAATATATGCATATAGCTGTGGTCTTCAACATACAGCTCTCCAGATATGTTGGACTACGACTCCCATGATCCTAATTCACTGACTATACTGGCTGGGGCTGATGGGAGTGTAATCCAAAACATATGGTGAGCCAAAGGTTGCAGGCCCCTGATACTGCTCCGATGAAACATCTGAGCAACCAATACGTAGGTATCCTAGAGATGGAATGGGTCTGGTGGTCTGCCACCCTACTGATCTGATGTTACGTCAATAGTCTTTAGTACTGCACCAGAGATCTAACAGGCTGCGGCGGTTTGCAGCATATTGTGTCCCCGCCATGGACATCTAAGCCATGGTCTGTGAGAGAATAGAAAAGGGCAGTAGAGATGGAGAAAGGGGAAGAAAGTTTAAAAGCATATGAAAGATTTGTGCAGGTAAGGGAAATGGAGTTTGTGATAGTTTGCATTTATGTAGAGTCAGTGTAGAATGATAAAATAATGGCACTGATCAAAAAAAGGGCAAATGCCTGATATTCCTGAAAGCTAACGTATAGCCATGTTGGCAGTTTTTTTAGAACCATAGAAAGGACCTGATTTACCGTCCTCTGAAAGGTGGTAGGGATATTCTTTACCTAAAGGGCATGATTGTGAATTGGTAGAGCCCTGCTGATTTGGCCTAAGCTGACCTCTCCTTTGCTTTGTCGGTCATGCCGACCTGCCAGTCCCCTGCGGTGTAGTCAAAGGTACTCGTGAAGTTGGCAGTGCCTAATCTGGTAATGAGCTTGTCTGCCCTAGGCATTGGGTGTGCATCCATCTTAGTAACAGACAGAATTGAGCCTTCCATAGTGCACAGAAAAAGCGTACTTAAATCTTCCCATTATTGGACCTCTTAGGACCAGTACCACAGGGATAGCCCAGGGGCTGTGGGAAGGCTCAATCAACCCTAAGTCCATCATCTTAGCGACCTCATTCTTGATGGTATCCTTTACCTTATCAGTCATCCGTTGAAGTCTACTCTTTACCGGATTACAGTCTCCAGTGTCAATGTCGTCAATATACTAATCAATTGTACCTGAGTCAATGAGAAAAGACATGCATGACATGCATACTGGCCCATCAGCTGCCAGCAGTGCCGCAATTGCTTGCCGATCAGTGGACACTGCATGTAACAAGTCTGGGAGGGGATCTGTCTCCTCATCCGTCTCACCATCAGTCACAAAAGCCATCATCAAGTCATCCAGGTGTAGTGAGGCTTCAGCCACTTGGCATGAAAGAACGTGTGTGTGCCTTGGTGTCTTTGTATCAATGAGGTATTTAACCTCACTGATCTTTTCTAGCACCACATAAAGTCCAGTCCACTTGTCAGGAAGGGCACAGGGTTGACAGGCTCCATTTTCCAGACCACCTGTCCTGGATTATATTCTGTCACTATGGCCTCTAGTCATTCCATTGATTCATGAGCTCCTGGCTGGCCTTCAGATTCAGAGTGCTGTCACAGAATTCCCCCTTTCTCACCTGAGAGCGATTCTTGTAGGACTTCTTGGGCAGTGTCTTCTTACGCATGGACCTGGTCTTGTATAAGCCCGAGCGAGCCTCTTCTGGCTCCAGCATGCATTCAGGGTTCCGGGATTCAGATAGTCCAGGGATCCAGGAAACGAAGAAGGTGCGCAAGCACGGCACACGGGTCCAGGAAGCAAGGAAGAAGTAAGAGGGGAAAGGGAATAGAATTAGAAGGTCCAGGAACCAGGATAACAGTTCAGCAAACTACGGAGCACACGTCTAGTCGCTACTTGCAATAACATTGAGGCACGCGGGGCCGCGGGGGTGCAGTCTATTTGTAGATTACGCTACGTCCGACGTGAAGACCGAGGAGGGCGTTTCACGTTAGACGGCCATGTTGGAAGTGCCAAGGAGTGCAAGCCCTGTTGTGATAAGGACCATGAAGTCCAAAAGGGGCGCGTTCTGTGGGTCATGACAAGTGTTCTGTTCTCTACACTTGGCCATCTTGGTTCTATCCACTGTGTCTCAAAAAGGAGATTGCCCCCCATCCTTCCTGCACCAGGTTTAGTGGACCCCTAACAGAATGACCAAACAGAAGCTGCAGAAGCTCAAAGACACTGAACCCTATACCGCTCTGTGGCACTTCATCCCGGTAGGCAAACAGAAGGCATGGCAGGAGAATATTTAATTTTCTCCTCAGGTGCTCCTCCAAACCACCTATCTTGTGTTTCAGGGCATTGCTGAACCACTCAACAAGCCCATTGGTCTGATTGTGACAGGCTGCAGAGAACGTGTAGGTAACACCACATCCATTCCACATAGAGGTCATATATGCAGATATGAATATGGATCTCTGTCAGAAATAACATCTTTAGGCAATCCCACATGAGAGAATATCCCTATTGAGCCTTCGCCACCACTGTAGGTTTGATGCTTCTCAAGGGTACAGTCTAGCAATACTGGGTGGCATGGAATACCATAACCAAGATATACAGGTTCCCTGAGGTGGTCTGCAGATTCAAGGACCCACACTCTCCATGCCTATTCTATCTAAAGGACGCCCAACCACTGGTGGTAGAATTAAGCAGGCCTTTTTTGTCCTGCTAGATTTACCGGATGCTTGGCATGTCTGACAGGACCCTGCAAACTACAGGATTTTTAAACCAATCTGGGGCCAGTAAAAATTGGCAACCTGTCAACTGTCTTGGCCAATCCTAAGTGACCCGACAAAAGAAATGTTGTGAGCCAAGTGCATTTGGAATCTCCTGTGGCATTGGGGCACCACCAACCTCTGGTTGGCCTCTGCCACAGGATTCTTGAGCTCACTGTACAGGAGACCATTCCACAAGTACACCTTCAACATCCTGTGGGCTTCGTGAGAGCCTATTTATCTTCATGCTCACGCAGACTTGCCAGAGTTCGACCATGGCACTACACTTAACAAAAGTCAGCGTGGCTGGGACCTCCATCTAAAGACAAGTCATTTCGTTCTGGCAGGTCCATGAGGTCTGAAACCAGTGTCCTCAACCCCAGGTTATGATTCTACCCCTGTAGGGAACCCTTGAATCACTGGGTCTGGTGCCACTGCAGTAGACATCTCAATGGCCACTAGAACTTCTCCAGCATGAGCAGGCACCTCTGTGGATTCGGGATCTGGACTAAGGAGCACAGTGGCACTGGTGTTTCACCATCTTCAGCTGGTAGCGTCCGTGTGTCCATGGCTGAGATGGTTGCTACCCATGCTGCTTTCTTGGCCCTAGATCTTGTGATTGCAGCAATGACTCAATGACTTTGGCACCAGGCTTGGCATTTCCTAACAGATAGCACACTAGAACTGCATCTTTGGCAGCGGCGTGGAGCTGGTAAGTTTCACCCCTCCATCTAAACCCCATGATTGGCACTTGGCAAGGTCATCAAACCAACTGGCTGACTTTGGATGATCTGGTTCTCTCGCAACCACCATCATAGGACAGCAGTGATACTCACAGCAGTATCACAAGTGCCTGGGCTCTACTCCCAATTATGGGCATTTGGTCCAAAAATATCTCAGCGTTGATAGGAACCAGAGTCTCTGTTGGAGAATCAGTGCTTTTTCACTTAGAGATATTAGGGTGCATTCACCCCAAGTGACTATCGCTTCCTCCTCCATGAAGGTAGCGCTACCCTTGCAATATGGATCTCCTCTACTATGTGTTATGCCCCACATAGAAAGGAGACTCTTGGGGCTGTGAAGGCAGGTGCCCCAGTGCTAGGCATCCCCTCCACTCCTTTGTTCTGTGGGTGCAGACGGACCATGTGTCAAGTATTTCCCTTTGTGCTTTTGAGGTCCTTTCATGGAATGGTATTGAGAGCCTATGCCCCTGCCCTCCTTGGATTGCCTTCTCGTCTGGCTTAGATGTGGTTGCCTGAACCTTTATCTGAACTTGAGTGCTCACATACTTGTCAGCAGCCTTGGCAAGCTCCCTTGGGTCTATGATACCCTTGTCCACTAAATGCTGGTGTAACACCATCTCACAATTCCTAAGGATATTCTAATATCCAATCAAATTAAACATGCCCTCAAATGTGTCAACACTCAGATGTTTCAGAGAGTGATTTGGAAAAAGCCTCAAAGGCTTGACCTCCTTTTTTTGGGAGCTTGCTAAAGTCCCTTAGGTATTGTTCGGGGGTCTTGCAGAACTTCCTGAGACGTAAGCTTTCATTTTCCTGTAAATGGGCCTGTTCTCAGGAATCTACTGAATAATCACATCTTTTCCAGTCCTTTGTAGATGGTTCATAAAGGCTGCACCCCTCAGCTCTTCTTCTGCATCCTGGTAGTGGAAGGAGAGTTTGAGTCCTTGAAACCAGTCAAAGATGTCTTTCCCCACCTCATATTGGGCAAACAAATTCCTGGGGATGTGGTGCTTAGGCGTCCCTTGAGTGCTACCACTAGAGGTACTCCATTCCCCAATGGAAGGCCTCCTCTCCTCCCTTTGCTTGACTACCTCCATCTTGCCTAGTAGCACAAAGTCTCTCAGGTTTTGCTCCCCCTGTTTCTGTCCCTTGACCCTCCGCTTCGGAACCTCTAAGGCAAAGTTCCTTTGCTCTAGTAGGAACATCCTTTCCTCTAAGTCTGCTCCAGGGTGGCTCCCCAGGACCTAACAGAAGTGTTGGACCTTACAGAAGCATTAAACCTGGCTGAGGCCTGGGATTAGTGGGGCCTTTGAGAGACTACACTACCTACAGTCTGTGCAGAATGGTGGGAAGCTCCATCGCTGTAGCTCTCCCTATCCACTGCCACGTTCCCCAGAGAAATGGGAACTTGCGCTGGACACTGAGTACTGCCATTGGCCTCCTGGGAATCCTCCGTCCCCTAACTTCCTCAAAATCCTGGAGAATTTTAAACAGGTCAGCTTTCTTAAACGTACTGCCTTACTCGACAAAGCTCCCACAGCTAACCTACTGACAAGGCTGATGCAGAGCTCATGCCGGGATCCACAGTAGTGCTGTGGTGATGAATCTAGCTTAATTGTACACTTATATTTGGACTGACAAAGCTGTAGGCACATTCTCTTCCAAATCTCAACTACTCCCACACCAGTGTGACAAATGGACGTCTGCCCTGATGCAATACAAGGAAGAGTAAAGTCTAAAGTCCCTATTCAGCCCTCATCCTTCTACAAACCAAGATTGAACACAGTTTCAAAGGTAATACTGGCACAGTTAAGAGATATATGTCCTTCGCCTTTTATGGTATGGTGGGGGAAGGGAAGGCTTTAATATCAAGAGGTGTGTGAATGTGAAACAGTAGCAACCCAAACAGCAAATTACAGCAGTCCAAAATAAAGGAATTTCCAATCAAGTTTCTATAAAAATATATATACTTCAATTTAACACACTATTTGATATAAGATATTGCATTTATAACGTGCCTGTGTACAAGGGTTTCTAGGCGCCGGAAGACAAGGGAGGGAAGACAGAGCAAAGACATGACAAATTATCTTATTAGGGATTGAGACATTGCGTTCCCGCAAGTGCAAAACGAGAGGTGAAGGGGGAAGGGAGAGGAGGGAGTGCAAGGGAGATGGTGAGAAGTGCAGTCAGGGCCAATAAGTGCTCTGGGTAAGTAAGATCAGGGCAGCGCGACTCTGGGTAAGTGCAGATGGCAGGGGGGCTGTGGAGGTTATAGATTACAGCCCCTAAGTGCGCAGTAGGCCAGGCAGCAGTGCAAGGAGGACTGGTCGTAGGGGAGCCTCGCACCCAGAGAGACTGTGAGGGTACCAAGCAACCAGTCGGTGCATCAGACAGGAAGGTTAGCGGGGGGTGAGACAGAGAAGGTAGAAGAGAAAACAAAGTTCTTGAGCTGCTTCGGGAACTTCAGGTGGTCCGGATCAAGTCTGAGAGGGGCAGGGAAACCGTTCCAGAAGAAGGCGACTGCATAGGAGAGAGATCTACCCCGCACTTTCTGTCTGGAGAAGTGTCTGACACTTAGAGAGTTGGAGGTAGCTGAGTGGAGAGCTCGAGAGGGAAGGTACTGAGGCAGAGAGAGTTGTATTTAGTCTGGGCCCCGTCCCCAGAAGGCCTTGTGGATGATGCAGAGGGTCTTGAACTTGATCCTTGTAGCCACTGGGAGCCAGTGGAGATATTTCAGGGCTGCAGAGACACAGGGGGTCATTCCGAGTATGGTGGTAGCCATGGAGCAATTAGCTCCATGGCTGCCTTCCATACCGGTACCGACTTCGGTTTGGTTCAATGGGGACTTACCGGTCCATTCCAACCCTGGAGGGACCGGTAAGTTCCCACTGACCAAAACATTCCCCATTCCCATTTTAGCCCCCAGAGGGCTTAATGGGAATGGGTAGGGCGCAAATAACAGGCTCGCGAATGGAAGCCCGTTATTTGCGCCCTGGTCCCTTAGCGGGACCCGTAAATGACGTGTGGTCCGATCACACGTCCCTTACGGTTCCCGCCACGGGACCTCGGAATTGGGCGGTAGGGGATTACCGGCACCGGTCTCCTTACCGGTGCCCGATATCCCCTTCCGCCTACCTCGGAATGACCCCCACAGTCCCTGGGCTTGAGGCCAAGGATAAGAGTGCAGTCCTGTTCTGGATTAGTAGCAGAGGGTGCAGAGTAGAAACAGGCAGATTAAGAAAGAGGCTGTTGCAGCAGTCCAGCATGGACAGAACCAGGGCTATGGGGACAGTGAACCTCTGGGAGAAAGTGAGAAAAGGTACAATACCTCTGAGGAGGTGCAGCTGGAAGTGAGCCTTCTTGGCAAGGTCTGTGATGTGAGGAGAGAAGTAAAAAGTCAAAGATGACACCAGGTTTTTGCCTCACAGGAAGGTGAGGGTAGAGGGCCCAAGGAGGGTGGCCAGAGTAAGAGAGTGAAAGCACGAGCAAGGGTCCCAATGAGAAGGATCTCTGTATTACTGGCATTAAGGCAGAGATCATAAGAGGAGCCCCAATCCTGAATCGCGGATAGACAGAAATGATTAAGGCAGGAGAGGCGACTGAGGGAAGCCTGAAAGAGAGCCGACTGTCATCTGGTTAATACTGAAAGTTGGAGAAGGTGGAGATCAGGCGGGCTAAAGGGGCCAGATAGACATTGAAGAGCCAGGATGAGAGAATCGAGCCCTGGGGGACACCACATGTAGAGAGAGTGGTGAGGGAGAGGAAGGCACCAAATTGGACATGGGAGGGTCGGGTCAAGAGAAAGGAGGTCAGCCACACCAGAGCCTGATCATTGATGCCTAGGTTCTCACAAAGTCGATTGATCAGGGTAGAGTGACAGTTTTGAAAGCAGAAGAAAGATCAAGGAGGATGAGGACAGAAGGAGAGCTAGAGTCAAGATTAGAGAGCAGATCTTCATGGGTGTTTAGGAGAGCAGTTACCATGCCTCTAGGCATGCTGAAGCAGACTGATGCAGTGTGGGGAGTGGGCTGGGAGATGGACAACTTTTCCAGGAGTTTGCCCGGGAAATGAGTGATAGAAATTGTGCGATAGTTTGCCGGAAACGTAGGACCGGCAGAAGGCTTTTTTAGGAGGGGGTGCTCAGGGGAGTGCTTGAGGAGGGAGGGGAAAGTGATTGCAGATATCGGCCAAGGCTGGAGCGAGGGTGTCAATGTGGTCCTTGATGGTTCTACAAGAGCAGAGGAGCACCTGTTTAGATGAAACCTTCATAGATCAAACTTGTCTTGAAACGTCCTCAGGTGGCGAGAGAGAGAAGGAAGAGAAAGCAAGAGGAGAGGGAGAGGCGGCCAGGGGGGGGGGCTTGAGAGAGGTAAAGGGAGAGGAAGAGGAAAGTAAGGACAGTATGTCCTGAGTTTTAGTGGTGAAATGAGAAGCCAGCGTCGAGCAGAGAGCCTGGGAAGAGACAGGAGAGGTGGAGACTGCAGTAGGATTAGCCAGCTGCTCACAGATTTTTAAGAATTCGGCCATGTTGTTAGAGGCCGCATTGACGCAGGTTTCGACGTGGACTCTCTTCTTGGAGAAGACAGTCTGTATTGCCTTTGGAGCAGGCAGCAGGCCAGTTTGTTAGAGGATGCACCCAAAGCCCTCCACTTCCTCTCAGCCACCCTGCACTTGCGTTTCAGGGTGGTGAGGTCAAAGTCATACCAAGAAATGCACTTGGGGTTAGGCTACAGACGGATTCTCATGGCAAGGGCAAAGATGTCAAGAGTTTTGGAGATAGATACAGGTTAGAGAGGCCCCGGTCAGGGTGTCAGCCAGCTGAGGGAGTCGGAGGACCAAAGATATTCTGGTATCCAGCACCCCTTCTCTCTTGTGTCGCACAGATTTTCTACATATGGTGGCACTGCACACCACCAAAATGTGCCAAAACCAACATTTTGGCAAAATGGCAATTGCCTGTGAGACATGTAAAAATCTACTGGTTCATGTCGGCAAGGCACTGATGCTCACTGCTCTCTAAACAGCAAAGAAAAAGTATGCCCTGCTCTTCAGCAAAAAAAGTGACGATACACTCACTAGTTAAGAAAAACAAACCATCACTCAGAAAATAATAAAATAAAATCTGTGTGTAACCTTTAGTGCTGTTTCCTCCTGCTTCTGCGTGTTGCAATAATTGATGTTATTGTAATGTGATGTACTAACATTTATAAAGCGCAAACTATGGCCAACAAGCATCGAGGCGCCTGTCATACAATTTAATGGTGCTCAATATCTAGACATGGGAAGGATGCTGAGACTGAAGCATGCGCACTGCAGGCTGTAACTTCCTGCTGAGGCACCAGGATTTGAAAAAAGGTGTTACAGGCTACTATTGTAGAATATATCTGTTGTCCCACGGTCTTATTGAGTCTTGCCAAATGTCCCCCTCAAGCTGAAATCAGACAATCATTCTTTCCTCAAACGGCTTCCTTTATTTATCTTTTTGAATGATTTAAAGATTGTTTTCTTAAGCTTCACTTTAAGCATAAACCAGCATTGACTTGCATTTCATTTATCTGTAATAAAGTGTTGGAGCTCTCTCTGCTTTGCGTACTAGCCGCAGGATTGATTTTCCGAGAGCGTCTTTGCACCGCCGCTGTCCGAGGCACCAGCATCCACACAGGAGCCATGAAAGCAATAAGCAGAAATAGCTTTCAATAATTTAGATCCCGAGTCTGCGGCCTCGTCAATTACAGCGGCAAGCAGATGTCGCTCCTGAACAGAGGCAAGCAGAAGGCGGACATTTTTCAAGAATTGATGAGCTGAAGTACAGTAGGTGCAGATGGTTTGTCCCATAGACAGGCTCCCCTAAGATCCAGAGACGTCATCTTGGGGTTTGCAAGGGGTAGAAGCTGCTACCCCTGGTCCCCCCGCTGCTACCCCTGGCCATGTCCTTGCGACCCCTGGGTCACTGGACAAAGAAGCAGTGCCAGGAGCAGATATCTGTGTTGCACCTGAAAAAGGTGGTTGTAAATGCCGCTAAATATGCCACAGCTTTTTTTTCACCTGACATCTCAATCTCGAAAGCTGGAGAAATAACAGGGATGCAGGAAAAAGCATGAAGCCGCCATCATGAAAATGTTGGCAGTCCATTAGTGGAGAAGGCCTGATTGGTTGGGTTCAGAGGCAGGGCTGTCTGTATAGCTCATAGCCAATACTTTAGCAACATGAAGGGTATGGGGGCTAGATCTAGCTAGCTAGGAATGGGTAAGAGTAGCCTGTAGTACTCAGTGACAACACAGCATGGGTGCAAATCTCACCATTCACCAATCCTGCCTGGGCACTGTGTGATCTGACCCAGATCTGCCAGACCTGCATCACAGCCACACTGTGGATAGACGCAAGGTGAGATAATTTCCAAGAAGTTTCCCTCTGCTTTTGAAATAAACCATCTATTGCCTCCTCAAGCAAAAGGGATAGCACAGGTGCAACACTCTTGCTTTGGGAACAAAAGGATGCAGTGCAACATGGTTTCAGTTCCTGTTCCAGTGCTTAGAAACGGGATGAGGCTGGCATTAAGCAAGATAAAAACGACCATAGAAAATAATAAAATGGCCCCTTACAAGGGGTGATGTCACAGAGCTGCTGCTGCTTACATTTTTAAATAGAAAAACTGCAATTACTGTCACCTGCAACACATCCTTTCCCTCTATCTCACACCTAACAAAAAGAAAGCTGGGTAAGCAAATCAGAAAGGTGATGGCTGGAAGGTATCAAACCATTCATAAACACTGGCAGAGCTCTGGCCAACCCTCCAGACCATCATTTTTCATCCTGCCATGCCAACAATCAGGCTTAGCCCCACCCCAAAAGGGCCAGTCCAGCCCGAACTGCTAGGTCACATCCCTTCTGCACGAAACCACAGGCATCCACAGACATGTTTCAGTCTCATTGGGCATCATCAGTGAGGAATAGCCTAGGTCTGTAGCCCCAGCAGGCTTTTCTAGGGACGATGTCGTGGAGCTGCTGCTGTTTACATTTTAAAATAAAAAATCCAGCAATTACTGTGACCTGCAATAAATCCTTCCCCTCTATCTCCCGTATAACAACAAAAACTGCAGGTTACTTACCAAATAATCAAAACAGAAAGGTGATGGCTGGAAGGTTGCAAATCATTCATAACCACTGCACAGCTCTGGGCAACCCTTCAGACCATCGTTTTTCTGTTTGGACTTGTGTTGGTCAGTTGCTGTTTCCAGTCAGTGGCCAAACACTTGACAGGCACTGGATGTCTGCACCTTGGCGTTTAGGCCTCTTTGAAATGCTCTGTCTGTTTACAATATAGCCCGAGTGATGTACAATAGTCCAGGTTGTTGTGTTGGACGTCTGCTTCCATTCACAGTCATTTGATAATATGGGCCTATAAACACTGATATTAACGCTACATATGTTGTTCCATTCTTGTATGAAATGTATATCATATTACAGTGATATCGTAATCATATTTTTCTTAGTTTACTGAGGAACGATGCTATGTGATGCCACTTCCCCTTTTGTCAAGGGGTGAAAGGTCATGAGCCATCACTTACCGTGATGTCACTTGGGGGCAGGGTCATATGGCATCACTTCCTGTCATGTCATCAGAGGTCAAGGGTCATGTGATGTCACTTCCTCTACCCTTGGCATTTTGGTGAAATGGCGTCCCTGCTACTATCAAAGAAAACTCTTCTTCAACCAGGGTGGGTCAAACTATTTTTGCCAGCCTATGAGAAGTGATATCCCCCCACCGCCCATCTTTTGCACGCGCGCAAAATTAGATTTGCGTACCCAAATCTGGCACCCTATGATAGTGGCTTGCATGATCTCATACTCACAGTTTTTACATGTAGTTAGTCAAAATATCCAGGGTAAAGGTTTGGCACAGCCTGCGATTTCTCAAAATGCACAAAGCATCTCCCTTAAACTTCCCCCTTCTACATCCCATACAAGTGGGTTATCATCCATATTATTGCTTACTGTATGGGGCAGGATAGGAAAATGACAGAGCGCTGTACACAGCTCTCTAGTGCTTAGGCTTAAATGGCATATCAATCCCCCCTGCAACCCGCACCCCTATGTAAGACATATCTTGGAGTCTCAGTATGGCTCCCATTTATACTTACAGGTACACAAAGCAGACATATCCCAAAAGTTACATCGATTTTATAGGCTTAGGCCGTAGACAGCAGAGTTAAAATTAGGTCTGGTTGGACTTCTTCAAAAGTGCCCTGAAAATAATTGCAGCTATACTATTGAAATCACCAGGCCACTGGAGTCACCTGATTGCACAATCCCGTTCATTGGGGCTAATCTGTTTGTGGGCATTGGAGTGGCACTACAGTTGTATTACATACCCTACACATCAATTCCCTTAATCCAGAAGATATGCTTGTAAATCAATGTGTGTACCTATTGGTAGTAAGCATCCAACCAACATTTATTTTATGATTAATAAAAAATGGACAGCAATAAGAACAAATATTCATACGATACAACCATCAGAGTACTCTGATTGCAAGTGTTTGTGTGTTATTATATTTTACTCTTCCAACTATAGACGTGTAGCTCAGGTTTTAAAAACCTGTGTTCATTTGATGACACATAATTGTCTGATTTTGGCAATCGGAGTTAACCATTACACTACTCCAAAAGCAGCAGCCCCAGAAGCACATACGCTCTAAATTGGAGGGTCGCTGCCCCTTGAGGGCAGACCCGTCTGTTCCTAGTGGAACAAATGGAGGGCCGGGGTACACGGAGGGTCAGCCTCTCTGTTCAAAGGGAGGGTCGTGCTACCTGGAGTACCAGTTTTGTCTTTACAGGAGTCCTAGAAGGGAAGGTTGCAGTCTCAGGAGAGCCAGCCCACTGTCCACAAGGGATCTAAAATGAAGGGTCATGTTGCCTGTGGGAGAGCATGGCTCCAAAGTAGACATGTTTGTCAGCATAAGGCCAAACCAACTTCATCAATTCCCAAGAGCTAAGCTCTGCAGGAAAGGTATCTGAAGCTTCTTCACAGAGGTGCAACTCCTTTTATTGCATATACATTTCTACAAGCATTTAAAGAATTAAAGAATGGTCTACTGTATGGGAACAGCAGGGAACCTTTAGAGAGTTGTGTTTGAGTTGTAATCGTTAGGCAGTCATAATTGAATCGATCTTGGATTTTGGTGTCTCATACTATATGCTTGGTCACTGCCCAAAAGCACCTCAAGAGGAAATCCTTTTTAAGGAAAACGAAGTCAATGTCTTAGACTGACCAACTCCCTGCATTGGTCCCCAACTCTCCTGCCATATCAAGACTCAGGACCTCATCATGAGTTGGGCGGTATCTGGGCTGTAATTCTACCCAACCATATTAGTGTTAGCACCCACCTCTCTGGCGGTATTACGGCTGGATCATGGGTTGGGCACTAACTGTAAGTCCCCACTCCCCGTTGGGTCCACTGAACCCAATGGGGAATTTCAGGTGCAATTACTGCGCGGGAATACCGCTAGTTGTAATTGCACCGAAAATTGGAAATTCTTTCGGCCCTTATCTTGAGTTGGGTGGCAGCCCTTAAATGCGGTGGTAACGGTGTTACTGCTGCATTTAAGGGCTGGCCCTATCATGAGTCTGGCATATTTACCCCCAGCTCTAAGCTGGGGGTAAACATGCCAAAAGAAATCACATTTTTGGTGCAATTACCGCCGGTGGTATTACTGCACAGTGGACCCAATGGGGAATGGGGACTTACAGTTAGCGCTGAACCTGTGATCTGGCAGTTATACCGGCAGACCGGTGGGCACTAACGCTAATTTAGTTGGGTGGTATTGCAGCCCAGATACCGCCCAACTGTTGATGAGGCCCTTTGGCATGTTTACCCCCAGCCCAAAGCCATTGAAGGCATTAGGTTTCAAACACAGCTCTCACAAAAGATCCTTATTTGGGGGTGAGTGCCTAAACCTCTTCGCAAACAGTACCACACTCATGTAGACTGTAGAAGGAACTTTAAATGTTAACACAATCTCATACCTCACCTTGAGCTTGGAAGAAACCTTGAGCATGGGCCGTGCGCTTTCCTTCCAGTGCTGCACCATGGTGGAGAGAGTAGAGGGCTGTCAGTCCTCCTTTAGTCGATCAGAGATGGGGAAAAATAAATGAATCATCAAGAGGTCACACACCAAGGCAATGGAGCTCGTATCGGGGAAAAGGCTGCACTGTGTTTCAGTCAATAATCAAATGTTAATGACTAGTACTGTACAGTGGCTTGCAGTCATGAAACTGAAAAAAGTATTCAGAATCGAAATGTCCCGACTGCTTTCTGATGACTTTCCATAGCAACCATACGTTTATATGGGATACATATATATGGTTGGTACATAAAGATAAGTAAAAGTGGGAAAGAAAGGGGGATCTAAGGGTGTAAAAAAGGGAGAAAGGTAAGTAGGGGGTGCATAGGTAGGTGTTAGCCACATAGGCCTATGGGGTGGCCACAACATTAAGGAACAAAATGAAAAAGGTCGTCAAATAAGGGCATTTATGCATTTTGTTAATTTTTCAAGAGGTCCCAAAAATGGGCATTTGGCACTTCTGGCATACCACCTGTACAGTACCTCAATAAGGTCATAATGGTACAAATAATAGGTCCAGGCACCAATGAAAAAGAAGCTCACAATTATGATGAACCGTTTGTTAGTTTCAGCCACAAACCATTTGAGTGGTATCTAGGAGCATATATTTGGTAAAATGGATGGTAAATAGTGCATTTTAATGCACATTGGGTCAGTAACATTGCACAGAACCAATAGCTGCACAGCACACTAACTTATGAGAATGGGCCACATCGTCCCACATTTCTGTCCCACACTAACCAGTTGGCCCATAACTTCAGGATTGCCCTATTGCTCTGTAGGCCAATCCAAGCCTGGTAACTCTGACCATGCATCATCAAGCACCTGAACCTTGCCAATCCGGTCATTCAGTGTATGCCATCTTCATTTTACATTCCTGCCATCTGCTATTACGCCAGTCACACTGCAACCTTGCACATCCTCTAATCCTACAATATCTAATACAATGGAGCAGAACCTGGGCGCAGAGAAGGACTGTGTGGCAATGCTAGGGCCTGAGATGAACATGGGCACAACTAAGACCTGAAAATGACATTATGGCAGAATTTGGCCACTAACAGTGATATTGAGGCGATACTTGGTACTTAGAGTGTTATGGGGGCGGAACTGGGTTCCTTAAGCCAAATGGGGTATGGCATATCTAGGGAGAACGACATGAAGCAGAACTAAAATGTGTTTTATAATGGCAATGCTGGCATACATTTTTGAGACAGACCGTGTTTGCGTTCAGCACAAGCAGCATGGAAAGGTGTTTAACAACTGCAATGTTGGGAAAAATTGTTAAGAAACAGAAAAAGGGGAAGGTGAGCCCCTAATACCTCATTCCCAGGGCTAATATTTTTAAGTTAAAAAAACAGTGGCGAACGAGAATACAATTTCAATTTAAAAGAAATGTATTTAGATATATTCATTTAAAAGCTGCCACAGCTGGCTCATGATCTGATAGCAACACAATTGTTAAGATACTCCTCACCATTTATTTTAGGTACTTTCGAAATGAAAATGGGGCAGCGCATGCATATATTATTGAGACTTATTTTGGGCAAAAAATCATGAACATTTGTTCTACTGTAGCAATGCTGGAATATACTTTTGAGACAAACCTCACGATTCGCATTGGGCACAGCAAGCTTTAAAAGGGGGCAGCACTCTATTATTTTGTTCAGAAAGATTACATGATTTTCTTTGGAACAACCAGCATGAAAGGGTTGCAACGCGAACATATATTGTTGGGGGGGCTTTTGATTTTCGTGGGCACATGCAGCATAAAAACAGGTTTTACAGTGATAATGGTAGGAAACATTGTTGAGGAAGGCCTTAAGAATGTCTTTGGGAAGAACAAGCATTTTGTTGACAAAGAACATACAATTTTCTTTGGCACAACCAACATGAAAGGATTGCAGCGCAAAACTATATTATAGAGACGGGCTAATGATTTATTTGGGCCAAGGCAGCATGAAAACATGTTTTACAGTGGTAATGGTGGGATACATTGTTGAGGAAGGCCTTAAGATTTTCTTTGGGAGCAGCCATCATGTAAATATATTGTAAGTGCACCTGTGTACTGTTGCTGACCAGTCATCCCAGAATCAATTTTAATTTCTAGACTTTTTACCACATTTCTGGAATTTGTAATGCAGAATTGTGCTAAAAAATTCACCTTTTTGATCCATTGGAGTACAATCTGTTTCAGGGGGAGGACACCCCAAAACCAGAGCGGACTCAATTGTTGAGCTCCCTCTCTTCAGCCATTTCCGGTGGGGGGGATACTGTCAATTCAGCATTCCAAGCTGATTTGTACATGCCACATTTAACAGCAATTTAGTTTACTGACAGAAAAATAGCTGTGGGTAAAATGGAAACTCTGCCTTATTGCCCTCAAACAATACCTAGGAAATGTTTTTAAAGCTTGTGATTTACCTCTGTTGCCAACCAACTTCACATGCACTTTTAAAACCTGCTCATAACCAATGGCAGTTGAAATGTCCACAAGCAACTCACATAGTCCTTCCACAAAAAGGAATGGGCATGAATGAAACCAGGCTTTAACAGCATGGGCAATGCTTTCACCAGTCATGTCTGAAGATAGTGGCGGTGCCTAAATATCTGTTTAAGAGAATAGAATCAGCACTTTGCTCAAAAATGTTTCTCAGAAATTATGGAACTAATGTCAGGGAAAAGTGAAAGTCAGATGCATTCCCTAAAGTTAACTGGTCTCGGAAGGATAGCTCAGCGGCAACGTGATCGACTTCGAAACAAAACGACACAGAACAACACAGGTTCGATTCCTGGGTCCGCAATTAGAAACCTCAGGCTATTAAGTGCTTACCTGTCATAGTAATACGGTTAAAAGGGAGTGGTTACCACTTTAGGACAATTGTATTGTAAGTGGGTTTTTTGTGTTATGTGACATTTGTATGCCACTTTGGTGTGACAACACATTCAGAAAACAATTATTTTCCTCCATGTTACATTGGGATTTCGTTTTGCTTTGGTAAAGGTGATTAGTACTGTAACATTATCTTTAACAGCTGTAGTGTGTTTTTTGAGGCGTATTGTTGGTGGTTGGCTGCCAATGAATTAGGAATAGCTAACTATTATCGGGGTGCTCACGAAAGGGGACACAAGCAAAATGCGTTCTGAACTGACTATCCTAAAACAAATTATTGTAGTACAGCACACAGCTGTCATTGGTATGAATTCACAGTGCTTCATCCTTGATCTGTATGTGAGTGCAGCTCGGAGTTCCTTTGCAGTGGGCTACATGCATTGCATGACTGCCACCACCTAGGTTTATGACGTGCTTGTTGTTTGTATAACACTTTCTGCCACAGTCAGGCCACCTCACATCACCAATGGTGAGCAGCGAGGAGGGAGACTTTGAGGCTGCCACAGTCAGGCCACCTCTCAGCACCAACCTTGAGGAGCGAGGAGGGAGCCGTTGAGGCTGCCACAGTCAGGCCATCTCACAGCCACCTCACAGCACAGCACTGTTGGGGGCTGCTCGGGTCCACCGGGCAGCCCCATACTTAGGTCGGGTGGCAGCCGACCAGGCACACACAGGCAGCGCTCACGCTGCATTCACCAAGGGTGGGGGTTCATCCCACCCGCTCCGGGGACACCGGAGCTCCGCACATGAGCCGGGTGGCAAACGGCTTACCGCGGCCCCGGCTCTGGGGGCACCCAGGCTGGGGTCGGCACCCTGGCCCGACTCACAGGGCCAGGGGAGCACATGGGGACGGCGTTGCCCGGCAGGGACACCGTCCAGACGGCGTTGCCCGGCAGGGGCACCGTCCTGGAGCTGGGCCCCGTCCTTGGGCCCAGCACACGTGGTGGGGCACCCGCATGGTGCTACCCAAGACACACACACACGCGGAGTCAGTTTGGTCTTGACTGACAAGCCGGAAGCAGCTTGTTCACTTTATTAGCTTGGTCACGTGGTTCCCCACGTGACCACATCAACACACTTGGGCGATACCATGCCTCCCAACAGGGGAGACAGGTAACAAGCACTAATGGCGAGGAGGGAGACTTTAAGGCTGCCACAGTCAGGCCACCTCTCAGCACCAATGGTGAGGAGCGAGGAGGGAGACTTTGAGGCTGCCACAGTCAGGCCACCTCTCAGCACCAATAGTGAGGGGCGAGGAGGAAACTTTGAGGCTGCCACAGTCAGGCCACCTCATAGCACAGCACTAATGGTGAGGAGTGAGGAGGGCGACTTTGAGGCATCCACAGTCAGGCCACCTCTCAGCACCAATGGTGAGGAGCGAGGAGGGAGACTTTGAGGCTGCCACAGTCAGGCCACCTCACACCACCAATGGTGAGGAGCGAGGAGGGAGACTTTGAGGCTGCCACAGGCAGGCCACCTCACAGCACCAATGGTGAGGAGCGAGGAGGGAGACTTTGGAGGCTGCCACAGTCAGGCCACCTCACAGCACCAATGGTGAGGAGCGAGGAGGGAGGCTTTTAGGCTGCCACAGTCAGGACACCTCACAGCACCAATGGTGAGGAGCGTGGAGGGAGGCTTTGGAGTTTGCCACAGTCAGGCCACCTCACAGCACCAATGGTGAGGAGCGAGAAGGGAGGCTTTGGAGGCTGACACAGTCAGGCCACCTCACAGCACCAATGGTGAGGAGCGAGGAGGGAGGCTTTGGAGGCTGCCACAGTCAGGCCACCTCACAGCACCAATGGTGAGGAGCGAGGAGGGAGACTTTGGAGGTTGCAGGAGTCAGGCCACCTCACAACACCAATGGTGAGAAGCGAGGAGGGAGACTTTGAGGCTGTCATAGTCAGGCCACCTCACAGCACCAATGGTGAGGAGCGAGGAGGGAGACTTTGAGGCTGCCACGGTCAGGCCACCTCACCTCACCAATGGTGAGGAGCGAGGAGGCAGTCTTTGAAGGCTGCCATAGTCAGGCCACCTCACAGCACCAATGGTGAGGAGCGAGGAGGGAGGCTTTGAGGCTGCCACAGTCAGGCCACCTCACAGCACCAATGGTGAGGAGCGAGGAGGGAGACTTTGGAGGTTGCCAGAGTCAGGCCACTTCACAGCACCAATGGTGAGGAGCGAGGAGGGAGACTTTGAGGCTGCCACAGTCAGGCCACCTCATAGCACCAATGGTGAGGTGCGAGGAGGGAGACTTTGAGGCTGCCACAGTCAGGCCACCTCTCAGCACCAATAGTGAGGGGCGAGGAGGAAACTTTGAGGCTGCCACAGTCAGGCCACCTCACAGCCACCTCATAGCACAGCACTAATGGTGAGGAGTGAGGAGGGCGACTTTGAGGCATCCACAGTCAGGCCACCTCTCAGCACCAATGGTGAGGAGCGAGGAGGGAGACTTTGAGGCTGCCACAGTCAGGCCACCTCACAGCACCAATGGTGAGGAGCGAGGAGGGAGGCTTTGAGGCTGCCACAGTCAGGACACCTCACAGCACCAATGGTGAGGAGCGTGGAGGGAGGCTTTGGAGGTTGCCACAGTCAGGCCACCTCACAGCACCAATGGTGAGGAGCGAGAAGGGAGGCTTTGGAGGCTGACACAGTCAGGCTACCTCACAGCACCAATGGTGAGGAGCGAGGAGGGAGGCTTTGGAGGCTGCCACAGTCAGGCCACCTCACAGCACCAATGGTGAGGAGCGAGGAGGGAGACTTTGGAGGTTGCAGGAGTCAGGCCACCTCACAGCACCAATGGTGAGAAGCGAGGAGGGAGACTTTGAGGCTGTCATAGTCAGGTCACCTCACAGCACCAATGGTGAGGAGCGAGGAGGGAGACTTTGAGGCTACCACAGTCAGGCCACCTCACAGCACCAATGGTGAGGAGCGAGGAGGCAGTCTTTGGAGGCTGCCACAGTCAGGCCACCTCACAGCACCAATGGTGAGGAGCGAGGAGGGAGGCTTTGAGGCTGCCACAGTCAGGTCACCTCACAGCACCAATGGTGAGGAGCGAGGAGGGAGACTTTGGAGGTTGCCAGAGTCAGGCCACCTCACAGCACCAATGGTGAGGAGCGAGGAGGGAGACTTTGAGGCTGCCACAGTCAGGCCACCTCATAGCACCAATGGTGAGGGGCGAGGAGGGAGACTTTGAGGCTGCCACAGTCAGGCCACCTCACAGCACTAATGGTGAGGAGCGAGGAGGGAGACTTTGGAGGCTCCAGACCAACAATGCTAGCACCAGTGCATCCAAACCTCTGCACTGGTGGTCCATGAATGGCCAATTCTTTAGTAGTGTTAACTGGGTGAATATGAAGACACTCCCAGATAAGAGTAGCTTCACTCTGATGGTTGACGTCTGAGGATACAGCACGGAGGCTTCTGCCTGCGCAGCAGTGTCGTGTGCAGGGAGTGGCCTGGTGTGGCACATGCTACCCCTGGAACAAGGTTTACCGCATTATCCTAAACTATGATAATTATGTTTGTGTTTCCCCCGTACCTCATGCCACCCCTGCATAAGTCGGTGCACCCAATTCAGCCACACCAGTCAAAAGAGTCTGGACACGCAACTGCTGCACAGTCATTGGGCCTTGCCAACAAACCTTTGCCCTTGCTTTGTGGAGTCTTGGCTCCTCCTGGGCAGTTGCAAGGATCTTTAATTATTATGCATATATATATTTACCACCACTTTCAAACCTCTTGCCTGTTCTTTGGGGTACCTAGCTATGTTAACAGGGTTAACCGAGATATTTCTGGGATGACAGCTTTGTGTACTGGAGTATGGGTGAGGTGAGAAGCAAAAGTGGAGGAAATGGGATTGAAATACAAATCAATTTGCTTCAAAAACAGACTCCAAGACTAGGCACTGTGCCAGCAGCAGGTGAAATGCGGATTTGTGCAGTAGATACATTTAGAAATCCTTCATGAACCCTTTAAAACACACAGAGGAGTTATTTAAAAGATTTCCAAACACAAATGAATGTGCTACAAAATAGGGCACCAGGCTAAGCACTTTGACAGCAGAAGGGTTAATAGGAATTTAAACAGTAGATACACTTGGAAACCCTTCACATACTCTTTAAAAACAAAGTTGGGATTGCATTTAACTTGTGAAAACACAAATGAATTTGCTCTAAAACTCATTCCCAGGCTGGGAACTTTTAGAGAGGCAAGGTAAATGGGAATTTGGGCAGATGACACGCTCGGAAGCATGACAGACATCTTTCGAAACTCAGGTGAAATTGCACTTAAAACTATGGAATCACAAATTAATCTGTAGCGTCAAGACCTTATCCTGAAAGAGACACCTTCCACATCAGCCTGATTTGCATATGGTCTTTGCCCTTTTGTAATGGCTTGGCAGGCAAAGAACCATGGTCTTCAGCTAGGGTCTCCAACCAGTAGATTGAGAGCCATTGGTAGCTCACCTAAGCTTCCCAGTTGTTCCTCACATCAGACATTGAAATAAGCACTATGTATATTTTGGTGTCTGTTTGCACCAGGCCCCTTCCTCTGCCCCCTCCCTCTCCTCTTCCTGCAAAGCAGCCAAAAGCTGTGTGCATGGTGAGAGGCTGCATATGGGCTTGAAGGGCCCGGGCCGTGTCCCAATAGGGGGTTAACTATCAATAGCAAAAGTAAGCCAGAAATTGCCATGGGTGCAAATGGTGGCTGATTAGAAAGGGAAAGACCATGCGAAACAAAGCTGGGGCTGATATTGTGTCAGTCTCACTGTGTTTCTTTAGGTCGATTGTGGTTAGCATTACTTTGGAAGCTGGGAATTGTAGGCTTACAATCAGAATGGAGAAAATAAAGCTACAGCTGTAGTCGATTTTTTGCTCAGCGTGTGAGTGTGTGTTTGTGTCTGTGTGGTGACAATCCGTGTGAGTCCCAGCTTGCATGTGTTGCTGGTTATGGTAAAGCTGTGAATTATGTGTTAATGTGAAGATGCTGAGTTATAGGTTTTAAGGCAGTAGTACCCCAATCGTATTAAGGTTAAGATGGAATCTGCTGCAATATGGAGGAGCCCACCTCTATGCGTGTCCCGATACAGGAATTCAAGCACTAGAGGTAATTTTACATGCAACTATATGTGCTTAACTACTAGCTGCTCTGCATTCTGGTGCTTTCCCACTTACATTTATAAAACTTAACAGGAATGTAAAATAGCATGTGCTATCAATGCCAGGACATATAAAAAACATGATTTGAGACTTCAGCACATTTTTTACAAAACAAAAGTCAGAATGAAGAAACTAGGTGAGAAAAATAAGCAGTTGTCTGTACGTATATATTTTGCTATGTATAGGATTAATATAGCTTAAACCTAGTTACTAAGTAACAGTACAAAACATGATGGAGAGAACACTGAGGAGAGCCATGGGATGGGAGAACAATTAATAGGGTTGATCCTAATTTTTTCTTTTTTTCATTTTGTTTGTATTTGGTGGAAACAATCTTTTACAAAACAAAAACACTGATTTCATCCTTTAACAAAGCAAAGAGCAAAAGAAAGAATTTGGAAAATGAAAACACAACATACTTCTATCAACAGACACATGTTACACAAATTCATCAAGTTACCACATAAAAGACAATTCATGTCGAAAAAAGAACATAATAAAATGTGATAAAGAATCAATTTAAAAAACAAAATTCCCAGATACTAGACACTATCATAGTTAACTATAACATTACTCTTCATTTTCACACAAGGATCATAAACATTAATTGCACAATTTGGAGAAAAAGGAGGGAAGAGGAGTGACCTGCGTGACCTTTAGACACATTTCAAGAGTGGTTAATCAACAATATTGCAGTACCTGCACCACAGTGATTGTGAGAGGATTATGGACACCAGCAATTAGACGGTCCCAGAACATTTCTGGTATGAAGTTACCACTATTGAGACCAAATCTAGAGAACAGTCGAGACCTGGCTTGCCCGGTTCCTTGACAGTCCATTAAAAGATGTTTCAAAGTTTGGATTTTCGGGTTAGAGCACCGATCACATAATTCTGTTGCTAAATCACCTTGTCCTCTTTGTGCCAAAACCTCACCAGTTCTTGCTACATTAAGCCGGATTCTAAGGAAATTGTTCCTTATTTTTCAATCCAGAAATGTTACTAGATAGCTTGGAACAAAGCCTACATTCTTTTCTACTGCCATGAATTGGTTTGCTCTTGCTCTGGCATGCATATTATCAATTGTTGTGATCCAGTCCATTTCCGCCAGATTCTTTTTAGCCTTAAAGGGGTTGTGTATCAAGGTATCCAGATCTGTATTTGCCTTAGATATTTCACAAAGGGCCCACTCTTCCAATTTTCTCAATCTCTCAGAACCACCCCTCTAAAAATGCTCTTTGATATCCCCATATAGAGAGTCGTCCTGTGCTACCAAGATAAGCCTAAAGAGAGACATCAGTTTCCAGCCTGCAATGGTTTTTAAGGAGCTTAACCCTAATTCAAATCTAAGTAGACCCATTGAAACGCTCATGGGGAGATTAAGGACTTTCTTCCAGACCAAACCCTCCCATTTCTGCTAATCTGTATGCCATAAAAGGGGTTTGGTTTCCAGCCCGTAAAGTATTACTGGGATGACTTCAGCCTTATAAAACTTAATCAATGGTAGTATTGAGAATTTGCAGTATTTTAGTAAGATTTTTTTCATCTGGGCTAATAATTGTTACAGATGGCAGTGGAGGCATATATTTTGAAGCCTAAATAAAGCACCTCTTCCACTCTCTCAATTTGCTGACCTCCTATCTCTCAATGACTATAGGAAACTTTTTTAAGACTTAGGGCCTCATTACGAGTTTGGCGGTAACCCTTAAATCCGGCGGTCGCACTATTACCGCCGGATTTAAGGGTCCGCCAAATCAGGGCTTCAGCGGATTTCTCCCCAGCTCTGAGCTGGGGGGAATCCACCGAGAATTTGCGCTATTACCACCGGTGGGAAATCCGCCGGCGGTAAGAGCGCGAAAATTCCCCATTGAGCCCAATGGGGGAATAGGGCATTCCCGAATGGGCTCAGTGGGGAATGGGGAATTCCATTACTGCCAAACCCGTGATGCGGTGCTAATAGCGCCGGGGGGTTTGGCGGTAGGGTGATGAGGCCCTTTGTCTGAACACCAGAATTTTTTATTTTTTTTTAATTAAGGGCTAGACCATTCTCTCTAGCGAAAATGTCCAGTATATTGAGCAATCTCTGCAATCCCACGGGAGAGAAGTCCAAGAGAACCACATCATCGGCGTACGCCAGCCAGTGAACCCTTGAACTACCTATCACTGGGCTGGCCAATGCAAACGGTTTCAGGCATTCTCCCGCATCTGCCAGGTACAAATTGAAAAACAATGTGGCACCCAAACATCCCTGACAGACTCCCTTTTCCACTCTGATAGGCTCAGAAAAGTTTCCTTCCTCGTTGAGTCGAATTCTTATAGTATTATCTTTGGGGAACTCGATCAACATGGCAAGCAGCACCTCGGGAATGCCCCAGGCTCTTGACTTTGCCCACAGTCTGCTCCTGTCCACCTGATCAAAAGCTCTGGAGAAGTCCACCCAAGCCCCGTACAACAAATTTCCTTCAGGTTTACCCTTCTTCTCTGACATAACGTTGAGGGCAATCCCATTTAAGGCCATTGAGAGGCCCTTTCAAAAACTGGTTTTGTACTTGGAGAGGATCTAATGTTCCTTTACCCATTACTCCACCTCACCCAAAAGGTGATTTTCATGAAAAACTTTCCATCAATATCCAGGAGTGCGATCGGACGGTAATTTATTGGTAACGTCCGATCCCCCCCTTGAATAGTGGAATTATTATAGCCGACTTCCAAGTGGGAGGCAGTACTTTCTTAAGGAGAATTTCCCCAAATAACCAGACCAGCAATTTAGACCATATTGTTGGATTCTCTTTTAGCACTAAGTACGTGAGCCCATTTGGACCAGCTGCTTTGGAAGACGAGCTCTTCCTGATAATTTCTTCCAGAATCTGTGTATCTAGTGGAAGCTCACATTTCACACAGTCCAAGGTTAAACAGACCTTGGAGAGTGTTCTGCAGGTGCCGAAGATGAGAGCAGGGGCGTTGCTAGGGGGGGATAAGGGGGCTATAGCCCCTGATCTTTTGGTTGTAGCCCCGGATAGAATCTCAGGAGCTACAGCCAAAAGACTAGCTAGCCCCCAACCCCAACCGTTCCAACATCAGCTTAGCCCCGGGTCTTTTCCAGACCTAGCAACTCCCCTGGGTGAGAGAGAGATAATCCACCCAGAACTTTTCAGGGACCAGGTTACAAAGTGAGCTTTTTGAGCTACCCTCCATTGAGTTTATCACCTTCCAAAAATTACCAGAATCCCTGTTTGGCACCAACTTCAGCATAAGTTCACTATCTTGCTGAAGACGCGTGGCCTTCCTTCCCACCGGCCAATGTTTGTACGACAGGCATAGTGCTTTAGATTTTTTTTCCAATTCAGCCTTTCCAATATTCAGATTTGTTAGCGTCCTTAGCTCTTGATTCAGACATTTTTTCATCAATGTAGAAGCTACGTCAAAAGCATGACGATGCACTTGAATTTTTCCCCCACCTCTCACACTCGGCGGACAGGTAGACCGAATATATTTGGTGAAACTGTCCGGAGTACAGTTGAGCCTTAGAATATAATCAGGAGTTTCGCTGAGACACTTATTCAGAGTCAGCCCGTCCCGCTTATATTTTTGAAGGCGTATTCTCCCTTTCCTACTTTCGACCATTTGTCTGTGCCTGCATTGCTCTTCAAAGACCGTATCTGAAAAAGTCAGGGCCAACCTGGAGTGATTACTCCCCCCCCACCCTTTATCAATGATCAATGAAACATTCTGGGCAAAGAGGTCAAAAGACAGGAAAAAATAGTCAATGATTGAGGTAATTTTGCCCTGGGATCTTGTCGGATTGGCCAGAAGGTCCCCTGGGAGAGACCCGTTACCCATTTTCAAACCCCATCCTTCAAGGAACTCAACCCAAAATGTACCCCTCTCCGAGGGTTTCCTCCCTCGCATAGCCTCTCCCTCCTTCGATGGTGCAGGCAGTGCGTATTTAGGTCACCCCCCAGTATGATTTGAGCACCCCCATGCAGGAGCTTGATTTTCTCCAATGAAACCGCAAGGTCTCTTAAAAAGGCATCCTGACTAGAACGCGCATGGTTCCAATAAACATTCACAAATAATATATCTGACATAATGATCTGACCTTTCAAAGATACCCTACTAATTTGGATCCCACCATATTTTTTTAGAATTGAGACAGGTTCTCTCAATATAGAATTTCTAATTGCTACAAGCAGCCCACCTGATGGTCTCCCTTACACTTTCTGAGTGGCGGCCTGGGAGATCACTCTAAATCCTTTGAGTTCAATGGGGTTAATTAACCATGTTTCCTGTAACATTACGATGTCCCCCAGATTAAATAGGAGCCCCTTCATTTTTTGCGATGTTAATGTATTGGGACCCCGCGTGTTCCAACAGATTACTCTAAACTCCTTTTGTCTAAAGGTGCTGAGTCCCTGCTCCCAGCTTGAGGAAAACCTGGGACATTATTTCTGGTAATAGAGAGATAGGCAGAGTGTCTCTGTAGCTGTGGAATGACCTTCTTGTAGGTCTCCAGACCATTCTGTTGCTCTTGAGTTCCATTTGGACAAGTTCTGTTTTGGCATCTGAAGTTCCACCGGACAAGTATTTGGCACTCAAATTCCCAGACCTTATAACTCTTTTGATGCTCCCTTTATTTCTTCTTTGCACTCTCTTGAGGTCAGTCCAAGTTCTGCCAAGTACGCATTATGGATGTCAGGGAAGCGAACATATTTGATATCATCGGACTTCATCAGATAGAGGCTCCGCACTTTTTTCAGAAGTGACAAAATGACACTTCTGCAGAGTGATCTGGTAGCTTTTTTGTTCGATACCAGGGATAGCCAAAGCTTGGGGATTGCGAAGATTGATGTTTCTGCCTCAATGTCCGCCCCTTGGTTAGATTGATGCGATTCCTCTTGTAAGGCTTCCACTGTCAAGTCACTACTCTCAATCACTTCTCGGGCTTTCCCCATTCCATTATGATCGGTATTCAAGGAACATTGTTTGCCTGGCCCCATTTTCACTTCTTCAAGCACCACGCTTTTCACAGCGCTATGTATTTTAGGTTGCCCCAACAGAAAAATGGGCGTTATCCTGTTGGGGTCGGCTGCTGGCTGTACTTTGCTGTTTACACCAATCGCTTTCAATGCTGCATGCTGTTTATTTAATAAGAAGATGTGATTTTCTTGTTGTTACTGCCCCAGTAAAAATGAGGGCCCAGTGATTTGTCACTGCCCTTGCTTCCTATACACAGATCATTTTTCAATTCCTCCTTCTCCACTTCTTTCCAATCTGTTTGCAATCCCGCACGAACATTAATCACCCTGATGTCCTCATGGATGATTTCTTCCGGCTCTTCTTCTTTCTTATCCTTGAGAATGGGGTGCCTTCCCTTATGACTTTCTGATAATGAGGCCCTATTAGGATCCAATACAATATCGACAGCCTCACTCCCGTCAGTCGAATGGGCTGCCTTTATTTTGGTCAATGATTTCAAGACGGAGATTGTTTTCGTTTTCATAATTTTTTCCTTTCCTTGGTTTTTGGTTTTCTTCTCTCCCTCCCGTGCAGGCACCGTCCTTTTGCTTTTCCTCTTCCTTCTAGCCACTCTTTTCCTTTGTCTCTTTTTATTTTTGGATAGGCACTGCCATGTCTCTATATTGGGCTGGTTTATCAATTCAGGAGTTGGGTGAGAGTCATCTTCCTCCTGGTTTGACACTTGATCCACCGTCTCTAGAGATGCATCAACTGCGTTGGCCATTTGCAAGAATTCCTCGAGGACAGATTCTGACAGAGGGGTTTCATTAAGGATAGAGGAGTTTCTCTCCTCTCGATCTTCTGTTTTTTCCTCTTGGGTTCCATTAATGATTGGTTTGATTTTTGTCAAAAGATCTTGGACAAGGAGCGATATATTACTTTCTTCCTCTTTTTTTGTTGCCAATGAGCATTGTATTGCTGATATATCCATTCCCTGTTTCACCAATTCCAGCCTCCGGTCTTTCGCCAACGGTGCCAAAGAGGAATCCCTTTTAAGTTCAAGGAGGATCCCTGCTTGCCCCTGGACCTCGGTCCTTAAGAGTTCAAAGACAGAGACCATTGGATTTAGCACAAAATTGAGGGCTGCCAAGGTATTGTTGTCCCTCACTTGCATATTGTTCAATGGTAATGAAGACTCTGGTGATGTTAAACAGTCCTTTAATTAATCTCTAGAGCTGTCACCTGATGATAGAATATGTATTACTTCCTTATTCGGAGGTCCACATTTAACTGGTGAGTCTCTCTTTCATCTTCGGAGGGAGATTCATTAGCGTTAGAAACCTCATGCACGTCCTCCTTCCTCTTGACTTTCTCAATTTGCTGAGATGTTAGCTCTTGATCAGTTAGGAGGAAATCTTCGTCATCTACACTTAAGCTTCTCTTTTTTCCGAAATGGCTATCAATTTTTTTCTAATTTATTTTGGTTGTTATTGTATGTTCTAAGCCATGCTTCCAAGCGTGGACTATTCTCTCCTTTCCCACAGCTTGGCCAGATCTTGACATCGGAGTATGGAACTCCATTCTAGCTTGATTCTACTGGTTCTATGTTATTTTGCCGCGGGATTTTTCGTCGCGGGACTTTTCATCGCCGTTTTTTTATCGAAAAAAACTCATCGTTTTTTTTGGGGGGGGTGTTTAATTATTCCCTTTCACCCACAAATATTTATTTCATTTTTAAAACCCCCCCAAAAAAAACGGCGATGAAAAGTCCTACGACGGAAAATCCTGCGGCTAAAGAACGGTATACGATTCTACTTGGGCATGGATGACTTGTTGCGTGGGGCCCTCTACTAGGTCTCCACTATGTATCGCCAAGATCATTTCAGGTTCACTAATTGATGCTTCAGAGCTATGAACTCCATTTACAGGTATGGTACCATCTTGTTCCCGGGCTCTAAGATCGTCTACCAACGAGGTACTGCGAAGTTTCATCACTATCGTGGATTTAATGCTGCTCACGCGGTAAAGCGGATGGAGATAGAGCACTGTCTAAATTGAGGAATTTATTTTGACTACAATTACTGTCACTTATAAGACCTGTGCTGCTTGCCACGCCTCAAAGGGTTGATCCCCTTTAGCTATGTACTCAAACTGGGATATCTACAGCGATCTGTGTGGACCCTTTATGCATATGTACAAACACTGGTAGAGGATTTTCAGCTTTTCAATACTGGGTTGAAATCGCACATTTTATGACCACAGTTTTTGCTAATATTGGGCAAAACACCATACATTTTCCAAGTAATTCTTACAGTAGATGTCTTGTCACCAACAGTAAGCAGGATATGCCAGCACTGCCACTGTAAAACACATGTTGATTGCCTTGGAAGCAATATGTCATAATTATCATTTTAAACCATTGTTGTGGTGCTGGAGCGTTCAATGAGAGTTGTATGTGCAAGCCAGGCAACGCCCAATTGTCATGCACCAGAATGACCTGCATGATTCCTGCAGGGAGAGGCAGCGATCTTGAAAGCTGTTCTCTGTTATACAGCCTCATTCATAAAGGGCAGAGTGGTGGCAGGCCGCCACCATGGGTGTAATTATAAGGGGTGGAAAGGGGGTTTTGTCCCCCCAACTTTTGTGGCATGCATATTTGGCCCCCCCATGTTTTGACAGGAGGGCCGGGGGGCCGCCTTTGGCTGAGCTGAATTTTATTTTCTGCTTGTTGTGAGTGTGTGCCGCGCTGTGGAGGGCTGGGCTGGTTTCTGCAGCATGGGCTTTCTTTCCAGATAATAACACTATATGATATTTCATTGGCTGTTCGTCAGCCAATGAAATTCGTTATACTGTGTGTGTGGGGTGATGGCGGCACGCTGCTGCGTGCATGCATGCGTGTGTGTGTGGCAACCTTCTGGAGTGTTCTTGTGGAGGTGAGCTCTGTAGCACTCTGGTCCCTGAGAGGCACATCCGCAGTGTTTCCCCACGGTGACGGTCAGTGTGTGCCTGCTGCCTAAGCCTTGCCTAAGTTGCCTAAGCAGGTAAGAGTTTTCTCACTCTGTTTTATTGCAGCATGTTTTTTCTGTATATGCCCCTGTCCCACATTTCGAACTTCTAAGGTGCCTTCTGTACACGTCTACCCTCTCCCTTGTGTGTGGCTTGCTTTCTCTCTATCTCTCTTGCCCTCTGTCTCAGTGTGTTTTTCCACAATGTTGATGGATTGGAAGCCCAGCCTTGTTTGTATATTACAAACATTACAATGTTCTGGCCCACACGCACACCTGCCCCTGTGACGGTCACAGTGCGGGCAGGTGTGCTTGTGAGCCAGAACATTGTAAAGTTTGTGACCGCCGCCGCAGGATGTGCACACACGCCACCTCGTGACAGCATGAAGCTGTGAAATAGGAGGGCAGAAATGCAATTATCCTCAGTCTGAGACCCTTTTTGTCTTGATGTCTAATACTTAAATTATGCTAATCAGACATAACCACTGTTATTGCGGGT
Organism: Ambystoma mexicanum; assembly: GCF_040938575.1. NCBI lineage: Eukaryota > Metazoa > Chordata > Amphibia > Caudata > Ambystomatidae > Ambystoma > Ambystoma mexicanum. The sequence goes on from NC_090928.1 coordinate 1,208,411,270, forward strand.
TCCTAGTCTCAGAGCCTCATAACACTCTTGTGTCTCCCACCAATTTATGGATACTCGTTTACTATCTTCATTATGAGGGTGCTTTGTGAAATTAAAGTTTTACTGCATCTCTGTACGGAGTTGGCCAAAATAACAGACAACTGGGACATATCGTTGCAGTTCACTGCAATGGAACACCTGTGATTGGCGCCACAAATAACTTGTTGAAACATTTCTTCATGGCATACCGTTGGATCAGGCAATTGATCTTTTGATCGGTCTCAATATCGCTTGTTTGTGCCACGTTATAGAGCATTACCCAAGGAACACATCAAGGGAATTCCTGCAATCTATATTGTGCTTACATGGGTTCTGCTCAAAATGTCCTGGTGAAATACATTGCTGGACCAATGCCATATGTTTTACCATGGGAGCCAACATGTCTCTCAAACTTTAAGCCACTTGAATATTTAGCCAAACTACAGCTTTAGTTCTGCGCTGTTATGGGGCAGTGAGATTATGAGACAGAAGGATAGAACTGAGGAGTGGCATGCTGTTACAGTGGGATAGAACTACCCTTTGCTTAGTGATACAGTGTGAAAGGAAAGACGCATTTATCTCTGCGTAATACTTTATTCCATGCAATGCCACTGCTTCATTGTAGAATATAATTATCTGGGGATGATCTTGATTCTTTCTGTGCCATGCGAGAGAAGGATAACGGAGTCTGGAGCGGTTCCTTATACTCTGTTGTAATAATGCATTTCGATGTGAGAGAAATGCTTTGTTTCCAAAAATGGAGAATACGACCACTCCATATTTTCTGTCTCTCCTTCCTCCCCTCCAAGCATGACTTCATCACACAACAACTTTATGCCTCTGCAAATCCGCGTGAGCCAAAATACTGCAAATTTCTACCTCTTCTGTCAAGAACCACAACTGAGAGGCACCTAGAATATTTTTCCTTGAAAACAGCCACTATAGTGTACCCAGATAAGGATTCATTGGGTCTCATTACGAGGTGGGCGGAATGGGTTTACCGGTGCTGGTAAACCCATTCCACTCTATCACGAGGTTCCCTTGGGGGACCCGCTCAGAACGTCTGGTCAGACCAGACATCCTTTACAGGTCCCGAAAGGGGACCAGGGAGCTAATAACGGGCCCGTTATTAACGGGCCCGTTATTAGCTCCATCCCCTTTCCCATTGAGCCCTATAAGGGCTCAATGGGAATGGGGATGTGTTTATTGAATGAGGAATTACCGGGTTCTCCAAGGTTGGAATGACCCGGTAATTCCTCATTCAAGGAACCCGACCCGGACCATAGTTTGGAGGCAGCCATGGTGCTAGTAGCACCATGGCTGCCTCCAAACTCGTAATGAGGCCCATTGTATATATTTGGTTAGCATAAGCAGCTGGATGACATCTGAATTCGTTATTTTACACTTGTGACATTTTTCAAGTAATACAGTATTGTGCCAAACTTATTGTATGGGGATTACAATACCAGCAACAAAAGAAACACGATAATGCCAATTCGTGAGAATGCGTGAGAACAGGATGCGAGTTGTAAAATGTCCCACCCACATTCTGCTCTCTAATATCCCTACACGTAAACCAGGGGATCACAACAGGACTTTGTGTGCTATGGCCATAACACACTGTGGGCAGAAGAGGCCCACAAACAGCCCGTCCGATGCATTCCAAAGTGTCAGACACATTCCTGACACTGAGCTTGCTACGTACTACGCAATTAAACTCACAAGGGCTCAGGGAGAAGAACACGTTTTTACTGACCAGTCTTGACGAATTCATCACTGCGAACACAGTTTTCACATTTGTACCTTAATGTAGTGCTGACATTTAAAAGCTATTTGTTGAAAACACGTGTTCAGCGCATGAGTGTTTCTATCTACAGCTTTGCACTGATGACAAGGTCCTGTGCACACGGCACACCACTGGCGGTATTGCTCTTTCCCCAGCATGCTGTGTAATGGGGGGTGGGAGGGATGGGAAACAGTTCTAAGCATGGCCACTGCTGCAGCATGCCCCTGATGGCAGATTCCGCAGGTGGGGATGAATCTGCCCACGACTGTGCAGGCAGATTCCCTTCAGTGGATCACCCCACTTTTAGAATGCAGGGATTGTGTCACTTGTGTGGGCAAATAATGCTTCTACGTGAACAAAATACTTTGTGACATAAACCTTTAAATGCCCCTGTTACCTTATTTATGTTGGCAAGACTATGCAAAAGGTCCATATCAGGCTCAAAAACATACATACTATTGATAAGTGGTATGTTGTAGGGCGGCACAATTTGTTGTTTTTTAGGCATAGTTGATTTCACTAAGAAAAGCCATCAATACCTAACACGTTTGCCTGAGGTACCAAAGTTATAAGTAACAGAAAGGGGTGGTTACAGCCACAATCCCTCGCGGATGCCCCTGTTATGCTTAAGCCTGCCAATGCCTTGGCTAGCAGCCTGTTCCTTCCCCTGTCGGAGCCGTTTCCCAATAAATCGGCTTGGAAACCCCACCATAGAAGGTCTAAGACCTTAGAGGGATGATATGTATTAACTAAGTGATTCCATACCAGCATTCGAGAATTCCTAGTACAGCAACATACAGTTCCTGCACTGGCTGCAGAACAAGAAGTATTTACTTCTGATCATTATAATTTTTTATAATTGGTTATTTATAACGCGCTCATTACCCAGAGGTTTCTAAGCAGGGACCCGGGGATCGAACCTGTGTTGCTCCGCGTTGTCTTATGAAAGTTATAACCAAGCGCATTGCAATGGTCTCTTGTCGTGTAGTAGTTTAGTCTTATCCCTCAGTGCCAACGTCTGCCCACTCCACCCCGCCCCTTTCTTTCAGTTGTAATGATGTCCCCACAACATTTTCAGCAAAGTTACTCCACTGGCCGCCACCCATTATGAGTAAGTCGCCCCTCGCTATGAAAGACCAAAGGAAATATCGAGGCTTAGTACCACCAAAATGAAATACGCCAATCAAGAGTTCAGAGTTACAAGTATACTTTTTAATCAAAAGTGCAGATAGTTATCTCGTTCTCAAGCACCTTGCGGTGTATACCAGCAGACACCATGAGGGAAGAGAGTGCTGGACATCATGAAGCATGCATTATTTATACACAGTCCTGGTCATTGTCCAGCCCTGGACATTTTCCAGCCCTTCTCAAAACGAATAAGTTACAAAAATGGTTCATGCCCAGGTTACATGACAAATACAGCAATATTGTTTCTTAAGTACTTCAAATGTTTTTCCTGTCTACAACATACAATGGTTACAATTTTGTTCTGTCTGGTCATGTTGGTTTTTCCTTGTTTTCGAGCTTAGAGTAAATCCAGTTTCAAGAAACGAACACAATGGGTTTCTGCAAAGGCACATAGTTTTAGTTGTTCAGCATTCAGTTCCACTGTTTGAATGAGGATAAAGCTATTGGTGCAGACAACACCTAAATTGCAGGTTCCCTTTGGCTCCACGGTTTCTTAGCACAAGACAAACATTCTGCGCTCAGTTGACAATGTTGACATAGTTCAAAGTTCATTTTTCTCTGCTGCAGCCAAAAACACTGTTTTAAATTTCAAGACAGAAAGCAGGAGTTAGACTCAAAGTGGCGGATGGTTCTAAGATGGCGGCAAAGTCAACTCTATTCAGGCCTGTTAAAATGCGGATTTCAGTACAGATGCGATGGAGCTTAGGCCAATATTCATTAGCAGATGGTATTATGCAAATATGGTTTGACAAACCCTCCTTTTGGCCTAGGCCAAGAGCATTACTCAATAATTTTGACTGTACAAAGACCATGTGTCACTATTAGAGCACCCTGAGTCGCTGGTTTCTAAGAAATCAATCGCCATTAACTCTTTGATAGCAATTTCCTGCATTACTAAGACATTGGACGCTTTTTCAGGCATTTGTATCTCACGTCCTAGTGTACCTATTACTTGTGCACAAGATCCTCCCATCATGGAACATATGACAGGCAGACATTGTATACAACAACAGCAAAACAGAAAAATACCAAGGATCACCATCAAGACTGTGAAAATGTTTGAACCCCAAGATCGCAACAAATCCCAGAACCATGTACTTAGATTCCAATTTCCCTCTTGGACATGTACTTCAGTGCTTAGATGTAAATTCTGAACTGCCTTAAATGTGGTGGGGGAGGAGACGGGTACAAAAACACAACATTCAGATCCCACCATTTTGCATACTCCACCACGCTCAGCTAGAATGTCTAACACCATATTATTTTAGAGGGCTACTAACCTAATTGCCTTTTGCTCTAGCGTCATGTTGTACAAAATGTCAGTGATCCTATTGATGGTTTTCTCTAATAATCTTGCTAATCTTCTGATATCCTCGAAATTCATTATCTGTCCCCAGAATGACACAAAGAATTTTGCAACGTCACCCAAGACTTGTGAAGGAGTATCACCATTCTCATCCCGCCTTGGATGAGCTCTAGAGACTTTGGTGATGGTGGCAATATGTACTCCTGGCAACAATATCCCCAAGTAACAAGTACCCTGCCATTCTCTGGGTAACCATGGATAGGCCTCATTGCCACAAACAATGTAAATAGGATCTTCTACATGTCTGTCCTCACTAGTTAATACTGCAATATTCGTGTATCCCGCAAATGTACCCTTTGGTCAGGAACCCTCTCTCTGTATGCAGAATTAAACAGCTTCTGGACTATGGTTGATAGTATAAGAAGGAGACATGGCATCCCTATTACTTACGGGAGCCATCTTGAAGGTGATTAATGATTGAAAAGGTCTAGAAAATCAGTCAGAGGGCCTAATAGAAGCAACATTGAGTTTGCTCCTATTTGCAAAGAGGGAACATCCTAAAGGTGTTAAGACTCGTTTCTCAAATTCATTTAGATTAGTCCCATCAAAGTTCCCAGAAATACTGTCATTCCAACGGCCAAAGAATAGTGCCCTGAGCGATACATAGCAAGCAGTAGTTAAAGGGAGAGGATGAACACACCAGCCTAGTCCATTTTCCCCATGTTGTGGACAATGCGAACACACCCAGCAATTTGTTTTGTTTGGAATCGCATGGGTAGCGTTCATAATCATTAAAAGAGTGTTGTTATGATAACCTCCTCTGTGTTGGAGGTCTCGTGGAGGAAGAGTGTGCAGATGCACATAAGGCAAAGGCACAATTGGGATACTTGCAGTCGGTAATAAATTATCAAGCGGATGCACACTTTCACACTTTACAGCTACAAAAGCCCAAATGAAAATACGATGACTAAACAAACTGCTATTGTGCTCAGTAAACATTCGGTCCTCGGGGACCATAACCCTTGATGGGCAGATTCATCATCAGAGAAGTGACCAACATTCATTTTTAGATGAGTGGCTTTAAAATTGGGCATTGTTTTTCAGAGTCTGTTAAGAAGCCTCTACATTAGGCTCTTTTAGTTCATCCATCAGTGGCTCCTGACCACGTGGCCTATGTTGATTGAAGATAACTTTGCCGGTCCCCACCTCTTATTTATTTTCAGCAGAAGAGTGACGAGGGACTGGCTCAACAATGGTTTCTTGCAGGTACAGCTGCTGCTGTACTGTAAGTTTGGTTTCCTGGACGCAGATCGTACATTAAGGCTCCAGGTATGGTGTGATCTGCAAACAGAGTGTTGTTGTTTCCTGAAGACAATGAGGAAGGCAAAGCAAGATTGCTTGATGGTGAAGAAGAATTCGAAGAAGAAGCAACAACCCCCCCCCCAGGCCCCACAGGTTTAGGAAGGTTTTCAGTAGACAAAGCAGCAGTCTCCCCAGGCCCCACAGGCTCAGGAAGGATTCATTGGAAACCCTTGATGTCAATCAGAGCAGGCTCATTTTGAGCATCAAGATCACCACTTCCCTTCTCCTTGCATTTGTCGTAGGCCAGAGGAAAAGGAATCCTCTTCACGTGCATCACATGGATCCAGTTCTTCTTATCGGTGACCCGGACAGTAGTCTGAGTGGCCAAGAGGACTTGATGTGGTCCACTCCAGTGAGGTGCAAAACAGGAGGCTCCTTCAAAGGCTTTCAATAGCACCCAGTCACCAGTTCGAAGTCGATGACCTGGACCCTCATACTTTACTGGGAGGGCTTCTTGCACCTGTTGATGAATGAAATACAGGTTTTGAATTAACTGGTCACAATATTCAGAAAGGAGTACATGCTCCACATCCTTTAGCAGTTTGGGTTTTGGTATCTTCCAATGGCATGGAGGAGGGGCCAAAACTACCCTTTGGTATTGATGTACCTTTGCCAATTTGATGCTGTAAGCATACCATGCAACTTTGGACAAAACGCTCAGCAGTTTTTTGAATATTGGTATTATACCATACAGGATCTAACAATTTGCTAATTTTTTTGGCACATATGTGTGTTGGACAATGAGCCAATGCCACCATAGTGGTAGCGATAGCCATCTAAACTTGCTGGACCCTCAGCCCACTGTTTAATTTAATCTGGAGTGGCGTCAGCCGGAATTTCTTTTATGCAACCAATTCCTGCATCTATCACACAAGTCTTTGTGACCTCTTTTGTTGATTCCAACACATATATTTTGGAATGCAAATAGGTGGCAGTCTGTTTGGCTAGTCTGTCAGCAAAAGTGTTTCCTTTTCCCACATCATCCGTTACTTTATGGTGTGCTGCGCACTTCATTATTGCTAACTGTGTAGGAAGCGCAAGTGCTGAAAGTAGCCGAACTATTAGAGTTCCATGCTGTATCTTAGTTCCATGCGATGTCAAGAAACCTCTCTCAGCCCATAGTCAAACAAAGTTGTGAACTACCCCAAAGGCATACTGTCTATCCGTGTATATGTTCACACTGAGCCCTTCAGAAAGTTCACAAACTCTAATCAACGCAATAATCCCTGCGGCCTACGCAGAATTATGCGGAATTCGTTTGGTCTCCACTATAGTGCTTAATGTAGTGATTGCGTAAGCAGCAGTGGATGTATCATCCGGGAGTTTGAAGCAGGAGACATTGCAAAACAGCTCCCCTTGCGGATTCTTTAAAGGTGTATCTCTTAGGTCAATTCTGCCCTTAGTGTCTTGTTCTGTTGTATAGAGGCAGTCATGTGACATTTTGTCACTGCAATCAATTTTTTGAGGAAGATGCAATAGTTCCACCAGATTTAATGAGCAATATCTCTTAATTTGGATATATGGTGCAAATAGAATCAGATCGTACCTTGTTAGTCGTGTGAGATGTTGCTTCTGCGTTCTGTTTAATAGAATGTCTACAGAGTGAGGTACCATCATGGTTAAAGAGTGACACAGAACCATACCCTCACTTTGTTTTACAGATGCAGCAGCAACAGCATTCAAACATCTCGGCAAAGCGCATGCAACAGGGTCTAACATGGAGGAAAAATAACCCATGGTCGATTTGTACACCCATGTTCCTGCATTAAAACAGCCAAAGCACATCCATCACATTCATGCACATACAACACAAAGGCCTTTACGTAATTTGGTGTGCCCAAAACTGGTGCTGAACACAACGCAGCTTTGAGCATATCAAAAGCATGCTGGCAATCCAGGTTCCATTTTAAAGGCAAAGAAATGCCCTTCTTTGTCAATGGCAAGATAGGTTTTATCATTAATGAAAAATTTGGGATACACTGCGTCAGTATGACACCATGCTTATTAAAGCTCTGACCTCTTTCTGTGTATTTGGGACAGACATGCTAGCGATGCTTTGTATCCGTTCAGGTGTCAGTCTTCTTCCCTCCTTCGACAGGAGGTAGCCTAAATAGGCGACTTCCTGTTGACAATACTGAAACTTTTTTAATGAAGCCTTATGCCCATGTTCTGGTAAATGAATAAGCACAACACTGTGCCCTCCTTGCAAGCAACTTCTGAATCTGCAGCTAGAAGTAGATCATTAACATACTGCAACAACGAAATCGGGACTGGGCACAAAGTGGACAAGGGACAGTTAAAAGAAAAAGATCCTGAGAATGGAGAGAACAAGGTGGAGAGTAGAAGGACACCAAGGAAGAGAGATAGGAGGGAGAAAGATTGTGAAGGGATTTAATAACCAAACAGGGAAAGTTACATTAAGACAATAATGAAAGGATAACCGGGAGAGAGAAGATGAGGCAGAAGAAATAGAGTCATGTGGAGACAGAGAACAGAGAAGATGAATAGAAGATTTGAAAATAGACTTAAGAGGGCTAAGGCGAGAAACTGGGAGACCAAAAAGAAGGCACGAACAATAGAAGAGACGGGAGAAGATAAGAGAAGTAATCCGTAGTTTAGCAGCGGGGAAGGTAAGAAAGGGCTTAGCCTTATGAATGTTAAAAGGTTTACCAGATAAGAATGAGAAAGTAAGGAAATATGAAGAGAGAAGGAAAGCAAGGAAGTGAAGACCAATGTTACAAGCTGGGGAAAGAAATGGATTTAGGAGGCAGAGGAGGGCGGATGGTAGCTGCAGCAAAAAAAGGACCTCTGTCTTAGGGGAATTGAGAACGAGATAATGATTGGACATCCTAGATTAGATGGGCAAGAGACAAGAGGTTAAGATAGAATGTATAGTAGGGGAGAAAGAAGAAAAGGATAGGAAAAGTTGGGTGTCACCGGCATAGAAGTGATGAGACAAACCAAAGGAAGAAAAAATTGAAGCAAGAGGGGAAGTGTAATGAGAAAACAGAAAAGGACCCAAGACCGATCCTTGGGGAACATCATGTAAGAGGGGTAAAGGAGAAGAAGATTTACCTTCCCAAAAAATAGAATAAGTACAATGAGACAGATAATATGCAGACCAGAGAAGGACAGAGCCAGAGAAACCAAAGGAAGAAAGAGTGATCAACAGTGTTGAAGGCAATGGATAAATCAAGAAGAATTAAAGAAGAAGAGTGTTTCAAGTAAGATGCAGAAAGAAGAGAATCACAAACAGAGAGTGGTGCGGTACCAGGAGAATGATGAGAACAAGAAATGAGGAAGAATGCAGTTAGATGAAAGGAAGGGAGAGTTATGAGAATAAACAAGATGCTCCAGGAGATTCAAAAGTTAAGCAAGAAGAGATATAGGCCTCACGTTAGAGGAAAGAGAAGGATTGAGAGAAGGCTTTTTTTAGATAGGAAGAATGGTGGCATGCTTAAAAGACGAAGGAAAGATAGACGAGAGAAGACAAATGTTAAAGAGAGAAGTGAGATAAGGCAATAAAAAAGTATAGACCATGGGAATGCAAGAAGAAGGAATATGGGGGCAGAGGTAGGCTGGACTCTAGTAAAAAGGAGCACAGTATCAGAAAAAGAGAGTAGAAGAAAATAAGACAACACAATGGATTGAGGAGAAACAGGAGGATTAGGAGAAGAAGAAGGTACAATAGCAGAGCGGAGAAGAGTAACCTTCTAGAAAAAGTAAGAGGCATGATCAGACTGTGGGTCATAGTTAAATGCATGGAAGAAATGATGGTGGACACAGAACATCACAGTGCTGGACATGTTCCCCTTTCATATTTGCTTTGTGCTTGTGGACATAACACTTCTAGTCAGACAGCATGGCCGTGGAGCTGCTGATAAAAATGCAGTTGACTACATGCAGTTGACTAGATGCAGCACCAAACTGCAGCTGCTAAGGGTACTGGTGTTTACATGCTTCAGTAACAGCATTGAACTTAAATCAAGGCATATGTAAGGAGTAAATAATTATGCTAAATACACTCTCCCCTGTTTCCAATGCCATTGATTCAAGGCCATGTGGCCACTGGCCAACAGCAAAAGACACTATCCAGTAATGAGATGTAGAAACAAGTGGAGGGTCAGAATGAGCTAACATGAGCTCTCAGTAGCAACAAGCATTCAGGGATGTAGCGGGAAAGGCCCACTTGAGAAAGGGGCATCCATGAAGGACCGAATGCAATATTTCCTCCTGTGAGCTAAAAGAAAAGGCAAAACTATATGGCCAGAGCGCAACAAATAGCACTATGTCCTGCATCAAGAGAGAGAAATAATTCTTTCTTAAATGTGTTATTAATACGTCAAGAGATAATGTTGACACATGTTTCACTACACCATGGCAGCTTCTTCAGGAGCATTTCTAAGAGCATGCATCTCTACTGTTTACAAGAAAGTGGTTATCACTTCCTCAGGCTCCCAATGCAGCAGTGTAATATGCATGTAAACAATTTGACACCAACAAAATACATTGTTGCATACTAAATAAAATGTATCTTCATCTCAATAGAAATAATCAAGAAATATGTACTAAAGGCAACATTATACCCAAAACATACCCACATTGGAAGCCCAGCAGAAGGGCTATAAGGATCCAAGCTGCAAAATTCCACTTATCATATTGACTTTAGAATCAGCGCAAAAAGAAGTCCTTGCTCTGCATGTCTGTTTTCATATTTGTATGTATTTCTAATCAAATCATCACTCCCTCTTTCATATGTTCAAAATAACACTGTATGGCGTATTGTCTGGGTAGCTGGGTATAGGATTACAGTAAATGCCATTTTGTGAGAGTACCTGGCTTTATGAGGTACCTGGCTATATCATGAGCAATGCCTGACACCGATCCAGATACAAACACTTGAATGCATCCAAATGAATCCACTGAGGGTATTTTACTCTTTACTTCTCCATACCTAGTTATATAATTAGTTATTTTAGTTACCACATTTGCGGGTACTTGCCCTGACAGGCGGTTGCTTTCGAACGCCGGTCCATTTCCTACTTTCTATTCTTCATCAACCGTGTGCCTCCTTAAGGCTCTGTTTATTTTTTGACGGTCTGTTGTTTTAGGTCTGGTGTAAAGAGCTTCAGTCTGGAGATCGTGGTGTCAATCCGGTCCTTCGTGCTGCGGAAACCGCATTCAATCCTTTCATTTGTGCACATCTTTATTGTCCATAATTTTGAGTTCTTTACACCAGCTCCTCCACCCACTGCCCCCCCCCTACGCTTCCCACTGGATCCGCTCCACCACACCTTGCAGTGTATCTCCTGCTTCTGCAATCACCTTTACTCGAGCCAGGCCGGCGGGACACACAGAACATTACAGTACATGATCAGCTCTACTGAAGACAGTGAAAGTACTACCAATAAAGCCAGGACTACAGCATTGACGGCTCCACCAATTCAACGATCAGGCTTTTCTTTTCATAACTTTGCCTCATCTGCGGGACTGTGGTATCGCTGGAGGCTCTTTACACTTCTGAAAGGTTGACCACCAAACCCATGCAAAAGGAGATTGAAAACTATGCATATGAACACCACTGTGACGGGAACTGTTCTCTAAATGTTCTAGGATGTAGTCATAATAGTAATGTACCCCATACTCAAATTATGGATAAAGGTACTTGTAAGCGGTGTTGTAAAGATCTCTAACATACTGTATGCTGTATCAGTCTTACTTCGACTTCGGTGGAGATCGGCAGACATGGCGAACAGAAAGTATTGTAAAGTCAGTGTTTGCCTTGCAGTGATCATCTGTGATCCGCCCCCTTCTGCTCCCTCCACTAGACAAAGATTTTAACTAGTACCAATATGAAGATCTCCATTGGACCATAAGCACGGCCACCTGTGCGGACTAATATTGCACTGTTCAAGGATGATTGATGTCACACCTTCAGGTCAAGTGACCGGAAGTCAAATTTATCAGACTGACCAACCGGAAATGGAAGACAGAAAAGAAGGTCTGTAGAGAAAAATCTGACACCCACAAATAAACGTGTTGGCTATTTTTGGAACCCTTACAAATCCTTTCCATTAAAAGAGAAAATGGCGAAAGCTACACAACAAACCATGCGCTTTCGTTAAGGGGCGTCCCCTATCTTTAAACATATATGATGCGCACAACACACATTTTTAAAAATATCTTTATACTTTTTTAATAGAGTAAAAGTAAGACTATATTTTATTTTGGGGGAATTGATGTTTTACAGTACTGTACAATCCATGTTTTTGAATCTCGGGGTTAGAGCTGATGCTAGGACTCTGAGTCCAAATTCTCTCTTTCGGCTTTCTTCTCCTATTATTCAATAAGATGCTAGGTGATTTTGGAGTGCAGAGAATCACTTCCCCTTCACACATCTGGCTCGATTTAGGAAGGGATGAAGAATAGTGCAGCGTGTGATAAACTCAGCACAGAACAATTTTTATTTATTTGCATTTTTAAAGCGCTCAGACACGCTGTTACAATCAGTTGTGTAATTGTTATTTTTTATTTTCTTTTTTAGTTGCGTATTTATAACGCGCTTAAATACCCAGAGGTTTCTAAGCTCGGACCCGGGATTCGAACCTGTGTTGCTTCATGTCATCTTGCTTGCAAGGCGAACACGTTGCCACTGAGCTACCATCCCCAATGATCCTGTAAAAGAAACAGGAAGGGACGCGTGAGCCAAGACGAGGAAAGGAGGTTATCGAGGCGATGAGACATAAGGACAGTGGGTGACAGCAGGCAGGGGAAAGATGTGAAGAGCATAGAATTCAGGAAGGTCGCAGCAGAAGAATTAGCTTGCTTCCCAAGAGGCCCTCGTTTGGAGGTGTTGCTCTCTTTGAACATATTGTGACGGTCGCAATGCACCAATAACTCTCATGGACATAAGGAGGGACCACCTCACAACACATCTGCATCCCCCTCCCAAAAAGAAATGTTATTCGCCAAAGTCTTTGCTGTCACCCTCCTTGCAAATCTGGCAGGTTGGGAGGTACCAGTGGATAGAGGTGATGATAAGAGAGATGGGAGGGTAAGGATGAGTGTGAGTAGAGAGGTAGACAAGCGGATAGTAAGAAAATTGAGGTACAAAATGAGAGGTATGGTGGTGAGTGTGGTAAGGGTTAGGGCCACATTCCATATTTGAGGTTCTTGTCCCCTAACTTTGTGGGTCCTCTGAACATTTTGCTGGCTTTCATAGTATCCCAACCCTCTTGTTGTGACTAGAGAGGCTTCTTCTTAGGTGCCCCTTTCAGTGCAAATCTTTTCCTGGTGTGCTCACGTTATTAGCCCAAAGGGTTATTGTATTGTTTTGTAGTTGTCATTTATATAGTCCCTTTTCCCATTTTTATGGCCTCAAAGCGCTATGTAGTAGGACGCCCTCTGGGACCCAAGCCCGGGTATGGAAGAATTCTCGGAAAAACTTAAAGTGCATGTGCATTTGGCCAAGATTAGGCATTAGGTGGGCAAGCTAGGCTGCAGTAAGCGACCCAAGACGTCAGACATGTGGATGGGTGCTGAGGGAGGTCACGACAGAGTGCTAGTGTGAGAGTCTTGATACGGGACAAGCTAGACTGAAAATTGTCATAGGTTGTCACTGTATTCTAATGGCAGAGTTGTTGAGGCAAGTTTGGTGTAAGGGTGAAGCAGTTATGTGTCCAGCTAGACTGAATTTAACATAGTCGTAGCTGTATTCTAAAGTGTGTGAAAGGATAGCCGAGTCTGTGGCAGAAGTCCACCGAAGTGGTGCATTTAAACATGCCTTAAGCTCAGATGGAGCTTATCTTTGATGTCTCTGTGTCATCCAATCGTCGGTGGGGAAGAAAAGCACTTACCCTCATAGACTCTTCTAGGCATTATGGACAGAGGACCAGCAAGTCTACTGAGCATGCTAGAATATCTTCTAGGCAAGACAGACAGGCTACTATAGGATCTAACATAATAGGATTCTCTAAACGCTACGCCATGGAGAGGTTACCTTTATAGTCTTCCTAAATACCTTCCAATTTCTATAATCGCTACCAACAGCGATTTACTAAATGCATTATCAAGGATGCCTGCATATAACCACTGTGCGTTAGCATGTTTAACTTAAGTATCTATAAGTGCAATGGAGGGTTACCAACAAATATCTTCGAGCGAGATGAGCAGGCTACCATTATAAGGCGCTACACAAGATTCCCACTCTCAGATTCATCTAATGTCACACAATGCCTACCCTCTGATCCATCCAACTGAAACAGTCCTTCTAAGTGCAATACAAGTGCCAGCCTACAAAGTTCTTCAAGTGCAATATCAGGGCAGCAGCGCTTTTTAAGAACCACATCTTGGAGTGAGGGTAATATTATCTCCCAGAAAGTGTTTTGTGGAGTAGGCTGTCTGACTGCCCCTCCTGCTGCAATGCGAGGTAAAAGCAGAACGTGCCTAACCTTTCCCCATAGCTATAGAAATCCTGTGGAATTGATCCCTTTGATTCCCATGGGAGGAAGTTTTGGAAACTTTGCAAAATCCTAAAAAGTTGCTTTAAAAGTTATTTATCGGAGAAATGTGTCCCTGCTCCACCTTGGGGCTCTGAAGTTTCTGGAACAGCAAGTGGAATTTTAGCATTGATATTATGCTATGAGATGTTTTACATTATTCGTTTTTTGTACCGGGCACCCGTGCTATTTTCATGGTCTCTAGACACTCTGGCAGATCTGCAAGAGAGGGGGTGGGTAAGGTTAGTGCAAAGAGAGGTATAATGCAAGATATCTTTGCTGTGTTAATGCGTGGAACCGGAAATGCCCTGCTCTCCGCTGTGTGTCTGTTGCTAGGTTTTCTATGTGAGAGCTTCGAGGTATTTGTGTCCAGAGAAGAGCCTTTTGTGTCTGTGATGCTAAACTGCGTTGGTCGGGACTGTGATGTGCATTGTGATTGTTGACAGGTGTGGTTCTGTTGTTTGATGTCTGCTGGGAGGGTTTTCAGGTGCCATGTGCGAGTGGCTTAGATATTACACTTGTTGTGTGTGTTTGGGCATAGATTTTAGTGGTGGAAGGTTAGTGAAGGGCCTTATGGCAACTTGGAGCATCCATTTTGTCTCGTCATTGTAGTGAATGTCCATGATTTAACTGAATCAGAAATGATTGACGGAGAAAAAAAACGAAAGTAATTTGAATCAAAGTGACTTACGGTTTTCACTCCCCCTGAACATTTCTGGTACCCTGCATCCCACCACCCCCTAATTTACCTTCTGGCGAAACACTTCGCTGTGTGCCGCCGACTCCTCTGTCCCTCTGCGGCGTCGGCTCCCTTCACTTACGTGGATGGGAACCGGTGATGCAGAGTCCGTCTTCTTTTTCTTTTTTATTTTGACTTAGCAGGGGACACCCCTGCGACCCCTGAAGCCATTGTAATGAACAAGGGTGCGGGGAACACGCCGGCTCCCCTTCTTCGCTACAATGGTACCGAGGGATAGATGTGTTTGAAGTTTTTGGCTGTATTTTATTTTCATACAGCCAAAATTCGAACAAACCTACCATTTGTTTTTGTTTTTCAGTCAATTATAGGAATTCCCATTGCGACATCTCAGTAGTGGGTAAGGAGGTTGTGTGGCGATATCGTGAGACCGCCCAAAGTGGGCTGATATCTCTGGAAGTGGAGAGTGTGAAGTGACTGGTGATCTATGAGAGTGCGGGGTCATGGGGAGGGGGCGGAAGAGATAGGGAGCATGCAGCAATGAGCCCCAAGTACACAGTAGGAATAGCTCCTGAGAGGAGTTCAGAGTAGGCATTCCAGACTGGGCAGAGTCCTGGTGAAGTACATTGTACACCGGGGAGCAAAACACTGGAGGGCACTCGTTGCACTGGGCAGCATGCAGCTGGGACTCAAAGGAGCAACATTGCAGGGGGACACACAGTGGCAAAATTGCAGTGAGAAGAATTAGAGCAAAACCTAGCCGGCAGAATCATAGTGGGGCACCTGGGAGCAGCCTAATATAAGATAAAAAGTATATTGGGGAGCGGGTTAGCTAAGGGCACAAGCAACCAAGCCATAGATAGCATGGAATAACAAGGCCTACAAAGTCATGACAAGAGCATAACAACATGTTTGAAGTTGTATCAAAGCATGAAAAGGCCTATCAAGGGAAAACATACTGGTGTCCAATCGTTTTCTCTGAACACTGCTGTCATTTCCCTGTCGCTCTTTGACACTACAAGCTCTCTCTCTCCCGCTCTCTCTCGTTATCTCTCTCTTTTTCACTTTGTCCCCCCCTCCCCCTTTGTACTCATATCTCTCAAATAGATGCACTGTGCACTGTGTGCAGCAAGCGTCTGGGAATTTGCATATGACGGGAGGGCAGTCTGGAGACACCTCATATTACCATACGCAGTACTATGGGAGGAATGAGCTTCAGGTTCAGGAAAAGGGCTGCCTGACAGATGGAAATCCCTGGTGCTTATTTCACCTTCCTTATCCCTTCCTTATTCCTGATTAGTATTACCTGACTTGTACTGTGCATTCCTGCCAAGAAATATGAACTAACTTGTACCTTGCATTATAGTAGCAGGTAGTTGGTTCACAACTACCACCCTTCTAGCACACCTATAGTACTAGTAACCTGCCCCTCTCATGATCCTAGTACAAAATGTAACCTGCTAAACCATGCACATGATACTCCATTTCATAGCCCATTTCCAGATCCCCACCAGGATTATATATCTAACCATCTACAGAAGCCGCTCATCACAAACACCGGTCATGGATCTCAGTCCCAATCCTAGATCGCCTTGCATCCGGCTATCCATGCCTCGGATCCTACCACCCTCAAGTTTCCTGCCACCATGTCTTCCATCAGCACCCAATCTCATAGCTAACACACTTTCGAGCCCTCCACCCCTGGATATCACACCCCCTTCAAGAGTCTTACAACATTTTCTCCTAACAACACCTAAAACCTTTGAAATTCCACCATTGATAGATAACCCTATCCCTCTCACACCAACCCAAAAAACACAATCTATCCATCACCACTCCCAGACCCAACTTGCCATGTCCATTAAAAAACAGGAATCTCAGATTAAGCTCTAGATTCCTGTCTAGAAGTACTTCCACCCCTGCAGTTAACTTGCCTAATAAACTAACCAGCAACGCACCCAAACCTGTTCTAAGCACCACACAAACCAAACACAAAATAAACAACTCCTCCCCCGTGATCAAAGGGACCCTCATCAATGCCGGATCCTTGCCTGCCCATGCCCTAGACATTGCTGACTGTATAACGACACACAACCTCGACGTCCTTGCTGTCAGAGAGACGTGGCTCCATACTGCGTCAGGCCCCTTACTCTCTCTTGCTAGCCCGGATAATTATTCCATCATCCTTCATGACAGAGATTCTAACCTAACCAAAGGTGGGGGCATCGCCCTTATCTCAAAAACCACACTAGGTCTAAGAATGATGGCCAACCAAACCATACCATCAGCAGAACTACTATCCGTTAAGTTACCCATATCTCCATTGCGCACCTTCACCATCCATCTCATTTACAGACCTCCTGGCCCCACTTCGACATTCGAAGAGGACATCGCGCTACTTGTATCAACCAACATCCAGACTAACTCTCAAGTTATCCTTAATGGGTGATTTGAACCTAGGCTTTCAGAACCCTAAAGACTCCAAGGCACTCGCACTTGCTAACTCAATCTCAGAATTTGGATTCTTACACTGCATAACTGAACCAATAACATATCAAAGGTAGAACCCTAGATATGATAGCCGATCTCAATTATGACATTAAAATAATGTCTAAATCACCTTGTGCATGGACAGACCACCACACGATCTCCTTTACCATAAAGGCAGATAACCAACCTAAGCCACATAATCTTGCTCCACCTATGAGCACTAGAAACAAACGCAATATTGCTACCGAGAAACTATTGCCTTTACTTCAACCAATCATTAATACTGCAACAGCACCTGCGGACCCCACCGCTTTAGTTGATCTCTACAATCTCACTGTACTCAATGCCATTAACACACTAGCACCTCTAAAACTGTGCAAATCTAAACCCTTTGTGCACGTAAAGTCTTGGTTTACCCCGCACCTCAGATCCTTATGCAAAACTAAAAAGAACTGCTGAAGCTCTTTGGAAAAGTATACCATCTACAGCCAATAAGGATAATTTCTCTCTAGTCTTCCTTAATTATAAAGAAGCTATAGTTCAGGCCAAAAAAGACAATCATAACGACCGCATCAAGAAAGCCAAATCTAGTACCAAGGAACTTTTAAACATTACCAGAGAGCTAGAATCCCCGGCGCCACCTCGAGACACCTTTACCAAAGATGTTGCATGGTGCACTAATATTCAGAAAGTGCTACAAGATAAAATCTCAATGCTTCAAAGCAAAATAGAATCTAAAAAAACTCAACATCACTAACGCAACCACCACACATAACTACTCCCCCGCCACCAGGCCCCAATCTACAAAAACACGTCAACTTCTCCCCCCTCTCTATTAAAGAGGTCGAGGACATCATCTCGAAATTAAAACCATCTAAATGCCAAGGAGATATTGGTCTGGCACCCATCATCAAAGAGGCAGCTAAGGAAGTCGCCCCATTGATCACATCCCTTATCAATGCTTCATTTAAATCGAGCACTGTACCCAACAACCTAAAAGATGCCTAGGTACTGCCACTTCTAAAAAAGCCAACATTAAACCCGAATAATCCCTCCAACTACAGACCTATTACCACAGTGCTATTCCTATTAAAAATACTGGATCGAGCAGCATATCTACAGGTTCAACATCATCTAGAATCAAACAACCTTCTCGGTCTTAGACAATCAGGGTTAAGACCCAGACATGGGACGGACACCACTCTAACTAACCTCAAGACTGAAATTCAAGCTCTAAAAGACAAAGGCCAATGTGCACTCCTCCTACTAGATCTGTCGGCAGCGTTTGACCTAGTAAACCATAAAGTCTTATGCAACCACTTAACATCGGCTGCGCATTTCTCTGACAAAGCTAACGCGTGGATCCAGTCTTTCCTAAGCAATAGATCCATGAGGGTCTTTGCACCATCAGCCTCCACAGAACCAACACCCCTACCCTGTGGTGTCCCCCAAGGTTCCTGCGTGTCCCCTACACTTTATTATGTGTTTACAAAGCCTCTATTCGATGACCTTGACTATATGGGTGTCACCTATACGAATTACGCCTATGACACCCAATACTCATCCCCATCACTGGAGATTATGTTATTGACAGGAAAACGCTTACTAACATCTACCTTATTATACAAGCATGGATGGGCAAGCACGGATACTGTCTTAACAACGATAAGACCGAGTTGCCTCTCTTAGGATCACCAGCCAACCTCAACAAACTCAATAAACAATTCACTTCCTTTAACATTAATGGGAACTCAATCAAAACCTCTAAGGACATAAAAACCCTAGGCATCTACATTGACTCAGCACTCACGCTAACACATCAAACCAATTCAATCGTCTCTTCTGCAGCATATACCTGAAAACTTATCACAGCCTGCAGACCATTCATCACCTCATCTAATTGCATCACAATAGCCAGAGCATTAGTCCTATCAAAACTCGACTATTGTAACACGCTCTATATAGGAACAACCCAACAAAACATAAACAAAAAGTTGTTCACAATAATGCCATCCGCTCAGCATTAAACATCCCGAGATTCCAGTACATCTCTGAAACCAGACGCAACCTGAAATGGCTACCTGTTAAACAAAGAATCAAACTCAAAACCTTGTCACTCACATATAAGTGCCTGGCCAACCAAGCTGTCAAATATCTGACAAATAAAATTGTCCGCAATTTTCCTGCCCGCCCCACCAGATCTGCCCAGACTCATTGCCTCAAGATCCACAGGTTCAACCTACAAAGGGCTGGAGAGATCAGCTTCCCAGTACTAGCAGCAAAAAGTTGGAACTCTCTCCCCCTAACACTAAGAGCTGAACCCTCCTTCCATCTGTTCAGGAAGCATGTAAAACTTTGGCTCCACAAGACTAATGGCAGCAGCTCCCATTAGCAGGCCCACTTCAGATCTGTAAATATGTATGTAACTCATATCTCTTAGTTGTGTTCTTACTTTACCACTGCCCCTATGTATGCAAATATGTAATCTATGTAAATTAGCCTTCTGACTGTACCACTGTACCTATGTTTGCCATCGTATAGAACTAATTTGTAAGTATGCTATTATCAACATTGTGATATAAATGTTTGCAAATATGTAACTTGTAAGACTGGCGTCCAGATGCCTCATGGCTTGGCGCGCTCTACAAATAAATAAACTAAACTAACTAAACTTATGTTGGTTGAAAGGCTGAGTGATATCACAAACCTCACCCACATTGCTCACAGATTGCACTCTGTGGTCCCCCCTAGGACCTTCTCCCATCAGGGCAAAACCGGTCAGGGAATGGATTTTGTTTGTAAGGAAATTGGGGTGGGAGCCAGAATCCCGGGGTGCTTTTCTCAGATGTCTACCCCTGTGTCTCCATCAGACCTCAAAGCCCTCGCCCTTAGCCCACACACCGCCACAGGAATCCCTGCAACCTCCAGCCCCCCGTGTTGAGGTGGCTCCATCACATTTCAGTATAACAAATCCCTTACAGTTTACAGTATATATTATGTGGTATATTTCATTGTGGATGTGCCTGGAACTTACTGTACTTTGGTACCAGCCCACCCCCTCCAAAGAGTGAAGCCTGACTGCACTGCTACGTTACCCAGCGAGAAAGTTTGGTTTAACATGGTGGACACTCTAATACTTCACTAAGGATAGGTCTCTTGGCACGCTTCACCAGAGGGCCGTGGAAAAACCTACCAAACCGCTGAGTCAGAAAGAGAAGTAGGGTAGGGTGTGTCAAGATGGAGGATGGGAGAGGATCTTGATCTCAACTGTTTCCTCACGTTGCAGTTGAGATCACCTTGCCAGATAGTCAGCTCTGAGCTGGGGGAAATCTGCCAAAAATGTGCGCTATTACCGCCGGCGGGAAATCCACCGGCGGTAAGAGCGCAAAAATTCCCCATGGAGCCCTATGGGGAGTGGGGCATTCCCGAATAGGTTCAGTGGAGAATGGGGAATTCCATTACCGCCAAACCCGTGATCCGGCGCTAATAGCACCAGGGGGTTTGGTGGTAGGGCTAATACCGCCCAACTCCTGATGAGGCCCTTTGTTTGGTGAGATGATGCATGTGCATTAAACTTGTAGGTGTCTGTGTGTGTGGGTGTTTTACATAGCTGTCATGCTGAGTTAGCTGGTCGTGTTTTTGATATCTCTAAGGATCTGTTCTTCTCCTGCATCCTAGGGGAATCTGGGGTGAGTGTTATGAGTGACATTGGAATGTCACTGGATGGAATGTTTGTGTATGACTGGTGTTCTCTGGAGGGGAGTTGGAGATGTAACCCTGAGAGAGAGGATGACGGTGCTCGTCCATGTGAACCCGGAATCTACTATCTGATTAATATGAACCTAGGAACTGGATGTTATGCTTGGAAACATAATAAATAAGTTATACTCATCCATACCATGACGTCGGAGTCATTATGCATGAACCCAGATTTCCACACAGGCCTTTTTTTTTTAAACAGTTCTGTATAATGACGCGTCAGAGACATCTAATTCGTGTGCAGGGCAATTTTCCTCTTTTGTTTCTCACATCGAGAAGCCACCCTTAATGTGCTGCACACTACTACTTCCAACCTGCTGGACTATTTGGGAGACTCACACAGTAGTTGCTGTCGTTGGTATTTCATGGGTATGCCTTCTTTATTTATATATTTATATTGCCCTTACTGCGGGTTCCTCGAGCTACTAAGCACCGTACCAAGGGAATAAACCCATATTGCATGACATTGTCACTAAGGCGAGCATGTTGTTCCGGCCCTCTCTGCCATTTTGTAAGGTAGTGAATTCTTTGTCCACCAAGCCGCTTCACAGGTTTATTGGCGACTGGTGCCCTCTTGGCAATGCCCTCTAGAATCTGATCAGTAAGGCCTGCCCTCTCTTTCCCAGGCCAATCTGTTCATTACATGGAGGGGAGAAGGGGAGTCTGGAGCGGGACGTTGTTCCAGCTCAAGAGTTAGCAACAATGCTGCCGACAGGGTGATGATAAATTGAAACATTTTAAAGGGTAAGACAATCTCACAAGGAACAGAAGACATCACAGTAGCGGGGGGGGAGGGCGGTTTGGGCAGGATAAACCACCTGATCCCCATCAGCATCTGGGCTCTGTCTGCAGCTTTATTTTAGCCATGTTTGCCTTCCATATCGGGCACAGATGTAAACACACATGTGCCTGGGAAGCATTTTCCTTCTTTTACTGCAAGATGTTGCTGGTTCATTCTGCAATGTACACGTGTGTACAGAAGCTGCGGAAAGAGGGCCTCTGTGGAAAGGGGGCCTCTGTGGAAAGGGAGCCTCTGTGGAAAGGGATCCTCTGTGGAGAGAGAGCCTCTGTAGAAAAGGAGCCTCTATGGAAAGGGAGCCTCTGTGGAAAGGGCGCCTCTGTGGAGAGGGAGCTTCTGTGGAAAAGGGGCCTCTATGGAAAGGGGACCTCCGTGGAAGGGAGTCTCTGTGGAAAAGGAGCCTCTATGGAAAGGGGGCCTCCATAGAAAGGGAGCCTCTGTGGAAAGGGAGTCTCTGTGGAGAGGGAGCCTATGTGGAAAGGGAGCCTCTGTGGAGCGAGAGCCTCTGTTGAAAAGGAACCTCTATGGAAAGGGGGCCTCTGTGGAAAGGGAGCCTCAGTGGAGAGGGAGCCTCTGCGGAGAGGGAGCCACTATGGAAAGGGGACCTATGTGGAAGGGAGCCTATCTATCTATATTTGTTTCTGTATAGCGCTACATCGCCCAAAGGCCTCAGTGCCCTCACAGTGACATACAGAACAAAAGAAACATAGAAGACAGTGAGGAGCAGTTTGTCTGGCAACCAGAAACTGGGTGGCAATTACTCTGTGCCGTCATCGAACAACCAGGTCTTAAGCTGCTTTTTAAAAGTGCAGATAGATCCACAGTTTTTTATGGTCAGTGGCAGTGAGTTCCAAACATTGGGGCCCAGAAGCTAAAATTGATACTGACAACTTTTTTTAGAAGTTGACGAGGTTGAAGTAGGTCCTGATTGTTGTTTGATCGCAGGTTTCTCCTAAAAAGTACTTTCTTTATTTTATCAGAGAGATGTTTTGGTGCAGTACCAGATAAACATTTAAAGACTATTACAGCACTTTTAAATTTGATTCTTTGACCAACTGGGAGCCAGTGAAGATTCCTCCTCACACAAGGGAGCCTCTGTGGAAAGGGAGCCTCTGTGGAAAGGGAGCCTCTGTGGAGAGAGAGCCTCTGTGGAAAGGGAGCCTCTGTGGAAAGGGGACCTCCGTGGAAGGGAGCCTCTGTGGAAAAGAAGCATCTATGGAAAGGGGGCCTCTGTGGAGAGGGAGCCTCTGTGGAAAAGGAGCCTCTATGGAAAGGGGACCTCCGTGGAAGGGAGCCTCTGTGGAATAGGAGCCTCTATGGAAAGGGAGACTCCGTAGAAAGGGAGCCTCTGTGGAAAGGGATCCTCTGTTGAGAGAGAGCCTCTGTAGAAAAGGAGCCTCTATGGAAAGGGGGCCTCTTTGGAAAGGGCGCCTCTGTGGAGAGGGAGCCTCTGTGGAAAAGGGGCCTCTATGGAAAGGGGACCTCCGTGGAAGGGAGTCTCTGTGGAAAAGGAGCCTCTATGGAAAGGGGGCCTCCATAGAAAGGGAGCCTCTGTGGAAAGGGAGTCTCTGTGGAGATGGAGCCTCTGTGGAAAGGGAGCCTCTATGGAGCGAGAGCCTCTGTTGAAAAGGAACCTCTATGGAAAGGGGGCCTCTGTGGAAAGGGAGCATCAGTGGAGAGGGAGCCTCTGCGGAGAGGGAGCCACTATGGAAAGGGGACCTATGTGGAAGGGAGCCTATCTATCTATATTTGTTTCTGTATAGCGCTACATCGCCCAAAGGCCTCAGTGCCCTCACAGTGACATACAGAACAAAAGAAACATAGAAGACAGTGAGGAGCAGTTTGTCTGGCAACCAGAAACTGGGTGGCAATTACTCTGTGCCGTCATCGAACAACCAGGTCTTAAGCTGCTTTTTAAAAGTGCAGATAGATCCACAGTTTTTTATGGTCAGTGGCAGTGAGTTCCAAACATTGGGGCCCAGAAGCTAAAATTGATACTGACAACTTTTTTTAGAAGTTGACGAGGTTTAAGTAGGTCCTGATTGTTGTTTGATCGCAGGTTTCTCCTAAAAAGTACTTTCTTTATTTTATCAGAGAGATGTTTTGGTGCAGTACCAGATAAACATTTAAAGACTATTACAGCACTTTTAAATTTGATTCTTTGACCAACTGGGAGCCAGTGAAGATTCCTCCTCACACAAGGGAGCCTCTGTGGAAAGGGAGCCTCTGTGGAGAGGGAGCCTCTGTGGAAACGGAGCCTCTATGGAAAGGGAACCTCCATGGAAGGGAGCGTTTGTGGCTGCTAAAACATACACAAATAAGAAACAACTCAGACTGTACCAGGAGGCTTTCATTGGGCATCTGTTGATAGAGAGTTTACATTTTGAGAAAAGTGGAGCGTGTTTTTTCTACATTACTGGGTTTAGCAGGCCTACGAATTCCCAAATTCAGCAGTTACTTTGCATGCATTTATCTGTTGTGCACCATACAAGAGAATGCATACATATATATTCTTGAATTCTTTACACAGTCAGCACAATGAATAATATTATGTTGGGTGATATTAACATGTATTACTCAAAATGTTGTGAGGCTATTGGTAATCATTGTGGTGTAGTAAAATGTGTTCTGGGTGATTGAGATCCAATATTTGTAAATAGGCGCTGGACAGTGGTTCCTTAGTATCCAATGAGTGTCAATTTCCACACACGTTAGGTGTTTGCAACACTTGTTGATTTATTTTTCCTTCAACAAAAAATGTTTCTCCAAACATGTGATGTCACTCCTGTGACAAGCATATGCTTTGCTTAATCTTTACATGTATTACAGAGTATGTGATATACTTCTATTCCATTAGTGCAGTAATGGAATAGAAGTACACTCATTGCATACTAAGGAACCACTGTCCAGCGCCTGTTTACAGATATTGGATCTCAATCACCCAGAACAACTTTTACAAACACTGGGACCTTTGGATCTTTGCCCCACTGGGATCCACCTGACAGGCGGTAGGCAGCGCTAAGAGGAAAACAACGCACACACTAGCGCAAGACCCACAGTTCCCAACAAGCTCTCAAATCACTTTTTGTAGTAAAATGTGCACCTTTGCTTGTACAAGTCATTCTAGAAAGTGAGACTGGTGGGGTGATTAGCATTACAATAGGTGTTTTTTAGTGAAAGCACCCATACCAGCCAGTAATCTCAAATGCAAACACATCAAATGAACTCACAAAGTGAACTGCCTTTCTTTTGAAACCACTTTGCTCATTTCCATAATGTCTGCTTGCTAGACATACCTAAAGATCTTCCTTTTTTGTTGCTCTTCAAATGTTTCATCTTATCATACACAACAACAAGCTGTATGGTCTTCTCAAACAATGACTATAAACTGGTGTCTTGATCACGCATTTTGTTTTGTTGTGTGTCGCGGAAGTGCAGTAGTAAAATTCAGAGGAGTTTTGATGATCACATCACCTAATGTTATAGTGCATTAGAAGTAGGCATTTGGTTGAAGTGTGTGTAAATGTATCCAAGAATAGTTCAAATGCTGGCCTGCGCCGTGGCAACGTGCTTAAGAAAACGACACCATTAAAATACAAGGTTGGCAGGGATGTGATATGATAGGTTATTTATAACGCCCTTAATACCAGAGCTTCCCAAGCGCGGGATCGAACCTGTGTAGCTCCGTGTCATTTTGCTTCCAAGGCGAGCACGTTGCCGCTGAGCTATCCACCCGAGTGTGGGGCAAAGGGGCAGTAATTCTGTTGCTACCACTTTTCCTGCACGTGTCAGATTGTAAGCTTGTTGCTGGAGGTAAATCCTCCATTTTACCTCCAGAAATCAGTGGATTTTCTGCACGGTAAAACCGCTGCCGGTAAATCCAACATAAATCCCCATGGAGTGCTCTGGAATTACCACAACTTCTAATCCCATGGTAACTCCATGGGACCAAGCGGTGGTAACATAATTCTGTCGTATTAACCACCGCAATACCGCCAAACTCGTACGGAGGCCCCTTTCCTTACGTTTCAGGAGCCCCTGCTCTAGGCCTGCATGTTCAATGTGCATTGCCCTTCCTTGGTGCGGTACTGTTTGCAAGGGAGACATGGGAGCCTGGAAGTGTGAGGCTTTTTGATGGCCTGTGTGTGTAAAAGGTTACTCGCCACCACATATAAAGGTAAATGGATTCAAAATTAGGCTCAGCTACGGCTCACCTCATTGGCCTTTTTGGAAAGACCTCAAAGATTTTTTCCAATCAGTACCACTGATTTGTGTTTGTGGGGAGACACTCTCATGCTACCACTTGAAACACTTGTGTATAGGCGTGTTAGAAATGTCACATCATATCATAGCAGCGGATGCTCCCTACACTCAATGCGTTGTGCCCTACTAAAATAGCAGATGATCTCACTAGTACTGTTAATGGCCCGCACACACAAAACACAATAATATAAGTGTCCATGTGGCACAAGAGCCCAGGTCACATATGCTTCCCAAGGAACACAAGCTTCTCACCCTGATTCTCACATGTTTTTCTGTCTCAGATGAAGGGATGTGCTGGTGCCAGCCTGGCCTTTTGATGTGCACATGAAACACCTCTGCCCGTCTTCACTAGCAGCTCTGTGTCCCCAGCCCACAATATTGCGGAAGCCACATACATACATGGTGCCATGACACACACACACACGTGTGCATCACACCCCAGCCTGGCTATTTCTCCCAGAGCGTGGAGCAGCGTTGACTTGCATCCTACACACCACCACCACATACATACATGGTGCCATGACACACACACACACACGTGTGCATCACACCCCAGCCTGGCTATTTCACCCAGAGCGTGGAGCAGCGTTGACTTGCATCCTACACACCACCACCCATACATGCCTTATCATGTGAGTGGCTGCTCTAAATAACAGGTGAATACACTTCACTGACTTTAGTGGCAAACTTAACATGAGCAAAGCATTGCAACAAAATATGCTTCAAAATGTAGACAAGGCCACATTAATTCAACATGGGTAAACCACTGCAGTCCTATTGTGTAACAATCAGCCAGATAAACATATGCACCACCCCAGGGCACCCTCTAATTAACTGTACTAATATTCCAATGATCATTCAGAAGACTGGAGGAACCTGGGAGGGGCATTGGGCCCCTGCACAGTGAAGTGTTGCAGAGATGCTGACTAGCTACAGCTCTCCCACAGCCGGAGACGGCTTTGTGTTGCCTGCGGTCAGGGGTTCTAGGCTGGAGACATCCTGGAATCAAGGTGGTGATACGCAGATATGCAAGATGCAGATACGCAAAGCAGATACGCACGCAGAAGACAAGGATACGCAGGATACGCAAGGTGTGCAGAAATGTGACTGTGCTGTGGTTTTTGCAACAGTTGAGAGATGGATTAGAAAAAGGTGAAAAGGTGATATTGGACTATTGCTGGCTGATTTCACTGCAGTTTACTGGTACTTTGGCACTTTTTACATTATATTGAGAAATATTTGAAATTTCCCCACAAACATTCTGCTGATTTCCTTATTTTTACCTTTTCTCACACAGAAAATACAAAAATAAAACATTTTGCCGATGTTTCCGCATATTTGTATGGCCCCACAGATTGCCTGTGTCCACATTTGGACAGGTCTAGAACAGCATAACAAGGCACGTGCCTCCCTTTCCCGATACCTGCACGCATACACCCTCCACCTGAGAGAAGCAGCGTGTACCCGGCAGGCTGCTTAATTGCTCTCTCGGAACACCTTCTTGTACCACTGTTTAACCCATACCATTGTATAGGTTTTACTGCATTATGTTTGTGAAGTTATGACTTTATGATTGTATACTACATAACTTAATAAAAATTATTAAAATAAAAAAAAACAGCGTCCAGAGAAAACCTGTTAAGGGGGAGGGGGAGCGGCGGGCAGGAAGGAGTTGAGGGAGGAACTACTTAATGTATCTATTGACTGTCACATTGTGTTTCAATCAAACACTCGTGTTTCATTGAACGAGTCGATAAAGCGCGCGGGGGGGGGGGGGGCGGCGAGGGGGCACGAAACTGTCGGAGGCTTTTTAATTCAGTGGCTCTTTCCAGAGGAGGGCTTCTCCCAGAGAGAAATGCGATTGCATATCAATGTCACATCAGAATTGCTGTTGTGTGCCACAGGCTTGATAAACATCAGCTTTCCAGCGCAGGATGGATGCTACAGTGGGACACATATAGGTAGATGCCTGTGAGGGGGCTGGGGGGAGGGAGTTGCAAGCAGGTAGGCACCTGGGGGCACCATTAGAGCCATAAAAACCTCAAATCTGGCCCGATGGTACAGGGTGGGCATGCCATATTCACACATTGGGCCTCAACATGAGTTGGGCGGTATACCACCCAGCCCAATAGCGTTAACGCCAAACGGGCCAATTAGCGCCGGTTCAAGGGTTGGACTGTAATGGGTATTCATCATTCTCCATTGGATCCATTGGACTCAATAGGGCATTTTCAGTGCAATGGCGCGCGCTAATAGTGCTCCGCTATTTGTACCTGAAAATGGGTGTTAATTTGGTGCATTGCTGACAGACTCGTGATTGGGTGGACCCTTAAATGCAGTAGTAATAGTGTTACTGCTGCATTAAAGTGCTACCGCCCAACTCGTGAGGAGGCGCTTTGCCTGGTCAACCCTGGCGGAAAACCCAAGCACAACGTGCAATGGGTTTGATCCCTGAATCCGGCTGACCTCCCACCACCCAGAGTGGGGAAAGATAGTGACCGGAATCACTTAGAATCTGGAGAAATCTGGCATGAGGCACTACATAACCAAATGATCATTATTATGATTATTGTACACAATTCTGTCAAAGGTTAAGGGGTTGTTCTCAACCAAAAAGCAGGCAGGTGCCTCATGATTTGCAAAACTTTTTTTGTTGATAGCCTCATCAAAGCAATGTGTTGCTCCAATGCTCTCTTCCATGCACTGGCCGACCAGTGCCTAGACTATTTTCTTTGTTTTTATTACGCGGCACACATATCTACTTCTGCCCAATTCGTCGCTGGTGGCATGGGGGTGAGCTTCCGGTGTTCCTCCTGTGCTGTTGGGGTTACCAGGTTTTTATCCAAATGCAGGTTCGATGTTAAACTGTGGCAGAAGTTGACGTCCATTCTGAAATTTGGGTAAAGGGGAGACATGTGGTAAGGCGGGTGTACACTTGTGGGTTGCGGTGGTAGCAATCCTTCCACATTTCTGGAGCATTTGGAAAGACCTTCCTATCTGAAATTGGTAGCTGAGCTTGTGGAGGACGTATAGTAATCTGATAAATACTTAGTTTTGATGCATGTTATGCTTTGCTGTTCTCAGTGGTTTTCTTATGAACCTATAGTTCAGGCAGGTTTTACTTTGATTTACAGGGTAATTCATAGAAATTCGCACAAAAATGGCGCTCGCGGCTGGCGCACAGTGTCCCCGTGCGATACACTGCGCCAGCCGCGTGCGAAAAAATCCTTTTCATCGCACAGCGTTTTCATGGATTTTTCCCTCCGAAACCAGCCGTGGCGCAGAGTGGCGCAGCGACCCTGCAGCAGCGCCAGTTACGCACCCAAGAACGCCCCTGCGCTAGGAAAAGCCTTCAAAATCCCCAAATCATCGCAAAGGGCTACGCTAACCCTGGACCAGTTCACAGGGCTGGCAAACAGCAAACGCCAAGCGGGGAACGTGTATTTCAGTGGTTCGTGGCAAGTTCCACACGCGTTTGTCCTGGGTACGTGTACATCGGGGGTGCGTGGGAAGTAACACAGGCAAAAACAGCAGGGTACATGTATTCCAGGGGTGCGCGGGAAGTATCACACCGAAAAGCAGCAGGGTACGTGTATTTCAGGGGTGTGTGGGAAGTATCACACGCAAAAGCAGCAGGGTACGTGTATCTCAGGGGTGCGCGGGAAGTATCACACGCGATTCCATCAGGGTACGTGTATTCCAGGGGTGCGCGGGAAGTATCACACGCAAAAACAGCAGGGTGCGTGTATTCCTGGAGTGCACGGGAAGTATCACACGCAAAAGCAGCAGGGTACGTGTATTCCAAAGGTGCGCGGGAAGTATCACACGCAAAAACAGCAGGGTAAGTGTATTACAGGGGTGCGCGGGGAGCACCACACGTGAATTGCACGTGTTGGTCCTCCCAGGTGGTCCCTCTACACCCTCCACGGCCCCTGCAGGTGGGCCACACCACAGGGACCTACCCTGCACATGTCCTGCAGGCACCCCATCCACCATGGCCATGCCCCTGCAGGCAACACACATGTCACCTTGCACTACTGCCCACCAGCGCATGTCCCCCTGCACACCCAACCACCAGGGGCAGCCTCCACCAGGCCCCCACTCATGTCTCCCATCACCCCCACCCCCCAGCCACCAGGGGCAGCCTCCACCAGGCCCCCACTCACGTCCCCTATCACCCAGACCCCCCAGCAGTGCAGGGGCAGCCTCCACCAGGCCCCCACTCATGTCCCCTATCACCCCCACGCCCCAGCAGTGCAGGGGCAGCCTCCACCAGGCCCCCACTCATGACTACCACCACCCCCACCCCCCAGCCACCAGGGGCAGCCTCCACCAGGCCCCCACTCATGTCTCCCATCACCCCACCCCCCAGCCACCAGGGGCAGCCTCCACCAGGCCCCCACTCATGTCTCCCATCACCCCCACCCCCCAGCATTGCAGGGGCAGCCTCCACCAGGCCCCCACTCATGTCCCCTATCGCCCCCACCCCCCAGCAGTGCAGGGGCACCCTTCACCAGGCCCCCACTCATGTCTCCCACCACCCCCACCCCCCAGCCACCAGGGGCAGCCTCCACCAGGCCCCCACTCATGTCTCCCAGCACCCCCACCCCCAGCAGTGCAGGGGCAGCCTCCATCAGGCCCCCACTCATGTCTCCCATCACCCCCACCCCCCAGCAGTGCAGGGGCAGCCTCCACCAGGCCCCCACTCATGTCTCCCATCACCCCCACCCCACTGCCACCAGGGGCAGCCTCCACCAGGCCCCCACTCATGTCTCCCACCACCCCCACCCCACTGCCACCAGGGGCAGCCTCCACCAGGCCCCCACTCATGTCTCCCACCACCCCCATCCCCCAGCCACCAGGGGCAGCCTCCACCAGGCCCCACTCATGTCTCCCATCACCCCCACCCCACTGCCACCAGGGGCAGCCTCCACCAGGCCCCCACTCATGTCTCCCATCACCCCCACCCCCCAGCATTGCAGGGGCAGCCTCCACCAGGCCCCCACTCATGTCCCCTATCACCCCCACCCCCCAGCAGTGCAGGGGCAGCCTCCACCAGACCCCCACTCATGTCTCCCACCACCCCCACCCCCCAGCCACCAGGGGCAGCCTCCACCAGGCCCCCATTCATGTCCAACTCATGTCTCCCTGCACCCCCAGCCACCAGGGGCAGCCTCCACCAGGCCCCCACCCATGTCTCCCATTACCCCCAACCCCCAGCAGTGCAGGGGCACCCTCCACCAGGCCCACACTCATGTCTCCCACCACCCCCACCCCCCAGCCACCAGGGGCAGCCTCCACCTGGCCCCCACCCATGTCTCCCATCACCCCCAACCCCCAGCAGTGCAGGGGCACCCTCCACCAGGCCCCCACTCATGTCTCCCACCACCCCCACCCCCAGCAGTGCAGGGGCAGCCTCCACCAGGCCCCCACTCATGTCCAACTCATGTCTCCCTGCACCCCCACCCCCAGCCACCCGGGGCAGCCTCCACCAGGCCCCCACCCATGTCTCCCATCACCCCCAACCACCAGGGGCACCCTCCACCAGGCCCCCACTCATGTCTCCCACCACCACCACCCCACTGCCACCAGGGGCAGCCTCCACCAGGCCCCCACTCATGTCTCCAATCACCCCCACCCCACTGCCACCAGGGGAAGCCTCCACCAGCCCCCCCACTCATGTCTCCCATCACCCCCACCCCCCAGCATTGCAGGGGCAGACTCCACCAGGCCCCCACTCATGTCTCCCATCACCCCCACCCCCCAGCAGTGCAGGGGCAGCCTCCACCAGGCCCCCACTCATGTCTCCCACCACCCCCACCCCCCAGCAGTGCAGGGGTAGCCTCCACCAGGCCCCCACTCATGTCCAACTCATGTCTCCCTGCACCCCCACACCCAGCCACCAGGGTCACCCTCCACCAGGCCCCCACTCATGTCCCCCTGCACCACCACCCCCCAGCAGTGCAGGGGCAGCCTCCACCAGGCCCCCACTCATGTCTCCCACCACCACCACCCCACTGCCACCAGGGGCAGCCTCCACCAGGCCCCCACTCATGTCTCCCATCACCCCCACCCCCCAGCCGCCAGGGGCATCCTCCACCAGGCCCCCACTCATGTCTCCCACCACCCCCACCCCCCAGCAGTGCAGGGGAAGCCTCCACCAGGCCCCCACTCATGTCCAACTCATGACCCCCTTCACCCCCACCCCCAGCCACCAGGGGAACCCTCCACCGGGCCCCCACTCATGTCTCCCACCACTCCCACCCCCCACCATCCAGGGGCACCCTCCACCAGGCCCCCACTCATGTCTCCCACCACCCCCACCCCCCAGCAGTGCAGGAGCAGCCTCCACCAGGCCCCCATTCATGTCTCCCACCACCCCCAACCCCAAGCCACCAGGGGCATCCTCCACCAGGCCCCCACCCATGTCTCCCATCACCCCCGCCCCCAGCAGTGCAGGGGCACCCTCCACCAGGCCCACACTCATGTCTCCCACCACCCCCACCCCCCAGCAGTGAAGGGGCAGCCTCCACCAGGCCCCCACTCATGTCCAACTCATGTCCCCCTGCACCCCCACCCCACAGCCACCAGGGGCAGCCTCCACCAGGCCCCCACCCATGTCCCCCTGCACCCCCACCCCCCAGCAGTGCAGGGGCAGCCTCCACCAGGCCCCCAATCATGTCTCCCACCACCACCACCCCCCAGCAGTGCAGGGGCAGCCTCCACCAGGCCCCCACTCATGTCTCCCTGCACCCCCACCCCCAGCCACCAGGGGCAGCCTCCACCAGGCCCCCACCCATGTCTCCCATCACCCCCACCCCCCAGCAGTGCAGGGGCACCCTCCACCAGGCCCACACTCATGTCTCCCACCACCCCCACCCCCCAGCCACCAGGGGCACCCTCCACCAGGCCCACACTCATGTCCCCCTGCACCCCCACCCCCCAGCAGTGCAGGGGCAGCCTCCACCAGGCCCCCACTCATGTCTCCCACCACCACCAACCCACTGCCACCAGGGGCAGTCTTCACCAGGCCCCCACTCATGTCTCCTATCACCCCCACGCCACTGCCACCAGGGGCACCCTCCACCAGGCCCCCACTCATGTCTCCCATCACCCCCACCCCCAGCAGTGCAGGGGCAGCCTCCACCAGACCCCACTCATGTCTCCCACCACCCTCACCCCCCAGCAGTGCAGGGGCACCCTCCACCAGGCCCACACTCATGTCTCCCACCACCCCCACCCCCCAGCCACCAGGGGCACCCTCCACCAGGCCCACACTCATGTCCCCCTGCACCCCCACCCCCCAGCAGTGCAGGGACAGCCTCCACCAGGCCCCCACTCATGTCTCCCACCACCACCACCCCACTGCCACCAGGGGCAGCCTTCACCAGGCCCCCACTCATGTCTCCTATCACCCCCACCCCACTGCCACCAGGGGCACCCTCCACCAGGCCCCCACTCATGTCTCCCCCCACCCCCACCCCCCAGCAGCGCAGGGGCAGCCTCCACCAGGCCCCCACTCATGTCTCCCATCACACCCACCCCACAGCAGTGCAGGGGCAGCCTCCACCAGGCCCCCACTCATGTCTCCCACCACCCCCACCCCCCAGCCACCAGGGGCAGCCTCCACCAGGCCCCCACTCATGTCTCCCTTCACCCCCACCCCCAAGCATTGCAGGGGCAGCCTCCACCAGGCCCCCACTCATGTCCCCTATTGCCCCCACCCCCCAGCAGTGCAGGGGCAGCCTCCACCAGGCCCCCACTCATGTCCCCTATCACCCCCATCCCCCAGCATTGCAGGGGCAGCCTCCAGCAGGCCCCCACTCATGTCCCCCAGCCAACATGTCACCACAATCTAGATCCCTGGCCCTTATGGGCAGCCTCCAAATGCCAAACACCCACCTGAGTATTGCATCCACCCACTTACAAATGGCAAAAACATGATAGAACCCCAATTGCAAGTTTAGAATTAACACATGTCCCTCACATACACCCAATGGGTGTCAGTGAATGTCAAAACTCATATCATGATATGCATGAAATCAATGAGATGATACTACACATTGAAGGTTGAAGAAAAAATATGCATTAAGCGCAACATAAATTGAATCAAAAATAAACAAACAATAATGGATTTTTTTTTTTTTTAAACCAGCAGGTTCGTGAAATAATGCAAAACCACAAATCATAATCCAAACGAAAGGTGTCCAAAGTCACAGTCCACAAAAGTAAATCCAATGGGAAATTAAAATCGAAAACCATTGCTCCATGGTGAAATCATAAAAAAAAAATTAAAATCCAAAAGTCAACTATATACAGATAATCAATCCAGGGTCCATGATCCCAAACGAAGAAATGAAACCTATCGAATAACACTACCTAAAAAAAAAACTATATACAAAAATGTGGCCCATTGTCCAAAAGGTCCAAAAAAAATCCTAAACCAAAGGAAACCTAACACTAACTACAGAACTATTTACAAGGGCAGCGGGCTAGTCCGACGGCTCACTTTGGGATGTTCCGGGCCAGGGCATCATCGAACTCCCGCTCAATGTCCCGGAGGTGCTCCTCTTCCATGGCCCGAGGGTCCGCAGGGCCGTCCACATGTTCCCCCCAAACTCCCTGCGGATTGCCTCGAGGCACTCGGCCTGCCTCAGGGCCCTCCGCATGGAGTTCTCCGCCCTGACCATTGTGAGCCGTGCCTCTTCCGCCCGCTGCCGCTCCGCATCTATGGCGTGGCCCAATCGCTGCCACACGGAAGACACTTCCCGTCCTCGGTCCTCCTACCCTCCGGCCGATGCCCGGCCCTCCCATGTCGAAGGCCCCGAGCCATAATGGCTCCCACTACGTTGCTGCTGCTGCTGCGCCTCTGCCCGTGCACTGCCTCCTGCTGCCTGCACATCCTCCCCTGGCTGGGGTGCAGTCGTTGATGTGGCCACCCCTGCTGGACGTCCGACTCCCGACTGTGGCAGGGATGCCTCCTCCATCAGCCTGGCCGCACCGTCAGAGGCAGCTCCACAGGGCACCCAGGTGAATGATGGGTGGGAAGATGGCACGGAGGCCGACTGGCGCATAGGGGGTTCAGTTGAGGAGGGGGTCTGAGCAAGCCCCATCAAACGGAGGAATCCGGCCTGGGTGACCTGTCCTAGTAGGCCGACGCGGTCAACGAGCCATTCGAGATGACGTGCAGTCTCCTCATCAAAAGACTGCAGGTCACCTCGCATGGCCTGCTGACGCAACGCCACACCAGTCAGGACAGGCTCAACCCGGACCTGGATAGCCACGTCCACAGGCAGAGGAAGGCCAGTTGTCATGAGCTCATCCCCTGCCTGAAAACGGGTCTGGACGTAGGCAACCCTGCTGGTGCAAGATGATGCAGTGACAGGATCAGGGACAGGATTGCACACAGGCACCTCTGCGGCGACCTGTGCTGCCTCCTGTCCCTGGTCCTGCACTGCACCACTAGCACCAGTGGAATCCCACCTCCAGACCCCGTCTCTGGTGCTTGCTCCTCCACCAAACCCCCCACCAACCTGGATGACTCCGTGCCATCTTCCCCCGTTGGGCGCTGTGGGGTCCAAGCTGCCCCTTCTGCTGCTGAGGAGTCCAACTCCGACCTCCGCCTCTTGGACCTCCCTCCGGCAGCTGCGGCCTGGGACGCGGCACCGGACTCCTCACTCCCCGACGAGATCACAACCTGGGAGGGGAGCCGGGCCTTGCGTCTCCGGCTGGCGGTGCGATCCCCGCCGCTGTGCTCCACAGCACCTTCTCCGCCCTCTTCATCAGTCGACGCTGCAAACAGGGAGAAATAAAACACAGGCATCAGGGCACTGTACAATGGACACATACACACATGACAGTTGCACATGAGTGGCATTGGAAAACCTCAGACATGGCATCACAATTGGCAACACACATGTCATTTCTACATGCACACATGAGCCATACCACAGCCACATCGCAACTGCCAGCACCATCCATACACATACAACAGCATGAGCAGGCAAAGGTGAGTCAGATATCACATGCAGCACAGGGAGTGCACTACACATGCACGCACACCACCACACTTGCATGCATGTGTACAACTCAGCCAACTGTCGCAGTGTTCCGATGGGCATCCATGTCACATCTGCCAATCAGGCTTCCACATCCCGCTGTCACATGCATCCATGTTGCATCACTGTTGCACCCTTGTCAAATACACACACATGCACATGTACACAGTGCTGATACATGCAGCTGAAAACAACATACATGAGTGACATCACGAAAATGGCTATTTACATACACATTCATACAAACATGTGTGCCCACACAACTGCATTTGGCATGCAAGCCTACACACACAAGCACCATCCATGTCTCACACATGACAGCGCTTGCATGTGTTAGCCTCACGGTCCTGTACACCCCCACCCATACTCGGCCCCATACAAACAGATGTGCAACCGGCACACTACTGGCACATCACCACACGCACAGCTTACAATCATGATGCATGTACACTTACCGCTCGACTCCAGACGGGTCTGCCTCTCAAGGACCTGGACTTGGAGCGCTGTGGATATGCGTTCCAGGACCCTCATCTGATCTTCCGACAAGTGGCCCCGGGCCTTGTTCAGGGTCCTGGACCTGAAGTCCTCCCAGCGCTTCTTGACATGTTGGAAGTCGCGGACTGCCACCCCCTCCGCGTTGATGGCAGTCACGATGTCCGTCCAGATCCGAGTCCGTCCTTCCTTGTCGGCACGCACACTTCCGTAGAGGGCATCATACTGCCCCAGGACTTGCTCCACCAGGACACCAACTTCCCTGGCACTGAAGCTGGTGCCCCTCTGCCTCTATGGCCAGGGGTTGTCAGTGGTGCCAGATGTTGCAGTGCCCGACATGACAACCCAAGAGGCAGGAGTGGGTGGGCAACTGGGTCCTGGCGCTGGGCTGTGGAGCGATGGAATCCCAGTCGGGAGTCTTCGGTTCCAGCAGGGGTGGTCACAGCAACAGCACCCCTGGCTGATGTGCA
This sequence comes from Ambystoma mexicanum, assembly GCF_040938575.1. NCBI lineage: Eukaryota > Metazoa > Chordata > Amphibia > Caudata > Ambystomatidae > Ambystoma > Ambystoma mexicanum. The sequence continues at coordinate 1,208,448,456 of NC_090928.1, forward strand.
GGCAGCAAATGGCAGGACACGTGGGCAGCAGGCAGTCAGGCAGCAGCAGATGGCAGGTGGGAGCGTTCTCGGGGCTCTGGGGGGCAGTAAATCGGCTTTCTGGGCAGGAGCGTGGTCTTCCGTGTGCTTACGCGTGGCCAGCTTCATACGGAGTGATTTGGCACGTGAAAATCCTGCACGTCTGCGTGTAATTCAAGGAAAGGCCCTTAGCGCGTAAGCGCGTCTGCACGCATACGCGATTTCATTGGCCCAAAGGCCCCCATGCGCGCAACTGTGACATCACGCGCATGGCCGTTGAGAATGGCGCGTGTACAAAAAAGAGATACACGTCCGAGTGTCAAAGCGTGTAATTAGTGGAAATGGCCACATCGCGTATGCGCGTCTGTGACGTGTGTTTAAAAGGTACGTGTAGAACGCCATTTCCTTGTACTTGCTTTTCGTGGAGAGCGAGTGGGTGAAATCTGTACTTCTTGTCGGTTCACACGCGATTTACTTCACGGCGTTTCCAGTTCGTACTCCCTGTTACCTCTGACAGCTTTTTCTCTTTTCCTCTTTTTCCTGGGCCTGTTTCCTCAAACAGCGTTCCCTTCTACTGTTGTCCTGTCTCCTCAGACAGCGTACAATTCTTCTTTTGGTAGGGGTGTTGCCAACGTGCACACGCGCATATTTTTCACGCTTTTGTTCCTGGCAGACGGTGAGTCGCGCACGTATTTAACATCTGTGCTTGCCCTGTGTGTCACGTACCCCTTCAGAGGTCATTCTAGGCTGCGTGTGACACGCATACGTTCATTCTTGTGTTTCTGGGTGCCACAGCGTAGTGCAGGTTTATTTTTCCACGCACGTGGTCTAGGAGGGGTTGCGTGCACCTTACTTCCCTTTTCTGGGGTGCCTGTGCGTTGCGTGACCCGCCATCTTTCCCCAGGGGTGACATACAGCCTTGCTAGAGCACTAGGGTACGATTACCATCTGGTACCCAACCCCTTTGAACCCCAATTGCCCAGGACAATAGTTCACATCGACTCCCATACGCACAATAACATCAGTGCCATGGCTGGGAGGCGAACAAGCCGTAAGGGTGGCAAGGGTGGCCGAGCCCCAAGTGGTGGCCGTGGTGGATCCGGTAGGGGACGTGGCCGTGACTTGCAGGGTGCCCCTAGCCCCCCATGTGTGGAGGAGCAGTCAGGGACACCCATGCCCCCCTCTCGCTGAGGTTAACGTGGCTGGCAACATCCATGCTCAGCCCTTGTTGGACCAGCCCACTGTGGAACCAGACCTGGCACAGGGTGACTCCATGGCTGACTTCCAGGTCAGCAGGTCTAGGTCACGTGCGCCGGTGAACGTTGGTGTCATCGGGCCACGTGGATCAGGGGCAGCTAGGTCATCTGCTGCCCCGCATAGGCAGGTTGGGGAGGCTGCAGGGGCAGCTGCGGCTCCATCCACCCCACCTCTCACACACCCAGCCAGGACAGTGTCGGTCCAAGTCCATCATGCTGACATTCCCCCTGGCACCATCAAACTTGAGCTAATGCCTGCACCAACTCCCTTGCTGAGTGTGCAATCCCACACTCCTAGTACTGAGTCCACTGGGGCTCCTGCCCCTAGTGTCCAGAGCGGCGTAGGACACTCAGGATCCCCACCACCTTCCAAGCGAAAGAGGAAGAGTGCTCGTCCAGTAGAGGCTGATGCCCCAGACACGGCTACACAGTCCGGCCCGCCAAGGAAGCCCAGCTTCAATGAGGCTGAACTGAATGCACTTGTAGAGTATGTGTCCGCACATGACCACGAAATGGTGATTGTTGCAGGATCCAAGACCACACCTGCACAACGTCAGGCACACTGGCAGACCATTGCGGACATCATAAGTGCCCTTGGAATCATGAGGCACACAGCTACTGAATGCTACAAGCGCTGGAATGACCTGAAGCACAGGGCAAAGAATAAGCTGGCCTCAAGTCATGCCGCACCTCTAGTGGCTGGAGGTGGGTCTCCAGCAGATGACATAGAACTCACTCCACATGATCAGGTTGCTGGGACCTACATCACGGAGGAACAGATCCAAGGCGTGTGAGAACTGGCAGATTACGAGGCATTGTCCGGTGAGTGCACAAGCATGTGTGTGTCAACCATGTGCATGGTGTGTGTGGGAGGGCTTCTGTTTGGGTGCCAGGGGAGGGTGTGTGTGCCTGAGTGGTTTGGGTCACCCATGTGCCTCTTCCTATACATCCTGCGCACCAGCATTTGGGTATAGCAGCATCCCTTCTGCCAACATTAGACATCCAGCCCAACACCACGCCAGTTGCCCTTGGAGTGTCATCTTGCCACAACATTGTTGCTTATTTACCTCTGTTTATTCAGGAAGATTGTTTGCATACCACCACTTTTACTCGGGATTTCTCAGTCCTATTGTCACATGTCTGACATGGCTATGGTACAGTGGACTGGCTTTGTTTCCTGGACATGATTTGTTTAGACATGTCCCTGTGCTATAGGACCATTTTGGACTGGCAGCTCCAGGTTAAACATTTGAACCATTTCAATGAAAAAATCAATTTCATTAGCAAACTGGACTGAATGAACAATTGGTGACCTCCTCTCCCTCTTCACTTCATGGCTAGGGTACATGCCATCTGTGTGATGGAATGTGTATTTGACTGGCCAATCACTGGCCAATGTGTGATGCCACTGCTAGGCAGCATGCATCAAATGTGTTCATCTTCCATCTTGGTGTCATCAATGTGTGCCATCTGCCTACCCTTCACACGCAGTGACGGTGCATGCATGGGAGGGTTTTAGTCATGTGGGACATGTGTCAATCAAGTACTGTTTCTGTAGCCTCTCAGCCCTAATTGTGTGCCATAGTGCTAATGCTTCTTTCCATTTGTTTTATTGTATGGCTTTGCAGGGGATGACACACTTGATACTGCTGGGGTTGTGGAGATGGTGCAGACCCAGGAGGGGTCTGAGGGCTGACCGACCACCAGTGAGGGACGTGGTGTGGTGGTGGGTGAGAACCCACAACTGCTGCAGGTCGTGCTCTCAAGGGGTGTCTCTGGATGCACCTCCCCCGAGCTGTATTCAGGTGTCGATTCGGATGATGAGACCTATGTGCCGTCGCAGGTGAGTGTTCCTGGGAGGCATTCTGTTCTATCCAACCCACCTGCAACAGGGTTAGAACCCTCAATGGGGATGTCAGTGTTGGCAGGTACGCCTTTGGTGGTTACGGATGCAGGGTCACACTCCGCGACATCTGATCCTGTTCCTGGGCCAGCAGATCAGAGGGGGAATGCAGTCCTGCAGACTTAGGCAGTGCCGGCACAGCAAGGCGCAGTTCGCCTTGCCCCAGACAGGTGTGGTGCCCGCCGACATGGTGGCCGTCAGCCACCTGGCAATACCGCATGGGAGCAATCCATATACGGTATGGCAACCCAACAGGCAGCATCATCACAGATGATGGCTCAGGCCATGGATAGGGTGGCCACTTCCATTGTCCCCCCTGAAAGGCTGATGGAGCAACTACAGCAGGCAACAGACTCCATCTGCCAGTCACACAGGGAGGACATGTTGGCGTCCGACAGGGACAGGCGGGCGGCACTGGCGACTCTGCAGGAAGCCATTTCCATAGAGTCCCAGGGCCACAGGGAAGCCCTGAGGGTGGAACTCCTTCACCTCAGGACTCTTGTTGAGCTTGAGGCTTCAACAAACAGAAGGACAGAACAGCAGCTGGAGTGTCTCACACGTACGCTCTCAGCTGAGATGCAGGCAACTAGGGCGGAGGTCCGGGCATCCCGTGAGTTGTTGCATGGGGACCTCTGCACAATTATCCTCCAGAACGAGACCTACCACACCCGCATGCTTGCAGCCATGGAGGAACAAACTAGGGCTTTGCGTGGGCTGCCTCCCATAGTGCCACCACCTCCTGATGCAGCTGCAGAGGGTGAGGAGAGCGACAGCAGTGATACTCCCACAATAGGGTAGCCGTGTAGGCCATGAGCCCATGGAGGTGTTTTTTTTTTGCAAGATCCACACAGGTGGGTTTTGGTGTGCACCCTGTCCTCAGGCCTCCTGGGGGCCTCGCCCCCCCCCGGGCCCATTAATGGCCATTTTTTTAAAAAAAAAATTTTGGGACAATGTGTTGCCTTGTGTGGCTCCCGTGGGCATACGCTGCATTGTGGCTGGGCACATGCAGGCTTGTCATGCATTTGGTTCAGATGCTTGGGTTTTTGTGACACACACCCCTCCTGCTTCCCGTTTCCATGGGCTTGCAAAGGGTGTGCCCAAGTGACATTGACGTACATGGTGACATTGGACTCCTATTCGATGTGTGGGCAGTCTGTAGTCAATACTGTGTATACATTCATAGTGCATATTGTTGTTGTATTGTACACTGCATGGTGTATTGATATGTGCCTCTGCATCCATCTCATCCTCCTAATCTGCAGGTCCATTTCTCATGTCTTCACAAGGCGGTCCACCTTGGAACTGGAGTCCCTGTTGTAAGCAGTGCACCTACACTCTTTCGTGGCGCTAACACTGTATACTTGGAAGTGTTTGAAGTGCTGGCATCATCAGGTAGTGAGGCTAGCAAATTTTTAAGTCTGTAAGTATTTGGTAATGTGTGTTGTAGGTCCTGCATTACTGTGAACATTTCATGTGTGGCCATGTTTCCATTAGGGACACTGTAGCTGGTGACACTTAGGGCATGTTGTGGGGATTAATGTATTAGCTCTCACATTGCATGACATGCCATGGTGTGTTGTGTGGCCGTGCCGGGGAGGGGTTAGGTGACATGGCACTGTTTTCATGTAGTATTGTGCAAGTGGGTATTCATTTCTGCAGCATGGAAGTGTGTCTTTTGATGACACTGCATTGGTGGTGTTTGTGTAGGTAGGGATGCACACATTGTGACACTTCCACATACACAATCTCAGGCTGCTATGGTTCTGACAGTTGACTGTCCCTTTGTTCATCATAATTGTCAGGTCGAGTCATCATTGCTTATCAGATGGTATGTGCCAGGGCTGTGTGCACTCCACAGGGGTGTGATTTCTATGTGAAGTAATTAGCCACCAGCTGCGTATGGGCTGCCTCACCCCGTGCCCTCTCCCCTCCCATGCGCAGCAGGCGTGCATGTGGTTGGGGATGTGGGGGCACCACCATGTCCACAGCCAAGCCCCGGCTTGTTGCAACATTGTGCAGGACACATGCTGCCACTATGATCCTACACACTACTGGGGGCGCATATAACAGCTGCCCGCTAGAACGGTCAAGGGAGCGAAAGCGTGACTTGAGCACTCCGAATGTGCGCTCAACTATGCCCCGGGTTGCAATATGGGCTGTGTTGTATCTTACCTCTGGAGGCGTGATGGGGTTCCGAATTGGCGTCATCATGTGGGTGCTCAGAGGGTAGGCACTGTCCCCTGGTGAGGTGGTGATGGGTATCATTAGTGGGGTAGTGACATAACTCTGCATCTGACATGCATGCATGTGCAGTGGCATTCATACTCACCAAGCAGCCATGTATCGCCATGCCGCCCAGCTTCTAGGTCCCGGCTTAGGGTAGACATTCGGTAAATGAAGCTGTCGTGGGTGGACCCTGGATAGTTGGTATATACTGAGGTGATGATTCCCTTGGCATTACATACTACCTGCACGTTGATGGAATGCCAGTGCTTGCGGTTCCTATAGATGTGCTCAGATGCCCTGGGGGTACGTAGTGCCACATGGGTGCAGTCAATGGCATCTAGCACTTTGGGGATTTGTGCCACACCGTAGAAATCGAGGGCGGCAGCCTGCCTTTCTGCAGGTGTCCTGGGCAGGTACATGTGCCTTCGGACTGATGGGCGTGCAGTGATTATGTTCAAGACCTGGTGTAGGCAGCGTGACTGCGTGGCCTGTGACACCCCACCCACTATGGCACTTGTCCGCTGAAATGATCCTGTGGCCAAGAAGTGCAGTACATTGAGGACCTTCTCCAGGGGGCTGAGTGCTTGGGAGCACAGGGTGGGTGATGTGAGGTCATCCTCCCACTCACTGACCAGGTCCAGTATTTTGTGTGGTGGAAACACATGGTCATCAGGCATCCCAAAAAGGCTGGTTCTGGGACTGAAAATTCGGGCCCTCACTATCCTCCTCCTCCTCCTTTGGTAACCCACGGCCACTGCTGCTAGGAACGGTATATTCATCCTGGCGTCTGAGCTTGTTTGTTGTTTGCGCGCACTTTTATGCTGCGCGGGTCGACGTATGCCTGCTTCATGCTGGCGTACGTGTTTCAGGATTGGACCATTTATTTTTCGGCGCGTCGTAGGCGAATGTGTGAATCATCCCGCCCACCCCAGGAATACACGTAACACGCTCTCCCAGGCCCATTCGCGAGTAAATATTCCCGCCCACCCCTGTAATACACGTACCCCACTCTCACAGGCCCAGTCGCGTGTGGAAGTTCACGCGCACCCTGAAATACACGTGCCCAGGGCAATCACGTGTAGAACTTCCCGCGAACCCCAAGGTACACGTACCCAGGCCAATCACGTATGGAACTTCCCACGCACCCCGAAGTTCACGTACCCAGGCCAATCGCGTGTGGAACTTCCCGCACACCCCGAAGTACACGTACCCAGGCCAATCGCGTGTGGAAATTCACGCGCACCCCGTAAAACACGCCGTCTGCTGGTATCGCGTGTGGAAGTTCACGCGGACCCATAATACACGTACCCTGATGGTATCGCATGGGGGACTACCCGCGCACCCCAGGAATACACGTACCCAGGCAAATTGCACTGCTTCTTGGGTGGGGGTAATGGTCGACATGGGTGGGGGCCTGGTGGAGGGTGCCCCTGGTGGCTGGGGGGTGGGGGTGGTGGGAGACATGAGTGTGGGCCTGGTGGAGGGTACCCCTGGTGGTTGGGGGTGGAGGTGCAGGTGGACATGAGTGGGGGCCTGGTGGAGGCTGCCCCTGATGGCAGTGGGGTGGTGGTGGTGGGAGACACGAGTGGGGGCCTGGTGGAGGCTGCCCCTGCACTGCTGGGGGGTGGGGGTGGTGGGAGACATGAGTGGGGGCCTGGTGGAGGCTGCCCCTGCACTGCTGGGGGGTCGGGGTGCAGGGGGACATGAGTGGGGGCCTGGTGGAGGGTGCCCCTGCACTGCTGGGGGGTGGGGTGATGGGACACATGGGTGGGGGCCTGGTGGAGGCTGCCCCTGGTGGCTGGGGGGTGGGGGTGATGGGAGACATGGGTGGGGGCCTGGTGGAGGCTGCCCCGGGTGGCTGGGGGGTGGGGGTGGTGGGAGACATGGGTGGGGGCCTGGTGGAGGGTGCCCCTGGTGGCAGTGGGGTGGGGGTGATGTGAGACATGAGTGGGGGCCTGGTGGGGGCTGGCCCTGCACTGCTGGGGGGGTGGGGGTGATAGGGGACATGAGTGGGGGCTTGGTGGAGTCTGCCGCTGCAATGCCGGGGGGTGGGGGTGATGGGAGACATGAGTGGGGGCCTGGTGGAGGCTGCCCCTGGTTGCAGTGGGGTGGGGGTGATAGGGGACATGAGTGGGGGCCTGGTGGAGGCTGCCCCTGGTGGCAGTGGGGTGGGGCTGATAGGGGACATGAGTGGGGGCCTGGTGGAGGCTGCCCCTGCACTGCTGGTGGGTGGGGGTGGTAGTAGACATGAGTGGGGACCTGGTGGAGGGTGCCCCTGCACTGCTGGAGGGTGGGGGTGATGGGAGACATGGGTGGGGGCCTGGTGGAGGATGCCCCTGGTGGCTGGGGGGTGTAGGTGGTGGGAGACATGAGTGGGGGACTGGTGGAGGGTGCCCCTGGTGGCTGGGGGGTGGGGTGGTGGGAGACATGAGTGTGGGCCTGGTGGAGGGTGCACCTGCACTGCTGGGGGGTGGGGGTGATGGGAGACATGGGTGGGGGCCTGGTGGAGGCTGCCCCTGGTGGCTGGGGGGTGGGGGTGCAGGGAGACATGAGTTGGACATGAGTGGGGGCCTGGTGGAGGCTGCCCCTGCACTGCTGGGGGGTGGGTGTGGTGGGAGACATGAGTGGGGGCCTGGTGGAGGGTGCCCCTGGTGACTGGGTGGTGGGGGTGCAGGGGGACATGAGTTGGACATGAGTGGGGGCCTGTGTAACGCTCACCTGGTTCCCACGGAGGCGCGGCGTTGAAGGCGCAGAACTCTGAAGATGGACAGGAAGGGCCCCTCTATTCTGGCTTCCCTGGCTCGTTGGATACCCTCCTGTGCGTGAAAAGGGAGTATTACCAACTTTGGAACAATGCTCAAGCCTCCCACTCCTTTCCAACCCTCCACGATACCTCCTCCACGATTCCCCGTGAAGCCTCACCTTAGGGTTTGGAAGGATGAGCTCTCCATCCTGCTTCTGATGCAGGGGCGCGTTGAAACCCAGTTACTTCACTGGATTGAGGATTGATGGGAGTTCAGGTAAGCTTGACTGTTCAGGTAAGGCGCTGTAAAAGTTCTGTTCAAAAGTTCAAGCTTAATAATAATGTTCGTTGTCTAATTGCAGCAAGCGCTAATGCTTATGTCTTTTTCCCCTTAGGGGCAGGGGTTCGGAGTGCCGGAGATATGGCACCGACCCGAAGTGAAACAGTTCTGGATGAGCGCTCAGGTAATGTCTTTGCATTCGCTCATTCGATGTCTTTGTCTTTTTTCCCCATAGGGGCCGGGGTCCGGAGATGCCAGGAAGCGGCAGGACCCGAAATGCAGTGGGAATAATCCAACAGGTAAGACTTAAAAGGAAACTGAGCTTTCCTTATTCCTTTTCTCCCTCTCACCTTTGTTCTTGTCTTTTTTCCTCTAGGCGCCGGGATGCAGATTTAGCAGGTAAGGGCTTTTCTTCTCCTATTCTCTTCCTTTCTCCCCTTGCAGGTGCTCCGGGGTGCTGGCAGGCGTGGCTGAAGTCAGGATGCAGGAGCTGACCCGGTGAGCGTCCAGCTGCTAGGTGCAGAACAACGCAAAGCATGTGTGGCTGTTCGGGTGGGGTTTAAATAGCCTTGGAAGAAGTTCATGGTATGTATCCTTCCACCAATCAGTTATGTATCCTTACCCGACCACACCCGGGTGGTGAAGTAGTCCTACAGGTTAAGTAGTCCCATTCAGGCCTCAAGAGGGCCTGGATGAAGCAGCAAGGTCTGCATCAGGTAAGTGTGCACCCAAGCACTTAAACACATATCCTCTTCTATGAGCCTGGCGCCTAAGGCGCCAGGACTGGGGTCCGCTATGAGCCTGGCGCCTAAGGCGCCAGGACTGAGTCCAAAGGGCCCCGACTTGGGCCCGCTGAGACTTCCCTGGGGAAAATGATGTCTGCCTCTGGGGTTGCTGGGCCCAACCTGGCTCCTTAGAGGTAGGCATCATGACAGTACCCCCCCTCAAGGCCCCTCCCAAGGTATTTTCCTCCGGGGGTTTTGGTTTGTGCGGGAATCTTCGATGGAATATTTGAATTAATCGTGGTGCGTGAACATAGTTACTGGGTTCCCAAGATCTTTCCTGAGGTCCATATCCTTTCCAATCAACAAGATAGAAGAGTTTCGACTTAACTATCTTGGAATCTAAAATGTCTTTCACTTTGAATTATAATTCTCCATCAATCTGGACAGGGCCTGGGGGCTCAGACAGTCTGGTTCCAGGTTGTACTGGTTTTAGAAGAGATGCGTGAAAAACGGGATGAATCCGCATGTTGGATGGTAAATCGAGTTTAAAGGCCACTGGGTTGATAATAGCTTTGATGGGGTAAGGCCCAATGAATCTGGGATTAAAAGTTCGCTGACCCTTGAGGGGTAGATGTTTAGTTGCTAGCCTTACCTGATCTCCTACTTGGTAAGGAGGAGTTTTACTTCGGTGCAAATCAGCGTTTTCTTTATACTTTTTCTTGGCTTGCTGTAAGTGGGTTGTAGCTTCTTTGAAGGCTTGGGTTATTGTGGAATGTAGGTGATTTACTGCAGGCATCTCCCGGGTCAGAGGTGGATCTAGGTCAGAGGTCCGAGGATGGTGACCATACAGGGTATAAAAAGGAGTCTGTCCGGTTCCAGAATGCACTGAATTGTTGTATGCATATTCTGCAATCCAAAGGATGTCCTTCCAATTCAACTCGGATTGGTGTAACATGCACCGCAGATATTGCTCGAGAGTCTGATTGGTTCTCTCGGTTTGTCCGTTGGTCTGGGTGTGGTGGCTGGTGGATAACCGCACGTCTATTTGTGCTAGTTGGCAACATTTCTTCCAAAGGTGGGAGATAAATTGACTTCCACGGTCTGAGACTAATATGGAAGGGAAACCATGTAACCGCACTATATTTTCCATAAATTCCTTGGCCAAGGTGGAAGCTGACAGCAATCCTTTTAAAGGGATAAAATGGGCCATTTTGGAGAATAGATCCACTATTACGAGAATCGTGTTGTAACCACCACAAGGAGGCAGGTCAGTTATAAAGTCCATTGACAAGGTGTGCCAAGGTGCTGGTGGAATGTCCAAAGGTTGAAGTAGGCCGGCTGGCCTTTTCTTTTGACTCTTATTTTGGGCACAGATTCCGCAAGACAACACAAATGACTTTATGTCTTTTCTCCAAGAAGGCCACCAGAAGTGGCGTTTGATCTTTTCTTCTGTTTTCGCGATACCGGGGTGTCCTTCCATTAATGATTCATGATGACGGGTAATGACAAGTTCCTGCAATTCTTTACTTGGCAGAAATAACCGCTCTTGGAAGTAGGGTAAATCATCCTTAACGGTGTAGTGAGGACCCTTTTGACTCCATTCCAGTAAGGCAGAAGAGTCAAAAAGCTGTTTTACTTGAGCTTGGATGTCCTCAATGGTTTGCAATGAAGTCAAGCCCAGAATTCTTTGTTCCGGTATGATTGGTACAGGTTCTAAACTCGAATTGGGTTCTTCCATGCCTATCCGGGATAAGGCATCTGCCTTACCATTCTTGCAGCCAGGGCGATAGGTAATTATAAAATCAAATTCCGCAAAGAATAAAGCCCATCGGAGTTGTCGCGAAGATTGAGCTTTGGCCGTCTTTAAATACTGCAAATTTCTGTGGTCCGTAATTACGGTGATGGTGTGTCTTGCACCGAGAAGATAGTGACGCCAAGCCTTGAAAGCTGATTTAATAGCCAGTAGTTCTTTGTCAGTAATTGCGTAATTGAGTTCAGGTGGAGAGAATTTTCTGGACCAAAAGGCTACAGGGTGTAGTTGGTTAGTTTCTGGGTCTCTTTGCGACAGGACAGCTCCCATGGCCGAACTGGATGCATCGGTTTCCACGATGTAAGGGAGATCTGGGCGCGGGTGCTTCAATACAGGTGCAGAGGTGAATTTGGTTTTCAGGTCCTGAAAGGCTTGT